>NW_024871460.1:19218000-19933500 GCF_019054845.1 Dipodomys spectabilis
TGGTTTTCTGGTGGTTAGTTGGAGATAAGAGTCTCACAGACTTTCCTGCCCAGGCTGGCTTTGAAATGCAATTCTAATCCTGAGTAGGATTACAGGCATGAGCCACCAGTGCCCAGTTTAGATTTTTTTTTTTTTAAGGGGGAAGGGTCTTGCCAGTTTTTCTAAAACAGCTGTGGGAAATGCCTACTTTCTCTCTTAAATGGTCTAGAACACGTCTTTGTGGTGTCTGGTAATGTACTGGTCTTGTTGGAGGTGGTTTTTAATAAACGATTTGGGGTAAATATTCCAAGAAATATATACAAATTTCAAATTATTAGTGGAAGGTCTCTTTTCCATTCATGCCATGACGGTACTGCCCTTTGTTTTGGTTTTGGTATTGAGACAGGGTCTTATACCGTTGCTTAGGCTGGCCTGGAACTTGCTGACTCAGCCTTCAGAGTGCTGGTGTCACAGGCTGGGGGTCGTGCCTCTCCTGAGAAAGATGGGTTCGTTAGTTTGAGTTTGGGTTTCCAAATTCAAAATTACCCCCTTCCTCCTCCATGTTACCATTGTCTTTGGAGGAACAATTCTTTTGATCAGCAGCCATTCTAGTGCTGAAGACATCTATAGATCTAAGCTGGGCTTTTGCGATTTAAAACACCTTAGATGCTCCAGCTGCAAGACTCAATACAAAACTAGAATCTAATTGAGCTCTGTTATGAAAGGCTCTAATAATAGAGCCTGCCACTGAAAGGAAATGCCACAGCCCACTGGTGCTGGAGAGGCTCCCCGTGTGAGGGAGGCCCTGCAGCTTCATGTCACACGCAATTCTCCAACTTCATTTACGTAGGAGTATTTGATCTCATGTTACATAAGGGTGGGTTTGTCAATATTCTCATGTTCTGTGTGTGTGTGTGTGCGCGCGCGTGTGTGCGCACTAGTTCAAGCCACTACTAGGGCTTGAACTTGGGGCCCAGACGTTGTCCCTACCTTTTTGGCTCGAGGATAGCACTTTACTACTTGATCCATAGCTCTACTTTTGACTTTTTGTTGGTTAATTAGAAATAATCTCAGCAGGGCACCAGTGGATCACACCTGTAATCCTAGCTACTCAGGAGGCTGAGATCTGAGGATCACAGTTCAGAGCCTGCCTGATTCTTATCTCCAATAAACCACTAGAAAACCAGAAGTGGCACTGTGGCTCAAGTGGTAGGGGGCTCGCCTTGAGCTGAAGAACTGAGGGATAGCGCCCAAGCCCAGAGTTCAAGCCCCACGACCAACCAAAAAAAAAAAAAATTAGAGATAATCTCATGGACTTTTCTGGCTTCAAACCACAATCCTCAGATCTCAACCTCCTGAGATCTTAAAATTCTGTACACCTAAGAGAATGAATCTACCTGTTGAGATTGTTTTTAACTGTTTTTGTTTATTTCATATTTTATTGTTACCGTAGAGGTGATATACAGAGGGTTACAGTTACTCAGGTCATGAGTGCAATTCTTTAGTGCACCAAGACAGCGAAGTAATAATCTCTATGTGAAAATATAGATGTTTGTCTCTATATTCTAAGATGGTTCTTTATTGAAATGATAAAAAAACAGAATAAGCTCAGATTCAAACTTTTTTTCACTTAAATGGTTGAAATTGGTACCTAGAACTATAACCAGTGTCTAAACTGTAACCAGTGTCCTCACCTCTACCTACCTGCATAGCGCTGCCAGTGACCATATTAAAATACTTCTAACCTGACCCATCCCAAGAGCTATCTACTGCCTTGTCCACCCTATTTCCACCTTTTCCTGGGCCAGCCACAGAACAGGCCACATCTAGCAGAGTAGAGGCTTACTAGACCAGCACTAGAATGATGGCCTTAGGTATGGTCAGGTTAGCCCAGCCCTGCTAATAACTACATACCATATTCTCAGTGTTCATCCTGATCTGCAGCAAGAGAAACAACAGTGGATGTCCAAAGTGCACAGCAGATTTATTACTTAATATTGAATTCAGAAGTATGCTGTATGGTTTAAATGACCAAGTGTAAACCAGCCAGGACCCAAGGCTAGAGAAAAACATCCCCTGATCTAACTCTCCTAACTATATGTCCTGATTTCTTTATACACACAGATCTTTTATTTCAGTCTGTTTTGTCCTCTTATCTAATGAATGTGTTCCTTAAATCTTAGTAGCAGTGTTGGTCTTGATGTCCTTCCTGAGTTGGTGGCAACATGAAAGTGCTTTTTTGTTTGTTGTTGTTTTTGTTCTTTAAGGAAAGGCAGAATGGGAAACTACTATATTGATATTGCTACCAGACTTATTTTATGAGCTTTTACTAAACTCTCAAAGATGAAACAACTGTTGTTTTAAGTTCTGCTGTCTTTGGAAACAAGCAACCTAATTTTCTGAGGCTTGTTGAATATTTGACCTTGAAAAGTCCCTTAATCTCTCCAAGTTACAGTGTAGTGCACACAGTGCCTACTGCTTGGGTTATTTTGAAACTTAAATGGGATCATGTGAAGGCATGTGTATAAGACAACTCAATAAATACAGCAATGGACAGCAGTTCCTGTATTCTTGACGTTCCTGTATTCTTGTAGGGTAGGAATAAATCCATACTGATTGCAGTTAGAGAAGAGAGAAAAGTTAGAGAGAAAAGTACCATACTATATGAATCAACAAATTAGAGTGTAGTTCTGCCTCTGAAAGCTGGTTTTATTCTCTACAAGATTAATGAAGCTTTCTAGTCACCACCAGCTACAAAGGTTATGTCATTAGTGCCAAAATAAGTGGCAATAGTTGGTGACTTGCTATAGGATTTGTAGAATCTGAGAGTGGATTGAGGCTATTCTGGGTCATAGTCCTGAGATCTGAAAGATGTATTGTGTGTGATTACCCATTGCACTACTTTCTATGAGGTCAAAGTGAATTATGGCTCTTATATGGTAAACCAAAGGCTTTGGGGTATAGATGACTTTTTTATTTTTTTTTTAAAGAATCTCATCCAGGGGCTGGGAAGGTGGCTCAGTGGCAGAGCGCTTGCCTTGCATGCCTGAGGCCCTGGGTTCGATTCCTCAGCACCACATAAGCAAAAAGAAAAAAGCTGGAAGTGGCGCTGTGGCTCAAGTGGTAGAGCGCTAGCCTTGAGCTGAAGAGCTGAGGGACAGCGCCCAGGCCCAGAGTTCAGGCCCCACGACTGGACCCCCCTCCCTCCCCCCAAAAAAGAATCTCATCCAGTGGAAGGCCGTGCCTTGAAGAGGTATGGGCACCGGCATGGTTTTATACCTGGTTTATAAGAGTTGCCTTTTCATGGTTTATACTCTCAATATTTCAAGTTTCTAGGGCTGCAGGGGGTGGGGGAGGCGGCGAGGGTAATAGCTTGGCAGAGTGCTTGCTGACATCCTAGGTTCTATGAAGGGAAGGGAAGGAAGGGAGGAAGAGAGGGAGGGAGGGAGGGAGGAAGGTTCTAACGTTGGCCTCTGCAAGGCAATGTCAAAACTAAATTCGAAGTGTAACACCGTTAAAGATAGAGGGGGGGAGCAGAGGGGACTAGAGCACCCCCATACGTCATGTGGTCTTCAGATCTGCGAAGGGAGGAAGGCAACAAGGAAGAGTTGGTGAAGAAACTCTCAGATTGATGGGGCACACCTGTAATTGAGCACTCAGGAGGCTGATTCAGGAAGATCATTAATTAGAGGTCAGTCTGGACTACATTTAAGACTTTGTCTCAAAAAAAAAAGAAAAAGGAAGAGCCTTGGATTGCAGCATGGGTTTTAGAGAGGCTGGTGGGTTTGTTGCTCAGGAAACAATCCCATGTAGGACAGAGATACGCCAGCACTGTACCTGCTATTCTAGTATACCAGGTGTACAAATGAGGCTCATTTGTATCCCTAGACTAGCATCTCTCTAGTTTACCATCATGTATTAATCACCAAGGTGCCAGGCCCTGGGGGCACAACCCTGAGCCGAATAGAAGCAGTTGCTAGTCTGTTAGGCACACTAGAGGGTGCTGTAAATGCATAGCAGGCCTGGCCCACTGTAGGTAGGGTGCTCATCAAATTCTCACCTAGCCCTGGTAACCTGGGCCTTGTTGGAACAGCCAAGTACAAAGTCCCTGAGCTCAAGTGTGAGAGAAAAAGGGAACAGTCCAGGGATGGGATTGTGTGGGATAACGTTGAGATAAGCAAAGCTGGGTAAGCCAAAACATGGCCAGACTTCTGGTCTTCATTTGAATGTAATGAGAAAAACAGCCAAGTCAGGGAAGTGAGGTGGTAACTACTTCTAGTAGAGGGGACTCTCCTTTCTAAGTGGAGGTTCATTTAGGGGAGGTTTCAGATATGCTGGAAGGTAAGTCAGGAATGATCTATATAGTGCTACAATAATCTGGGCAACAGATGGTAGAGACTTGGACCTGACTGGAGATACTTTGGGGTAGAATCATTTGGCCCTACTGGTGACTTCTCAGTGTAGTGAAAGAAAAGGAGGAATCGGAGATGCCACTTAAGTTTCTGGTGAGATGGAGTATGAGAGGAAATTAGTACATTTGGGCATGAATTTGTGGTGCCCATTACCAGATATATTGTACTTGAAGCACATGTCCAGAGGCACATATGATTCTGGGAGAGATGAAACTCCAGAGTTGTCAGCATAGAGAATGTATTTACCCTTTAGATTGGCTGAAGACACTTAGGAAAAGATTGTAGATTGAAGAAAAAAGACCCTAGCCTTGAGCCCCGAGGAAGCCCCACACTCTGGGGTGATGTAGAGGAGTAGGAGGCAGAAAAGGAGAGGACAGGGAAGGATAGAGTCTGCGTGCTCAGAGAGGAGGGCCTTAAGCAGAAAGCTCTCACTTCAGAGGAGAGCAAGCAAGATGAGGGAGACACCCAGGCACCCTGAGGGTGTGATGGATACAGTGGTCAGTTTAACGAGAGAGATAGAGATAGAAGCCACGTTGATAGGTTGCAGATATGAAGTGAGATGTGGGAAGCAGAACCAGTGTGCTAGGGCCTGTTTCCAAGAGCTGTGTTGGGCCAGGAACTGGGAACTGGGCTCCTTGCTGGAGGAGGATGTGGAGTTGAGGGAGTCTGGTTTTCATTCATTCATTTAAGATAGAAGTTATAAAAGAGTATGAGAATTAATTATTCATTCTTTTTGTCTTAGAGAACTAAAAGGAAATATAAAAGTCCTGGATACTCCCAGGTCAAGACAATTGGGTGACTTAGACTAGTGCTTCTGGTGGGCAGGGGGTTCTGGATGGGAACCCTGAGCAGGGTCCCTCAGATGCACCAAACTAGCTCTGAAGGTATGGGCTCCTATAGGAAGGCTGAATGGTACCCCAAACCACACTGGCCTTTGAGCTCAATGACAGAGCCCTAAAAGTAGGAAGAAGAAACTTCTCCCCCTTGGCTGAGGACAGCAGCAGCCACAAAACTGTGACAAGGCCAGTCTCGGCTTCAGGGACATTAAAACTGATCCCTGAGACAAGTCCTTGCTGTGAGATCCAACAGCACCATTTACTGTCAAGCCTTTCTGGCTTTGGATAGGAAGCCCCACTATGTAACAGCAGTACAAAAAGTCAATGGGCAAAAGTCAATGGTCATTAGATGTGTAAGCGTTTCCTAAGCTCTTGATAGCCTCTCACAGGCAGCTGACGATGGAGAAGAAGGATGGATTCATAGCAAGGTACTGAAGCCCAGCCCTGGAGGACTGCCAAGAATGTGCTGGTCAGGTTCAGTGGCCTATACAACTTTCAGCTGGCATTTAGAAGCTAGAGAAAAATGGCTCAGATGAAAACATAAACTTGGAATTCATCAGAAGCAAATGTGTGTGTACCGAGAGCAGTTGGAGAATCTCTTAATTTGCATTTAAGTGTGGCTGGAGCAAGAGGTGAGGAGTGAGGTCTCAGAATTCAAGTTAGAGTAAGAAACTGAGGAAAGTGAGGTGTCAGCATCAGCAGAAACCATGCTTCCCATTGTACCCCTGAAAGACTGCTCCAAGCAGCCGAGTATGGAACGAAAGGTACGAAGGTACACGGAAGGCCAGAAACCTTCCCTAAGAAGCACTATGGAGAATATCTGGGTGGAGATGAAAGGCAAGGGAATC
Organism: Dipodomys spectabilis; assembly: GCF_019054845.1. NCBI lineage: Eukaryota > Metazoa > Chordata > Mammalia > Rodentia > Heteromyidae > Dipodomys > Dipodomys spectabilis. Next base: position 19,224,076 of record NW_024871460.1, read on the forward strand.
AGGTGGACAGTTATAAATGGAAGGTCCATGCCGTGCAGGTTACAGCTTAATCCCACTTCCAAACCAAGACAAGCAAGATGTAGCATAAGTAGATGCCCTCTCTCTGGTCCTTAAATAATGTTCAGTCTGGTCAAAATGTAGAGAGGTGATTTATTTTTTTTATTTTTATTTTTAACTAGAGAATCAGAAATACAAGGATCTACTATTTAGATCTAATTCTTACAAAGAAGAAAATTTGTTTCATTGTGGAGTTCTCCATTACAGGTAGAAGAGGTATCTGGATTATCTGTTGGAAAGTGTGTGGACAGATTCTAGGAGGAATACCCCCGATTCCTCAAGAAGCTCCTCTGAGGTAGGAAGGAGACTCCAGAGTCTAGAAGGACTTTAATGAAATTTAGATTGTGAAAAGCTTGCCCCACTATTGTGTGGTCCCATGGTTGACAGTAAAGAGAAGTACAGTACTAGAGGAATGGAGCTCTGAAAAAAGCCTGTCATGTCACGTGATCACATAGGACTAATAGAGAAGGAATGGCTCCAGGCCAGTCCACCCAGCTTTTAAATGAATATGAGCTACTAGCAAGACACCAGATAGCACAAATCAGTAGGAACTGGCAGGAAAGCCATCAATGCCTTCAAAGCTGAAAGGCTTCCAAATGAGGATCAGTCAGTAAAAAGGGATTATGTTTGGAGATCAAAAGTTAAAGGTGGAATAGAATTACACAAAGACAACAGCTAACAAATGAACAGGAAGGACTCTCTTGGGTTGGAACATCCTGGAAATGGTGGGAACTTTCCAGAAAACATAGCATCTTTTTCTCTGCTAGTTGAGATCTGCTAGTCAAGAATAGCCCTTAGGGCTGGGAAGGTGGCTCAGTGGTAGAGCTCTTGCCTTGCATGCATGAGGCCCTGGGTTTGATTGCTCAGCACCACATAAGTACCACATAAGCAAAAAAGAAAAAAGCCGGAAGTGGCACTGTGGCTCAAGTGGTAGAGGGCTAGCCTGAAGAGCTAAGGGACAGTGTTCAGGCCTCACAACTGGACCCCCCCCCCCCAAAAAAAAAATAGCCCTTAGCCAACCCTGATCCATGAAGATCTTGTCCATTCACACCTAACATGGAAAAGCTCTACTTTGAATGTACTAAGCCTTGCTCTTAGTGGAGTTCTGGCTGCTTACTAGGCAGACTGTGCACTAAAATAAGGCTGTGGCCTAGCTAGTTGGGCAGGGTGATACTATTAAAATGGGTGGGCATGCAGGTTGTTTTTGTTTTGTTTTTAGCTTTCCAGGTGGTTCTGATACGTGGTCAAAGTGAAAACAAATGTGTGTGTTTTAATTTAGAAAAGCGCAACACTTTGTAAAGTCTGTATTCTATGTGATACCCATTTTCTTCTCACATGAACAAGTACCTCTTCCTTTCCATTTCTTCTCTGTATAAGACAGTGTTCCCAAAATTACAAAGGATAAAACAAACATAGTTAAAAGAGAACGCTCTTTATAGTGGCTGTACAAAATATATTTATGTCTCTTGGCCCTAAAATCTTGTTTTCAGGACACTGAAAAGATACTCAGATCTAAGTGAATACCTCTGTGGGTTCTAAAAGCTTATGACAAATGACAGTAGCTAAAAGACATCAGGGAGCTGTCAAAAAGGCAACTCATGGATAATACCAGCCAATAGGTCTGAGTCTGTTTCCTAGAAAAATATGACAAAATCCTAAAGTAAAATTGCAGTTTGGGCTGGCTCAAGTGGTGTAATGGCAGGCGAGCACACACAAGGCCCTGAGTTCAAACCTGGTACAGACACTGATAAAACTAAACGCAGTTTGTAGTTGGGTATGGCACCCCTCAAGAGGCAGACATCAGAGGATGTCGGTCTGAGGCCAGCCTCAAACCCCCTCCCCTCCCACCACCCTCTGTCTCAGTAAGCTTGGGCCTGTCATGCAGTTACTGGAGAGGCGTAGGTCGAAGGATCATGGTCTAAGATCAGCCTTGGGCCAAAAGAAAAAAAGGTAGGCCCTACCTGTGAGTAACTTAGGCAAGAAAGGTCCATAGGTATGTGGCTGAAGTGGTAGAATACCTGCCTAGCAAGCTCTAGGCCCTGAGTTCAAATCACAATTCCACCAAAAAAGAATAACCCAAACAACAAATAGAAACTTCAGAGACTTTAAAAAGCAATCGGTAAGGAAAAGTAGATCATTCTTGTTTGGGTACATCAGCTGGCAATGGAGGTTAGCCCCACATCTGACAAAATCATTCAAAATAACATCATCTGAAGAAGAAATGTAGACCAAATCATTCCTCGGTGTAAGTGTGTTTGCAGCTGCTTGAACAGCTATCTGTGTCTGAAATTGTGAACCTCTTTATTTATAGAAGTGAATTTTAACCTAAAGAATCTTGCCCAAGGTGATGTTATACTCCAGCTAGGAATGGACATATGCAAGGCTTAGAGGAGCCAGAACAGATCCTTCTACAATTATTCCTTTCCAAACCTTCCCTCTCCACATAATACATGAAACAATATACAACAGACTTGCCTTTGGTTTATTGGGCTCCCAGTCCAGCCTCAGCTGTTGCTTTCCAGTTTTAACTTGGTGACTCACTGGTGCTCAGTTCTGATCCAGATGACAGAAAGCCATTTTAGCCAGAGCTGAACTGTTTTACCACCCCATAGGTGCCCCATCATCATGCATAGTGCAGACAGGCCCATCCTCTGCCAGCTTTGCTGGTCAACTTCACCACCTTTGCATGGACCAGATGGGCACTAAGTTGCATTCTGCAGACAGAGCTGAAGACCACATTTGAGACATGTCTGCTTCTGAAAGAATTTTGAGTGTGTATGTGGTGTGTGTGACACATTTTTATCTCAACCAACTAGCCCAGTTTTCCAGTCACATGCATTTTGGGAAATGTTTCTGGAGATAACCAGATTTATTGAAGAGCTGCTGATTTCTTTAAGCTGTCTTAATCACAGGTGTAGCAAGGGTTAAACATATTCCCTGACTAAAAATCAAGGCAAGAAGATAAAACTGAGTCAAGAAGGTGCATTTATTACACAATGGGTTCAGCTGCGTGCAACAGAGACCTAAAATATGGATGGTTTAGTGATGCCAGCTTACTCCTCAGTCTCCTCTCTGGGGCGTCCACATGGTCTATAACACCTACATCCTTCATTTAGGCAGAGAGTAGGAAGGGGATGTCACTTGTCAGTACTAAGACACACATACACACACACACACACACACACACACACACACACACACACACACACACACACACACACACACACACACACACACACACACACACACACACACACACACACACACACACACACACACACACACACACACACACACACCAGCTGCAGAGAAATGGGAAATGCCTTTATTTGGGGCATCTAGTAAAAACCAAGATTGTATGGAGAGCATAGACGATGTGGGACATGAGCAGTCTTGTCAGCCTATTTCAGGAAAATGTAATTTCAGAAGGGACAATGAGTGGTCCGGGAGGGGAAGAGTCTCTCATCCTAAGCACAACACTGGACTTCAGGAAGCTGAGCCACCATCAGCAAAGCTTATGCTCTGGCTGTTTTTCCTTTAGAGGGCAGTGGTCAAGCAGGAGGGGAATCCTAGGCAGCCTTGAGCTCAGAGTTCCTCCCTAGGAGCAGCCTCTGCCTCCTTAGCATACCACACACCCCAATAGGGATTGTGGGCAAAGAGCTGGCCAGAAAGCCCAGGGAGGGAGGGAGCAAGCCCAGCCCACAGCAAAGCTAATTAAAAGGAGAAACCTGTTTCCCACAGGCGCCATTTCAATATGCACACATTCTGCTTTTTCTTTTTTTCCTTTTTCTTTTGTCATTACATGCCTCACTTGTCACCAAAGTGGTTTCAATCAATCCCTGGATGTTTTTCTTCCACCTTTAGGTTTAGTCTATTCTTTCCTCAGTGCTCCTCCCTGTTATTTCTCCAGCTGCTTAAAGCAATTCTCAGGAGCATTTGAACAAGCCTATTTAACATCCCCCATTCCCTCACTTTTCCTTTTTAAACAAAGACTGCTGCTTTCTGTTTAAGGAAAAAAAAAAAAGCCTGAGACAGTTCCATCTTCCAGTCTACTTGGTGAATCTCAAGTTGGGAGTCTGGTTCCACGTGTGTGTGTGTGTGTGTGTGTGTGTGTGTGTGTGTGTGTGTGTGTGTGTGTGTACACGTGTGTGTTGGGGGAGGGGCAGCATTCTGTGTTATCTTGGGGTCAGGATCTACACAGTAGATTTTTTTTTCCCCTTGTCGTTTCAGATCTAATCAGGGGAACAGCTTTGATCACAAACGTGTGTGTGTGTGTGTGTGTGTGTGTGTGTGTGTGTGTGTGTGTGTGTGAGAGAGAGAGAGAGAGAGAGAGAGAGAGAGAGAGAGAGATACACCAGCAACTACCTTAACAGACTGCAAGCATTGGCCACCTGCTTCCACTCAGAGCCGCAAAACTCCCTGCTTTCAGCCTTGCAGAACTAGCTAAGCATTCATCATCCCTTGTCAATTGCATATTCACCGTGCTATGAAATAAATAATGTCCCACTTTGTTGGTGAAACCTTAAGACTCAGAATGGTTAAGTGTCAGAGAATGAACTAAAAACTGGGTTCAGTCTGTCTCTGTGTGGCTGATGTAAGATGTCCAAGAGCTGTCTGTGGTTAAAGAGAGTGAGTATCTATTTTTAACAATACTGCATGTCCTTTTTTCTCCATAGCCCAAGATTTGTCCTAAACTTTGATTTGATAGAATTATTTTCCACAGTCCACCAAGATAGGATTTGACATTCTGTTCTGTTTCTGGATCTTGCTTTGGTTTGAGATGAGCCCAGCAGGCCCAGATGTTCCCTACACAATTTCCTGGTCTATGGTTTATTCTCTACCTGAAGATTTCGAATGCCACGTTGACTCTTTTTCTGGAAGTAACTAGGGTCTTATAAATGCTATTTAAGAATCAGATACGTAAGACAAAAGGAACAATATGTAATTATTGCCTGTCCTGAAGCCTTCTGAGTATTTATTTCTAATAGAAATGATGAGTTTTCTAAAGCAATCTGAGCTGCCACAAAACATCTTTGAGTAGGGAAGAAAGCCCAGAAAATAGTAACATTTTTTTTATAAGTAGCTAGTTTTCACAAAAAGTGCTATAACCAGCTGATACATTTGCTAGAAAACCTATTTTCTATTAAAAATAACCAAGAGTCTGCCATTGTTTCAGAGGCTTTGGAAAGTAAATGTTGAATCTGACCTGTATCGGTGTGTATCTAGATGAGCTTTTTAAAAGAAAAAAAAGGGGGTACAAGTTTTATAAAATCTAAGAAACTTTCAAATGGTGTCATTTATAATGTAAAATTAATGCAGTTGAAATTCAGGGGTTGACTCATAGCTCCCACATTCCTCTTCAGTTCTCTTTAGCTCAGATGGCTTTCTTTAAAAAATTAGTGATATCAGCTAAGTGGGACTATTTCCCACTCCTACCCACAGAGAAAAGTGCTTTTGTGAACATGTCAGCTCTATTCCATCATCACAAGCCACCGTGGAGTGCAGCAGGGGCGGGCTGGATTCTCATCCTCCACCACCAGCACCACACAGGAGCAAAATCCTTTTACGATGATCCTAAAATTCCCATCCTTTTAGGCCACCAGCCACTCTTAGACCAAAGAAACATATCTAGAGGAGACCTTTGAAGTCCTCTGATCTACCTACTTTATTTTGAGCATAGAGAAGCTAAAGCATAGACTGGCTCAATAACTTATCCAAGGCTGAGACTAAAGCCCAGGACTGTGCAGCTCCATCTGTATTCTCTCCATTGCTTCCCAGAGAGGACATGATCTGCTCCCAAATCATTTGTCCCTCGCCTTCTCCATACTTCCACCTTGCTGTCGTTTGTCATCGTTCCTAAGCACAGTGCATCCTACTGGTGTCAGGCTTAAGCTAATGACAAAGCTGATGACATTGTCTCAAGAAAGCCACCTGTCATCTCCCCCAGGTCTTCTTATTTCACTTTTTGCACTCAGTTTAGGCTTCACCAAAGTAAGTGTTACCTTACTCTCTGCCTGTTGTCTATACACATTCATTTTCACTGCCACCTTTATATAAAATGGAACCCACCCAAAATGGTCCTCCATTTCCTTCTGTACCTTGGATTCTCTTATGTATTAATTGGCTGCTCTCTTGTCTCCTGACTCTCCTCCCCCATCCCTTAGCCCCAGCATTTACAGCCAACCCTTGTGCATTCCAATGCTGTCTTGTCTTTACCTGACTTCCTTCCATCAAGTCTCTCTAGAGATGGTTTCCTAAATCCAATAGTTATGAAAGTCTAAACATGGTTGGTTCAGCTGTAGACCAAGAAGCACTACCTCAGATTTTGGTTCTGCTGTACCTTATTAGCTCTTTGACTGAAGTTGTATCTGTTAAACCTGTTTCCATTCCTCCAATTAGAAAATGAAGAGCTGGAGATCAACATTTGAAAAAGAAGTCTCATCTCTAAGCCTCTGTGTATCTCCTCATAGCACTCTTTCCAATAGACCTCTTCAAAACCTAGATCATTTTTCTTTCTTTCTTTCTTTTTTTTGTCAGTCATGGGGCCTGAACTCTGTGTCTAGGTGCTGTCCCTCAGCTCTTCAGCTCAAGGCTAGTGCTCTACCACTTGAGCCACAGCATCACTTCTGGTTTTCTAGTGGTTTATTGGAGATAAGAGTCTCATGGACTTTCCTGCCTGCGCTGGCTTTGAACCACAATCCTCAGATCTCAGCCTGAGTAGCTAGGATTACAGGCGTGAGCCATCAATGTCCAGCTTTTTTTTTCTCTTTCTTTTAAAAAAAAAAGGATCAACATACCAGTTTATGAATACAATGCAACTATTGATGCTACCCCTTTCATTGTTCTCCCCATCTCTCCCAGCCCTACTCCTACCCTTAAGAAACCTGATTCCATTTTTGCATACTACATTGAATATTCTCAGTAAGCTGGATGTGGTAGCTTGGGCCTGTCATGAGGCCCAATATTGAATATTATGACTGCATTCACCTTTTTGTCTCCATTCATCTGACGTTCCTTGACCTTTTCCCTACTCCATGCCAACACATGTCTCCACTTCCTGGAATATATATGTTAAACTGTAAATTTAGTAAGTTTAGTTGTTTATAAGAGTTACATTATTGGAATCCTCCCTTGCATATTTGGTCAGTTTGTTTGTGTGCATATGACCTTGTGTGTGTGTTATGTTTATAATTTACATCTAAATTCCACCTATGAGAGAAAACAAGTACCATTTGTCTCTGAGAGCTGACCTTGTATTTAACATAATCCTCAAACTGTAAGACTTGGCAGTTGTCCCTACTTGCATAAGTTCTAGTCTTCTTGCCTAGCATTAAGAACCCACTCCAGATCTGTGTTGGGATCTGCTTTTGCTGAAAAACAGAATCCTGACTAGGGCCTGCAGATATCCAAAGGGAATGAAGACCAGCAGAAAAACTGGGCATTCCTGCCTCCATTCTCTATGTCTTTTCTCTGAGTGTTCTCTCCGTAGCCACCTTGAACCCAGGACTGATGGATAAACATCCTGCAGCTTCCCCCTGCCAAGCTTCATGACTCTTATTAGAACAAGACCGCATCTGACCAATCCTGAGTTAAGGAGCAACCAGACCACACCTCTGACCACCAGTTACCTTGGACTGTTTAATGACAATGCATACCTATCACTTCCCCCCCCCCCCCCCCCCAGTTTTCCTCTACTGAAGCCCAAAGTTCATGACTGTACTGGAAAATGGGTTGAAATGCTTACTTTGCATCTTCCCATGGTACGCTGTATCTCTCTGCCCTTCACCCCTACTTATCTGTATTTGGCATGAGGCGAGTAACAGGAGCCCATGGAGTTGGGTCACTGTTATGGTGCCTTACTCTTTTCTTCTAGCTTCTGCTTTGATGTCCTCAAAAGCTCACTCAACCTAAACTCAGCTGTTCCCTTCTTGTGATAGATGGTTGGTGGTTCCATCTCCTCACTCCAACATCACCAGTGCCTTTAGACTTGTGCAGAGACAGGACGCATGCCTTGGCTTTGGAAACTGCTTGAAAGTAGGGGCTACCTTCATCCTGCTCTCCCACACAATATCTAGCACGTAGTAGATATCCAATAAATAGCTGTTGAAGAGATGAATCTATCTCAGAATTGCACTAGAATTTTGGGGCCACCATATCTTACTCTTGACTCATACTAGGCTTTCAGTCAAATAAGTTTTGTTGATGTTATTTTCTTATGTAATCTTTAGTTCTCATCCATTCTTTTCTTCTGCCTACTTCTGAATTTGTTGTACAGGAATTCAGTCATGAGAAAACAGAGAAACTACATTTTGAGAGATTGAAATGGGAGTCTTTATTGGAGAGCCGGCATCTGCAAGTGGACTCCTGTCTCAAAGACCTTCAGACCCTCGAATACACTTACACTGTCACTGAGCCAGTGAGCAGAAGAGAAAAGAAAGAGCAGAAAACAATACCAATAAACCAGATAAACTCCAATGGAGAGCTGATGTGGTATCCATGGTGACCAGAGGAGAGCCAGGAGACATGAGGCATGGCATAACAGCGCCTGAGCTGGACTGGGCCTAAATAGCATCAGTGGCAGGGGGCAGGGTCACAGGAAACTTGAGAGTCTCTTAAGTTGTAGGCACAGGACTGACAGGTCCAGTCATTTATCAACTGGGTCCCTGCCCCTACCATGAAGACAAGATGGTACCAGTTAAACCCAATTGCCTATCATCCACCATGTGGCCAAGATGGCACTGGTTAGATCCAATATCTTTATCTCAGATACTCAGAACTTTTTGGTTACAGTTTAATTTTCATCCGTAGTTTCTCTGTGCTATCCTAGTCACTCACCTAGTTTATTGGTTTCCAGTTGTGTTCTCTGTAGATGTGATATTTATATTGATGAGGTTCCATTGGTGTTGATGATTCACATGTTGAATAGGAGAATCCCCCAGTAGTCTGGTAGCTTGACATCTCACTCTCAAGCTTGATAAAGATCTCAGCAGTTTTTGGATATAGGTATTTGGCCCTCTAAATGAGCCCCCATTCATGGTGTATACAGACAACGAACAATCATCTCTAATTCAGCTCATTGATTGAGAACCAACCATGGACAGGGCAGTGTGCCAAACATTGTATAATACAAAACAATGATTAAGATTTGGCCCTTGTCCCTTTTTGAGCTGGCAAGAGCAAATAAGATGAATGTACAGAGAAGTATATCTTTGTACAATATGACACAAATCCCAGAGTGGGTCAAAGGGCCCTGGAGAGTCCTGGCTAATTGGGTCCTTGGAAAATGTGTGAGTTCTTCCTAAGTGGAGATGGGGTTCCAGCCAACCTGCTGTGACAGTCCAAATGGTTGGTTTTGTGTAGTTGTTATTGTTGATTGGTTTTGAGTTTTGGAATTATCTATTTTAGTGCATTTTTAATTAGCATCAAGTGGTTGTTCAAAGGGGTTAGAATTCCATAAGTCAGGTTATGAGGACAGTGTATCTTGGGCCATGTCACTCCTTCCTTTGTCCCCCTTCATTTTCCCCGCTCTGTCCCTACCCTCAAGTTACGTAGTTGTTTTGATTTTCTGAGACAGATCTGTTTGACTAAGCTGTGTCCATGTTCTCTTCCATTCTTCTCTTTTGCCTACTTGTGAACTGAGATTAAAAACTTGTTTGTCCTCTGGGAGCTTACATCTGCAATCTTAGCTACTCAGTGAGTGAGTGAGTGAGATCCAGAGGACTGAGGTTCAATGCCTGCCCTGACAGAAAACGTCAGGGAGGGAGACTCCTTTCCAAAATAATTAACAAAGGGGCTGGAAAGGTGGCTCAGTGGTAGAGCGCTTGCCTTGCATGCCTGAGGCCCTGGGTTCGATTCCTCAGTACCACATAAGCAAAAAAGAAAAAAAGCCGGAAGTGGCTCTGTGGCTCAAGTGGTAGAGCGCTAGCCTTGAGCTGAAGAGCTGAGGGCCAGCACACACGCCCAGAGTTCAGGCCCCACAACCGGACCCAAAAAAAAAAAAAATTAACAAAAATCTAGGGCTGGGAAGGTGGCTCAGTGGTAGAGTGCTTGCTTTGCATGCATGAGGTCCTGGGTTCCATTCCTCAGCACCATATACACAGAAAAAGCCAGAAGTAGCACTGTGGCTCAAGTGTGGAGTGCTAGCCTTGAGCTGAAGAGCTGAGGGACAGCACCCACGCCCAGAGTTCAGGCCCCATGACTAACAAAAAACAAAAAGTTAGATTGGGGGGCATGGTTGGGGTGGGAAGAATGTCTGCCTAACAAGTACAAAGCCTCTAGTTCAAAAAGTTACTTGTCACTGTGTAGCCAGACTAGCCTTACATATGTGGTCATCCTGCGTCAGTCTCTGGAGTAGCTAGAGTTCCCCCACCCCTGACATCAAACTATGGAGCTTTAGATAATGCCTCCACAGTCATCATATAGGCAAGTGATCTAAGTTAAGTTGTTCTGCCTTCTTCCACAGTATGTTCACTAACCTCACCATCTCCCAGTGGGAAGGAAAGGAAGGAGCAAAATGGATCTCCAAGAAGTATCTATGGCAGAGTCTTCATGGCTTCTCTCATCCTTAGTCACGTGGCTGCCAGACAACAGAAAGGGTCTGGGAAACTATCACTCTGGGTAGCCCTTGCACAGCTAGAACTCCTGCATTGGAAGAATAGGGGGAAAAAAAAAAAAGACAGCTGGGCAGCTATCTGGCAGTCTGTCACAAAGAGAGAGAATTCCATGTGAAGAGCAAGATTGCAAAAGAGGGAGGTGATTGATTATAGTGGATGGTATCAGAGACAGAGATCTGACAGAAAAGAATTAGAGCTCTGAAAATACATTTCTGAAGGTGAGGAGGAATGGTTGCGGAGGACGGAGGGAGGACGGAGAAAGGTAAAGGTGGAGGTAGAGGGCTCTAGGAAGCTCTTTCTTCCTCAGGAGTGTGCATCTCTCAGGAAGCAGAGTGGATCTTTCCATGGAAAACAACCTGCAATCCCAGCAGAAGGAGAGGGCAGTTTTGTTCATTCACTCTGTGTGTGTGTGTGTGTGTGTGTGTGTGTGTGTGTGTGTGTGTGTGTGTGTGTGTGTGTGTGTGTGTGTGTGTGTGTGTGTGTGTGTGTGTGTGTGTGTGTGTGTGTGTGTGTGTGTGTGTGTGTGTGTGTGAGTGTTTCCTCACTCGGTCCTGATATTCCTTTCTGTTGGAATTCAGTAAAAGCATTTTCAAATCTTAAAACAATGCAGCTCATCCCCACCCCCACCCCCGCCCATCTTACCAAAGGTATTTAATCTGTTTGTTCTTAAAATGCACTGTTCTTCAGAATTATGTATAATGTTTTGTGTAACAATAAAAACCACTCCCTTTGTTGCTTTGTGTCCCATCCAAGAACGATATTTCAGATCTGTTAAAACAGTAAGTGGGTTGTTTTTTTTTTGGTGGTGGTTGTTCTTGTTTTCACTAAACAAATTCCAAACCCAGAGTCTACACCTGCAACTCCTATCAGCTGGTCAGGGCTGTTTAAAGAATGAGCTTTAGCTGATGGTCTTGTCAAGCAGGCCTCTGCAGGGAGGGTAAATGGAAGGATGGCTAGTGATGACTCTGTACCCCCATTTGAGGACATGAGAAGCAGGATCACAGCTACTTCATATCAAGTACCTGATACTGACTCTTGCATAAGGATTTATGCACATTTTCTTATTTACACCTCTATGAGACGAGTTCCCTCTTTTATTTTATAAATGAGAGAATCGAGCTCAGAGAGTCTGAGAGGCTCTCAAAAGGCGGTGCAGGATTTGAACCTCACTCTGCTGGACTCCAAAGCCTGAGCTCTTATTAGCTACATCCTACTCCTTCAATGGTTTGCTGTTGTCTCTGTCCCTCAGGCCTTGCAGGCTGAGAGATGATGTCACAGGGGAGGAGTTTGAGGAGTACCAGTGGGAACCAGGAGCAGATTTAGGAGTACAGGTCTGTAGGCAGGCAGAGGGGAGGATAAAATAGACATCTTGGGCAGGGTAGGGGATGTGAAGGAACAGAGAAGGCTAAGGGAACAAACCAGACAATTTCTGACCTCCATAGGGCAAGCCTTGCTGCCTAGCAGTCATGCCACACCACATGAAAGTAAAGAATGCAGGCTCTGCAGCCAGGGAACCTGTTTACCCTAGTTAGCATTTCCATATCTCAGTTTCCCAGATGCAACGTAAGCATAACATCTTGGGATTTACTTAAGGATTAATTATGTCTGAAACAGAGGCTATTAGTTAACTTACACTTCTCTCCCCTTGCCTCCCCCAATCATCCCCCTGACCTTTTTTAAACAAGTTCTTACTATGTAGCCCAGGCTGGTTCATGGTCCCCTGCCTCCCAGTGTGTTGGTATTACCAATGTGTACCATCATGCCCTCCTTTGTCTTCTTTTTCTCTACTAATACATGGTGCACACAAACACACAATAACAGCTATTCTTTTCTGCTTCCCTTGCAGCTAGGTGTGGGCATATAAATTATGTCTGCCCATGATGTTTAAAAAGATACTTTGTAGCAACTATTAGCAGAAGGTAGCTAGCATGTACTATATACCTTCTTTTTCTTAGTTTTTCCTGAGATTATCTTTACCTTGAATCCTGATTGCCTCTCAAACCTCAGGGCAGCAGATCTAAATGGGAGGCTTTGGGAAAGAGCCAGTGCTGATAGGCATCACTAATGTAACCCCTCTAGAACTGCCCCCCCCCCCCACTTTGCTGTCTAGTTTCTTCCATCTATCATGTAAACGTTACCTGCATCATTCCCCTTTCCCACATGCTTTACAGCCCTGTGGCTTGTAGAGTTACCACTAGAGTGGTGGCTCTGCCTTGGGAGTCTTCAAGCATCTACTATTCCAATTTTTTTCTTTTCTACAGTACTAGGAGTTGAACCCAGGACCTCAAATATGGTAGGCAAATGCTCTACCATGTGATCACTGCCCCCATTCCACTTAAATATTTTTGTTTGTGAGATAGAGTCTCATTAACTTTACCCAGGTTGGCCTCTAACTCAAGTTCCTCCTGACTCTGCCTCCTGAGTCTCTGGGATTACAAACCTGCACTATGATGCCTGGCCATTCATCTTTCAGGTTAATTCTTCAGATTCTATGAAACTGTACTTCCTGCTTCTACCTCTGGCCATTTACATTCCTTCCTCTCCTTCCTAAGAAGAAGAAGGCCCTTTCTTCAGCTGGCCCTTGCTCTCCTGGATTCTTCTGCTTCATGTTCTCCTCCCCCACCCCACCTTCTCAGTAGTTGTCTGATCATTTCCTAGTTTCATCTGCGATTCACATACTGATAACTCAAGCCCAGACTTTTCTTTCTCCTCTGATTCATATTTCCTGGAGCTGCTGGTCATCACAAGGATGTCACATGAGTCTGAAACACCAGGTCCAGAGCCGAATTTGTCATCTCTCCATTTGGGGCCTTTTTCCTGCCTTGTTCGTGCATGGGAGAGGTTAAAGATTAGAAAGGGCCTCCTAGAATGAAGGGGTCTCTGAAGAAGCTGGTATCTCAGTGGCAAGAACAGGGCCACTAGAGATTTAAGTTTTCAGGAGGGGATTTGACATGCCCAGCTTTGATCATGGACCTGTGTCATCATCACCACCATCACTTCCTTTTCCACCTCTCCCTCCTTTACCTTCTCCTTTTCCTGATTCCTCCTCCCCTTCTTCTTCCCCTCTGCTCCTCTTCCTCTTCCTTTTTTCTTTCCTCCTCCTTCCTCCTCCCCCCCTCTTCCTCCTCTTCCTCCTCTTCTTCCTCTTCCTCTTCTTCCCCTTGTAACATAATATGAGGGTTTTAACTCAGGGCTTTATACTTACGTACTAGACAGGTACTCTACAATTTGAGCCATGTCCCCAGCCCTTTCTTTGCATTTTTCAGATATTTTTCAGAGAAGGCTCTCAGGGGTTTTTCCCAGCTTGTCTCAGAAAAGCCTTGTCTATGGCTCGGGGCTGTGTGCTCAGACACAAATCTCTAACAGTTACTCGGCTGCTGAACGCTGGATCCCTTACGATAGATGTTTCACCAAATTAAGGTTATGTCTTTGTTAGCAACGAAGCATATCTGCGCCACTTCCTTTAGCGAGGCCTGTAGCAGGGGGCTTGGGGTTCTAGCCATTTGGCTTGGTGGTCCCTGCCCTGCTCACTGCTGGCCATCTTTCAGCACGTAGCCCCTTCTCTGCAGCGTTCTGATGGTTGGGGAGAGCAACCTTGCCTCCAACTCTTATGTTGCCAGGTGGATGCTTTACAGTAAGAAGCCCAACTCTAAGGCACAAACTGTGCATTAGCATCAGCTCCTCCAGAGAGAGCTATTTTTGTCTTTCATCTTCGGGGACTGTGTTCCAAAACAGGGGAGACAAGTATCAGGAGGAGAACAAAAAATAGCCAATGTCTCCAGCTTAGCAGAGCAGCAAAGCACTGCTGTTTCCAACTCTACCCCCATCACCTCCACCACCCATTGCCACTGCAGCCCCAGAGGACAGACCAAGGTGGAGGCGAGCTGCCCTTGGCAAAGCACCATGCCCTGCTCAGGGATCTTTCCGTGGGATTTCTCACCACACACTTCATGAAACAGGATTTGTTGCCATGGTAACTAGGCAGTCACATGATGGCCTGGCTACTTGAAGTGTAGGAAAACAGATCAGACTGGGATGAGGGAATAGAAGGAAGAAGCTTCCCCTCCTACCTCCGCTGCTTTTTCCTTAGATGACCGGGATGGCCTCCAAGATCTGCACCATTTGCAACCTGTCCACACTCAGAGTTAACGCCCAGCAATACATTTCTTTCCCAATGAGCTCATCACAAGTTTTCCTGGAGGGTTTCTTCTGGATTTAGGAGCCCTCTCCCCCTCCCCAGTTCCTTCCTTCCCTGGTCCCCCTGCCACACAAGGGTGCTGTAATGAAATATCTGAATGGAGTGGGAGGGGAGGAGTGTGCGGCCTACATTGCCTGAATCAGCTCTTCTTTAAACTCCAAGGAAGGCATGAGTCAGGGAATTTTGAAGTTGTGATGTGTAGTCAGGACACAGATGCCTGTCAGGGGAGAGGGAGAGCCTCACCCAGATCCTAGAGGGCCCAAGCAGAGTTTGCCTGCCTGCTTGGGGGTCTGTAGACCTTCAGTTTTGGAGCCCCAGCATTGCATTCATTGTGACTGTCTCTGATAGAGTGTGGTGGGTCTGACTCCATGAATACTGTCTTACAGGGCAGGCACATGCTAAACTTGGTGAATGTCTTCAGAGGACACTCTGCCTTTTCCCCCCATCCTTCTTCCTGCCCTGCAGTCTTAAGCCCAGTTAGTACAGAGTCACATGCTTGCTGAGCGAAGTCAGTGAGTGGGTGCCCCTTAGCTTCAGCAGCAGTGCGGCGGGCTCCATGGCACATCTGTGTTTCTGACAGTTACAGATTGCCCACTTCTGTGGGTTCAGATAACATTACATCTTTCCAATTCCATCACATTTTCTTTTTGGCAAAAGCAGAGTCAGAGTGATAGAAATAGATCCAGGAGAGTCAGCAAAGGCAGAGCTTGGGAGGGGTTCGGCCCTCTATGCTAGGTACTCCAGAGAACTTTCTTCAGAGATACTGCTCCCGAAAATATAGTATATTAAGGGGAAAAGAGGTAAACAGCTTCCCAAGTGTTGCCTGATGCAGCCTCATGGGGCAAGGGCCAAGAGATGAGAGACCTCTGAAATGGGGGAGAGGGTATGAAACTCAGACCTAGAGGTATATGAGCTTTTATCCAGTAGAATAGAGGGGAAAATATTAGAACTTTCAAAATTATTTGATTGAACCTATAGTTATTTTATGACTTCCTTTTATTTATTTTAGAACACATTAAATTGTATATAATACTATTAGGCAGAACTAGATTTGCCCAAGATTAAAAGAAGGGAATATGCAAAACAGTAGTGTCTTAATTAGGAGATACATTTATTTTTGTCTCATGTAAATGAGCCTAGTGTGAACTGGTAAACTGTCTTCTCTGTCCTAACATCTTAATCATATGGCTTCCACTTCATTATCCAAGGTGATGCCCATGGTCCAGCCAATACACCCATAGTATGGCAGTAGAAAGAAAAGAAAAATTGTGTAACTTCCCAATGGGATTTTTCCTGGAAATGGTGTCCAAGATATGCCATTGGTTAAAAATTAATCATCTGACTATAAATACTAACAAGGGATTCTGGGAAATGTAGTCTTTTTTTGGAATGCCATGTACCAATTGGAGAATGTAATACTGAGGAACTAGAAAAGGAGGAACCCTGGGATACCCCTAGTAGTCTTACTACAGTAATATATTAGTAGAATAGCGCGTAAGTATACTTACCAAGAAATAAATGTGCTGTTGGAGACACACAGTCAAATTTTTTTGTTTTTGGTCATTCGTGGGGCTTGAACTCTGGGCTTGGGCGCTGTCCCTGCTCTCTTCAGCTCAAGATGAACACTCTACCACCTGAGCCACAGCACCACTTCTGGTTTTCTAGTGGTTTTTTGGAGATAAGAGTCTCACGGACTTTCCTGTCCGGGCTGGCTCTGAATCGTGATCCTCAGCTCTCAGCCTCCTGAGTAGCTAGGATTACAGGCGTGAGCCACCGGTGCCTGGCTTGTTGATTTTTTTCTTTTGAGGGGTAGAATTTTAATGTAATTGCTATGGATCATATATCCTAGAAGTACATATAATTGATTGAATGACAAGGTACAAGATTTTTTAAAAATCTACCTACTATGGTTCAGATAAATGTTCCCCAAAGGCCATTGTTTTATTTTGTTGTTGTTGTTGTTTGTTTTCGTCGGTCATGGGGCCTGAACTCTGGGCCTGGGCACTGTCCCTCAGCTCTTCAGCTCAAGCCTAGTGCTCTACCACTTGAGCCACAGTGCCCCTTCTGGTTTTCTGGTGGTTAATTGAAGAGTCTCACAGACTTTCTTGCCTGAGCTGGCCGTGATCCTCAGATCTCAGCCTCCTGAGTAGCTGGGATTACAGGTGTGAGCCACCAGTGCCTGGCTTCCGCAAAGGCCATTGTTAAAGACTTGATACCTAACCCTTAGTGCTGTTGGGAGATAATGAGATGCTAAAGAGGTAGGTCCTAGTTGGAGGAAGTGAGGGTATTGGGGGCTTGTCATTAATGAGATATTGGGATCCCGGCACTCTCCTGTCTTTCTGCTTCCTGGCAACCATGAGATGAGCAGTTTCCTCAGCCACGTGCTACTATCATGAGCTATTTCACCACAGGCCCCAAAACAGAGACCAACAGACCATTGATTGGAACCTCCAAAACTGTGAAACAAAATAAGCTTCTCCTCTTTATAAGTTGATTGTCTCAAGTATGTGTTATGGTAAGGGAACGTTGACTAGCAAACCCCTTTCCTCCATGATCCTTTTGGTAGTGAAACAGTGTGGGGAATCTCACAGAGGCTCATCCCTCCTCCATTCTCAATCATGAAGCTGCTGGGGGCTGATGGTCCTAATTGTTCATAGCTGATAGTTCCTCCTGTCCCTAGTTGCTGGAATTAGTGCAGGTTATTGTGAGGCACCAAACTGTCATTTGATTCATAGAAGGTAGATGCTGGATACAAAGCTGAGAGCACACAAGGTGTGAAATTACCCAAAGTGAGCTCATCTGAATGCAGAGATTAGGGAGGCAGGCTACAGGAGGAACAGGTCCTGGTGATGTCATGGAAGCTCTGGATCAAGCTGCAACTGCACACAGCATGAGCTGTGATGAGGATCATCTTGGAACAGACGTTTGGGTCAGCCTCTAGAAGGGGAAGAGCAGTGAGATGGACGGAGCCTGCCTAGGACACAATGACTTTCTAGAGCAAGTCCACACATCTCAGTCAGCAGTCTAGATGAGTGGGAAATAAATTTCCATCTTGTTTAAATCTCTACCTACTTAAAGATCTTTGTTTTAACATCCAACCTATAATCTAACTAGTACACAGGTATTAATTATCTTATTTAATTACCCAGTGCCACATAGCAAGCAATTGCAGAGCAAGAATCCCGTTTTTCTTTTGCAATGCAAGGAATCAAACTTAGGGCCTTTCACGTGCTAGACAAGTGCTCTACCACTGAGCTATATTTCAACCCCAGAGTGAGGATTTGAACCTGACTTAGGAGCTTCTACCATTAATTACCACCTACAGCATCATGCTTATGTGTGCCTAGGCCAAGTTTCTTTTCCACACAGAATGAGACAAAGCATTTCACATTATATTTGCACATACTGGAGCTCATGAAAATGATACCCCCAAAGAAGTACGTTTAGCACTTTGGCCCAAATCAGAACCAAGTGACAGAATGGCTTTCCTACAAGTCCCTTTATTTTCTAGGTCCTCCAGAAGATTTACAGCAGGGAAGAAGACAAGAGTTGACACCACACCCAGAGCCTAGTCAGGCTATGTCCAGACCATTGTCTGTTCTTCAGGCCCATTTATCTCCCCCCCCCCCCGCCCCCAATCATTTGTTCTTTATATAAAATTGCCTCCAGCCCTTCTCTGAAGAGGACAAAAAAGGTTCTAAGCTCGTTGGATTCTTGAGTGTTCTTCCTCCACTGTTGTACCCTTGCACACAACACATTTGTGTGGCTTTTCTCCTGTTAACCTATTTACTGCCAGGCCACTTCTCATGCTCAGAGAACTAGCCTCCAGGGTGAAAAGAGAAGGTTCTTTGTCTCTCCACACAGATAGCTTTGGGGCCCCTTTGCAATGCTTAGCCTTGGCATGAAACCTAGTGTTCTATAAGCCCTATCTAAAGAAATGAATAATAACTGGGCTTTCTGAATATCTAGCAGGCAACTGGAAGACCAAATGAGATCATATTTGAGAAGATGATGTGGAGGCTGCAAGCCATGATATATGCTTTGGTTACAATTATCCTTCTTAGGGAATTCTGGGTACTTAAGACAGAAATATAACCATTCCCTGGCCTCTATAGTCCAGAATACACCCAGGCTCTAGTTCTGCACTTTGGAGCCTTCTTCTGCGAGATCCTGGCTCTCAATGTTGGTCACCTGGATGACCTCACAGACATCTGTCCCATGCCCTCTCCTGCAGGTTTCCACTAAGCTAGCAGTCAGTCCTTATATTGGAGCTCTGAGATCCAAGTGTGTAGGGTCAGAGGAATTTACAGTTTCCTAGGCCCTGTGGGTCCCCTCCTGCCTCTGCATACCTCCCTCCTCACCCCTCTGAACAATCCAGAGTCTTTCAAGGTCAAGTTCAAAGTTACCTGCCCTGTTGTTTTTCTGCTTGGCAGGGACAGCTAGGTAGCTCTGCTTTCTGCTGCTATGTTACTTGGTACTTACCTTTCTGTCAGGAGATGTGTCAACATGATACTTTCATTTGTGCTCTTGTATAAACCCCACTTCAGCCCCGCCCTGCTTCCAACAACCACCTCCACCCTCTAATGGTAGATTTCCAAGGGCAGAGTCTGCTCTTACTCATTTGATTCTCAAGCACCTTCGTCAGTGCCTGGCACTGGTTGGTAATTTAATAAATGAATGCTGAATGGGTGAGTGAGTAACTGTCTGAGCATAACAGGGGGCTAAACACTTGCTTTCTGATGTGAGACACATCGTGTCCACGTGGCATTAATTAACCGCCTTCACTCATGCGCAATGCACTCAGTCCTTCATTCCAATATTTGAATTTCTGTTCTATTTCAGACACCCTGCTAGGTGATGATGGGGCAGGGCACACAGGAGCAGTGAGATCTCAGCCCTCACAGAGCTTATATCTAAATAGTTGAAAGTGAAAAATAGACAAATATGTACGACTACAAGCTACACCTGCTGACCCTAAGATGCTCTATGTAGGAAATGAACAAGGGGTGAGTGCCCCTTCCCATGGAGGCAGCTGTGAGCCACTTTAGATGAGTGGATAGGGAAAGCCTCACTAGGACAGACTATTAGTCAGATTTCTATCTCTATAATAAAATAATGGAGGCAACCAACTTATAAAGAGAAAAGGTTTACTTTGACTCATCATCCTGGAAGTCCCAGGTTGTGATCATTTGATTGATCTCACTGCTTTAGCCAATGGTGAAGCAGCACATCATGGGTGAGGGAGGGGTAGCAGAGCAAAAACCACTCAACTCCTGGCTAGGAAACAAACCGAGAGGATGAAAGTGCCTGGTGCTGTTGACTCACATCTATAATCCTAGCTACTCAGAAGGCTGAGATCTGAGGATCATGGTTCAAAGCCAGATCAGGCACCAAAGCCTCTGTGAGACTCTTATTTCTAATCAACCAGCAAAAAGCCAGAAGTAGAGCTGTGGCTCAAGTGGAAAAAGTCAAGTGGGCCTATGAGGTGCTGAGTTCAAGCCCCAGTACTGGTACCAAAAGAGAGGGAGAGAGAGGGCGAGGGATGGGAGAGAGGGCAAGGGATGGGAATGTAGCTTAGCGGTAGAGTGCTTGCCTAGCATGCATAAAGCCCTAGGTTCAATCCCTCAGTACCACATAAACAGAGAAAGCTGGAAGTGGTGCTGTGGCTCAAGTGCTAGCCTTGAGCAAAAGAAGCTCAGGGACAGTGCCTAGGCTCTGAGCTCAAGCCTTAGGACTGGCAGAAAAAAATAAAAATAGAAAAATAAAGCTAATTTGGAAGAAGAAAAAGAAGGAGGAGGAGGAAGAGCAGCAGGAGCAGGAGGAGCAGGAGGAGGAGGCAGCAGAGGGAGGAGGAGGAGGAGGCATAAGGAGGAGGAGGATCAGGAGGAGGAGGAGGAGGAGGAGAAGGGAGAAGGAGAAAGAGAAGAAGAGAAGGAGGAAGAGGGATAGGAAGAGGAAAGACTGGAGTCCCACAGTCTGTTTTAAGGACATACGATGGCAAAAGAGTCTACCACTAGATTCTACTTCTCAAAGCTGACACTGTCTTCCAATCCAGCCATCCTGAGGCACACAGCTTTAATACATAGGCCTTTGGAAGACCTTCAAGATCTGAACTACAGCAGGACATTTGAGTCCTGAAGAAGGAGAATGAGCCACCGACAGAAAAGGAGAATGTAGATCCAAACAGAAAAGGAAAAAATAATAAAAGTTCTTCTTTTCCTCAGGCTTACTTTCTGCATCTATATATAGGAGTGATAATAGCACCAGCTTCATAATTGAGGAGTCTGAACGCATTAAAGCATTTAGCTTAGTGCCGGGCACATAGAAATCACTTAATATGTATTAGCTCTTATGATCTATTAGGGAGCCAGGCTGTAGAAAGGAAATGAGAACTAAGCCATGCCAGCCCTCTGTAATTACCACTTCCTTCTCCATGTTCCCCAAGCCATCTGTTAAGTAATCCTCTCAGCAACGGCCTTCAGCACCTGTCTCCATCTCTGCTCTGAATATTTGCTCTGAATCCCTATAAAGTGAGTGTTTCTTAAGATTGATAGGTGGCCAGTCAGTTGGGCGGCTACAGTGGGGAGCTATGCACAATGGCAGTTGTTAGTGCATATTCCTCATCGTTTCTAAAACTCTCCTCACTCTGACTATCTTAGCAGAACTCTGGTCAGTTTGCCAAGAACTTTCCTAAAATGAGGACCCTAGAGCTGAAGGCAGAACCTAGAGCAAACTTTGGCGCAACTGGAACTGATCTGAGGCCACTAACCTAATGCAACCCGCCAACCAGGTAATAGGTTTGCTGCATATTCCTCTAATCTCAGCTACTCGGGAGTTGTAAGTAGGAGGACTGGGGGCCAAGACTGGCCAGGGAAAAGTGTGACACCTTATCTGAAAACAAACAAAAAGTTCAAGGCTTTTAGGGTGTGGCTTAAATGGTAGAAGTTTTTTGTAGCAAGTACTAGGCCTTGAATTCAATCCCCAGTACTGATAAACAAAATTAGCAGTAGGGTCCAAGTCTATCATTGTCCAGTTCTGGGCCCCAGCAGATGCCGCCCAGGTGCATGTATGGCCTGATCAGTGAAAGCATGTCCACACTTCGCTTCTCCAGAATGAAGGGCTTCCTTTCCAGAAACTTTGAGACACTCTGAAGTCCAGTGTCATGGACGCATGGAGAGTCTAGAGTTTGTAACCGGAGCAGCAAGATGCTAGCTATTTCAGGGACAAAAACTTCAGCAGCTCAGTCTTCTGAACCTGGGGGTTTCTCTGGTCAGGGTGTGTATGTATGTATGTGTGTGTGTGTGTGTGTGTGTGTGTGTGTGTGTGTGTATGTGTGTGTGTGTGTGCGTGTGCACACCTATGCCTTTGAGAAGAGTTAACAGTTCCTCTGGCTGCCCTCCACCGTCAGTTCTGGCAGATAAGGTTATTTTATGTTTTCATGTTTTTGAGCCTGGCCCTAAATGACAACTTAAGCAGAAAGATGCCAAGGCAAGTGGCAGAGAGAGGACTTAATTACAGGGACCTTTGTCCAACTAACACACCAGTGATGATTCAACATAATCCTGCCATAGTTCCCCAAGATAGCCCATGTCTGGGGTGACGGCACGTCTCTGCACACCCACCCGTCCACGTTTGTCATGTCATCTTGAGAGCCACCATGCCATCTGGGGAGCCTTCAGCTGCCATCTGCATGGTGGTGAATACATATTTGACTATTTAAATGACATTCCCGTGTATAATGGTATGAAGCTAGTACTTCCCATTTAATCATTCGTTAGCGAAAGGAAAACTTGGAAAAAGTCCTCACCGCTTGTGAGTTTTGTGTCAGCACATCATGAGTTATGTCTGCCCAAGGTCTCCAGTACGATTGGATATTTGATCTCTGTATCCATGAATATTTATACTTGGAGGCAAAATGATTAATTTATCGCTGGAAATCTAGGTGGCTGTCTAGACTTGCTATGTGATCAGTATTGCAGAGAACATAAAAGAAAGGGAGCCCTGGCCCCAGTGTATTAGGTGTGGCTAGGAGATACTTCAGCTTGTCTATCCCAAATCCATCAATTTCTCCCTCTTCCCTTGGCCAGCCAAACCAGACAAGAGCTCAGAGAAAGCTGGACTGATATTGCTTGCCTTACCAGCTCTGGTTGGGCAAAGCATTCATTTTAGTACAATATATTTCAAAAAGCTATGGAGAGAGATCTGAGGGTGGGAGGGTTCTGGGAAAAAATTCTTAGCTTGTAAAAAGAGACCCAAAGAATAAATCACTCCTTTCTGCCTCTGGATGTTGTTATGATGCAAGGAACTCTTGCAACCAGTTTGTAAACATGGAGATCTGACAGAGATGGCAAAAATCTCCATCCTTGATGTTAATTTTCTGATAAACCAAAGCTAGAGTTTCCCTGTCTCCAGACTTCTCATTATATAAGACAATAAATTCTTTTTTTATTTCAAGCTGGTTGGATCAAGGCTTTCTGTTACATAAAAGCAGAAAACGTCATTACTATATGAGGCAGTGACTTTCAAGTTTTTTTTAACTATAAAGCAAATGAGAAATATGTTTACTCCCCATGTAATTTAGGATGTATATATAATATACTCTCAAATGTTCTCTTCTGTTTCATTGTTTAAAATTCAGGTCATGACTCACTAAAGTGATTTTGAAGCTCACTAATGGGTCATGACCCACATTTGAGAGAACATGGAACTCATAGGGGACACGAGCTCCTGTGACACATGGGAAGGATAATATGGTGTCATGAAGGTGGAATAAGAATGTGTCACCATAGGGGACAATGGTTGTTTCTCTCTTTCTCTCCCTCTCTCTTTCCCTCCCTCTCTCCTTCTCCTCTCTCTCTCTTTCTCTCCCTCCCTCCCTTCCTCCCTTCCTTCCTTCCCTCCTTCTTTCCTTCCTTCCCTCCTTCTTTCCTTCCTTTTTTTTTTTTGTCAGTCATGGGGTTTGAACTCTAGGCCTGGGTGCTGTCCCTGAGCTCAAGGCAAGTGCTCTACCACTTGAGCCACAGCACCAATTCCAATTTTCTGGTGGTTAATTGGAGATAAGAATCACATGGACTTTCCTGCTCAGGCTGGCTTTGAACTGTGATCCTCAGATCTCCTGAGTAGCTAGGATTATAGGCATGAGCCACCAGCGCCCAGCTTGGTTGTTTTGAATTGGAGCAAATAAGGAATATTTCATGGAAAGTCTGGGCCTTGAAAATTGTTCATCGGCGATAAGAGTCTCACAGACTTTCCTGCCCAGTCTGGCTTTGAACTGCAGTCCTCAGATCTCAGCCTCCTGAGTAACTAGGATTATAGGTGTGAGCCACTGGTACCTGGCTAGTCTTTGTTGTTGTTGTTGTTGGACTTGAACTCTGGGCCTGGGTGCTATCCCTCAGCTCTTCAGCTCAAGGTTAGCTCTCTACCACTTGAGCCACAGCACCACTTCCAGTTTTCTGGAGGTTTACTGAGATTAGCATCTAGCGTCTAATGGACTTTCTTGCTGGGGCTGGCTTTGAACTGTGATCCTCAGATCTCAGCCTTTTGAGTAGCTAGGATTACAGGTGTGAGCCACCAGTGCCTAGCTAATTAGTCATATTTTTAACCAAAGAAAAAGCTGGGGTCCTGAGTTTCAGGACCCAAGAAATGATGGGAGCAAAGACCAGGTGATAGGAACAACAGAGTCCTTTCAGCATCAGTGAGTAAACCTGGCCAGAAGCTAAGCATGATTTGCAGAATCATGAGACAGGAATTGTGACTTGGAAGCAATGATACAGGGCCTTGAAGAGCAGGGGGAAATTATTGATGAGCCAGGCGGTGGTGGCTCACGCCTGTAATCCTACCTACTTAGGAGGCTGAGATCTGAGGATCCCTGCCCAAGCCAGCCTGGGCAGAAAAAGTCTGTGAGACTCTTATCTCCAATTAACCAGCAAAAAGATAGAGGTAGAGGTGTGGCTCAAGTAGTAGAGTGCCAACCTACAAAAAAAAGCCAAGTGAGAAAAAGCTAAGCAAGAGTGTTAGGTCCTGAGTTCAAGCCCTAGTACTGATGTGTGTGTGTGTGTGTGTGTGTGTGTGTGCGTGCACACGCGCACACACACATGTCGTTTATAAAGGCCATTGGGAAGGGCTGGGTCAAGGACATCTACAGTTTTTAGCAGTTGCAACTTCAGCTGTAGCATATCAAAAGCTCACACTGGCAGAGATTCAAGCTTGAGGGGAATGAGAAGCGCTGTGTCCCTGGAGACCCATTCAACTCTGTCACCTCACCCTGCCCACACTCACTGCAGAGCCGTCGACAGGGAGCAGCGTTCGCCATCAGGGAGCTGCTCAGTGGTGCCGAAGGCAGAGCAAGCTGATGTTCCTAAAATATGGCCCGTCTTGAAAGTTCAATGAACAGTGTTAATGCTGTGATTCCTCCCAATGAAGCCAGCGAGAGTGGCCATGAGTGGCCAATGTTCAGTCTCAGGACGGCTAACGATTCCTGACTTCTCTTGTTCTTCTTGCTCCTACCCACTTGCCTTCAAATGAATTCATAGTTTGTTAGCTACAGACCCAAAAGGTGGGTGGAGCTGGGTTACGTGGCACCTCTAATAATAATTTTTTTTAAGTGGAGGAGGATTTGAAATCACTGGTTAAATCAGATGTTTGTGCTGTCTGTGGATTTTAATTACCCATGCCATTCCTTTTCTTTTCTCTCCCTGAAAAGCAAAAGTTGATTCTCATGGTAAAAGGAATTGGAACTCACCTGTAACTTCTTTTTTGTCAAACCCACAGGCCTCAGGGAATAGTGAATCTGACTAGAATTTTACTGGGACTAGATAAATCTGACCTGGAGCCAACTCCATTCTTTCCTTCTTTCATATGAGTGACAGTTTTAGAATATTTCAGATTGTGAGTGATAAGATTTCTGGATCAGGTTTCTTGTCCTGACAGTTGACAATCTTTGTGGATTAGGCAATGGCTCCTACGTTTCTGCGTGCCTGCCCCCCCCCCCCCCGCCCCCGATTCCATGTGGAAACTCACAACTCATACCTGCCCTTTGCTAGGGCAAAGAGCTAGAGTGGGCATTTCGATCATGCAAAATACCAGTTAGTTGCCTTTGACCCAAAGCATAGAGAATCACATGGTGAGTTAGCATCCTTTCTGTGGATTCCATTGGGATAGATTTCTTCAAGCATTCTGTTGGGAATTAACAGTCCATAATTGGACTTACTTACATCCTTACTGCACTGAATAAAAGTACATGTGAGGGAAAGAGTAGCTTGGGTATATATACTGGTTCCTCCTGTTCAAAGTCACAAGTACTGTCTCCTCTCTTCTCAGGACAGCTGCTTCACCAGGGTCTCCTGTTTGTAAGCATGGGACCTTCATATTTCCAGGCACCTAGAGTATGGTGTCATCTCCAGTGTCCCTGCTTCATGCCACCCACGTGCAGTTGATTGCCAGATCTTTCTCCATCTGTCATTGATCTCTGTTTCCACCACTCTTAGGAGTAATTCAAGTTCCCTGTGTGCCTCTGCTGGCCTCCTAGGGCAGCTGACTGGCCTGCCTGCATTTACTTTCTTCCTGTTACAGTCACCTCTTACTTAGCTACTAGAATAACTTGTAAATCACAGTTTTAATTAGGCGGCTCACTTCCTTGCACTAAAATATTCAGTGCCTCCAGTCTAAGTCTAAACATATTTGTGTGTCATTCAAGACTTTCGCTATCCAATCTACCATTCCATTGTTTTCTCCCACATTGTTTGATTCATGACCCAGAGCAAAGTGTAGACAAAGAGCTCCAGTGCCTAATGTGGACACATTTCTCATATTGCATTGTACTTCTCTGACTCCTGAAACAATTTATCAAATTATAAGTTCCATAAAGACAGGGGCTGAGATTTTAGTCTCAAAATCTACTCATACCAGGCACATAATTTGGGTTCAATAAATAATTGGATGAGCCAATGAATGAATAAAGGTGTAATAAACCATAGATTCAAATAAAACCAATCCCTAATATAGCCTTTGTCATCTTTCCACTAAAATATCTACTTGGGATGTACAAAACAATAAAAACTCATAACCCTACCAAAAGCTAAGGTAACTGGAAAATCTACTGTCTATATTTGGAAGAAATCTAGAGTAATCCTAAATCCTGTAGGACAACTTGAGAACAAAACCCAGGATAATGTCTTTATACTCCCAACGAAGCAAGCCTACAATACCAAATAAGGAAGCTTGATGTTTAACATCTCTATATTTTAACCTCTGCTTTAGTGCCTTAACCAAAAAGTAGAGAATCTATCCCCAGTTTTTTTGGTTTCTGTGCCTTGAGGCAGCATCCCCATTCTCTTCTTCCTGACTTTAATGACAATTCCTTTCTTTATGCATTTATTTTAGAAACTAAAGTCACATTTTAATACATTCCCACCATGATAGTGCAGAAAGTTAGGCACACTTGTGCATGGTGGCAGAGGGTAGTTAGACACAAGCTGATGGTACATGTGTCGATGTTGGGGGAAGTATAGTGCTAACAAAATGGGTGGTTTTTATGTGATGAGAAACATAGGATATATTCCAAAAATAGTGTCCTCTGGGGATGTGTGTGTTGTGTGTGTGTGTGTGTGTGTGTGTGTGTGTGTGTGTGTGTGTGTACAGGTGTGCACATGAACATAAATTTCATCTAAACATCTGTCAACTAGCCAGATAGTATCTGTAGGAGAAAGCACTATCTATCTACAAAGCTATATTCAAAGACTATGTGCTGGGGTGTAGCTCAAGTGGTAGAGTACCTGCCTAGCAAAGGTGCGGTCCTGAGTTCAAATTCCTGTACCACCAAAGAAAGGAAAAGGAATGTATACTTTGGATATAAGCTCACATATTACCCTGTCTTCCGGTTATGCATCCAAGAAAGGGATTCTACCAACATCCAGTGGAGAGTGGGGGAGTGGAGACAAAGCCTCACAGACTGTGTGCTTTGGCAATCTGCAGATCTGAACAGATTGCCCTTCTTTGCAGGCTAAGTTCTGGAATCCTGCAGATAAAAGGAAAAGGGACACCACCCAAAGCTTAGAGGAAGAGCAGATGTCTAGAAATGGTAAACTTCAGGAACTAGAAAAACAGTTCTAGAAGCCCATTTTTCCACTTTGTCAGAGCCTAAGAGAATCTGGCTTTTATGGTGTAGGAGCAGTAAAGGATGCGGGAGGAACATGTGGAAATGAAGTGAGAGCAGGTCTAAGTGAAGAACTGTGTGGGGAAGATAAAAAATGCAAAGACAACATATGGTCATTGGGATGAGCGCAAAATTAGCAGTAGGTCATAAAGTGCCTAAGAGAGACGTTCCGAGAGAAGGAACAAAGGCAGCTGGAACAGAGGCAATCCTTTGATCTGCTGAGGTTACTGTGCCCATAAACATTATTTCTTTAGTAAATAGTGAGAGCCTGCTATCTAACAGGCTCTGCGTCATGGGCCAAAATAAAATGTGTGGTTGGGGGTGTCTATGTGTCAAGTAGTCCCTTCCACATGGTCCCTTCTATACCCTGTTCCTAAATCTCCTATGGCATATAGAACAGTCCAACTGCTAAGATACCTGCTCCTCAACAGGAGGAGCTGACTCGCTTGTTTCTATAACTCCAAGCATCAAATACAGAAACCATTTCTTTTTTTTTACATTCATGTGTATATTTATTTATTTTTAAGTGATTACATAAATTTCACAAAAGTCACAGCAGTGTGGAATAGTGGTGATACTTAGCCAAAGTCACAAACACATTTTAACTTTCACAAGGCCTATTGTCATTATCATGGTCTATAAATCTTATGAACTCTATGCAAACTTTGACATTATTTTTTCCAAATTGGGTGATATGTACAGTTCTTTCCTTTTGCTTAGTGTAAGCTGTTCCTGCTTTCTCTCTCATTCCCTCCCTCCCATTGCTGACCTGGAGTTGCTTAGTTCACTTTGATGGATGTCCAGAGCAGCTGATGGGTGCCACTATTGTATTTTTTTTTTTTTTTTTTTGCCCACAGAAACCATTTCTTGAAGAACTAACTAACTCTGTAAGTGAAACATTACCAGAGAGATTGGTACAATAGATTCTAAAGTAGATTCAGGAATCTCTTGGACAACAACAATTCAGAACCAACTTATCTAGAAACATCTGGGGTTGATTTTTCTGCTCACCCTCCCAAGGGGTCTTCAGTCCAGAATCCACTGTTCTTGCAGCTGTGTGTATCTGCTGTGTCCTGTTCACATTTTTATTTCCTTCAGGATATGCGTTCCAAACAAAATTTAATGGTTGGCTATAATAGCTCTTCCAAGTCCCTTTGTAGATGAAGAAGTATTCAGAAAACACTACCAAATGTGTAAGAGGTGATTGCTACAGTCATCCAGAAAGATAGAACTTTCTGTGGTCACAGCCAGCCCACAGCATACAGTAGACATGCAATAATAAATATAAATATTTAATGAGTGGATGTCCATTAGCTGTTTGTTGGGTGAGGAGAAGGGGTCTCTCTTACTTTCCATTGATTGCGTTCCTCTACAGATCACTAAGATTTTTATATCAGAGGAGGATAGCAATCCAATTTCCCCTTGGTAATCTGGATCAGCACCCCTGCCACAACCATAATGCCTCTCTTAGTCTGTTGACTAACAAGCACGGGAGCCCAAAGTGGACAAAGTTTTTAACTTCTGAGTCAATGGAATCACTGCTGTACCTTCTGGTAGACTCACTCCCCACTATGGACCTAAGACTTCTAGGCCAGCAGAGCATAAGATCATGGGAACAGGAAGCAAACTGTGCTAGTGGGTCACTAGGGGCAATTATGAGTGATTCCATTCCCATTTCCTTCTCTTAATTCCTGGACCCACAAATCCTGAGTATGCGATAAACAACAGTACCATATATTCCATGCTGATTCAGAGCATGTACAACCTTCTGGAGAAGCTTGGCCCAGCTCTACAAGGTACTGGCGCCTAGATGGTGCTGCACCTGTGTCTTCAAAAGGCCATGCCATCATCGAGCAAGCCAACTGCTTCAGGATAGTGAGGAACGTGGTAGACCAGTAGGAGCCCATTGCTATGCTTCATGTGGCTGTGAAGTGAGGCCCTTAGTCAGAAGCAGTGCTGTATAAAATATGATAGTGGATAAGGTATTCTGTGAGTCCAGAATATTTGCGGTTTGAATATGAATTCTTCCCTATCAGACTCATGTATTGAAATCTTGGTTCTTGGCTGGGGGACTAAGTACTGTTTTGGTAGATTCTAGAAACTTAGGAGGTAGGGCCTAGTTGTAGGAAGTAAACCATTGCGAGATGTGCCTTTTTAGGTGATACCTGGTCCCTAATCTCGTCTACATTCACTGCTTTCTGTCTCCACGAGGTGAAGAAGCCCCTCCCCACACACTCCTGCACTGTGACGTTCTGTCCAAGTACATGGAGGCAAGCAGCCCTGGATTGAACTGTGAGCAAAAGAAATCCTTTCTCCTTAAGATTATTGCCTTCAGTATTTTCGCTCACTCAAAAGTATTTGGTACTCAAAAGTAATTAATACAACCCTGAGCCACAGCTCCTGGGAATGCCCTCCAGGTTTCTGTGGTCCTAGGATCTAGAGCCATTTCTGCACCCAGTATTGTCCAATTCTTTCACATTTGGGATTGTAGGTCCTGGCCATCTATGCAGGCCACAGGCTATCTGAGATTGAGAGGCCTGATTCTTCTGGTATTTTCCATGCAGTGATGTTGTAACAGCCAGTCTTTAGAACCAGAGAGAAAAATATTCTCTCTCTTATTGTAAAGAGAGCTAATGATGGTTTCAGTAAGCGTTGTATGATTTCAATATCTTGGTTTGTTTTAGCCACAGCAATAGGGACCTGTTAGGGCCTGTTCTCTAGCTGCCCATGAAACAGAGACTTAATAACTGGAGTTTGTTCCTCTGCACATTTAAGACACAAGAGAAGAGAAGGGAAGAAGGTACAGGTACCCATAAGAAACCTGCTCACAGCTTCCTGTCTCTGCAGTGAATAAGAATGGCCCAACTTGACATACCAGGGGCTGGGTTGAGAGGAGTAGTGTCTGAGTAGGAGCTTCCATGGGCCTAATTCTCTTTTCCACCCCCAGGGAGGACCCTGAGGTTGTATCATGTGATTCAGAGAGTAAAGCTTTCAAGGTCTGGGGCTATTCAACAAGGCCCACATACAGAGAGAAATTTATGGGAGAGTGCCATGGTTTGGTCAGCTCAGCAATCTGGGATCTGTATGGCATTCCTGTACCTCCAAGACTACGCAGCCAGAAGTCAGAAGCTCTGCCATCCAGGAGGGCCACTCTTTACCCCAAAGAGGTGTCACAGGGCAGCAGCACTAAAAAGTAGTCTTAGGTCATCTTTCTCCGCTTAGCTTTGCAAGTCCTAGCGTTCCCTTTGTCAGCGCTCAGTTCTGAAGCTTTGGGTAGGCTTAACCAACCGCACAAGGGGTGTCACACTCATCTGAAGGTCAATATGTCTTGTCTGTTTGCAGCTGAGGAATGTCTTTTTCAGGGTTGAGGACCCTGGTGGCCAGCCATGGGAGCCCCCCCATGATAGCAAGCAGGGGAAGGGGGGAGGTGTAGCAGAAGGGGCCAGGGAGGGTGACACATCTTTTCTTGTGTATGAATGCAGAATTACATGGTATTTCATACCAGCCATGATGACTGAGAAGTAGCATTTTCCTCAACAATGTCCTCCTTACTGCTGCAGGGAAAGCGGTCACTTGGGTGGGGTCCATTTGGTGACCTTGGACATTTCTTTGAAGGTCAGGAAAGGTTCTCTTGTGGACTAATCGGGTCTTATCAGGAACCCTGATAGCCATGGTCATTGCGCTGGTATTCAGGGACCTTATGCTTGCTGCTTGCCTCCGTGGCACTGTGAGGATGCATTAAAAACAAAAATACAGAAGATGATTGGACTTACAGTGGTACTTATCCACCTGTTCAGAATAGCACTTATCCCATTTTCTTTCCAAACGTGACATCACTTAGAACAATAAGGCATTCCCAACTTTCCAGGTTGTGGAGGATGTTTTCATCATTTGTGAGGAAGAGCATCTGAGGAGACAAACCACTGCAAATACGTTTCATGATGAACAGACCAACAAACAGCCTCTTGGTGTATCTGCAGCCCCCGAGGAGTGCCTTCTTGTAATCTGTCTGTGACCTGTCATTGGACATTTTCTGGAGTCACCTGACTTCAGGTCCTCCAAGATTCTGGTTACACACAGAGCAGTTCATTTTGATCTCTGTTTCTCGACTAGCTAAAGCTAGTGCTCCCTCCGGATGGATACATGGCCGGAAAAATGGCTACAGGGGTGACACAGGGGGAGCCATTATGTGTGCTGCATCTGGGGCTTTGATTGTAAAGACAATCTTGATCTTTTGGTTATTAAGCAGGTGCCTTACAGGTCTTTTCCTGCTTTTTGTGCAGATAAAGTGAAAAGAGCCCCTCAGGGAGCTTTGTCTGTCACTAAATGGAGATACGCCCTTGTCCCATGCAAGTCTGCATTCATGCACAAGAAAAGATGTGTCACCCTCCTTGGCCCCTTCTGCTGTACCCCCCACTCCCCCCCTCTTCCCGGCTGGGCAGGAAGCCACCTGCCACAGCAACCATCACTGATGGGGTCAACCTCTTGGTCTGTTTTACAGTTTCAGCTCTGATTGCTGTGTGAAGCCGCAACCTCCTGCATGGTGTTCTTTGAAAGCTCTGTGTTTTCCCAGCTGTTCCACAAACCTCTGCTGGCTAGGGCAGCCTTGCACATAGCTTTCCAAAATTATCATGGCAGAAGACATTCTTTCCACCCACAGCATCCGCACTGACCCTGCCACCATTTGTTAAAGCAAATCCTTCCTCTTCTTACAAGTCCCTTTCACTTCCTTGTAGAAAAAAAAAAAGCTGTGCTGGTCACTCTGTGCATGTGGGAGCACTGGAGAGGGGTCACGGGGACCACCAGGATCTGTTTCCGCTATTCTTGAATTTCTTATAAATAGACTCAGACAGCATGAGTCTTTTTTTTTGGTGAGTGGCTGCTGTTTTGACTAATACAATGTCTATGAGATTCATCCTTACTGTATGCATCACTATTCAAGTCTTTCTTCACTGGTATCATTCCACTACATGACCAGACCACCATTTACTGTATCTATTCCCTTCTTGGTGAACATCAGGGCTGCTTCCAGGATCTTTTAAATTTGTTTGGCTTGTTTGGCAGTTCTGAGGGTTGAACTCAGGACCTCATGCTTGCTAGACAGGTGCCCTACCACTTGAGCTATACCCTGTCCCTTTTGTGTAATGTTTTAGTTTGTTTGTGATAGGGTCTTTCACTTTTTCCAGGCTGGCCTTGGACAGAAATTCTCCTACCTTGGGCTCCCAAGTAGCTGGAATTACAGGTGAGTGTAATTGTGCCCAGCCCTGTTTCCAGATTTTAACTATTGTACTATCCCAAGCATTTTTGTTCCATGCATTTTGGGGATGTGGTATGTACATACTTGTTTCTTTTGTACATTGACTTAGGCAAAGCATTACTGTTCTTTTTTAGTGTGTGCTTAGCTTTATGACAAACTGTCTATTTCAACCTTTACACTTTATTTTGTTTTTTAGCTTTATTTCAAAGTGCTTATGCTTTTTTTTTTTTTTTTGTCAGCTGTAGGGCTTGAACTCAGGGCCTGGGTTCTGTTCCTGAGCTTTTTGCTCAAGGATAATGCTGAACCACTTTGAGTCACAGCTCCACTTCTGGTTTTCTGGTGGCTTATTGGAGATAAGAGTCTCACAGACTTTCCTGCCCGGGCTGCTATGAACACCAGTTCTTAGATCTCAGTTTCATGAATAGCTAGGATTACAGGTGTGAGCCACTGGTGTCCAGCTATGCTTGTTTTAACATGAACTTTAATATAGGTTTAATCTTCATGGCAATCTTAAGTGTTGTCTGGTCAATTCACAATTGCTTACTGAGCAGCAAGGCTGTGGCCGAAACAGTTCTAGATGTAGGATGCTGCAATGCTAAGATAGAAAAGGACCCTGTCCTCATCACATCTTCATGGGAGAAATGAACAAAACACCTGAATAAACAGAAGGTAATCTCAGGGGCCAACAAAGCTATGAAAAAGAGGTAACATAATCCAGTGGAAGGATGTTGCTTCTGCTAAGGTCAGCAGGAAAAGTGTCCCAAGGGGCCGATCACTGAAAAACCACCTGAAAGACAGACAAGGAATGGCTGGCAAAGACTGGGGAAGTGTGTGCTTGAAGCATAGTGAATTGGAGGACAGCAAGAGTGAGCATGGTGGATCTAGTAGGGAGAAAAGTCTGAGAGGCTGGCGTATAGTCATCCATTCTTTCACTCAACAAACCACTATACAGAGTGTCTGCTAGATGTCCGGCACTGATGTAGTCTCTGGGGAGCAGAATACCTTGCTGTCCCATGACAAGAAGAAAGAGCAGGTGGGAGGGCTTGAAGCCAGGGTTAGTAGGACTCAAGTAGACCATGGGATGAAGTTGGGTTTTCTCCTGGAGCTCCAGTCCTGGGGGAGTGTCAAGCAGAAATGAGAATAATGAAGACCCAGAAGGAAGCAAGGGAGGGAAGCAGCAAGGAGGCCCTTTCAATGGCTTGTGGTAACCAGGGTTAGAGGCTCTGGACTGGGGTAGACAGAATAAACATGGCAGCCATGGAATCAGGGAAGGTGATCAGCGTTCAGGATATATTTTGGAGAATGAACCATCAGAGTGCTGTGAAAGATTGCTTGTGGGATGAGCAAAACAGAGGAATCTCTTTCAAATTCTAGGTACCTGCCCTGAGCAGCTGGGCAGATGAGGGAACCATGTGCCAGACCTGGACGATGGGGAGAAATGAGTGAGGAAAAGCAATAGATCCATTTTTCAAACCTTGAGATACAAATGAAGGCAAGTAGCTTAAAAAAAAACAAAAACAAAAACAAAAGCACACACACCAAAAACCAGATTTCCTGGGAGCAAGCCAGCTGAAGAGAGCTCCAGGAAGTATCAGCAGATATATGACCCAAAACACCACAGGACTTCCCAAAACCACCGAAGGGAAGAAAGGAGGTCAAGAAAGGGCTGTGGGAATCTTGGAATGCCTGAGAATCTGAAGTTCCACTTTACAAAAGAAGAGACAGAGACAAAAAAGCTCAGCAAACTGTCAAAGGCCACACAGTGTAAGTCTCTTACCCAGTTGTTTCTCAGCTCTGCCACATGGGTGCTGTTTCATCCCAAGCTGATGACTTAGCCTCTTGGTGCCTCAGCTTCTTTGCGAAGTGAAAAGAATGATCATTAGACATATCACAGGGGCAGTATAAGTATAAAATAAATTAATATAGTTGGAGTGTGACAAAAG
This sequence comes from Dipodomys spectabilis, assembly GCF_019054845.1. Classification (NCBI taxonomy): domain Eukaryota; kingdom Metazoa; phylum Chordata; class Mammalia; order Rodentia; family Heteromyidae; genus Dipodomys; species Dipodomys spectabilis. Next base: position 19,259,297 of record NW_024871460.1, read on the forward strand.
AGGCATTGTTTGGCACACAGTGATGCTAGCTAGTGATGTTATATAAGCGCATTCAGGTCTGGAAGGTGAGGAGAGCTAAGAGGTTCACAAAGCACACTCAGGGATCTGTATGAAGCTCTGAGAAAGGTAGGTATGGCTCAGCCCGAACTATTTTACCCTTGTTACCAGGACAACCTTTGGTCCTGAGTCCTGGCCTCTGTAGCCAGAGTGCTTGGAGACCAGGAGACAGCCAAATAGGTACCGTTCCCTGTGGGGAAGCCAGTAGCATCTCTCAGACAGGAAGACCAAGGCAAAGGAGTCAAGAGACTGAAGGAACTGCACAGTGGATCAAAGCTGCCCTTCATACTTGAGGTGCTACAGTTCTGGCCCCACGAACAGGATCCACTTTAATCAATCATGAATATCTGAAAGGTTTAGTGAATCCCTAGAGTATTCCTACAGAAAGTAAATCCCTGGGTGGCTTCTGCTTCTCTTCCACACATGTGCACTTGTATGTGTGTACATGTATGCATGGGTACAGGGATGCAGGTGTGGGTATATACAGTAGTCCTGGGTACAGGTATGCAGGTGTGGGTATATACAGTAGTCCCCTCTGACAGATACCTGAAACCAAAGACAATAGCGATCTGCACTCATGTGTACTGTATTTGTTCTTGTACATACAGACATATGATAGGATTAATTTATAATCAGCACAGAGAGATTAACAACAGTAATTAATAATGGAATGGGACACTATAGCAATATGCAATAATTAAATTACATGAATGTGGTCTCTCAAAACATGGAGTTTTCTATTTAATAATATTGTTGGACTGTGATTGATACAGGTAACTGAAAAGACCATCGATGGGGGAACAACTGCGTGTATGCACATGTGTGCTCACGCATGCACACACATGCACACACACACTCACACACTCACACATAAACAGGTTCCAGCCTCAGACACTTCTCCAAGAAAAAACTAAAGACTGAAAACATCAGAATTCCTTCAAACTTCCTTTTTTTCTTTCTGTGACTTCTTCACCCCAAGGCTCTGCCCCTCTTACCTGGCTCCCCAGAGGCCCGACAGAAGCCCTTAAGGACAGGATTGTGTCACCTTGCGTTCCTTTGGGAAGGAAGGTGGTTGGAGAGGAGGAAGAAGGGAGGACACCATCCCTTTGCACTTCAGAGCTGGCAGGCCCTGTTTTTTAAAAGCTCTAGAATGTGTAGTTCTGATTAGGCCAGAGAGAGCAGACCCAAGAGGCCGGGAACTGGCAGCAAATGCATGTGTGATGTGTTATTCTCAGCTTGTGGCTTGCAGCTTGCAGGACCAATCTCTGCCTCATTGTTCTAGCTGTCTGGAGCAGCCTTTTTTTTTTTTTTAAGGGTAACTCTCCCTGCAGCAGTGGAGCTTCTGTCTGAAGGTGGGATTCCTGCATGTAAAGGGGGACATTTGGAGTGAGTGGTGCAGGCTGAGGTTGGGTGGTAAGGGTTCAGGTGGGTGTGGGGCTCTTGGCCATCACTGCTGAGCTTGGGGCTACGCAGCAGCCTCCTGAAAGATGCTAATGAGATTCTTGTGGAGAGCTACAGACTCATGGGCGGCAGATGGTAGAAGGTTAGGTTTTGATTTCTCTTGTTCCACTGTTTTCTCAAAAAAAGTGCTAATCAATGTGCTGCGATTTCGTAACTGATTTCGACTTAGCTACACATTTGATTTTTTAACCCTTTTTATGTAACCTTCCTCTGATTGTAAATCAAGGGTAATATCTTCTTCAGACCACAGGAAATCTGGATCCAGGGTTTTCCCTCGGCTTCCCTCTTCCCATGCATTCTACTTTTTTTAAAAAAATTAGGGTATATTAATTGTACAAAATGAAAGATTTCATTGTTATTTTCACATAGGCATATACCCATTTTTTTTCCACACAAAAGAAATCATTTCAATGTTCTCCTAACCCACAGAGATGACGTTCACAAAATCTATAAGGACCCTGACGATGAGGATTTCATTTTCTTTTCTTTTCTTTTCTTTTTTGTGGTCAGTCATGGAGCCTGAACTCTGGCCCTGGGCACTGTCACTCAGCTATTCAACTCAAGGCTAGTGCTCTACCACTTGAACCACAGCATCACTTTCAGTTTTCTGGTGGTTAATTGAAGATAAGAGTCACAGACTTTCCTGCCTGAGCTGACTCTGAACCACGATCCTCAGATCTCAGCCTCCTGAGTAGCTAGGATTACAGGTGTGAGCCACCAGCACTGGGCAGGAATTTCATTTCCTTATCAGCAGTTATAGGGCTAGGTTATTATGTCTTTATTCATTTTTATTCCCTTGAAAGATGAATGTGAAAGCAAAATAATATATTATAGAAACACACAAAGCTAATAGCTACAGTTTATGGAGTACCTTCTACATGTGTTTGTCATACTAAGCAACATCCTGCCATTACCCTATTTGCTGCTTGCCTTCATGCTCTAAGCTGGTAGTTGGATTAACCCATTTTATAGATGAGGAAACTGAGGCTTGGAGAAAGAAACTTACTCCAGGTCAGATGCCTGGGAAGATACAGAACTAGAACTCAAGTCGAGGGAGACTTACGTCCAAGTCAGTGCTTTCAGATTGTATTCACCTTGGGTTTTTCCTGATGAACTCCAGGCAGATGAATTTTTAGTAGTCTAAGGTTTCAGGACATTTCTCCTGAGGTTGAAAGGCTCCCTTGTGAAGAGTTGGATACAAGTTGATGAGAAGTGTTGGACTAGCCTTAAAGATGAAAGACAGGTGGCGCTGTGGCCTGAAGTGGTAGAGCACTAGCCTCGAGCAAAAGCGCTCAGAGATAGCATCCAGGCCCTGAGTTCAGGCCCTGAGTTCGAGCCCTACGTCCGACAAAAAAAAAAAAAAAAGGATGAAAGACAGAACTGCCATGTTGCAGATGAGCAAATTAAGAACCCAGAAACTGTCACCCACTGCTATGGAACAAACCACCCCCAACGTGTGGTGGCTTAAACCATAAGCCATTGTTACTGCTCCCAGTTCCGTGGGCCAGTGCTTTGGGCAGAGCTCAGCAATGGTGGGTCAGCCAGCTCAATGTGGGTCAGCCAGATTGGCCGGGCCAGGGTCTCTCACACACTTGAGGTTTTGGCATTAACTACTGGCTGTATTGAGGCCTGGAGTAAAACAGCGCCTGTCTGTCTCACTCTATGTGGCCAAGCTGGTCGTAGGGCCAGCCTAGCGTCACCTTTGAATGACAGGATGGCCTGTAAGTGGCCATCTGTGATGTCTAGTTAGTGGCAGATATCCAAGCTTTGGGCTAATGTTACAGAAAGTCCCATGGTGGCTGCGTTCTTGGAAGGGAAAAGACTCCCTTAGAAATTGTGTTGTTTTGAGTCTTTCTGTAAAGTGGAAAGCACTTCAGGGGGCTGAGGGGCTTGCGTCCCTCTTGTGGATAGTGATTTTTGTCAGGGGCTGATGTGACCAGTTGAGTCCAGTGGTAGGGGCATCCTCTCTCGTCCCTTGCACTTCACACATTCTCTCTGCCAAGACAAACCCCACACCAAGAGAAAGTGGCTCATAGTGTCCACTCCATCGGGGACATGGAGGCAAAGTGCCAGGACTGTTGCAGTGACTGCCAAGGTGAGCAGAGAAGAGAAAACTAGTTCCATCACTAAAAAATGATCAGCTGTATACGCCTCTAATGAAAACCAGACTGATGGCCTTGTTGGGAACTCCAGTGGGAGAAAGGAAAAGAATTTCAGGCCTGAACTAGCAAGGTAGGTACAGTCATTTTGAAAAGCTCACCAAGTCTCCTGAGTAGGGAGCAAGCACAAATTCAAGGTCAAATGTAGGAGTGGACACCTGGAGTGGAAAAAATAAAGGTGATTTGGACCAGAGGAAGAATACATGAAATGTAAGGATTTGAAGAGTCAGAGGCAGCCAAAGAGATCTGATGTGATGCAAGCTCCATTTTACACATGAGAAGACTGAGACCCAGAGCAGTGAGGCATCTGTGCAGATCCTAGCCCTCTGTTATTCTCACATTGGTAATGAATGCTGAGTGAGCTCCCATTAGATTAGATTAGGAGGCCAGGATTTTGCTTGGTGATGAGAATTCAAGGTGGAATAGGACACAGTCATTGCCTTTAAAAAGCTGACTGTCAAGGAGAAGGTCGTGAGAAGTGTGCAGTAATTTCAGAGTTGCAGTGCTCCCAGATACTATCGGGACCCGGAGTAGGTGAGTGGTCCTAACACCAGACCTCCGCATCCCAGCTCCAGTCCTTTGCTGTATGTGGGAAAAATAAAACAACTTGCTTTAAGCACACTCACTTACAATGAGTCACACTGGAGCTTGGGATTCCAAAGTGCATCTTCATGCATTAGCAGAGAAAAATCCTACCTACACCTTCCACCTAGCCAGATCCCCACCCAGCACTGGAGCATTCCCACATCTCTGCCGCACACAACTCAGAGCAAAGGGTCTCACCAACAATCCTGGGAGGGAAATAGTGAGCAGCAGTCCAGAACCTCTGCCTTCCAGTGCCTTCTCTGAGATGCAAAATATCCGGTAGGATACTCAGGGGAGAAGAGAGTTCACAATTAGCATGTTTGATTAGCCCTCGAGTCATAGGATGCCTTTTACAGGTGTTCACATTTGAAGGGAAGCAGAGGAAGTAACAGACCTGGGAGAATCTTAAACTCTCAGCCCCTCAGGCTGCTGGTCTGTCTAATGGGAAGACTAGCAAACACTGAGAGGACTGCCAATAATCTTAGGCTTTCCAGCACTGTCTTGGGCAGTCTTGTGAGCTAGCCATGACAAAACTCACATTTTTCATACAGAGAAACTGAGACTTACAGACCTAAAGTCAGGATCCAAAGTCACACAACTAACTAGCAAGGGAAGAAGGGTGTGATTCATTCCTAGATAGCCTCTGGAAAGCCTACATACTTAACTCGCTTTCTTTCTTCCTTCCTTCCTTCCTTCTTTTCCCTCCCGTCCCCTCCCCCTCCCATTCCTCTCCTCAGGACCTCTCATTTGCTAGGCAAGCTCTCTTCCACTGAACCCATCCCAGTCTGACTATACCATTTCTGAGAGGGAATGTGACAGAAGCAACCTCCCCCCCCCCCCCTCCATCCTCCTGGTTCTGACCCCCTTCCTTGTATCTTTCTTCTAGGCTCTGCTCTGACCTAAGCGCTGGTCTTATATGACTCTTATCTGTTCAGGACAGCCTTCCTGCAGCTCTCCCAGCTTGCCCTCCTTGGAGCTCAGACTTCCTGGTCCCTGGCCCTGTCACCACCCTCCTCCCTCCCCAATTGCTTCAGCATCCACACCCCAGCAAGACCCTTCTAGCTTTCTAGTCCCCTGGGAGGGGTGGGTGGAGGGCAGAAGAGGGAGGATAAGGGGGCGGGGAGGGAGGAGCTGGAGGTCTCTTTCCGGGTCTTGTTAGTTCTGGCCAGCTTAGCCAAAGGGGCCATCAGAGACCTAACTCATTCCTACACAGATGCCCTGCACCCGCACCCAGTGCCATCAACTACCTTGCAGGCCTCCTCAGACATTGACCATAAGCACTGCCCACTTCATCTCCATTTTACACCCAAAGAACAAAAGCCGAGTCTCCCATCTTGGGAGGATAGGTAAAGGGTGTCATTCCGCTCCAAATGGATATCTCAGGCTAGCAGCCTCAGCATGAAGGGGGGCTTGCCAGAATGCAGATTCCCAGGTCCCTCTTCAGCCCTCTTCAACTGGACCCCCACAATTGTGAACGGTGGCAAAGCCTTCACAAGTTTGGGGAGCCCAGGGTTGGTCCTGTGGTCACCACCCTGGCTGAGCAGCAGGATCACCAGAGGCTCTGTCCCAGAGCCTGAGCCTGAGTCCCACACCCGAAGTCCTGAGCCCATGGGTCCGGTGGAGTCTGGCCTCGGGATTTTGGAACACGGGCGGGAGGAAGAAGCAAGCTGGAGGCAGTGCAGAGCGCCAGCGCAGGGGCGCCGGGGCGGGTGGCAGCCTCGGGCACTGGGACAGCGCGTCGGTGCTGGTGGCGGTGGAGGAGGGGGTGGGGTGGACGTGAGGATGCAGGGATGTAGGGTGTGGGGGTGCAGGGACGCGGGGACACAGGGGTCAGAGGGTTCGTGTATTGGGGTGTGGGAAAATGGGGGTGCAGGGACGTTAGGGGGAGGGGCGTGGGGTGCAGGGACGTGGGAGTGTAGGGACACGAGATGCAGGGACGTGACCTGCAGGGACGTGGGGGTGCGGGACATGGGGGCGCAGGGATGTGGGGGCGCGGGGACGGGGGCGCAGGGACGTGGGGGCGCAGGGACGTGGGGGTGCCGGAAAGCCGCACCCGGTGACCCCTGCCCGCGCTTGGGGGCGGGGAGGTCCCGCGGGGCGCGGTGGGCGCGCGCACGCGCAGAGCGTGAGAGCGGCGGGAGGCGGCCGGCTGGGAAGGTGACTCACGCGGCGGAGGCGGCGCGGGGGCGGCGCGAGGCCCCGAGCCAACGGCAGCCGCCGCGGGCGCAGCCTGCCTGGCAACGGCCCGCGCGGGGCGGCTTCTCGGAGGGAGGGGAGAGCGAAGAGGAGGAGGCGGGGAAGGGGAAGAACTGCGGGAGGGAGGGGCGCAGGGGGAGGGAGGGAGGGGGAAGGGCGGAGGGCGGGGAGAGAGCGAAGGAGAGGAGGGAGGGGAGGGAAGGGATCCGCAGCACTGCGGGTGCACCAGGCCGGCCTGGTGGGGACCCCCCCCCCCCGCGCACCCCAACCCGTGCGCCCACCTGCTTGGCCGCTGGTCCCCATCCGGAAGGATGCTCAGTTCCCCCGACGCTGGTCCCAAAGAGGCCAGGAAGGGGCCTGGAGTCGGGGGAGGTGGCTTCCGTCCTGAGCCCTCCGGGAGGTGGGAGGCGTGGGGGGGGGGCAGGAGGCGGGGAGATGAAGGTCACCCCCATTCCTGAGCAGATTCGCTGCTTCCTACCGCTGCTCCCCCTGACTTTGCCACCCCCTGAGGCTGCACCTCGCGGGTGCTTGATTGGCCAGGTGGCACACCTGCCTGAGGCTCGGGTGGGACGGGAGCGGCTGGCCCGAGTCACCAGGAGGATTTGTCACAAATGCAGATTCCCTGGCCCTGCTTCCAGAGTGAGACTCAGAGGGACTAGGGGAAGCCTGTTTCAAAAGGGGCTTCGGATTCCTGTTAGGCCAGTGGTGGGCCCAGTATGCCTTGAGAGTCACCAAGGTTTCCGTCCCATGAACCCAGACCACATATGCATGCCACTGAATGATAGGTTGAGGATTGTGCCAGGAGACACTGGCAGCTGGAGAGGTGGGAGTCAGCCCCCTCCCCCCATCTATATGGTAAGCACGGCCAATTCTACTCTACAGAAATTTCCAAGAGGCTTCCAAACACTGCTTTTTAGTTTTGTTTGAGACAGGTCTTTGCTCAACAGCTAAATCCAGCCTGAACTCATTTTTTTCCTAACTCAGTCTCCCAAGTGATGAGATTATAGGAGAGCATCACCACGCCCAGCTCCTTCCTTTGTGTTTCTGGGGAAATGAATACACCTCTGAAATTGGCCGCAACTACTGGATCTTTGCCCTTGATTTTGCAGAGAGGTTGGTATGGTATGGTATGTGGACATCGGACATTGTACGTTAAGCTTATCAGACACTAATAGACATAAACTCCCAGAAGAGTCTATTATTTCTAGATGTCAGCTCAAATGGGTTTTTATATAATCTCTAGTAAAGGCTGCTAGTCTATCAAAAAGAATATAAAGAAAACAATTCATTGAAAATTTGGCTTAAGACAAATTCATCTCTTTGCTTGACAAATGTCATCCTATTTGCAGTCCATAATAAAGGAGTAAAAAATACATTTTCAAAAATTTGAGTATGGACATATGTCTGAGGGGGAGAGGAAACAGCTTTGGCTTTGGTTCTCAACATTTCTAGTTACTTTTCTATGTGACCATGGACAAGTTTATAACACCCCTGCCTCAGTTTCCCTATCTGAAGAATGCCACATACTGCATGAATCAGATTTTGAAACATTTTATATATTTCCCATTTTACAAAGGAGCAAACTGGCCAGGCGAGGCAGGGAAAAGGGTGCGTTGAATACCAAGGATGACTTCTCCAATCAGACCTGGTCTTTCAAGACCCCTCTCTTTGACCTCATCTCTCCTGATTGGCTTTTGGACACTTGCCATGCACGTGATCATTTATGATCTTTATGGCTAACATGCATGTGGTCACTTCGGACGGCATGAACTTTCACAAACACTTTATTTGCCCTCATTCATTTAGTTCTTATTCTCACCCCATGAGCTAGGAATGACTATGTTCATCATCATCTCCTCAGGGGAGATGCACAAGAGAAGCACAAACAGAAGCACAAGAGACTCTGAGAAACTTGCCCAAGATCATACTTGTTAGGAAGGGGCAAAGTCTAAACTTAAATGTGGCAGTCCTGCTTCCAGGCCTGGGTACATGACTGTTGCACTGTGCTGCTGATGTTGTATAACCACATCAGTTACATAATGAGGGAAAGGACTCCCCACTTCCTTGACCCATCTGAGCTACCAGGCTAGGAATTTTTCCCCTGCCATCAGCTCACTGCTTCTGGGTACAAAGCTCCCTTCTAGCCTTTGAAAATTGGTGTTTTTATGGGGAAAGTTAGAGGAGCTTTGGAAAGCCTGGGTACAAGAAAGCATGAAAGCCATGGATGGTACACAGGCAGCGCTCCACAGAAGTGCATTCACTGAGTGTGCTCCCTGCCCCGGCTGAGCGGTTCCCCCTAGAGGTGGGGGAATGGGCTGCAAGGACTGGCTAAGCGCCCATCCTGTGTGGCTCAGCCTCCACAGATTGGATGGTAGCTTGGCACCAGCCCGGAAGATGTGGCAACTGCCCTTGTTTTGACTGCCTCCTTAGCTCATCATGCTCTTCACTTGAGTCTCTGGTCTTTTGACCCCCAGCCTCTCCAAGGTCAAATCCCAAACTGCCGCCTCTGCACTCCTGTCCTCTGGGGCCTCATTCTTCTCTTTGGGCCTGAATTATTTACACTAGCACATAGGGGTGAGGTAGAGGGTAGACATGGGTCATTCTTGTCTCTTGTTTCCAGTTTTTTGTGGGGATCTTTAAGACTTTACACTATGTCCCTCAGGCCTTCCCTTTGGAGCCTTGTTATGGGTTGAATTGTTTCCTCTTCCCCTGTCGTGTTGACACTGGCTTTGGTTTGACAAGAGTTCTGCCATCATGAATGGAGCAAAGCCTTATTAAAGGGCATTGAGCTCTTCTCCCATCCTGAAAAGATGCAGCAGGAAGGCTCTTGCCACATTCAGTGCATCAGCCATAGACTTCCAATCTCCTGAACTTTAAGAAAAGAATCTCTGTTCTTTATAAATTGTCCAACCTGTGGTGAAGTGTTATAACAACACAAAATGACTCCAGACAAAGCCCAAACCCCCACTGTGATAGTATTTAGGTAGTTGGAGGTGAAAGTTTTTTTGGGAAGTAGGGTTCGGTGAGGGCATGAAGAAGGCACAAAGAAGGAACAAGTCTCTTCTCCCCTCCCTTCCCTTCCCCTTTCCCCTCTTTTCTTCCCTTTCCCCATCATCTTCCTCCTCCTCTCTGGGGTGTGTGTGTGTGTGTGTGTGTGTGTGTGTGTGTGTGTGTGTGTGTGTTGTGTGTGCACAGAGAGGAGCCAGCCATTGGCAACCCAATCCCCTTTACACACTGACATCTTGCCCTTGGGCTTTCTAGCTTCCAAATGTGAAGGAAAATCCATTTCCATTATTGGAGCTGTCCAATCTATGGGATTCTGTCATAGCAGACTAAGAAGCATGAAGACTTTTCTCAAAGGCCTGTGTTGAACATTTAAGAACCCTGAGCTTCCTGAGGTAACAAGGATGCCTCTGCCTGGCTTAGCTGGAGAAACCCTTCCCAGGGATGGGGATGGGGTGAGGAGGGAGGAAAAGCACAAAGAACACTATTTCAAGACTGGTTGTGGACAGAACGCCTACCATTGAGCAGGCAACATGCTACGCTCCACCCTGGGGTCACTGCCTCTGGCCCTACAAATTCCAGGTGACGTCATTCTTTCAGGCTGCTCATAGGCATTAATCCTTCTTCTCCAGAGACAGCCCAATGAGCAACTGCCCCACCTATTCCCAAAGCCCCAGCCTCAGCCCCACAGAAACCTGGGAAGATGCAAGGAGCCCTCCACAGACCCACCCTCCCAGCCTGGACAACCAAGCTAACAAGCTTGCCAGCCCCAGAGGCTGCACATGGAGGGTAGCAGTATGCACTTGCTTCTCAAATGTTATCTCTGCTCATTCCCACATCCACCCACCAGGAATAAGCCAGGAAAAGGGCAAAGGGACCTGAGTTTCACCTCCCCTGGGTGGATAAGAATAAACAGAAAAATGGCCCAAACAGGGGCAACTGAAGGTGAAAGAGGAAGGGCCATAATAAAAATTTACAACCCCACCCCCACCAGGCCCCAATTGCTTTACCCAGATACCACAAGGAACCCCACAAAGACTCATGCACAAAAAGGCTGGGAGAGGAAGACAGCAGGGACACCTTGGCAGTACCTGCAAAAAAGAGAGTGAAGGACCCAGAATGGTCCCCAGCTGACTCTTCTGAGCCTGGATCATCACTATCCATCCTGTTAGATGCAGCGCTGATGCCCAGCTGCTTTTCTCTCTCTGTCACAGCTGCATAAGAGCTCATTTCATGGTTTGAAAAGGCTGGGATTCTCCTGAGCATCTACCCAGAACATCACAAGCCAGGATATTGTAAAGACGCCAGTACATCCATGTACATTGCTGCACTATTCACAATAGCCAGGTTATGGGAACAGCCCAGATGTCCTACAAGAGATGAGTGGATCCAAACAATGTGGTGCCTATATACAACAGAATTCTACACAGTCATCAGAATATGTCATTTCCAGAGAAATGATTAGACCTAGCACAAATTATGTTAAGTGAGGTAAGCCAAGCTCAGAGAGACAAGTGGTGCATGTTTTCTCTCATATGAGGAAGCTAGACCTAAAATACACTGGGACATGACAAATTATATAGGACTCTAGGCATTCACACACAGTGAGACCAGAGGAGGATATTCTTAGGGGAGGAACAGATAGGTGCAATACCTATGTGTCTCTGATCATATAAAATAACATTTATCGAAATGAAGTCCAGGAAATGGAAACGAAGATTTATCTTTATGTGGTTGTTTTGTCTTTGTCTTCTTTGTCCATTTTTGTTAATTATCATTTATTCTTTTGTTCATTATCATTGGGAGGGTAAGAGGGGGCATAGAGATGGAAGGACAAAGGGTGAACAAATGCAGCAGTGGTACTCACTAGACCCTATATTGAAAATGGCCTATACGACTTGTGAGTGGGGGTGAGAGGAAAAAACTTATCAAGAGCGCAGGAAGGGGTGACATTGTCCAAAAAGAAATGTAGTCATTACCTGACATGTCACTGTAACCCTTCTGTATATTACCTTTATAATAACAATAAAAAATGGCAAAAGAAATCACTCAATTTTTTATAAAAGGAAAGGCTGAGATTTAGACTAATATACAGCTTTCAAAATCTCCCAGGTACAGCCAGGTACGGGTGGCTCCTACTTACTCAGGAGGCTAAGATCTGAGGTTGAAGACAGTATGGGCAGGAAAGTCTGTGAGGCTCTTATTTCTAATTAAACACACACACACACACACACACACACACACACACACCCAGAAGTAGAGCTGTGGCTCAAGTAGTAGAGCTCTAGTCTTGAGCCCAAAAGCTTAGGGATAGTACCCAGGCCCTCAGTACAAGCCCCAGGCTTGAAAAAAACAAAAAACAAGCACAAAACTTCCCAGGTGATTACACAAGCAGCCAAGACTGAACTCCTGTCCTCAGGGATTGGTTCCCCTCACCTGTTAAATAGGGGCAGTGATGTGTCTTGAGCAGAGGGTTGTGAGTAGTTATGAGGGGGCTGGAATGAAGGAGGAGACCCTCCCCTCCTGCCCTATGCCAGGTGGCCCTGCTGGAGCATCCCTCAGGGATCAGCAGACCGGCCTCTGCAGGGGGATGTGCCCGCGCCTCAGCTCGCTGCTGCCCAGCCCATCACAGCACAGAGACTCCCTGGGACCAGGCTGCCCACGGTGGTCCTCCCTGAGTATTTGCTGGATGAATGAATAAATGATGTTCTGAAATTTTTCACAATTTTGGGAAGAAAATCCTAAAGAGATTCTTGTCTCCTCCGGTCCAAAAAAAAGAGTAAGACCTCTAGAATCCTGGGAATCTGGGTTCTGCGGCTAGCTGTACATCCTAAAGATGCCGTGTTTCAAAGCCTTTGTTTTCCTGCTTGGTAAAACTGGGTTTTCTTGGTTTTTGTTTTGTTTTTTGTTGGTCGTGGGGCTTGAACTCTGGGTTTGGGCACTGTCCCTGCACTCTTCAGTTCAAGGCGAGCGCTCCACTGATTGAGCCACCACACCACTTCCGGTTTTCTAGTGGTTTATTAGAGATAAGAGTCTCACAGATTCTCCTGCCCAGGTTGGCTTTAACCCATGATCCTATGATCTCAGCCACTTGAGTAGCTAGGATTATAGGTATAAGCTACCAGTGCCCCGCAAAACTGGGCTTTCTAATGGTTCCTGTCATAAGAGCAGTTGAGACAATGGTGGGAAACTTCAACTATTAGTGAAGGAATTGAGATTCAGTGTGGTTAAATGACTTGCCCATGGCTACACAGCTATTAGAGAAGCCAGACTCAAGTCCAGGACCAGAAAACAGACTTTTGCCCATACATCAAACCTAAGCACAGGCCCACATTCTCCAAGCAGACCCTAAGAAACACATGATGGGAGAGAAGTGTGTTTGGAGAGTGGGAAGAAATCCTGGGGCTCCAGGGCTCACCTTGGTGAGGGGATTGTGGAGTTGAACTTTTCTGTGGACAAATACTATTATTACTGTTTTTGTAGTACTGAGGTTTAAACTCAGAAACTCACATTTGCTAGACAGGCATTCTACCACTTGCACCATGCCCCCAGCCCTTTTATTACTTTAGTTCACTTTTAGATAGGGATTTATATTTTTACCCAGGGCCAGCCTTAAGACTGCAGTTTTGGCTGAGAATATGGCTTAGTGGTAGAATGCTTACCTAGCATGCATGAAGCCCTGGGTTTGATTCCTCAGCACCCCGTAAACAGCAAAGGCCAGTAGTGGTGCTGTGGCTCAAGTGGTAGAGTGCTAGTCTTGAGCTAAAGAAGATCAGGGACAGCTCCCAGGCCCTGAGTTCAAGCCCCAGGACAGAAAAAAAATTAAAAAAAAACAAACAAACATAAAAACCCTGCAGTTTTCCTACCTATGCCACCTACATTGTTGGTATTACAGTGCATACCACCATGACTGATTTGTTGGTTGGCATGGAGTCTTATAAACTAAGTCTGACCTGGCTTGAACTATGATATTCTCCTCATCTCTGTCTTCTGGGTATGATATTATAGGCATAAACTACCATGCCTGTACTCCACATCTATAGGGAAAGATTTTTTTTTTTTTTTGTCGGTCATGGGGCTTGAACTCTGGGCTTGTGAACTATCCCTCAGCTCTTCAGCTCAAGGTGAGCAGCGCTGTACCACTTGAGCCACAGCATCACTTCCGGTTTTCTAGTGGTTTATTGCAGATAAGATTCTCACAGACTTTCCTGCCTGGGCTGGCTTTGAACTGTGATCCTCAGATCTCAGCCTACTGAGATGTTCTGATGAGGACAAACCTGGGAGAAAATTCAGAAATGAATGAAACAAATAAAACCCAAAGTTTTTGTTTTTCCAAAGCTGAAAGGGAGCAGAGGGAGAGCAGGCAGAGGTGTGGAAGGAGCATGTGTCCCTTCTAGATGGCCTTGTGGTGAGGGGGGGAGGGGGAGGGAAGGGGAGGCAGGGGGAGTATCTCTTTGCAGCTCAGAGAACTGTGAATGGCTCCCCAGTTCCCACCCCCAGGATGTGCTGAGGAGGGGTTAGGAGATTCTTGTAGCTACATCTTGGGCCTGGGACCACTTGCCTGCTGCTCTCTCCATTGTGGAGAAGGAGACACAAGAGCCCTGCTGACCACTTGTCCTGTCACCTGTGGTCACAGGAGGATTGGATTCAGGCCTCATACCTTCTTGGAAGTGGGGCCTTCTCCACCCTGTACAGGTGAGACTCTGCATGGTCAAGTCCTTGGCCATACCCCAGGGTCCCTCTCCCCGTGACACCCCCTGGCCACTCCTTTCCCTCAGTGCATTCCATGTACCTCCTGTCCCCCAAATCCATGTGTGCTTCTCTCCTGGGCTCGGGGGCAAGCCATGAGCAGGGCTGCCCAGCAGGCAGAATGGCATTACCTAACTGGCAGCTGATTGTTTTTTTTTGTCATTTCATTTTCCCAAGCTGCCTGCCTCTGAAAGTCTTCCTCTCAGACAGACAGATGAGGCTCCAGCCTTGCTCTGCCCAGACTCTGCAAAAGGCAGAGATCAGAGGCTGTCGCCTCAATGCAGCAAGCAGCAGCCGCAGCCAGGATCCAAGGCACAAAGAGCTGGGGGGCAATGGATGTCTTTAGCAGGCAACAAAGCCCAGGCCGATGGCCTACTTACAGCGGTGACTTTTCTTATTGGGCTCTGCTTTCTGTTGAGAGGTGCCTGGGGTCAGCCCTGCCAGGGCTGGGATATGATCTTCATCAGTAGTCTCCTGGGAGGATGAGTCCTTGTTAGAGATCCCCACACACCGCCCTCGGCTCAGACAGATGCTTCTGGGTTGGGGAAGAAGCTAATCAGAGGACCACATGCTGCTGCATGGCCTCAAACAAGCCTGGGTGCCCAGGGATGGGAACTGACTTCCAGGCAAGAAAGCAAAGAACAATGCTGAGCCCTGTGGGTTCCAGTCCTGGGACTGTGGGGCCTGCGTAGGAAGGCTGAGAGCCTGCCTGTCCCTGTTCAGGCTGGTGGTGGGTTGTGTGGGCAGAGCAGCCTTGACTGGCCTGCCAACATCCGAAGGGCAGGAGCCATGCTTCAGAGACTTGGCATCTGGCACATGATGGCATTTAAGGGGTGAAGGACCATGGGTATGATAAGCATGTTTACCCACTTAATCTCATCTTAGATCTATGAGGTTCTAAACCCATTTTTCAGATGTGGGGAAAAGACACAGGAAGTTAGGGTGGTGAAGCTCTAAGTGGGAAGCCAGCATTTGAATGCAGGCAGTTGAGCTCCAAGATCAAGTATCTTAACCACCATACTATTTAAAAAAAAAACTGCAGGCTGGGAAGTTGGCTTAGTGGTAGAGTGCTTTCCTCACATGCATGAGGCCCTGGGTTCGATTCCTCAGCACCACATAAGCAGCAAAGGCCAGAAGTGGCGCTGTGGCTCAAGTGGTAGAGCACTAGCCTTGAGCTGAAGAGCTGAGGGACAGCCCCCGGGCCCAGAGTTCAGGCCCCACGACTGACAAAAAAAAAAAAATTGCTCTACTCGTTGAAAGAAATTAGTTAATGGTTTGTGGAGTGCACATCAAAACCCTCTGTTTGAAATTATTTCCTTCATTAAGGTTTGTTTGTTGTTGTTTGGAGTCAGAGTCTCTTAAGTGATCCTAAACTCATGATCATCCTATTTCAGACACCAGGGTTGCTGGGATTACAGGCATGAACACGGGCCTGGCTTCCAAAATCAGTTTTATAGAAACTGTGACTGTGCCTCTCAAACACATCCTCTGAAAAAGGAAGAGGATGAATAATCTTGAAATACATTGCAACTAGATATAAAAGCAGCCTAAAGAACCTCAGTGAAAGCTGTTGATCAGGTGGGGTGGGGGAGGGGCAGGAAAAGAGAAACAGGCTCTGTTACTAACAAGGCTAACAAGGACCATGGAACAAGATGAAGGTGGCTGAAATAGACTGCTTACATGTGTGAGAATAGAACAAAGAGACCTGTTGAAAGTGTTTTAGGAAGGGGGGGAAGAGAAAGGGAGAGTGATTAAGGAGGTGAAGATGATTGGAATATGACATTTACTGAAGATGATCCTAGAGGTTCTGGTAATTGTGTGATCTGTAAGGACCACACGTACTCACTGGCATTTAGGAAGTGAGCCCTCAGCTGCCACATGGGTTACTGACAAGATAAGGACCATGTCTGTCTGATGCCAACTGCTTGGTTGTTGGTCAACAAAATGATCATTGTTAGGGGGCCTTATTTAGCAGTTCCCCTCCAATACCCTACATGGTTCAGAATTAAGTACTTTTGCTCCTCAGGCGGTAAGAGGCAGAGTAGCGACAGCACCTACCCCCCTTCACTTAGCGGGCCCCAAGTGTATGTATGAGTGTGTGTGACACAAGTCTCAAGATGGAGCTGAACCCAAGTCCATGGCCCCATTTTCCTTAGCAGGTGGACTAGAGAGGAGGCAGGCCTCTCTCCACAGAAGAAATCAGAAGAGGGGCTTTTAAGCTCAATGATGCCATGGCGCGTGGGCAGGCAGTGTATCACACGTACCTGTCTGATATTTACACTTTGCAAAAAGGGAGCCGTGCCAGGTTGCTCTTGTCCTGGGCTGTGTGCAGAGACGGGGTTCAGTGTGTCACTTAGGCTGAGAAGAGGCCAGGGGGTTCCAAGAGGTCAGGGGCCGGTGCAAATGAAGGGGGATATGTAAAACATGCTATGGAAGCAGCATGGTAAGGGGAAAAATCACTGTCACCACTTAGGACAAAAGTCCTACCTTGGAGGAATTTTTCTAAAATGTTTCAGTCGACTAGGGAAAAAAAGAAACGATCTAGAATGTCCACCATTACAGACATACTAGATAAGAGTCTTGAAACATTCCCAGGCTTTCTCTCTTTGCAAAATTAGGCAGGAAATATAAAGGATTTCTCCAAGGGATAATAACCACTATCAGTCATAGCAGGGAGCAGTAATTGCATGCCAAGTCCTGTGTTAACCATCTTGACATGCCTGTGATGGTTCATGTGGTATGCCAACCTGACTATGTCCAGACAGTTGTTCGAACATTCCAGGTGTGTTTGTTTCTGGCTATTTGAAGTTGGCTGACTCTGTAGACTGTGCTCGCTAAAAATGTGTAAACCTCATCCTATCAATTGAAGGCTTGGCATAGAACAAAAAGTCTGACCATCCTTCAAATGTGAAGGAATTCTTTGTGTTTGACTGCCTTGAAGATCCACCATGCACAGATGGGACATTGTCTTTATTTTTGCCGGTTGTGGGGCCTGAATTCTGGGCCTGGGCACTGTTGCTCAGCTCTTCAGCTCAAGGCTAGCACTCTACCACTTGAGCCACAGTGCCACTTCTGGCTTTTTCTGCTTATGTGGTGCTGAGGAATCAAACCCAGGGCTTCATGCATGCAAGGCAAGCACTCTACCACTGAACCACCTTCCCAACCGGGAACATTGTCTTTTTCCAACCTCTAAACTAGAGCTTCTGATGTCAAGACTCTCCTGTTTCTTAGGCCTGCAGTCTGCTTTTGCAACTACACTATCAGATCTTGAGACTTAGCAGCTACCATAACAACATAAGCCAATTCCTTATCATCTACTATCTATCTGTCTGTCAGTCTAACTGACTGTCTACCTAGTGTTTCTGCTTCTACTTCTTGGGAAAAAAATCCTAATATAATGCACAATCCTGAGATGTCCATCTTCCGGATGGAGAATAAGGCTCAAGAATCCTGATGCCCTGCCCAAGGTTACCATAGCCTACAGTGGCAAAGCCAAGAGAAACCTGAGTTCCACATGTCTCTGAGCATCTGTACCTCCTTTGTCCAAAGACCATTTTCTAAGAGGCTACCTGGAGCCAGTCTCAGGCAGTACATCTTCTCCATGGCTATTCCCAGAGATCGGAGGGGAGCATTCTAGAAATACCTACCTACCTTCCCAGACCCAGGGAATCCAAATCCTCTTGGGAGGTGGATCAAGGCATTCAAATGTCTCACAAGGTCAAGAAGCACTGGAGGGGCTAAGAAGGTGGCTCAAGTGGTGGACTGCTAGCCTTGAGCTGAAGAGATGAGGGACAGCGCCCAGGCCCAGAGTTCAAGCCCACGACAGACAAAAAAAAAGAAGGCACTGGAAGCTGCATGGGGGAGGGGCAAAGCCTACTCCTTCACCCCCCCCCCGCTCCCCCCCCCCCCACTCCAGCTCCTCTACCCAGAGGCCTGGCGGAAACCAGGAACTCCTTTCCTAGCCTTGCTTGTCTTCTGCTTCTGCACAGTGCATCCGCTACACTCCAGATGGGCAAACTAGCAAAACCTCTGTCCAAGAGGGGAAAAAAAACTGGGTCAAGACAAAAAACCAATGATAGAAAATGCAAGTCATAGTTAGACTGCTCATCATCTTCAGGATGCAACTTTCCTGCCTGTGCGGGGCTGGGGACCCAGAGATAGCAGTGGCAACCACTGACCCTAGGACCCTTGGTGGCCAGGCTCCGCCATGCATATGGACATGGGCCACATTAACCTTTCCTGGTGAAGTGGCCTGGCTCAAGGGAAGTGTCCCGATGAAGGGCTGCCTTCACTCTAGCAGACGCTCCTCTCAGAAATGTGAGGTACCCTAGGTCTTCTTGGCACAGGCCAAAAGTTTCTTAATAGAGACCCAGAAACACAACAAGTCAAAGAAAGGTTGGACAAACGGGATTGCATGAAACTGCAGAGCTTCTGCATGGCAAAGGACATAGCTAGCAAGATCAATAGAAAGCCCACAGATCGGGAGAAGATCTTCACTAGCCATACAAAGGACAAGGGTCTCATATCTAAAATATACCTGGAACTCAAAAAATTAAATCCCCCAACAGCAAATCCTCAAAGAAACAACTGCCCGGTAAGTAAGTGGGCTAAAAGAGAGACTTAAAGAGAAACTTCTCTGAAGAGGAAGTAAGAATGGCCAATAGACACATGAAGAAATGCTCAACCTCTCTAACCATAAAAGAAATGCAAATCAAAACAACATTGAAATTCCACCTCACTCCAGTCAGAATGGCTATAATCAAGAAATATAATAACAACAGATGCTGGAGGGGATGTGGCCAGAAGGGAACCCTACTGCATTGTTGGTGGGAGTGTAAACTTGTTCAGCCACTTTGGAAAGTAGTATGGAGGTTCCTCAAAAGACTCCACATAGAGCTCCCCTATGACCCAGCAATCCCACTTTTGGGCATTTACCCAAACAATCACAAACAAGACCATACTAAAGCTACCAGCACAACTGTGTTTGTTGCAGCATTATTTACCATAGCTAAGATATGGAACCAACCCAGATACCCCTCAGTAGATGAATGGATCAAGAAAGTGTGGTATACATATACAATAGAATTCTATGCCTCCATTAGAAAGAATGGCGTTGCCCCATTTGTTAAGAAATGGAAAGACTTGGAAAAAAATATCAAATGAAGTAAACCATGCCCAAAGAAACATAGGTCCCATTATTTTTATACATAGGTCCCTTATTTTCAATAGCTAGTATATGTCTGGGACAAGTAGAAAAGATCAGATAAGATGATGTTAAGCGAATGAACTCCAAGATAGGGACACAAGTGGTTTTTTCTTTCTTGCTATTGGTTCTAACGTATTTAAAAGGTACCGTGTGATTTTTTTTGTTGCTTTGTATGTCCCTCCCCCATGGTATAACCCCTGTTTTCACTATATTTGATGTTGGTATAATTTGGGGAGGGGAAGGGAAAAAGCAAATTGTTTAAATAGGGATACAGGTTGACCCATTGCAACAATGAGATGTAGAAGACACTATGTTGAAAAATGAACATTACAATTTAGGCCGGGGGGGGGCTGGAGGGGGAGGGAGTGTAGTTGTGGAGGTGGGAAGGAAGGGATGGTAGGGGAAAAACAAAGGAGGAGGCAACAATGCTTGATAGGAACTGTACTCATTACCTTGCTCATGTAACTGTAACTCTTCTGTACAGTATTTTCACAATAAAAATGTGAGGTGGGATGGGGACGCAGCTTTCTGGGTCACAGCTGTGTATGGGACCCCTGACCATCTGGGGGACTGGGAAGGGGACAAATGAATTCTCTGGGGATCCATCATGCACTGGCCTGGCCGAAGGCAGCATCCCCGGTCTGCAGCTCCTCCACCTACAGATGGAAATCCTGCAGCGTGGAAAAGAAGGCCCCTGGAGGCAGGGGATCCCCAGTTCCAGGGCACTGCAGATGTCACTTTGCTCCTAGAGTTGGCCAGTACACAATCTTCGGTTCACCTAACAGCCCCAGTGGAAAGGCAGGAAAAGATCCAGACACAGCCTTGCTCCCAGCTGATGCTGGAGGTGGAGGGGAGTGGCCAGTGGGAGGAGGAGATCGGACCTCTGAGCTCAAGGGCAAGTCTCACCTCTTCCCTGGGGCTCCACTGGACCACATTCCCACCACGCTGCAGCTTCCACAGTTGCTCAATTAACTCTTCAGTTCTGTCATGATTGTTCACTTGCGTTTGGAGGGGGTTTGGGTTGTGTTGGGGGCTGGGGGGTCAGGCAGGGTTGCCCAGGGATATCTCTTTTAACTTAAGCTTTAAAGCTCCTGAGAGATTGGGAGTTCTCCCTGCCTCCTCCTTTTCCCTTCCCCTTCCTCTTCCTGTCCCCTAACCTGACTCTACTTAGCCACCCCCCCCCCACCAGCTCAGGTGTCATTACGCCGTGCCACATATCTCCAGGTTTGTGTCCTGTGTCCTGTCTCCTCTCCAGTCACCATGGCATCCCAATTCAGATCTCCATTGGAGCTGAATTGGTTTGTTGGTATTGCTTTGGTTCTTTCATTCTTCTCTAGCCTTCATGGCTCAAGTTCCTAACTGTGTAAAGTATATTTGCTGGCTGCTGGTCTTTGAGACAAGAATCCATGATGCGGTAGTGGCCTTTTAATAAAGACTCCAAAATTCAACCTCTCAAAATGTGGCTTCTCTGCTTTCTCATATGACAACAATGACACAGAGTTAAACGATGGGCAGGTGATGGATGAAAGGATTAGGACCTCTAAACTTAACAACTGGATCTAAGCAAAGTGTGAAGGGTCCAATGAGGACATAATTGCTGCCATTGCTCTTTTCATCAGAGGAAGAAGGAGGCAGGATACGACAGGTGGCCAACATCTGGTGGCATTCATCACCGCTGGCTTTTCACAATGTCACAGTCATCACAGTACCTAGTTTGTCAGGTTCCCTCTGATTTTTAGGTGTTTCTCACTAATAGCCACATATACTATAAAATTAATTTCATAGCCAAATATTGGATTGAGGATTTTGTGCCATTTAGGGTTACTAAAGCTACTGTTCTGTTCTGTAATAAAGAAGAGGAAGGTATCTGACAGAACATTCTGTTCAAAGAGCAAAAAGCCCCAAGGAGATAAAATTTCCCTCTCCAGGTTCTAGTTTTATAAGGAAAAAAAAGAGACAAGTAAGTAATATTGCAATTATCTTTGTAATATTAATTTGATCAGGATAATAGATGTTTAAACATCAAAAAGGTATGATGAGGTTTATAATGAAATGCAGAAATCTCTTACCCCAACCCATTGCTTCCCACTTTTCAGAGACAAATGCTTTCAACTCTTGTAGACATTTTTCTAGTACTTTCCTCTGTAGTTTTAAAAATGCATTTCTTAATTCTTTTAGGCATGTATTAACTTCCTATTATGGAAGAAGAGAAGTTGGCATATATTTATTTATGTTTTTTGTTTTGTTTTTGCTGGTACCAGAGCTTGAACTCAGTGCCTTGTATTCCTTTGGCTCTCTCATTCACATCTCCAGCCCAGCTTTTTGCTGGTTACTTGGAAATGGAGTGTTACAGACTTTTCTGCCCTGACTGGCTTCAAACCTCAATGCTCCAGATCTCAGCCTTGTAGGTAATGAGTATTACAGGCATGAGCCACCAGCATACATGGCATTTATGTGATGTATATACATACACACACCATCATTCTGCACTGTGGTATTTCACCTCTTTTGATCAATTAATATTCAGAATTAGGTTACTATGCCTGTAAGTATTGTTAATTCTTGTTCAGTGCAAAGCCTCAGGGCTTACTACAATTATATTTCCTTTAGTGTACAACATTTTGCTTTCCTTAGATGTAACAATCACCTTATTTGTCATGTGTATTCAGGTTTCTAGGTATCTCTAATTCTTTCAAATTCTTCTAAAGTCAATAAAAGTAAACACTTGTGGTGCTTAAGTAACTCAAAATTACCTCTCAATGTTTGCCTCATTCATGATGCATTGCATCATCTCACATTATCATAAGAAGGCCAGAGAGCAGTACACTAAATACTTGGAGAGAAAAAGCACATTCACATAACATTTATTACAGCACATTATTATAATTGTTCTACTTTGCTATTGCTGTTAATATATCTAGGTGCCTTATTAAAATTAAAGTTAAACTGCTTAAAATTGTCTTAATTATTAATACAATTACTAAAAACTTATTTATCTGTCACATAGGCATTATAGATAGGGTTTGGTACTATCTGCAATTTCAGACATCCACTGAGGATCTTGGAATGTACCCTTCACCTATAAAATGGGATCACTATAGTCATTTCTGCTATGAACATTTTGTAAAAACACTACTGGGGACCTTGTGCTTGCTAGCCAGATGCTCTATCACTTGATCCATGCCCCCACCCTTTTTGCTTTTATTTATTTTTCACCTAGGGGCTCAAGCTATTAGCCCAAGGCCAGCCTCAGACCAAGATTGTCTGGCCTCTCTGACCTCTGCCTCCTAAGTAGCTGGTATTATGGGCTTAATCTCTAACACATGCTTTCTTGTGGTCTGAATGTTCCCTTTTTGTTTTGTCCTTGATTCATGGGTACAATGATTGTCTCACTCTTCAGGGATGTTGGTTTGAGTTTATTCAAAGCTCTCCTGTCTCAGTCTTATTTCCACTTTGGGATATTCTGGGAGGTTCTGTTTGCTTTGTTTAATCCTTGACATTAGAGGCTTTCCTCAATCAATGGCAAGTCCTTGAGTGTCCCTTCATATTGAACAAAGCTGACCTACGAAGCCAGTTGAGTGCTCTGGCTAGGTATTATTCTTACGAATCTGTTGATTCTTCTGCTGTGGCGCTTTGGACATGTGACCTGCCCTCTGTGACTCTCATTCCCTTATATGTTAGGACAGAGATGGCGCTAACAGCACCGGCAGGACCAGGACACAAGGAGGCACTCAGGTGCCAAGACTGCACTAGGGTGACCCCAATGGTGTCTCCTTAGATGTTGTGCCCCAAGTGTACTTCCCTTAGTGCCAGCTCCCTAACAACTCCACACAACAATTTCAAGTGTCCATTAGGACACTAGTATGTGGCACCAAACTGGGATATGACCAGTGCTCTACAAACAGAAACCATTCTCCATGACAGGACATGTATTTGATGCTGGGATTGGTTAAAGGGGAGAAAACACGGAAAGGAAAGAAGGGATTAATGATGATTAGATAGAATAAATAAAAAGAAAAGCCGCCAGAATCTAACAACGAACAGCAAATCTGAGAGACAGGAAATAAGCTGGTGGCAGTCTGAAGGATTTTGCTGGAGGAACACCTTCATCAAAATGAGAAGAAAGGCCTGGAATCCCTTTCTCCTAGGAAAAGCAGCCATGATTGATTCCTTGAGGCCTGCCTAAAGGAAGAGAAGCAACTTCATGACAAAAGCAAATGATTTTTCACCATTTGTGTCCTCTTTCATTTCATCCCTGCTGGTCACTGCTGCTGCTGTTCTGACTTTTAATTGATCTTGTCTTGGGTTTGTGCCTCAAGGTGACTGGACCTAGGAGCGGGGGCAAGGTTATAGGCTTGAGACACAGGCAAACAAACGCTGGAGATGCCTGCCAGCCTTCAGCTGATGGGAAGTAAAGTCATGATGAAGAAGGAAAGAAGCACAATCCCTCAGCACAAGATTGAAGTGAAAAATATAAAAAGCCTCTCCTTTCCCTTCCCAGTGGAAGAGCTCTGAGTGGTTGGACTTGCTTTACTTTATGAACACAAAATGACATTCAGCATGCTTTCAGGGTTGCCTCGATCCTCATTTTCCCTTTGGACCTAAGATTTTACCTTCCAGAAACAGCAACATGGAGCCGAAAGCCAGCCAGGCCCAGGGGGAAAAGGAGGGGGAAGAAGGGAACACATGTGCCACCCCCCAACCCAGCTTCAGAGAGAACCTGGGAGAAGTCACCTGCCCAGGAAAAGAGTTGCTACTAAACATGGAGCTAACCCTTGTTCGACAAATCCCTTCACCTTCCAGGATCCCATTACTTTTTTGTATTTTGGTGATATTTAAGGAAGCAATTGAAAAGTTACAAGTGTTTGAAAGTGCAGTATGGCCTGTTTAGGGAGTGGAACCTGGTATTCAAACCTTGACTACCGACCTCAGGCATGCTAGAGGCCCTGAGGCCACACGGGTTATATGCTGGGCAAGGAGCTGGCTCTCTGGAATGGCAGACAGATAGCCAACTGTGATACCAGGAGCAGTGGCATATGACTGTGTGATTTTAGCCTGACTCTCTGACCATCTTGCCTTCTTGAAGTTATGACAAGAACCACGACAGTTGACATAACTGCTTCTGTATCCAGGGGTAAAAGAGAGGTTGCTCTTGTACAGGGTTTAGTTGTTGTTTTGTTGGGATTTTTTCTACTGGGTTTGGACTCATAGTCTTGAGCTTACTAGGTGGGAGGGAGAGGGGGGATCTACCTCCAAGCCACATCGCTAACCATTTTTAAAAATATAATTTATTGTTATTAGTAAGGTGTTGTACAAAGAGACTACTATTTCAAAAATCAGGTTATGAGTATATTTCTTTTTGGACAATGTCACCCCTTTCTTTGCTTTCCCCCAGTTTTCCAACCATTTTTTGCACTGGTTATTTTTGAGATAGGGTCTCTCTTTCTGCTTAGATGCACACCTATGCCTCAGTCCTCCCATTTTTTCCCTTTCTGCTATAACTGGGACAACAGGCATGTACCACATACCCAGCTTCTTCCATTGAGATGGAGTTTTCTAACCAGCCTGGCATGCAGCTGCAATCTTCCCAATCTCAGCTTGCTACACAGCAGCTATGAATGTCTGGAAGGGTGTGCATGTGTCTGTGTGTGTGTGTGTGTGTGCACAAATGTGCACATGCATAGCAGCATGCACACACATGCACATGTGTATAGCATGCTTGAAAGATTGGCAAGAGGTCTAGCATCTACAGTATAGTGAATAAGGATCACATTGGAGGGTAAGAAGGGCCAGATCAAGTTCAGCCTTGTAGTGCCTTGAAAAATTGCTCACAGTCAGATGGAGATTACACATACTAACTAAAAGAATGGCATAGTGTGACTCTCATTTTAATCCATGGGGAAATAAAGATGACTGGGAAACAGTGGCAGTGGCAGAAGTAATGAGAAGTTCAAATTATGAGTGTGTTTTGAAGGAAGAGCCAAAAGGATTTGGTGAAGAGCTGTATCCAGGTGACAGAAAAAATGATTCTAAGGTGTTTCACTTGGGAAAGCAGAAGGGTACCATGATGTTAACTGTGATGGGAGAGTCTATAGTAGGAAGGGGCAGAGAGCAAGTTCAGGGTCAGAGAGTAAATGTCAGAAGACATTAACTTTCAGCTAGACACAGTGGGCATGTGTGTGCTTGGATGTAAAAGTTTGGGGTTGGATGTGCTAGTTAGAAACATATCGTTGGAAAGTATTACCTGCTGATGGCCTTTCAAGGCATGAGATTGGATGGGACCACTGGAGACAGGTGGAGGATGGGAATCTGAGGGCAGAGCCTGGGCACACCAACGTTTTTGGTTCTAAGAGGTGGGAGGCCCTATGGAGGAAATGGACTACAAGCAAGTGAGGTAAGAGGAGAACATGGTGTCCCAGAAAGCAGTAAGAAATGGGTACTGGCTTGTGTCAGATGTTGTGGTGGTTCTGTCAAGGAAGGCCAGCCCGAGAGGACCATTAGATATAGTCACGGTAGTCCACTGTGACCTTGACAGACATTCCAATGGGTTGAGAGCAGAAGGATCAAAAAGCCTGATTTGGATGTGTGTAACTGAGAATGGGAGAGAGTGGTGTGTCGGCACAATGGGACTTGTAGCTAGCTAGAGCGGAAGGTTCTGTTTCTGTTTCTCTCAAGATCAGAGGAAGAACATTATGTTTAGGTTTTAATGAGAATATTTGGGAGAGAGGGACAATCTGATGATATAAAAAGGAGAAGAGAATTTCTGACTGGAGTACAAAAGGACCTGTCAATGGTAACAATGTATTAGTTTCCCACTGCTGCTGTAACAGACTAGTACAAGGTCAGTGACTTAAAACAAATACAAATGTATGGCTTCGTATACTGGAGGTCAGAAATGCTCAAATGAAGGACTGCTTTTCTCTTGGAGGTGGAAAAATGAGAATGTTTGGAAACCGGAAAGAGAAAGGTTGCCTCGTTTGTGGGCTCCTGGTCCCTCCTCGATGCTCACAGTGAGCTGTGCAGCACGAGGCCAATGTCTCTGTGTGCTTCCATAGGCACAAGTCCTTTTCCAACTTTGACCTCTTTTCTTCCTTTCATCCTTCAAGCACTCTTGCAATTACATTTCTCTCACCTAGATAACCTTTCCATATCAAGACCCTCAATCACAGCTTCCTTTTGCCAAGTGAGCAGGGTCTGAGCATTAGAGAGCAGGCATTATTTTACCCAAAGCAGAGAGTATGGATGGATGATAGCCCAGAAGGAAAGGGAGGATGTGTGGGGTTTATTGTTGCTAGGTGAGTATGTAAGATGGCAAGGGTCTGCTGAAATTTTTCCTAATTTTCTTATTGCCTAGGAGAAATCCAAAGCAACATTGTCAACTGAGAGCTAGGTTAGGGCTTGGAAATGTTGGCTACTGGAAGAGAGAAAGTGAAAAGGCAGCCATCCATACAAGGAGAATGCACGCATGAAGAAATGTGGGTAGATTTTCAGTCAGCACTGAGGACTCATTGAATTCAAGAGAAAACCAATCATATGTTTGCAGTTTTTGTTTCCATCCATGTTGAACTTCAGGAAGTTTTTATTTGAGTGTGTGTGTGTGTGTGTGTGTGTGTGTGTGTGTGTGTGTGCGTGCACACATGCGCACCTATACTGGGGCTTGAACTCAGATCCTGGGCACTTGTCCCTTAATTTTATCACACAAGGCTGGTACTCTACCACTTGAGCCACAGTTCCACTTCTGGCTTTATGGCGGTTAATTGAAGATGAGATCACATGGACTTTCTTGCCTGGATTGGCTTTGAACCACAATCCTCAACTCTCAGCCTTCTGAGTAGGTAGGGTTACAGGCATAAGCCACCACCAGCACCTGGTTTTGGGAGGCTTCTGAGGTGGGAGTGAAGGGATGTGGCAGACATAGAATAGACAGGTGGTTGAATTCAACCAGGCCTGGAATTTTGTGAGCACCACAAAGCAAGGGAAGGGTCGGGAAGTTTATGCATGTGTGTGAGAGAGGTTGTTAGAATGGCTGACTGTGGGATTTATGCTAGAGGAATAGAGAGGAAAATAAGCAAAGATGAGAATGTTGAGGGACACATAAATGTGGCAGGATCACTGATTTTAAGTCACAATCCAGTGACACAATAGCAGGAGCTGGAAGGAGTGAGCGGAGCTGACGAGTTAGAAGGTGGAGGAAGGAAGTTCTGAAGGTTTTTCGGTTCTTGGCAATGGAAGGAATGAGGGTTTGGGAGAGGTGATCATAGGTGTTAAGTGGACCATCTCCATGGACACCGACACCATCAGGACCTGCAGCCAGGGAAGCTGGAAAGGTGGCAGTGAAGCAGATGTTCATCCTTGAGGAATTAAGAGAGGAGTAAGGCTGGCTCAGGAGAACGTGCCTCAGTAGTTCAAGGGCATGAGTTCCAACACTTGGGGTTCCAGGCCATTACATCTTGCAGATGACTCAGATATAGCCCAGGGGCCAGAAAGCTTATTGAAAAAAGGCCAGAGTCACCCAGCTTTCATCCAGCTTCCTATGGCCTCAGGGGTATGCACTGTCATTGTCCTTCCAGCACTTTCTGACTTGCTCCTTCACCAGCACCCAGGGGGCCTTCTTGTCCTGAATGATGCTGAGTTTGCTGAGGGTCAGAGAGGAAGATACAGCCTCCACCCTGATGGGGTCTCAGGCCCAGACCACCCAGCTTCCCCTTTCCAATACCACTATCCCAGGACAGTGTCGGCCAATCTGTCTTAGAAGGTAGATGGGGAGGAGAAAAACGGGCTCCCGCTGTAAACATGCATGCAAGCAGTCCAATAAAGACTGATATTTATTTTCCTCCCCATGGTGGGCTTTTGATCATGTGAACGTATCATACTTTTCACTCAAACATCCAACAAAAGATACATTTGACTGGAAAAGAAAAAAAAAAAAAACAAGAAGAAAAAAAAAAACCCAGCCTGTCAGTAAGCTGACAAGTTACAGCCATGAGTCAAACAGATGAGAAGGCCCTCCTCCACCCTCCCTTCTCCCCCTCTCCTTCTCCCTCTTCCCCTGCACGTCCATAGAGTTGGGTCCTGAGGCACTGTGGAGGTCACCAGCCCAGCTTCCGCCTATATCCAGAAGCAGTGCCTCTGGGCATGAAAAATGCAAGCCATCTATCTTCCTGTCCAGTGCCACAGCCTATTGACATCCTTTCCCCTGCATCCAACTGCCCATCCAGGGTCATTCTTTGCCCTCTGTACCCTGTCTTGTGTATCATCTTGCTGTGTGCCATGCCTCTCTCTCTCTCTCTCTCTCTCTCTCTCTCTCTCTCTCTCTCTCTCTCTCTCTCTCTCTCTCTCACACACACACACACACACAAACTCAGACTTTCTACTTTATAATGTTGAGGATAGGTGGACCAAAGCAGGTAAGCTAAAGAGGAGAAAGAAGATTCTGCGCAGGCCCCAGCTCACCTCTACTTCAAGGACTGCAAACACCCAGGTTAATATGGCTATAGATGAGGGAAAATGTTTAGTGGATAATACACCATGACTCAAGTGTAGTCTCCGATCACTGAAAGCATAGCTGCCCATTGTCATTCTATTTTGCTTTTAATCAAGAAAGCATCTGAGCCCTCAACTCAGGTCAAACCCTGCCTCACACAGTGCATGAATCTGGCCCTTAGCCAACACTTGGGCCAAGTCCTTGGCCACTTTTGGTTCTCCTTCTTGACCACAGGCCTTAGGGACATTCACACATGTGTGTGTGCACACATACACACACCCCTTACTTCCCTCAGCTGGATTTGGATAGTGAGCCTCAGGCCAACTTAGTACAAATCTCACACTCTTCCTAGCTGCAAAGGAAGTGTAGTGCAGCTAAGTGACCATTAGAGGAGGTAGATCCTGCAAGCCAAGAAAACTTCATGGAGTCACACAGCCCATGTTCCCAGGTCAATGGTTAGCCATTATCAAAGGATTTTCCCAGTTCCCAAGCTTCAGAGGCCCTTCTATAGGGCGCTGACCTCAGATGTAACCATCATTATCAGTGGGAGGAGGAGAATGCTTGTCATCATGTTGTTAGAACAGCTCCAGATAATCATTACTACAGTCGCATCATTCTATGTATCCTTTGTTGTAGTAGCAAGATGCCTCTGGAGAGACACTGAAGGAAGATACTGTTTAGCTGACTGTAGCTCCCAGAGATCTAGAGAAGTCTTGGCCACTTCCAGCCATTGTAGCCCAACGATGAAAATAAAGCATTTTGCAATGATGTGTTATAAAGCAAAATAAGACATTAAAAAACCCAAGTAAATTGGTCATGGTGGAGCACATCTGTAATCCCAGTGCTTGGGAGGCTGAGACAAATAAAGAGTTTGAGGCCAATCTGGGCTACAAAAAGACCAAGCCAGCTTTGTGCCAGTGGATCATGTCTGTAATCTTAGCTACTCAGTGGGCTCAGATCTGAGGATTGCGGCTCAAAGCCAGTGAGGGCAGGAAAGTTTCCAATTAAGCAGCAAAAAACCGAATGTGGAGTTGTAGCTCAAGTGATAGAGTGAAAACACTCAGGGACAACAGTCAGGCCCTGAGTTCAAACCCGTGGACCAATACAAAGAGGGAGAGAGACAGACAGACAGAGAGACAGACAGACAGAGAGGCAGAGAGCCATAGACAGAAGAAAGATCCAAATGATTTTTGAGATTTTTGTAGTATTATGTTGATTTATGTGAAAAACTTACAAAAATTTTTGACAATTCATTTATTTGCCCATTGATCAGATACGCATTGAAAGGCTACTTACTATGTGCTCAACATTGATTCAGGGTCTGCAGGGGAGGTGGAAAAGTTATAACATTCAGAAACACAGATAAACTCAGCAGCCAATGAGCAGGTGGCTTCTAGCCAAGCAATTCGGACTGCTTAACCCTCTATGTAGAACCATGTGATCTTGTTATCCTCAAACACCTGGTCACTTTCTAGTAAAAAATACTAGTTGTGTGGCAGTAGTCAATTTAGGCAGAAAACCCCAGTATACATTGATTCCTGAAGACAAGAGTAATAGATTAAAGGTAAAAATGCTTTCCTTTGTAGAGAATGGTATCAGCCAGCTTTCTGTCACTATATAACAACACATCTGACATAATCAACTTTTTTTTTTTTGTCCTTCATGGGACCTGAACTCTGGGCCTGGGCGCTGTCCCTCAGCTCTTCAGCTCAAGGCTAGCACAGCACCACTTGAGCCCCAGCACCACTTCCAACTTTTTCTGCTTATGTGGTGCTGAGGAATCAAACCCAGGGCCTCATGCATGCAAGGCAAGCACTCTACTACTGAGCCACCTTCCCAGCCCCCATAATCAACTTATAAAGAGAAAAGGTTCCTCTGGGCTCACAGTTCCGGAGGTTCTAGTCCATGATTACTTGGTCCTGTGGCATTAGGCAGCATATCACAGTGCAAGCATGTGGTAGAGCTGAGCTGCTTACCTCATGAGCCAGAGGGCAAGGAAAGAGAAAAGTTCCCATAATTCTCTTCAAGGGCATGCTTTCAATGACACAAGGACTTTCCATGAGGTCCCATTTCATGAGACCCCACCCTCTCCCACCAGCACCAACCCAGGGGCCCAGCTCTAACACTGTGGTGGTATCTGGACAGGTGCACAACTCAGCTGCCTACATGAGGCCAATCATGAGGACAGTCTCCAGATGCCTTGTCATGAGAACCTCTGCAGCTGTCATACCGAGGCCATGCTGTCTCCAGGGTGCCCTTGGCCAAGGACAGAGCCCAGTGTTGGTGGTGAGGGGATACACTGAAGCAGCACTGGCCATGCTTGACACAAAGCTCCCATAGCAGGTACTCGGTTCTGAAGCTCTTTTTCACAGATGCACCACAGTCTCTACCCAGTCCTTCTCTCTCCCTCTCCTCCCTTTTACCCACAGCAGTTTTTCTCCCCATTAAAACTTTGGTATTCCTAATTCTATCCTGGAGTCAGCTTCCTGCAGGATACAAGGTGACACACAAGGAAAAACATACATACACACACACACACATACCATATTTACACAGATAATATTACACTGTGCATATGGTTCTGAATCCTGCTTTAAAATCTCACAGACATCCACCTATGCCAGTGCATAAAGGACTTTCGTAGATATGGGGGCATAGCAACACATTGTGTTGACAGCCAAGATTTTCTTATCTAAACCTTCATCTGTTGATATGGTATTCAATCCTTTATGATATTTGTATTTGTATGTTGTATTTTTGTATTTTTCAGTCTTTTGTAATGATAAGCATTGCTGTTATGAGTAACCTGTACAAAATGATTTTGAGATCTGTAGGATAAATTCCCAGAAGAAAAAACTGAAACAAAGGGTTCGTGTATTTTTGATTCTGACAAATATTGTCACATTCTCTTATAAGGTCTGTAGTAATTTTATCTCCACCAAAATACTAGTTTTCTGTTTCCCACACCATGTGTTTTCAAAGTAACCTTTTCCACTGGGAAGTGGGAAATAAATGATGTCTGTGTGTGTGTGTGTGTGTGTGTGTGTGTGTGTGTGTGTGTGTGTGTGTGTGTGTGTGTTGCTTTTAAAATATATTTTTATTATCTTTAAGTAGTCGTACAAAGGAGTTGCCATTCAACAAAGCAGTTTATGAATACAATGTTTCTTGATCAATGTTACCCTTCATTTTGCTTTGTATTGTTTCAGTACTGGGGCTTGAACTCAGGACTTCATACTACTCTTTTGGCTTTTTTCCCACTCAAGGCTGGTCGCTCTCTAGCACTTGAGCCACAGCTCTACTTCTGGCTTCTTGTTGGTTAATTATAGATACAAGTCTCTTGGATTTATCTGCATGGGATAGTTTTGAGGCCAGATCTTCAGATCTCATTCTCCCGAGCAGCTAGGCTTACAGTCATGAGCCACCAGTGCTCACAGTGAATGATTGTAGGTTTTTTCTTTAAATCAAATCATATCACTCTCTTGCCTGCTTAAAACACTTAAGTAGCTTTTCAGCAGAAATGCCCTGTGCTTGTCTACCATACCACTGTTAGCTAGCCCAAACCAGGCCCTCCTGCCTCTTCCACTGAACATTTCCTTTTCTACTATAAACATACCAAGGCTACTCCCATTGCACGAGGCCTTTGCACAAGCTGTTCCTGACACTTGTCTGAATCCTTCAAGTCTCAGTTTCATAGCTACCCCATTCCAGAGGCCTCCCCAACTCCATTTACTGCTGAGACCTTCACCATCCCTATGATTGATTATAGACTATTGGTTACATTCATATCATTGATCTGTCAGGCATTGCTTGCATTTTTCCACTTCACATCCTATTAGATTTTAAGTTTCCCAGTGCCTGGCTCATCTTGGGTACTCAGTAAGAACTTTCTCAAGGAATGTGAGAATAAATAAATGACTGATACTCCTCCCCACACTTCTAAAGGCACCCAACGTTTGCCGTATTCTCTCAGATCCACTGTCTGTCCATTGATACCTTGGGCTTCTAAAGCTGGAAAGTACTGCATTCCCCAGGTTAGCTGCATTTTTTTAAATTTTATTTTATTTTATTTGTGAACATACTGTACAGAGGGGTTACAATTACATGGGCAGGATAATGCGTACATTTCTTACCAAGCATTGCAGCCTCCTCCTTTGGTTTACCCTTCACATCCCTTCCCAGCCTCCCCCCTCCCCCCCAATCCCAATCCTTCTCCTCCCCCCCCCCCCCCGCACTGACGTTGTAAAGCTCGTTTTGGACATGTCAACTTGTACTTCTCATTGTTGCAACAGGTCCACCTGTATCCTTAAACAACTGGTTTTTCCCCATCTCCTCCACAAGTTATACTGACATCAAATATAGTGAAAGCAGGGGTTATACTGTGGGGGAGGGACATACAAAGCAACAAAAAGATAATCTTATAAATGTTAGCTGCATTTTTATGTTGTTGGTTAGCTACTACATTTTGGGATTCTCTAAAGACAAAACTTGTGACTCACAAGTAGGTCACACCTGCCACAGGTGTGTTCATGGGCGCAGACTAGAGGCTGGTCAAATACATTCCGTAGTTGCCAAGGCAGGTCTCAGGCTGTGACATGCTGTCTCAGAGAAACTGACAGATCCTCTGTCTCATCCAGGCTGGTGAGATTTTTTCCAAAAGGATCCAGTACATGGAGTTTTTCTTTTTCTTCTTTTCTGTGTGCTACTGTTGGGGCTTGAACTCATGACCTTGTATTTTGGTTTAGCTTTTTCTCTCAAGGTTGGTGCTCTACTACGTGATTTTTGGTGGAAGGAAGGAAAGAAGAAAGGAACGAAAAAAAGAAAGAAAAAAGAAAGACAGGAAGGAAGGAAGGAGGGAGGGAAGGAAGGAAGGAAGGAAGGAAGGAAGGAAGGAAGGAAGGAAGGAAGGAAGGAAGGAAGGAAGGAAGGAAAAGAAGGAAGGGAGAAGAGGAGATATGTATTCACAGACACACACAGACACACAGACACACAGACACACAGACACACACACACACACACACACACACACAGAGTTTTTATTTTCTTGGAATGCTTTAGATTCTTTAGCAAAGAATCCACAGTCCTATGCTTCTGTTGTTCTGAGGCCTGCCTAGGGAAGGATCAGGAGAGAAGGTTCCCTTGTGTTCAAACTGTCACCCCTCCCTAGCCTCCCTCTGCATCTGGTCTCATTAACACCAAGTCTCTGTGGTCCAGTTTCTCAAGAAAATTGACTTCCTCTCCTGTAGGAGGGGAGTAAGGTTTCAGGGGCCCTGCAAGTTTATCTGCCCGTTATAAATCCTTCTGAATAACCTTACTGTTTTCAGGGCCCAGTCTGCTGCCTTTTACAGCAGGAGTGCCCCAACCCTCAAGACGTATCAAGATTCTCTAGACCTTAGCAATGTGACTGGCACAGGCACTCAGCTTTGACTTTCCTCCTCCCTGGGAATTCCTTTACCTTTCCACTACATCCATTACAGTTACAACATATGTGTGATTGAGACTCCACAAGAGGATGGAAGTTGTTCTGTCCACCATCTTGAAATCCAGTCAGTTGAGTAAACTGTCTTGTGTGCTGCCCCAAATCAGCAAACACTTGTGGGGCATCTCAAAGGACCCAGAACTCTAACAATAGCAACAACAAACATTTCTTAGCACCTACTGTGTGCCAAACACTCTGCATAAACTATCTTTAATCCTCACCACACTCTATGAAATAGCTTTTCTTACCCTTATGTTACAGATGAGGGAAACTGAGTCCCTACAAGGTTAAATATGTAATTTTTCCTGCTCCATCCCTTTTATTAGTGGTAGAGGCCAGATTTGAAACTAGATCTTTGTGGCCTCAAGTTGGCTGTGATAGAACCAAAGCCTTGCAAAGTCTACCCATTGCTTGTCCATCAAATCTTGGTGAATCGGTCACATTTTGCATACTGTTATGCTTGGGGCTTAGAAATGGGAGTCAGCGTACATCCTTTCATGGTATGAGCCAGCCCCTGTTGGCATGCGTGCTATACTGGTTAATGATTCTTCTTTGTTTGGTAAAGGTGAGCTCTCAGGGAAGGGGCAAGGCCTGGGACCGGCAGTGTGTAGCCAGGATCTGACTTTCAAAGAACCTAGTGCAATAGGAAGACTAATGAGACCAGCTTCCCTCCCACTGCTCTGACTCCTGCTGATTGTGGAACCTAAGCAGGAGCAAGTGTAGCCATGGTGATGGTGGCAGTCTGCTGACAGCCAGGGAGAGAGAGGGAGAGAGGAAGGAGGAGGGGAGCAAATGAGAAAGCCAGTACAGGCAGAGGCCTGCTGCAGGGGATGGGCAAAGGGATCTCTGTGAAGAATCTTGTAGGGAGGGCTGTCTGAGAGACAGAAGGACAGCACCCCTCCCACCCCCCCTGCAGGAAGCTAGGTGCCTAGCCACCTGCCTGCCTAGCCTCCTCTCCTGATTCACACGCGAGAGGGTGACTCACCACACCTGGGGTATAACAGGGCATGGGCGGTACAGGGAAGCCTCCTGCCGGGTACCCGGCTCTGGGGGGATGTGGAACCTCTGGGAAGGCAGGGGGCAGGGATGGTGGATAGTGGGGGATCATCTCTCCTGCCTCTGTCCCTGCCTTTCCTTCACAACCCTACTCCATAGCTGAGCTGGGGACTGTTTATGGACGCTACTTGGCATCATTGTCCTTGGCTTGAAGGCCTTGATGTATATCCTGTGGCCCTGAAGGTCACTCCAGCTCCAGTCTCTCCATGTGTTACCTGTCATTCACAGTACAGCATCACGGCAGTGTAGTGGATCCATGAATCATGACATGTGCCCAGTCCTCCATCGGCTGAGAGGCCCACCCCCCGCTCTGCCTCTGCACATATCAGCCAAGCATCATTTATGCAAGGAAGCCTGGCCTGGCCTTCCAAGCAAGTCACCTCACCCCTCAGGCCCCCAGTGACCTCTGCTTGGTAGTCTTCCTCACAGCTGCCATGTCTTGGTAGGGTGCTTCAGCTCCCCTTAGATTCCCCATTCTTTGCACAACTCTAGCAGGAGACTTTCATCCAATAGGAAGGCAGGAAGGGAAAGAGGTAGAGAGGAGGGAGGGAGAGTGTCTGCTTTCACATGGAGGCAGAAGCCAATATGCGTCTTTCCCTTTGGCTTCTGCTCTTCCATCTGACGGAGGCCAGGATGATGGTGCAAATATTTTGACGCTGAAGGACCTTGAGCTCTTCAAACCAAATGGTATTTATATTAGGCTCACAAATATGTTTCTTGAAGGTGGAATCAGTTAATATTCCTAAGATAAAAGAGCTATTCTTGAACTCCCTGCCTCTACATCTGACTGGTATTTCAGAATCTTTGCTCTTTCCTGGAAATACCAGCCCCTCCCCTATCCCCAGCGGTCTGACTTCCTTGGAGTCCTGTGCCCCTAAAAGCCACCAATTAAGGGAAGGGCTTTGGATCTGAGTTCTCCTGAAGGCCAATGGTTGAGCTTCTAGTTAGGGGAGCTGGGCAGAGTGACTGTAACCTTCACTGTCCACAAAGGGTAAGAGGCCAGTCCTGTTCAACCCTGCAGCTCCAGCCCTGGCTGTTGCAAGGGCTTATGGGAATAAGCCACCCCCAATAAAGCAGCCAGGATAAGACAGAAGAAAGGCTGTGCACATACTGGTCCTTCTATGCCAGGCAGAGCCTCTGTTGTGGAGCCCAAAGAACATCCTTAGGAAGGAAGTCCTCTGAGAAACCAGAGGAAAGGCAGAGTGCCCATCTGTTTCCAGCTTACATTTCCCTGAGCTAATCTTGAAAGAGCTCTGACTCAGTCCTCCAAGCCAGCTGAGTGAGCAGGCAAAAGGTGCAAACCAAATGCATTCTCTAGCTATGGACCTGAGTAAATCGTTCAGTTCTCTGCTTGATAAGTCGCCTGAAAGCCAATTCCAAAGATCGATTGAGATCCTTTTAACTCTTATGGATGTTTGTGCAATTAATTAATATATAATGTCTTCTTTCTTATGAACTTGGGTTAGAGAGCTGAATCCTTTTGTGTGTGGGGTGTGTGTGTGTGTGTGTGTGTGTGTGTGTGTGTGTGTGTGTGTGTTGGGGCAGTATATGTGCTAATCTTGGGCTTGAACTCAGGACCTCATGCTCTCTTGCTCTCACTTGACTTTTTTACTCAAGGTTGGCTTCTCTCCCACTTGAGCCACATCTCCACTTCGGCCTTTTGCTAGTTATTTGGAGATAAGAGTCTCATAGATTTGTTTGCCTGAGCTGGCATGGAGCCAAATAATCAGATCTCAACCTCTTGAGTAGCTATGATTACAGGTGTGAGCTACTGATTCTTGAATCTAGCATTTGCTGACTTCCCACCTCTGTAAAGTGAAGCCTACAAATAGGGTCATGAAGCAGTGCCTGATTTTTGGAAGGGAAGCTGGGAGAAAGGTAATTCCTCTCTCCTCCATTCCCCCCACCCCACCCCATGCCAGTGGGGGCTGGATGGGCTCTCTGCAGTGCTTAGAGACCAGTGCATCACCATGCTTCTGAAAGGGGCTCTGGGAAGCCAGAAGACTGTGCCCCATCCTCTGGGGGCGCTGTTTCAGTCTTCGATCCACAGGGCAATTTCGTGTGATACCCTCTTCAGGTAAATAAGTCCTAGTCAGGAAGAGGGATGGGGACATGCAGACAAAGGAAAAGAAAAGAAAACAGGGTATGCCTAGCTCTGTGACTAGCTCTAAAACAAGGACAAAGTCTTGGCAAATTCAAGAGTTGAAGTTAGAAGGGATCCTAGGGGAGCTCTGCTCCAGTCCCCCACTGTAACTAACATACAGGTGCTGTTACTAACATACACCCCCACCAGGTGAACCTCCCAGGATCCTCTAGTCAGTGGGGCAGAGGCTATTTGGGCTGGGACCAGAGCCCAGCTCTCCTTAGGCCATCGGGAAGGGCAAGTCTCTGAACTTGACTCACCTATTGTAAGTTCCTTGTGTGCCTTAGGTCACTGCTCATTCCTGCCAAAGGTTAACAGAGAACTGAAGAGCAAAGGGCTTTCTAACTGTGAAGGCTCTGCTTAATTAGTGTGTTTCTTTGTTTTTCATTTTCACTAAAGATAATCATTCATCTATAGATCTCCTGAGACTCAGCCAATGTGTTCAAGGTCCAGACCTGAGATTGCCAGTGGGTGATGTGCTGGAAAGCAAAGCCAAACCCCCTTGGATGGATCAGGAAACAATCCACGTGTATGCCCCACCCTCCACCCCCTGCAAAGACCCAAGGAGGGACTAGCTCACAAGATCAAAGAGCAGAGGCAAGTTTCAGTCTCCTAGGCAAGTTTCAGTCTCCTAGGCAAGCCCAGAAACCAGCCACTTCCAACGAGACTGGGCAGGAAGGAAGAGAAGGCTGGGTAGCCTTCCTACTTCCTTATCAGAAACCAGAGAGAACCTCTGTTTTCTCCAATGAGAATATTTGAGCTGGGTGTGATGGCACACATCTGTAACCCCAGATACTCAGGAGGCAGATACAGGAAGGTCAAGGTAAGAGGACAAAAGTTAGCAGGACCCCATCCTCAAAACAAATGGAGCATGGTGGAGCATGCCTGTAGGAGGAGGAGAAAGTGATGGGATCATGGTCTGAGGCTAATTGAGACAAAAGCACAAGACCCTGTCTGAAAAGTAAACAAAACTGGAAAGGACCAGAGATGTGGCTCCGATGGTGTGAGGACCTGAGTTCAAACCTCAGTACCACCAGAAAAAAATATTTAGGATAATAATGTCATATATATACTATATATATGTATATATATATATATATATATATATATATATATATATATATGAAGTATCTGGCATATTAGATTAAGTGCTTGTCTTAGTTATCTATTGCTATGTAACAAGTTACCCCCAGACTTAAAACTATTATTATCCCATAGTTTCTGTGCATCAAGAGGGTAGGCATAGCCTAGATGAATGCTTCAGCCTCTCTCATGAGAGGGGGGAGGGAGGAAGAGGGAGAGGGATGGGGAGGGAAGAAAGGGGGAGGGAGGGAAGAAATGCAGCCCATGTCTAAGGAGAGCAGTTATATAGGGGTTAAAGCCCAAGAGGCAGAGATTAGTAGAGGCCATTTTACAGACTATATATAGCAGTGTTTAATTAGTGTCATCTATAATTGAGATTATTATTATTATCATTATTGTTTTGTATTTTATTCCCTGAACTAGTCTTCATTTGTGCCATTACCAGTTTCTCCTGTGTTTCGAAGCTACCGTTCCTCTGCCAGGAATACTTCCTCCAAATACTTACATGTCCTCCTCCTCCCTAGGCTTTAGGGCCAGATTCAGCTGAAGCCTTTGCATGTCCCCCCCTTACAGGAAGTGTTCATTTCCTTCTCTGGTGTTCAAAAAGGAAGAGTTGACAAACAGGCACCCAGATCACTGAGACAACAGCTCTGTTAGACTAGTGCAGGAACTGCTGCCATGTCTGCTTGGGTTGGGCTGGTGAGGATCTATCATGTGCTAATCCTTACATAAGGCTTCTCAGAAAGATGATGTTGATCAAAAATCAGGGACTTATTTGAAGGCTGAGCTCCAACTACCCAACACATGTACACAGGGCTGTTTCCAATCTAGAGATAAATCATTTGGGAGAGATGTGTACCAGGGGTCCATTATTCTGTGAATTCTCTTGTGGGTTTGAAAATTCCATCTTCCAACATGCCTCCCTCAGGCCACCACCCCAGAATACTGTTCTCTAATGAATCTAGTTGACCTCAAAGGCTGAACTACCATAGGGTATCCACAGGGATTATGGGAAACTAGGGAAGAGACAATCAGTACTAGTGATAATATAGTGTGGAGTCTTGGTTCCAAAGGAAGCCAACTCAGCCATGGTCACAGCACAGGAGCATCAAGGACTTAGGGGGACACAGCCATGAACAAGAACCACATACAGTCTCCACCCACAGTGAGTCTGACCTTCCCTGGGCACTGAGCCCCGTCCCATGGAAGCCTCAGAAATACCCCATGAGGCAGGCTATGGTTGTCTTGTTTTCCAATGAGATAAACAGTTCAGAGAGGAGTAATGGCTACCCTGAGTCACATGCCCAACCAAACCAAAGACCACGAGACTCAGCACCTGAGTTCATTCCATGATCCCTTTTCCAATAATTAGGGAAGAATAAAGAGAAAAGCAGGGTTAAAAATAAAAAAGGCCTTCATGGAAGAAGGGCCCTGAAGGGAGGATGGGCTACTCTAGGACTAGCAAATGCAGCTGCAGGAGGAAAGGCATGCCTCTCAAAGCAAAACGCAACCAGAAAACTCCAGTGATTTCTCGGAATCACAGAGAACACCTTGCCAGCTGCTGGAGCCTGCATTTGTGACTCTGACATCTCTGTAAGGCCAGCGCCTGCCTCTGTAAGGCCAGCGCCAGTACCTGCCTCTGTAAGGCCAGCGCCTGCCTCTGTAAGGCCAGTACCTGCCTCTGTAAGGCCAGCGCCTGCCTCTGTAAGGCCAGTGCCTGCCTCTGTAAGGCCAGCACCTGCCTCTGTAAGGCCAGCGCCTGCCTCTGTAAGGCCAGCGCCTGCCTCTGTAAGGCCAGTGCCTGCCTCTCTGTAAGGCCAGTACCTGCCTCTGTAAGGCCAGTACCTGCCTCTCTGTAAGGCCAGTACCTGCCTCTGTAAGGCCAGTACCTGCCTCTGTAAGGCCAGTACCTACTTCTCTGTAAGGCCAGTACCTGCCTCTGTAAGGCCAGTACCTGCCTCTGTAAGGCCAGTACCTGCCTCTGTAAGGCCAGTGCCTGCCTCTGTAAGGCCAGTACCTGCCTCTGTAAGGCAAGGCCAGTACCTGCCTCTGTAAGGCCAGTACCTGCCTCTCCTCATCTGGTTCCATTCTCTGCGCCTGCCACCCCCTCCTGCCTCTCCCCCCTCCCCCTTTCTGTCTCTTTCCCACTCTTGCTCCTCCTCCCTCCCCCCTCATCTTTTAAAATGAAGCCCCTGACACAAGTTTGCTTTCAGACCAGAAGTGGCCTTCTTGGAGGTCTCTCTAATAACAGCACAGCCCAGGAGACCCACATCTTTATTAACACACCTTGTTTTGCTCTTCTTTTTTCTCCTTGGATACAGAAGCTTAAGAAGAAATTACCTCATCCCCCACAGCAGGCAGGTCCCAACTGTAAAAACAGGCCTTTGACAGATACTTGACTGCCAATTCTCCCTGCTTCGCATAGCTTTATAGCTCAGCCTGGGACCCAGGAGGAAAGGGAAGATATTCCAATTTATACTTAATTTGTGGACAGAATCAACAGCTCTTCAGAGGATTTCTTCATCTTTGGAAGGATTATTACCGTCAAAAACTTATTATTCTCCATGGTGATCATGGACACTCACGGCAAGACTCTTGTTTTTTCCCTGCTGTGAATGGTGACCAGGCACCAGAGAAGGCATCTGAGCCAGGCACCTGTGATTCATACCTGAAATACAAGCTACTTCCTTTATTTTCAGTCATTACCTTTAGTTCTAAGTGAGACCTACAGCCTTGTTGGAGATGAATTGTGTCAAGACTCAACATAACCCAAGGAGCATCCTTGCAGGCTCAATCTCTCTCTACCAACTCTGTCTCCATGCAGATGTCCTATGGCCCTTTTCTTGACCCCTCAGTTCAGTCTAGCCAGCTCCCAAGTAATGGAGGGCTAGACAGAAGGCTGAGTGCAGTGGAATTCAGGGTGTCTATCTGGGAGACTGATCACCTGGCACTTGAAGAGATAAAATCTAATTTGATTGAAGATTATATTGAAAACACAAGAACAAAATCATGGAATCTCAGCATTGAAAAGAACCTCAGATAGCATCATGGTCAAGCCCAGCATCTTCCATGATCATCCCCAAATAATCAGATGATACTTTTCCTTCACACAGCAACATAACCCTTTTTTTTCTTTTCTTTGAACTCAGGGCCTGCACACTGTCCCTGAGCTGCTTTTGCTCAAGGCTAGCACTCTACTGCTTGAGCCACAGTGCCACTTCTGGCTTTTTCTGTGTATGTGGTACTTCAGAATCGAACCCAGGGGCTTCATGAATGCTAGACATGCACTGTACCACCAAGCCACATTCCCAGCCTGCAGCATCACCCTTTTGTGAGTGAAACTGATAGAAAATTTTTCTACTGGGCACCGTGGTCATACTTGTAATCTCAGCTACTCAGGAGGTATAGGTAAGAGAATGGGGGCTGGGAATGTGGCTCAGTGGTAGAGGGCTTGCCTTGCATGCATGAGGCCTTGGGTTCGATTCCTCAGCACCACATAAGCAGAAAAAGCCCAAGTAGCACTGTGACACAAGTGGTACTAGCCTTGAGCTGAAGAGCTGAGGGACAGAACCCAGGCCCAGAGTTCAGGCACCACAACCAACCAACCAACCAACACACACACACTCATACACACACACACACACACACACACACACACACACATACATACACACACACACAAAGAAAGAAAGAGAGAGAGAGAGAATTGTGGTCCAAGGCCAGCTCCTAGGAAAAAAACCATAAGACTCAGTCTAAAAATAATGAAACCCAAAAGGCCTAGCAAGCCAAAACCTTGGGTACAAACCTTTGTAATGAAAAGGGGGGAGGGAGAGAGAGAGGGGGGGGGAGACCAAAGAAATTCTTTTAAATTTTATTAATACTTTTCATTTTTGAGTAGTTGAACAAAGGAGTTGCCATTCAACAAAGCAGTTTATGAATACAATGCATCTTGATCTGTGTCACCTCTTTCAACATTTTCACCCCTCCCCCTCCACCCACTAAGTACCAGGAAATGGGTAATTGGAGCAGGGGATGGGGCCAAAGGGAGAGGCTAGATGAAGGAAGTGGGGAAGGAGGGAGACGGCATTGTATCCATCACCATCATCAAGAATTCATTGTATATACCATAAAATCAAGAAAAATAAGAAAATGCTTTCTTAGGCAAAATGAAAATCTGCTTTTGTAATAGCGTCCACCCATAGATACCAAAGCATGGCTTCTGTGCCTATAATGCATATGTTCACTACCACCTGGCTGCCTGGGCGAATGAATGACGAAGCAGAATCAACTGGGGAAAGAGAAAATGGAAGGAAAGGAAGGGCTGGCAGTGGTGCGAGGCAGTGGGGTCGCTGGGAGGAAGTGGGAGGCACACTCAATTTTCTCAGAGGATGTTTTCCTTGTGTTTGGGGGAAATGGGCAGTGGGCCTGACTGTTCCAGCAAATGTTTTCATTCCTTAACACTCCTTAAGCAAATCAGCAAAAAAAAAAAAACAGCAAAAAGCCAACAGTAAATTAGATTTAACAATAAAGACATTTGTGAAATGAATTAAATGACTTTTGATTAGTAGTGAGGCTGCTAAAGCTAAGTACCAACTATTCTCTCTCTCTCTCTTTTTTTCCTCTCTCTCTCTCTCATACACACACACACACACACACACACACACACACACACACACACACACCAGAGCCTATAAACATTGTTTCTAAGCCCCTCAGAGTGAGTAAGCTATAGGAGCCAGCCTCAGACTCCATGAGTTGCTAAGCACCCTTGTGCTCTGCCTTTCACCTCAGGCCAGTCACCTCCCAGCCAACCAGAAGCCAACTAGCCCTCCCTGCAGCCACCCCTGTCCATGCCCACACACCCCTCCATGGCTCCACATTGGCAAGGCTGCTTGGAAAACAAGAGCAGGCACCCTCTTTGAGGCAGCAGACAGTCAGGCAAACAGGCATGTGGGAGGATGAGGGAGAATTCCCAGGGCGAAGGCTGCAAGCACTCCCTTAAACCTCAATGCAAGGATGAGGATGTGAGGATGAGAATCATGATATCAAAGGTTGGCTCAGGCCTCTGCAGGGGCCACACTGGTGTCCCAGGCTTTGTCTCGGTTAATCAGACGGTTCCTTTTCCTTTCCCTCTCTCCTCCCTACCCCCTCACATACCCCAGGAATGGCTCCCAGGCATTCAGCACCACTGCACACTCATTCTCAGTTTCAGTCTTCTGCGT
This sequence comes from Dipodomys spectabilis, assembly GCF_019054845.1. Lineage (NCBI taxonomy): Eukaryota > Metazoa > Chordata > Mammalia > Rodentia > Heteromyidae > Dipodomys > Dipodomys spectabilis. The sequence goes on from NW_024871460.1 coordinate 19,303,177, forward strand.
GGGAGCCCATCCTCCAGCCTATCCCTATTCCTGGCTCAGCTGAACATCAGCAAAGGCTCAGAGGCTGTCACTGAGGAAGCCACTTACTCTGCATCTCCCTTGATGGGTAAGTGTCCCCACTGGGCTCCCATCTTCACTTCCTTCCTCTTCTGTCTTGGGTTGGGATGCTGTGGCCACAAGCTCAACTGAGATGGTAGTGGAGACTCTACACTGCTCTTAGGCAGCAAGGACTGCCAACGAGGTCCTGCCAGACTTCACTACAAATAGGCCCTTCTTGGCTTTTTGTCCTCCATTTTGTAGATGGCATCCAATCCATTTTCTTAGTACTTCCATACTTAGACACACCATTCTTAGGGTAGAAAGGAGCCTGGATGCAACTCAGGGTTTATAGGCTTCTTCCCATGGACCTAACCTTCTTCTAGAAGGCTTACATCCATTTGTCAAACACCCAATGCCTTTGGCATTCCCATGAATCTGAACTTATCATTTCTCCCCTGCCCTCCTTCCAGATCAAATACCTTTATCATGTTACTTGTTTCTGTGCTTATTGGAGGGTCTGTGTGTTCATTGGTGAGGGCATATCATGGTCCTCTTGTGTCCCTCCCTGCCCCCAGAATAGACTTTGATATCTGGAAGATACTTCACCAAGATACACAATAGTGAGGCTGCTAGAGATCAGAATTTCCCCCTCCTTTTGCCCTCTACTGAATTAGGAAGTAATAACTTACTCTCATAAGAGGGAGTCTAGCCCTCCATTGGAATGGCTTCATGTGTGAGTAGGTTTTACTTGAGTCAAGTGAGACAGAGAAATGAGAATTAGAATGTTCTAGGCATACTTCACAGGCCTGTGTGGCTCCAAAGCCAATGCTCAGTTTCTTGGGGTCAGTTTCAGGAATGCTGAACTGAGCTAGAACCAATAGTGAGCTGGAGCTTAGCAGCAAGAGCCCAAGAATATCCAGGAATTTTGCAAGCCAATGGACGTCATACCATTAGCATTACATCAGTCATGTTGTCAGTATTTATACCACAGAAATCAGGGCTTTTTTCCATCCAGAGGGACAGTTAAGACATGAGCCATATTTTTTGACATTCATTTCAGAGTTCAAAGTTCACCACAGGGTTCCAAAGGGATGGTTGAGCATGACAAAAGATGCATGGAACTTCTTATGGGGAAAAACCAAAGCCCTCAGCCTTTGCTCATACCCAGGTCAACTCTGCTCAAGTGTGTGCAGCCTGGCTGATTCACCAAGGAAAGAAAGAAGGGCTTTAGGAGGAACACATAGGTCCAAAGCCTATATGCCTTTGATTGTATAAAATAATATATTACAAAATGAACTCCAAGAAATGGAAACAAGAGGGTTTATTCTTTGCTGTTGCTTTTGGTTGCTTTCCTTTTTGTCTCATTTGTTTGTTTATCTGTCTTTGGGAGGATGAGGGGCACAGAAAGAGTGGGATAAAGGGTGAACATATGCAGCAGCCACACTCATGTGACACTGTGTTGAAATGAACTCTACAACTTGTGGGTGGGGATGGGAGGGAAAAGCGGGGAGGGAGCAAAGGAAAGGGTGACATTGTCCAAAAAGAAATGTACTCACTACCTGACTTACGTAATTGTAACCCCTCTGTACATACCTGTATAATAACAATAAGAAAAATTTAAACATGAAAGAAAGGCTTTAGGGAGCTCAAACTATTACCCTCCATTTGCTGGGGTGGGGGGAGCGTCTCCCACAAAGAAAGGAGGGTGGGAGTCTGTTCCCATAGGTTGGGTAGTAAGCCAAGGGATCACACCACGAGCACCCCTTCTGCGCCTGACTTCAATGTTTCAGGACAAAGGCAGCCCTCTTCCTCCCCTTCCTTCCTTCCTTCCTTCCTTCCTTCCTTCCTTCCTTCCTTCCTTCCTCCCTCCCTCCCTCCCTCCCTCCCTCCCTGCTCCCTCCCTCTCTCCCTCCCTCCCTCCCTTCCTTCCTTCCTTCCTTCCTTCCTTCCTTCCTTCCTTCCTTCCTTCCTTCTTCTCTTCCTTTTTTTATCTCTCTTTTCCTTTTCTTAACAGTGCTGGGGATTGAACTCAGGGCCTCACCTAGGTACTTTAATCACTGAGCAATCTCCCTGGGGGTAGGAGCACATTTAAAAGAAACAGATTAACTTACTCAAAGCAGCGAATGTAACACTCACAAGTGTGGTTTTGTTCGTTGTTTTTTCCAGAAGTGAGAGAGTGTTTTGGAAAAGCAAAAATGGAGACTCATTTGGGCTTCAAGAAACCAGGACAAAATCAGGTCAGAGGGGCACTGAAGTCTCAAGGCCAAGAGCCGGAGGACGGGATTAATCTCCCCAGACCATGGGGTCTGGGTAGAAGGAGCAGTTTCCAAAACCAACAATGTTTCTCCAAGAGCCTGCCTGATAGCATGGCCCAACTCCAACTCAAAATTGCATCTGAAAATTTGAAGACAACAACTTGGATCGTTTTACCTCAAACTGGAAATGAGTGACCTTGGACTAACATCTTTAGTCCATAGGGATGATTGAAGTGCCTGTGTTATTGTTGATGTTCAATCTGCTGCTACAAGGACCCAAGAAACCAAAACAACTCCTTTCAACCTTCCTTAGCCTCTTACCCTGATAGAACCTTCCAGAACTGAGTATTTTGGACTTAAAAATGATAGTTACCCCTGCTCATTATCCCTATAATGTACCACCTTCCAAAGCCACTCCCTGCCTCCTGTCCTCTGCCCCGTCCTCTGTAAATCATATCAATGTAGCAAAGGCTGTAAACCCCTCGCATTATTAAAAACTAAAATAATAGTCACGTGTCACTCTAGCTTTAACTCAGCTAGGCTCTCTCTACATTCTGCAAACACCTCTAAGGGACTGACGTGTTTATGTCATGTTATGTCATGGGCGTTAAAAGCCCTTTCCAATGAGGGCTGCATGGTGGCAGTTTGGCTACAGCTTTCCAGCGTGGGAATGACACATTTAAGACTTAATTTTCCCTATCTGTCCACATACCAGACACGTTAGATTCCATTCTGGGCCTCACACTTGCTAAGCAAGCACCCCTTGAGCTATGCCTCGTCCCTTTGCTTTTTCATTTGTTTTTCAGATAGAACTTACACCTTTGCCTTGGCTAGCCTCAAACTGAAATCAGCCTACCTCTGCCTCTCAAGTCACTGGGATTATAGGCATGAATCATCACATTGGGCTACAGTTTTGAGGAATCTTATGGAAAAACTTTTGGGCTTTTGAAGCAAAATCTCTTACCAAAATATTTTGTGTGTGTGTGTGTGTGTGTGTGTGTGTGTGTGAAAAACTATGATTTTTCTTTCTTATTATCGGTTTGAAAAAGCAATACTCTAGTTTTTCTATACAATGTGTCCTTATTTGCAGTACATATGTATTTTACTGTAATATATGTTTCTGTCTCATTTGGACCTTTATAAACTCAAATCAAGTTGTTTGCTCTCTACAATGTGTTTGGGCTGTGTGTAGAAGGTATATCAAAGAAAAAATAAATCCTGTTATTTGGGCTCAAGGAAGGTAAACGATTATGAAGAGAATTTTTGCCCAATAATGTTGAATTCATGTTATCTACTGCTTTGTAACCCTAACACCTCAGGACAAACAAACTAGCCTTATTTCCAGGATGGGTGGCAGCCAGAATTTTCAACTTGCAACTATTTCATAAGCAGAACTGGAATGACTTCCAGCAAGACAATTAAAAAACCATCTATAAAGAACATTGAGGAAAACATTAACTGATCCTTTTACCAGACTCCACTTCGAGAGGTCCTATTTTGGCCTCTGAATTTCCAGAAGAAGATGGAGAATACAGACTCATGTGGTTTATGGAAATTGTGAACGTTTCTTTCATCTGTGGCCCCTGTCCCACAGGAGTAATGCTGTGGACATCTCTCATTATGTCAGAGGAGTTCACATGACCAAAGCTTGCATGAGTCACAAGAAGGTGTCAGCCCCCATTCCCATCTCAATACCATCACGTCCACATCTACTGATAGCTAACACCTACATCATAAGGGAAAGGGAAGAGCAAACTTTGTCTCTGGTTCAACCTTGGAGGTTGTCTTCCTAAGAGGGTTCAACATCTGTGGCCACAAAGAACCACTCAACCCCAGAGATGTAAAAATGGACTTGGACTGACTTGATGTGAATTTTTGGCTGCTTGGGTCTACTGTTCTATAGATTCATTGGGTCTTGTTCTATAACCACATTCAATCAGTTGAATCCCAATTATGTACATCCAACTTGTCTAATCCAGGGGAAAACCTTAAAGCATTTATAATGAAAGTAGAGGCATGTCCTCATCCCACATAATAGATAATAAAATTTAGCGTATCTGGTACTGGTGGGGTGAAATAATTTTGAGTATTTCAAAAATAATTTCGAACCCACCCATCTTTCTTCTGAGTGAAAAGTGCAGATGAAGTTTAACTTTCATTGGAGAATGAAAAGGGGGAATGAACCAGTAGGAGGGGAGAGAAGAGGGTGGGTAAAGGGTAATGTATATGATCAAAGCCTTTTATACATACATATAAAAACAAGATAAGGAAATCAATTAAAGTGTTTTAAACGGGAGAATAAGAATAATGAAAGGGGTGAGTTTGATCAAAACACTTTCTATGCATGTATAAAAATACCATAATCATACTCTTTTAAAATTAATGTATGCTCATAAAAATGGCTGCCAAGCAATTGCATATGCCTATATTTCTGTCCTACAGAAAATCAAAGCAGGAGGGTCATAAGTTCTAGGCAGCCTGGCCTTTATAATTATACCCTGTCTCAAAACAAACTAAAAAAACAAACACTGACATGCATCAGCATCACAGGATGATCATTAAAAGTGAGAATGAAATGTTGTATTAAACCTTTCAACTGCCAGGGTAAGAACCTTTCTTCTTGTAACAGGAAAAAAACACACAAGCCATTTTGTTAAAAAGCAATACAAATTTTGAGGTTTAAAAAAATGGCTGGGAAGGTGGCTCAGTGGTAGAGTGCTTGCCTTGCATGCCTGAGGCCCTGGGTTCAAGTCCCCAGCACCACATAAGCAAAAAGAAAAAAGCTGGAAGTGGCGCTGTGGCTCAAGTGGTAGAGCGCTAGCCTTGAGCTGAGGGACAGCGCCCAGGCCCAGAGTTCAGGCCCCACAACCAGACCCCCCCCCCAAAAAATTTCATTTTAGAAGCCCATCTCAACTGATTGACTCATTCATTGTCTCGATCAACTGTCTAATCAACCTTCTAGTAGTTCTACCTACAGCCTGAACGATTTGGGCCACATTGTGTTTTGGCATTGTTTCCTTCATCATTACAATAGAGCTATGAGTATTAGATTCTTTTGCTATTAAAATACAAAGTTCTCAGAAACCATTCAGCACAGAGATAGCCTTACTCTTAAATAAGTGATCTTTAATTAGGAAGTTATTTCTGCAAGTATTGGTTTTCAGCATCCTGAGAAATGTAGTCATACTCAGTGGGGTGCATCAGAATCTTCCTGACGATCTGAACAAAATCTTCCTGATGGCCAAAGTGACACGCTCCTTCCAGTCTTCTTAGTCACAATTGCCAAAGGCAATCTTTGTAGGGATGAATAGCTCTGAAAGTAGGGTGATGGAAACCACAGGACTTTCAGATTTAGTCAAATGGGATTTCAGGAAACAAAGCCCAAGATGACAAGTGAGACTAAGCTTGCATACTGTCTGCACATTTTCTGGTCATGATGAGGTACCTGGACTTCAGTTATTCTCTCAAGCAATGGAATATGTGGTTGGAGAAATCAGAGTAAGGACTGAGTGAAGTAAGCATCAAGCCAAAACCACCCCTGCACTTCCTGGAGCCCCTGAAGGTGGCATTGTTTGTGCAACTGCTAATCAGAGCTTCTCCTGAGTACTGTGTACAGTATGGACTTCACACACCCTGCCTGCTGGGCCTTGGGGTGTGTTAGATGTGTTGAAACAACTCTAGGCTCCAGAAGATAGCTCATTCCCAACAGAAAACCACGCCCAGGCACTGCCCTGGGCCTCCAACACCTCAAAGGTCCTGCTGTGGCAGGAGCCCAGAGCTGGAGTCGTTTTGTCTTCCAACTGAGAAGTGGGAAGCAGGCTGGTGACTCCATAGGAGACAGGTGGCATTGCCTTTGCCTGATGCCTGGCGTGTGAGATCAGAGGATGCTGGCAACTCAGTGGGCTCTGCTTTAATCATCTGGCACCACCAGGGCAATCATGGTTTGTTCTCTGTGCATTTTCTCACTCAGAAAGCAAGGGGAAGGGGTTCTATTCGTTGTGAATACTGCTTACTTTGACTGGAAGTCTCTGGCCTTTGCCATATAATAAAGGACGATGGCCACTACAGGATCCCATCCACACAAATGCCTCCTCTCAGGCCAGCCAGCCTCCTACTTGTGACGATGGATCCCCAGGCACCTGCGCGACAAAGTTGTCTGCTCTCTTCCACCAGCAGCAATGGGTGTAACCAGATAGGCTGGCTGCAGGACAAAAGTGACTGTTTGGCACTGAAGTTGCTGCTGGTGGACCTCCAGGAGAATGTAGCCTCAGCCTCCTGAGGATGGCATTGTTCCTACAAGTTCTCTGGATCCATGCATGTGTTTAGTAACTCCCCACCTGACACATGCTCACAGAGGAATGAGCCACAGGCCTGGCCTGGGCTGCAGTCATCCCTGCACAGAAGGCACACTGGGTGGGGTACCTCCCCCGAGTCTCGCCAAAGAGCACCTGCTCTGAGAAATGACTCAGCCAGTGCCTCTCAGCCCTGACTTTGGGCACGCCTGCTGGTGGGGGCTCAGAGCAGTTGCAGGGGGTGGCTCTTGAATGAGTCATAAGTGAAGAGGCTGAGTATTTGCACTCCTCAGGGGTGCAAGGCTTTCTCAGAAAAAAAAAGAGGGCGAGCCAACTTGTATTCATTCTCCTTCCCCTGGCCTCTACTTGCCAGTGGTGATCATTGGAAGGGGCTGTCTCACTGCTTCTAAAACTGTACTGGGAAGTTTCTGGTGTGTGCTAGTATAACCCAAGGCCCTGGACATGCTAGGAAGTCCTCTGCCACTTGGGCTAGACACTAGCCCAGCTTCTGGACCTTCTGATGGATTAACCTAGGAAGATTACAAACATTATCTCTTGTAAATAAACTTAGATTTACATAATCCAATATAGTAGATAATAGTTATATGTTCTATTAAAAACATTTTTTTTAATTTAGTTCTCCAATTGTACTAGTCACACTTTAACTGGCCAGGCAGCACATGTACCTACTAGTCACAGTGTTAGAGGGCCACAATATTGAGCAGAACACCCCTAGACTTCCTCATCATCACAGAAATTTCCAATGGACAGAAGTGATCTCAATCTTTACCTGGCAAGCTGGGTCCTGGTGGCTCAAACCTATTAGCCTAACTGCTCAGGAGGCTGAGATCTGATGATCAAGGTTCAAAGGCAGCCCAGGCTGGAAAGTCCAGGAGATACTTACCTCTCATTAACTAGCAAAAAGCCCAGAAGTAAAATTAGCCTGGAGTAGACAAAGTTAAAGGACAATGCCCTAGCCTTGAGTTCAAGCCCCAGTATTGGTACACAATAAGCAAACTAATTAAATTCCACATATTATTAGCCAAATGTTCAACCATTCATTCATTTAATAGGTAAAGAGTCACCTATGTGTTGGTGATTGAAGCATGAACATTAATGGCAAAGAACAAGGACTCATGTGTGATGCAGAGTGCAGACCTTTTGCATCCTGGGAATGGCGTGTCCCATGACCACATGAACAGAACTCTTACAAAAGGTAAGTTTTAGGGGAAAGAGTAGAAAGAGCAAGTCCATCTGGTTGGACTTAAGCTTATCCATTTTTCAATCAGCTTATCAGTCTATGTCTGCTTCTGTCTTCATGGAGATGAAACATAGATGATAAGTAAGCTTGGACCTGAGTGTAGACACTACCAACAGAGCAATGAGGCCAAAAGGGAATCTCAGATCCAAGACCTTCTGGGAGAATTTCTGACCATGCCTGCTAAAGAGCCCAACTTAATAAAGACAGCTGGAAGAGCAGAGGGCCATTGTACTAAGCAATTATAGCCCAACCAAAAAGGGCTTATGGAGGTGAATGCTACCATTCACCTCCTGGAACTCTCGAACACTTTCTCCCTACCATGCTTCAGAGAAAATGGTAAGCAGTTGGCTGGCTTTCTCTCCAGTACAGCTGATCTGTGTTAGGAGGATTGTCACCAAGTAATTTTAAGTGCGTTTACAAGGTGTTCAAACTGGGCAACTACATATGATATGCATGAAGTGCAGAGTCTGGAAAAGTGATTAGAAAGAATGACTGGGTCTTAGAGAAAAAAAACCTTCTTGGACAAATCATCTTAGAAAGTAAATACCAAAGGAGAGTAGACACCCGGGTAAAGGAGAGACACTAGCTTTTATCAGGAGAGACAATACCTGAAAATGGCAACTTCCTAGGAAAGATGCACATGGGAAAATGCGAGAACCTAAACCAGAGTGCTTGATGAGGTGCTTTTAACCCACTGGGAATTGTGATATAACTGTGTAACTGCACACAGTTAGATGATATGTTGCAGCTGCCTTACCAAAAGTTTGAGGCAATTTTTTCTTTTGGTACCAGTCCTGGGGCTTGAACTCGGGGCCTGGGTGCTGTCCCTGGGCTGTTTTGCTCAAGGCTAGTGTTCTACCACTTGAACCACAGCTCTACTTCCAGCTTTTTCTGATAGTTAATTGGAGATAATAGTCTCCTAGACTCAGATCTCAGTCTTCTGGGTAGCTAGGATTATAGGTATAAGCCACCAGTGCCTAGCATGAGGTAAAATGTATATTTTTTTTTAACTTGAGGATCACTAGGTATGGTATTTACATCATAGAACCAAGAGCTGAGCACCTCTGGATAGACAGGGTACAGAAGGACTAGTCTAAAAAAGACTAACAACAGGGTATCACTATTTTTTTTTAAAATTAAATGGTTTAATAGGGTACACATATTCTCATGATTGAAAGTCTAATGAAATAAGCCAGGCATGGTGGTACACACGTGTAGTCTCAATGCTTTGAAATAGAGTTAGGAAGATCTCAAATTTGAGGTGAATCTGGACTATATTATCTCAAAACAAAAACAAGAACAAAATAAAACTAAAGAAACATGTAAAGGTTCACACTCTACATGCCTGATTTCCACCTTCACATGAACAAACACTCAAGCTCTTTCATACCCATCGTAAGTTCCTTTTGAGTTTTACAAGAAAATGCATGTGCATATTCTCTGTTCTCCATCTTGTTTTACACAAATTAGAGCAGACTGTATCTCCTACTCTGCATGCTTAATGACAACTCACCAACTCACAAGTATCTTAGCATTCTTGATACAGAATGTTTATCTTCATTCTTTTTCTCAGTTGTGTAGTACTCCATTATATCATCCCACCACATCTAATCATCTCTATAGATGATTATTTACCATTAAAACAACGCAATGATTAGTATACACACTAGAACATACATTCTTTCACATAGGTACTTCTATCTCTATAGAAGTAAAACAGTAGAATTTTATCCAGAGGATACAAGCTTTTACAAGTTGGGCTTTTCAATTTGGCAATATTCCTTCCTTTGTAATTGTGCTAATTTACACCTCTACTCATAACCTACAACAGTGCCAACAAACATGCTATCAAATTCTTGTAATTTTGCCAATATAACAGGTGCAAAGGATAGGTCAATAGAAAGTTAATTAGCAATTCTCTCATTGAGTGAGGTCAAACATTTCATATATATTTGTCAGTTGTATTTTCTTTCCTATGACCTCCTGATCATCTCTTTTGCTCATTTTTCTACAGGGTTATCAACTACTTAAAATCAATCATTAATTTTTCCCAACTTGCTTATAAATTAGCCCTTTGTGATCTGAGAAGCAATTAATATAAACACAAGCTAACGCGTAACTCTCTTATCCCATTTTAGTGATTTGCTATAAAGTTCTTCTCAAAGCAAGGCTACTTATTCTCCACATCCCCACCCCATTCTGTGACCTGTGCCTCAGATCACACCAGGTTTCTAGCTGCCTTTTTAAAAAAATTCCCTTTCCTTGGGGCCTTTGTACTAGTTGCTTCCTCTTCCTGGAAGAAGGCTTTCCCTTTGTCTTCCTAGAAATTCCTATTCATTTTCTAAAGACCATGGCACCTTATCCTTAGAAAGATCACATAGAGAAAGAGGAAAGTGACTATTGAAACCATGAGACCCTCTTCCTAGTCACAGGGCACTGAAGGACCCCAGGTTGGGCACCTGACTGAGAAACAGTGCAAGTTGAGAGCAGATTCAGTGGGCGGTGCTGAAGTTTGTCAGGCAGAGACCCTGATTGGAAGCCCAGGTGAGGCCAGAGGCTGTGGAGGCTAGGACAGGCTATGAGGCCTGGACACGGGAGCTCATTGGACAGAACCCCCAGAAGACAGGAGACCAAGAGCTGGGGAGGGCACAGCATAAATACGGGTGACTTGAGACAGGACCTTGTAACACGAGGGGTTTGAACTGAGACTCTAAAGCCTTGACTGAAAGTGCCCCAGATCTTCTAAAAAAAAAAAAAACCCACAAAAAAGATCAGGATGAATGATGCCTGAGCCTCTGGCAAGAAAATAAGTCTAGGAAAGTATGAAGAAGGAAAAGAAGAAGAGGAGAGGGAGGAGAAAGAAGAAGAAACAAAGCCCAAGAACCTGAGTTTAGAGCAACCAGGGATGGTGAAAGCAATGGACAAATCAGAGAAGAGACATCTGAAGTGCTTTCACCTGAAATCACACACTAGCACTCAAAGTGGACCGTGTGCCTACCACTCACGCCAAAGGAATTTACAGCCAGATTCATCACACTGCAAGGAAGAGTTTTATGTCTTTGAAGCTAGCCTCCTGTATATGCTATGCTCCAGGGCAGACAAAATAGGGTGATTGGTGGGTAATCACTTGGAAAGGGACGCAAAGGAAAGGAGAGGGGAGGGGAAGAAAGGAGAGAGGAAGGATGGAGGGGAGAGAAGAAGAAAGGAGAGGAGAGAAGAAAGGAAAGGAAAAAAAGAAAGGAAAAGAAAGGGAAGGGGAAAACAAAGGAGACAATCCAGGGTTCCACCTTCCTTTGAAAAAGGAGCACCCTCCCTAATCTTAGTGATGTCAGTAGTTAGCCTGGAGAAGACTGAGAACTCAGAGGTCACGTGAGGCCCTATATCCATCCCAAGGGCCAAAAAAGCAAAGAACTCAGAGGAACCTTCTGGGCAGAAGGCTTCACCAGGAGCTTGCTCAACCCAACCAGCTCTGAGGGTCGCTGCACAGTCCTCCCTGCATTCATTCAATACACATTGGGTGAGCACTCACCGCATTCTGGGCACTGTGTAAAAAAGGAAAGTGTAGTTATGAGTAAGGAGCTGAGCCTGCCCAGCCACTCCATGAACCAGAGATGAACACATATCTAACCAATGTTGTATATCTTTGATGGGAGTGAACATTGGGCTTATGGGGGTACAGAGAGACTGTCTTAACCTAGACTGTGGATATTGAGGAAGGCTTCCTAGCCAATAGAAAGACTCCTAAGCCCAACAAGGTCTTTCAGAAAATGACCTATTTACCTGTGAAAGGCCCCAGAGAACATTTGTTTCAGGAACAAGGCACAGAACTCTCCTGCAGTGTGGAAGTCTAGGACAAGACCCAGAGGCTCAAGTCAATATCCTGTACTTGTAACTACACTTCAGGAAAGCAAACCAAGAGATGAGCACTTTTTTTCAGTTCACAATATATGCCTTTAAAACAATGCTAGTGCAAACTCCAAGCCACACCTGGGGGGAATCACCATTGTTCTTTGTTTGCTGAGTTTCACTTTAGCTCTTAGTTGAGATTCAGCACTTTCTGGTACCTTCTTCTGCATGCAGCTCCTTCTCCTCTCCCCCACTCCTTTAAGAGTTTCTAATCTTCCTAGGAACCTTATTCAATATTTATGTGATCTGGACACAGCAAGCCTGCTTTGATCTGCAGCAAGGACTGGAGATCATCAGAAGTTGGCTTCTGGAAATTTTGTCTTGGCTGCTGTTTCCCAAGGGTTCTAGGGAGCTCTAAAGGGTGATGGCCTACCCCTTTATGCAGAGGCTCTGATAAGGACCATCAGAGACTCCCTTTCCATCCCATACTACCCTCAATCAGGGGAAAGAGGTCTGCTACGCGCTTCAGCAAATTCTCTTTTAAACAGATTCTGCCTTGCTTTTTTCTTGTGACCAGAAGCAAGACATCACCAAGCCATCAATGAACAGCCTGCCTCTGCAAGGCTGGCCCAGGCCCCAGGAAAATGGATATGAATTGGGACTGCTCTTTTGCCCACTGCAATTTAAAATTCCCAAGGTCAGACTACCTGTCTCCTTTCATCAGAGAGGCAATGAGATGGCGGGATTCGGGTGGCTCGTTCTCTCATACAAGTGCACACCTCAATCAGGATGCTAAATAATGAAAGCAACCTTAGACTTGCTGCCAAGACTTTCAATGAGAAGTGAAGGCCAGTTCAGACACCTGTATTGATTTGCTGCCAGCATTGAGGGTCTGCAGAAGTATTGAGCCAGCTCTTTTGCTGCAATCTATCTCTTTTTGGCCCTAGCTATAAGGTGAGTGCCAATGCTGTGACCACATCTACAGTGGTGGTCAGCAAGGTCAGCTAGCTGTGGGACACCAGTGGAAACTTGGCTTCCTAAAAGGGCAGGAAGACTTTTCGCCACACAAAGCTTATTTATCTAACACCTTGGAGAAGTAATATGGTAGCACCAAAGGCACAGGTCAAGGCTGGTAAATTTACAGGGCTGTACTTACTCTAAGATTCTCTATTCATCTTTTAGAGAAGTATCACTAATCATTTATAATCTTTTTTTTTCCTCATGAAAATATGTGCCATGCTGGGAGCCACAGTTGTTGACAAAGATCTCTGGGCTGCTGAGGAAGTAGAGAATATTGATCTCCTTTGTGAGAAGGATCAGTCCTCTTGTCAGAGTATGAGAGTCCTTTATTGGCATTTTCATAGTTAGGCATCTTCTGCTCATGGTGGAAGAAGCACATGCTGGTTTAGTGTGAATAACTATAGGCCAGACATGGATGGGCCTGGAAGGGGTAGTTTCACAATCCACAAAGGACTTACATGATTGCATTGTGCAACATCAGAGGTGGGAATGCAGTTGGCCTGTCATTATCCCAGAGGTGACGTCAATCTGCATAGGCCTGTGCAACTAAAACCAAAAGAACAGGAAGAACATGCCCTGAGGTCTTTAGGGTGACTTTTGGTACTCAGAAAGAATGGAGAAAACAATGATTCTCTAGTACCTTCTTATTCATAAGTCAAATCACGTATTTATTCACCTATTGGAACCAATATTTTGAGGGAAACCCATCTTGGGTTAGGGCCTAAGACTTCAATGCAGAGGAATAAACTGAGATTCTGACTTACGAATTTCATCAGCCCTCTCCCTTTCTTCTCAGGCATTCATTGCTCTAAGAGAATGACAGCACTGAAATTCAGACAAAATGCCCTTGAGACTCATTAGTCAGGTTAGGCTTCTGGTTTTCCCAGACAAAAATCAAGATGACTTCCTAGGGTAATGGATCTAAAACTTTTGCATTTTGCTGTATGAGCATTATTACCTTTGAGGAAAATAAACATAACATGAAATGGAAAAGAGATAAATTACTACGTAGAGTATGATACCATTATGTAAATATATATTAAGCTTTTTAAAGTACATAAATAAGTAACAACAGAACAAGGATCTTCAGGGGACAGATGGACACGATCTTACACAGAAGTCATTATTTCCAGGGAGCAGAGGCAAGGGGGGGTATTTGGCACTATCTACAGTAATTAATTTATTTTTAAAAAGAGAAGGCTCTAAGGCAAATATAGGTATATGTTAATATCTGTTTGGTAAATACAAAGGTATTATTTTCTTATTTTTCTCCATGTTAGAATGTTTTATAATTTTAAGCTAGGCACAGTGGTGTATATCTGTAACCCAGCACTCAGGAGGCTAAAGCAGGAGGATCACGAATTTAAGGCTAGTCTGGGCTCCACAGTGAGAATATCTATCTATCTATCTATCTATCTATCTATCTATCTATCTATCTATCTATCTATCCATCCATCCATCCATCCATCCATCCATCTATCCATCCATCCATCCATCTATCTATCTATCTATCTATCCATCTACCCCTTCAAATGGCTGTACAAAGGGGCTTCGATTTAATGTTCATTTACATATACAATATATCTGTTAGTCACCCCTTCCATTATTCTTCCCCCTTACCTGATATTTCCCTCACCAGTTTTATCCAGTTTTCTACTTCCATTTTTATGTTTGTATATTGAGTGTTATGACTGTATTTGTCCATTATTCCTTTTTTCATACATCCCACCCAATAGTCTCCACCTCATTGAAGACATGCTTCGGCTTCCTGATAATCATTTTTGTAAAACTGTCTATTAACTGTTCAAAGGGGTTACTCCATGGAATTTCATTCCTGTGAATACCATACTTTTAGTCAGCTTGACCCTGTATATATGTAGATTCCCCTGTGTATGTTTACATATATGTTTATAAATTGGGTCTAAGATAACACATATGAAAAAAATGTGTCTTTTGTCTTCCTGGGCCTAGCTTACTTCACTCAATATGACATTTTTTTTCTTTTCAGAACAATCCATTTCCCTGCAAATGACATAATTTCATTCTTCCTGATGGATGAACAAAATTACATTGTATATATAAACTATGGTTTCTTTTTTATTCTTCCTTCATTTTCTTTTTTTTGGGGGGGGGCACAGCTCCTTTTTCTCCTTGAGAGCCCCACCGCTGGCCCTGAGTCCTAGCTCTCCCAGAGTTCCTGCCCTCCCTTAGAGCAGCTCCACCCTGCCAGAAGAACTGAGTTGGTCCAATGCAGCCTGAGGAAGAGGGACCAGAGACCAGAACTTCTCCTCCACAAACACAGCCTGTATTCAGTAGTAGCAGCTTGTGCTGGACAGCTTTATTTGCCCACAGGATTTAGAGTTAGAGACCCACAGACTAGATTATGCTGCAGGAAGTGACATATGCAAATGAGTCACATGACTGCCTGCTGAGACCAGACTGACAGCTTTATTGCTCAGCACCCTGCCTGTCTCAGGACCTGTTTATGAAGAGGTCTGGAGTCTTCTTTTGTCATTTGGCAACTCTCCAGCCTGCCCAGGCATGACTTAGCACAGAAATTGGGTTTGACTTTTAAAATGCTCCTTATGACAGTAACTCTGCAGCCAAGACAGATTCTGCTGAATTATTGAATGGTGCAGGATGTTTGCCTTCCTCCATCAGAGCCTTTCTTCTCATTGGCAAATCATTTTAAATATGCAGCAGCACCAGGCTCTGTGCTCACCCGGCCTCATGCTGAGCCAGATTCCAGTCATGCTTGAACAGCTGCCAAGGTGCCTGGGGTAACAGGCCTGGCTGGCTCCAAGCTCTTGGGGACCACAGATTTAGGTCCATGGATAGCCTGATGACCTCCCACCTATTGTTCTGAAGGTATCCAACCAAAATCATTAATTAACCCCCAGCCAGCTTTGTCCTATTTTTTGCGAATGATACCACCATCTATCTTAGCTAACAGAGACCCTGCCTTGGCCACAGCCTAATCTCCCAACATGTGAAGTCTCCAAGGTTTGTGCTTTGTGTTTTTTTTCAAGATTTCTCAAAGCCATTCATTGCTCCCTATTCTCACCACTCCTGACTTGTTGGAGCTGCTATCACCTAGAGTTTTGCTGTTGTTGCTGCTGATCCTTTGTTTATTTGCTTGCTTTTGTAAATACAAACCTAGGACCTGGTGCCCTCTAAGCAAATGCTCTGCCACTGAGCTCTGTCCCCACATCCTCTCCTTTGGATTCTCATAGGGATCTTTCAGGTAGGCTACTTTCTTTAGTCCTTTGGCTACAACCATCTCATCATATTATTATCCAGCTTCCATTCCTTTTTACTAATAAAGATGAAGGCTCACATGTTACTTAGAGGCTAACTGGCTGAAATCAAGGATTTTCCAAGTGAGTCTTCTGTCCCAATAGCATTATCTGCTTATAGTATGCACCCAATACCTATGCAATGGGTGAGGAGGTAAGAGAAGGCTTTAAAGCCTAGATCTTTCAAGATGACATGGTTCTGCAAGTAATCACATCATTGAAAAAGCCATACTTTGAGGCTGAAAACAACAACTATCACAGTTGAGTCTAGCAGGTATATAGATATTTCCAAGTAGGCTGATTCCAGTCTTCTTAGATGGCTGCTTTACACAGCCATTTCCCTCGAGTGCTTAAAGACATACATGAATAACATTAACCATATCACAATATTTACCACAGTACCTGACAATATCACTGACTCCTTTCCTTCAAGTGGTTGATGCCACAATGTCAAACTCACATCCAAATCTCAGAAGCTTCTTTTGCAGTGGCTGATGGAGTCAATCTCTGACTAAGATGTAAAAGCAACCAAGGCAGTATAAATCAAACTGCCTCTTGAATCAAGTAGGAATCCAGCATATAATAAGACATGTCCTACTTTTTTCCTAACAGGGCAGGCCACAATAAATCCAGAACTTTACACATGTAGGCTAACTAACCACCCAGCCCTGACTCTCCATTCTGCACTTTCTTTGGCAAACAAAGGCTATAAGACATACAGATTGCTTTCAGATCTGGCCATGGGTAATTAATTCACTTGACCACTTATTTCTTTCCCTTTCCCTCTTTAGCAGGAGCTAACATATGTCCTGAGCTTTAATTAAACAAATTGCCCAGAGGGTATTTAGCAAGTCCCTTCTCTCCTGCTGAGAATATAGGGATGCTGCTGCTAGATGGAATTTGTTTTGGGCTGTTGGAGAACTGAAGAAGAGTAATAATGAAGAGAAAAGGAAAGGAAGGGAAAATCAAGCAGACACCAGTTCTGCTGTAACAGGAGAGTTTGCGCATGGCCTCTTCCTAAGCTGTAATGACAAAGCCAGGCAGAAAGGCACCGGGTCTTTTCTTCCTCTGATGTGTCTTTTCCTGTGTCCAGAGCCTGGCAAATGCAGCCCTGAATTCTCTCCTGTTCTTTCTGACAATGCCACATCTCTTCAGAGTCCCCTGAGCCTAACCCCGGGATTGTTTGTACAAAGGAAGCCTGAGTATAGTCAGGCTAAATGGAAGCACTTCTTCTATGAGAGAAACATTGCAACACACACACACACAAACACACACTCACACACATACACTGTAGGGTTATTCAACCATACTCCCTCCCTTGACTCCCACCACCGTTTCCCACACGGCAGAGCTGCCATGGAGATGATGTTCAGCATTGAAGGCCCGTGGTAGCAGACATTTCTGCTAAACCGAAGGCAGCCTTCTGTCTTCCCATCTTTCTGAGCCTGTCTGCTCCCCTTTCATTGGCACTGCCCTCCAGGTACCTCCCCTTCCCTCTTCTTATGGGCAAACAGTGGCATCACATCCCAGTAGCCCTCCTATGGCAAAGGCAGAAAGGAAACAAGAACACGTGTGGAAGGAGGGCCTGGAGTGGCAGCTGATCACCGAGCCCGGGTGAGGTTGACAGCTGTTGAATGACTGAGAGAAAAGTATTCGCCTAATTCTTTCCCCATTTTTCCACCCTGGCTTCTCTGTTCTTCCTTTCCCCCAAACTGTGGATCTAAAAATGATGCTAACCTGGCTAAGCCTCAGAATGACTGCATAACCCCCATACCTGAGCACTGGAGGACTTCCCATTGAAGAAGGAACAGTCAGGTTGAAGTGCGAAGATCTCTGTTAGATCTGATATTATGGAAGCTATATATCTCATGCTCAAAATAAAATTCCCCAATTACCTGATCCTCTTGGGCTGAAGTTGGGCTGAAGGGAGCTACTCATACTAACCGAAAAATAATTCTTATGCTGGGAGCTGGTGGCTCATGCCTATAATCCTAGCTATTCTGGAGGTTGAAATCTAAGGATCATGATTCAAAGCCAACCTGAGCTGGAGAGTCTGTGAGACTCTTATCTCCAATTAACTAGCAAAAAGCTGTAAGTGGAGCTGTGGCTCAAGTGGTAGAACACCAGCCTTGAACAAAAAAGCTAAGGGACAGCTACCATGTCTGGAGTTTAAGCCCCAGTGCCAGCCCCTCTTCCTCCCACAAAAAGTTATTCTGACATCTTGGGGCACCTATGTGTCAAGCCCTTTCGTAAATTATTTCATGCAACCATACAATGACTCTGGATCTATCATGTTGCACAACTAAGTACAACAAAACTCAAAAGCGTTTAGAGGATCTGTCTATCCAAGTAACACATGGATTCCTGACACAGGCAGGATTTGAACCCAGGCCCATTTAGCTTCCAGCTAGATACTAGGTACCTTACAGGAAGAAGAACGTGGCTTCACTTGCATTGGCTTTCAACAGAGGATGCAAACTATTCAGTTCCTGCATGTTAGAACTTGAACCTGATCATTTTCCTGCAGGCTATCTTTTCTCTTAAAGTCCCATTTTGCCTGTTATATAGCCATCCACATAGAAAACCCAGGTGACCCATTAAAATGCTTTTATGAAGATTGCCTCTGGCCAGACCAATAGGAGCAAAGTTGAGGATGCAAGCCTCAGCCTCTGGTGGTTGGCTTTGCAGCCTGGTGGTGTTGGGACAGGTACAAATGCTATTAGGCAAAGCCGCAGAAATAACAAACCAAATTAAGCTTTAATTTCTAAACCATTGTGAAGATAATGAGTGCATTTTATAATAATTGCCAGAAGTAAGAGCAGGGAAGAAAACACTGGAAAAGGCCAAGCTTCTGTATCTTCATTTGCAAACCAGAGATTATGGTGCCAGCCAAGCCCTCAAAGGCCAGAAGAATAACAATGCTTCACAATTAGTGAGCTGTGAACAGATTTAGAACTAGAACTGCTTTACAGTGGACTGCCAGCCTTCCACTCATTACTGGCGGTGAGCAGAATGACTAAGTGGGCCAAGTCCCACCCCAGGCAGGTGCTCAGGACACTTGGCCTGAGGCTCGAAGCCCAGTGCCCCCAAACCTCTCCTTTGTGGGTATGCTTGAGTCTACATTTTCAGCACCCCTCCATTGAAAGCAGTTACCAGTCACAACTTTAGCAAGCAGAAGCCCAGCAAAGGCCTGTTCAGCAGTCCTAAGAAGCAGTTTGAAGTCAGCCTGGACACAAAAGACCTTGAGACTCTTAAGCCCAATTAATCAGCAAAAAGCCAGATGTGGAGGAATGGCACAAGTGTTAGAGAAACCAAATGAGAGGTGAGACCCTGAATTCATGCCCCATATTCATACACACACACACACACACACACACACACACACACACACACACACACACACACACACAAACATTATCCATAGACTCACAAGGCTGGAGGCAGAGGCCTGGACCAGGGAAAACTTAAGAATTATGGCTACCATGAACATTTGTATACAAGTATCTTCTTGAATACCTGTTTTTAGTTCTTTGGGGGTACATGTGGAGGAGGGTAATTGTTGGATTTTATATGATTCCATTGACATGAAATATCCATAGTGGGTAAAAACACAAAGACAGCAAGAAGACCGTTAGTCTCCAGGAGAGTGTGGAAAGAAGGGTGATTGCTTAATGGGTTGGGGGATTCCTTTGGGGGGGAGGGTGATGAAAATATTTTGGAGCCAGGCGCTAGTGCTCATGCCTGTAATCCTAGCTACTCAAGAGGCTGAGATCTGAGGATCGCAGTTCAAAGCTAGCCCAGGCACAAAAGTCCATGAGACTCTTATCTCCAATAAACCACCAGAAAACTGGAAGTGTCACTGTGGCTCAAGTGGTAGAATGCTAACCTTAAGCTGAAGAGCTGAGGGACAGCACCCAGGCCCAGAGTTCAGGCCCCACGACCGACAAAAAAGAAAAGAAAAGAAAAGATGTACAAGTTGTTATGTCGAAAACGAACTTTACAACTTTGGTGTGTGTGGGGTGGGGGGAGCGGGGAGGATTGGGTGGGGGGGCAGGGAGAGGATGGGAAAGGATTGGAAGGGGACAAAGGAGGAGGCTACAATGCTTGATAAGAAATGTACTCATTATCTTGCCCATGTAATTGTAACCCCTCTGTACAGTATTTTCACAATAAAAAAAAGAACTGCCACTTAATTTTATACACATATATATACATATATAAATAGACAATTTGGTGCTGGGGGCATGACTCACATGGTAGAGCACCTGCCTAGCAAACCTGGGGCCCTGGGTTCAAACTCCAGTGTCACCTTCCCTCCCCTTATCCAAATAAGGCTAATTTTATGCTGTGTGAATTTCACATAGGGTTGTTGTTTTGTTTTTTGTTTTTTAAATTAAGGCCTAGTCCACTGAGATCTGTCTTCTGACGGAAACTGGCTGAGAAGTCAAAGCACCTGACAGCACACGATGCCCAGATACAGAGTGCAGTTAGGGTGGGACAGGTTAGTAGTCTGGGAAGAAGTAATCTGGTAGTTTCAGAATGATAAAAGGCACAATGCGTTATACTGCCAGCATTACTGTGGTCTTTTCATGAAGCACAGTCAGTCCTTTAAATCTCTTTCCTGAGTAGTGTTGTGGTGTTCACAGCCCAATTCTCTAGGGTGCTTTTCACAGGTTTCCACCTGGAGGAACCCTGTGCTGCCCTGCAGGGAGGGGGAAGGCCAGTCTCTAGGCTTGTCAGGAGTCTTCCCAGTGTTCTGCCTTTAAAATTAAACAAAGAAGAAATGTTGAAAATGTTTCAAGTTTAGTCCCATTCCACATATGCATCAAGCCTCTTTTATATCATCTTAGTAAAGGTTTGTTCATATATCTGTTTGCTGTACAAGATTTAGATGAGATAAAATACTCATTTTGGAGAGATAATTTTAAGGAAGATAAAAATTATCACTCTTATACAGTCATAAGATGATCAATGTCAACAAGTTTTATTTAATCATTAAGAGTTCAAAAGAGAACTCCCAATTGCACACATTTGTTTAATTTATTGTGTCAGTATTAGGGCTTGAATTCACAGTCTCTCATACTTGCTGAGCTCTTTTGCTCAAGGCCAGTATTCCACCACTTGAGCCACACTTCCACTTCTGTTTTAGATTGTTTGCTGGCTAATTGGAGATAAAAGTCTCTGGGATTTGTCTGCCTAGGCTGGCTTCCTTTGAACCATGAACCTATTCAGCCCTCAAATAGCTAAGATTACAGGTGTGAGCCACTGCGGCCCAGAAAATTGCATGCATTTATTATCCAGTTAAGAAATGGGTAAACTGATATACTGATGCTGGCAAATCTACTCAATATCCACAGGATGGTGGTCAGTTATAGTTCACAGGGCAAAGTTTCTGTTTCTATTGCCATTTTTCTCTTTTTCTCTCTGTCTCTATCTCTGTCTCTCTGTCTATCTGTTTCTCTGTCTCTGTCTCTATCTCTGTCTCTCTCTCTCTCTTCCTTTCTGGTGGCACTAGGCACTCTTGCTAAGCAGATGCTCTACTACTAGAGCTACCTCCTTTTTTGTTTTGATTATTTCTTGAGACAGGTTTTCACTTTATACCTGAATGGTACTGGACTGTGAACCTCCTATTTGTGCCTCCTTCAGAGGAGATAGAGTTTCAGAATCTCCCCTTTCCCCTTGCCCCCCCACACACATCTGGGGCTGGCCTCCTCTGATCTCCTCTGAAGTACTAAGGATTACAAGGTTGAACCTGGACAGGGATTCTTAGTCTATGGTTCCAATAAGCAAACATCTTTCTCTCTCAACTTGTAAAACAGCCTAATCAAAGATAAAGGCAGATAGTTGAGACAACCAAAACTCTCAGGAATTTCAGAATCGTCATAATTTTTGCTGCATTTCTAAAGTCCAGGTGAGTTCTAACTGTCAGGCATGAGGCTTCTTGGTGTTGAGGCTCCAACAGGATCATAGAGGACATAATTACAGATCACCTTGCTGGCTTGAAAGACAGTTCTTCCGTTGTCCTATATTGGGCTCTCAAAGGTCTTACTTTCCAGCAGTGATAGCAAGGATTACTAACAGTAACTTCCGATACATAAAATTTACAAGAACCCATTGGTTTGAGCTGAGTTCCTGCACTCATTCCAACTGCCCAAACTGAAATGGAGTCATTTAGGCTAAAGTTCCACGTCACCAAGCCAAGACTGAATTGCTTATCTAACCATCTATGATATCAGGAGGGAGAGAAAACAGTTACATTTCCCAACAAACTAATTCCAGCTGGCCTGATAGGTGAGTTCTCTTTTTAACCACTACAAGAAGAAAGTACTGTAACGCTGAGTAACCAGTTTGGTTTGGTTCTCCTGTCTATGAATTCATTCATCCTCCTCAGCTTACCTGATAGGCTCTTCTTATTTTATAGAATAGCTGTTGCCTGGTTCTAGATTGCAAAGCCATTATGATCTTTGTTGTGTTTTTGTCTTGACACTTTGCCATGAGTAATTTTACAGAAACAGGCTCAAAGGTAGCTGAAGTAACTTCTCATTTCAATAAAATCTGTCAGGCCCATTCCTCCTATCTTACATACTTAGGAAAGCATTTGCTACATTCATTAGCCTGTTCCCTCATCTATCAAATGGA
Organism: Dipodomys spectabilis; assembly: GCF_019054845.1. Classification (NCBI taxonomy): domain Eukaryota; kingdom Metazoa; phylum Chordata; class Mammalia; order Rodentia; family Heteromyidae; genus Dipodomys; species Dipodomys spectabilis. The sequence continues at coordinate 19,325,825 of NW_024871460.1, forward strand.
CACAGGGTTGTTCAGTTTCAATAGGATTACTCAGTTTCAATAGGGTTGCTTAGTATCTTTTTTTCAGCCAGAGCTCAATAAAAACTGGTGCTTTTCTTAGCTGTCCTTTCTTTTTCCTCAGGAAGCTAAGGAGAATGTCTGATCTAGCCTGGGATTATGTGTCTCCAGAATGAGCCAGGAAAGGAATGAACCAAGGTGGTTTCCTGAAGAACAAGGAGGTTTCCTGAGTACAAATGACCAATGGATAGAACAGCAGGGAAAACAGCTAGGTAGAGAGAGCACCAGGGAGAGGAAAGGGGTTTCTAGCTGGCTAGAGAGTGGGCCTTCCTGGATTTTCAAGGCAAACAAATGATGGCAGCAAGGAGAGAGTTAGGATCCATGCCTCTGCCCCTCCTCCCCTGCTCCATGCTTAGAAACCGTTTCTTACACACTGTGGTGAGTCATGGGAATTAGCCATGTGCATTATGATAACCCTTTTGTGTGGTCCCTGATTCTTCCTACATATTGGAGGACAATGAGAACTGGACTTTTAGATGCTCCTGTTTGTACCTTTCCTGAGTCCTGAGTTTTACCTCACTAAAAGTGATACTTTAAATTGGGCGCTGGTAGCTTATGCCTGTAGTCCTAGCTACTCAGGAGGCTGAGATTTGAGGATCCTGGTTCAAAGCCAGCCTGGGCAGGAAAGTCTGTGAGACTCTTATCCCCAATAAACTACTCAGAAAAGCTCAGAAGTGGCTCTGTGGCTCGAGTGGTAGGAAGTTAGCCTTGAACACAAAGAGGCTCAGACACAATGCCTAGGCCCTGAGTTCAAACCCCAGGACCAGAAAAAAAATAATAAAGTGAGATTTTATATCAAATACTTATATATATATATATATATATATGCATATATATATATGCATAAGAGTATTGCTCACAATAGCCAAAAAAGAGGCAACTCATTGGTGGATAAATGAAATGTGGTATATCCATAAAATGAGGTATTATTCAGCCATGAAAAGAAATGAAGTAGCCACACAAACTACAACTTTGATGAACTTCAAAAGCACTATGTTAAGTGAAAGGAGCTACATATCTAAGGTCATGTCTTGTATGGTTCAATTTAATGAAAAATAAGCAAAATAAGTAAATCTGTGAGGCAAGGGAGACAATGAGGACTGCTTAGTGGACACACAACTTCCTTTTAGGGTGATAGAAATATTTTAGAAGTGAATATGAGGCGGAGGTAAAATAATATTGTGGATTTACCAAACACCACTGATGGTTTGCTTTGAAATGATGAATTTCATTTTATGTGATTTTCACCTCAAAGTTTGTTGTTTTTGTTTTTAATGAAAACAATGAAAAATCCAGAGCCTGAAAAATATCAATTTTACCCTTTCTTCTCCAAGTCTAGTTTAAGACTTTTGCTTATTGCTGAGGCAGGGGGGAAAAGAGGCTGCAAATTGGAGCCAGGAGAAGGAGTTGTCTTTTAGTGAGGATTATTCATCATTTTGTGTAAGGATTCCTTCTTTAGTGAGAATTATTTTGAAAAGAGTCAACCAAAGAGACAGGTCAGGTGATCTGCAAAAGCTGTCTTTGATTTCCAAAGCAATTTTGTTCTAAGTATGTTATCTTTCTTGCATTCAATTAAATCTTCCATTCCAGAAATATTAGTGATTTTTAATACCTCCCCCACACCAACTGTACAAGCTCATGGCAGTGTTCTGGATTTGCAACAAGCTCCTGATTCCTTCAGAATTTGGTTGGTCCAAATCTTGATTGTCCCGTCCTGACATATGGAAAGAAAACCATTCTTCCCACTGCTGTACCCATTCTCTAAAAAGTCTTACCTAATGATACTCCTAGTAGCAATTACGCAAATGTGTGGGGAAGGTGGGGTTACATTTGAAGGATCTATTTCTAATTCAAATGGAACAAATGTCAAACTCTCCAATCATTTGCTGGGGAGCAAATAACTTCCTCTTCACCCTAGAAGGTTATCCTTCTCCTCACACTTAAAGATGGCTCCAAACCACATTCATACTCAAGTCTTACAAGAGAAGTAGCCAAGGGAAAAGCCACTTCCTTATAAAGATGTGAATGTGGAAATTTCACACATCATTTTTACTTATATTCCACTAACCAGAATCTAGTTATACTGTCATCTAGCTGCAAGGGAAGCTGGCAGCATGCCCAACTTCAATTTCTATGTGTATAAAAACTGATGAGATTGGATATTGGAAAATAAAACTGGGACTTTGAGCTCCACTAATATTACTTCTCTTACTGTCATTCAGAGTGGCAGGTGATGCCGCAGTTCTGAGCTCCACTCATCCTCTTCCCTAACATGGAACGTTCCAGTTGCTTCTCCATACCCATGCAGCCTTTACTAACTCCTCATGTCTTTCTTCAAACCCTCTCTGACAACCCCACCCACACAGGCTTCCCATGACATTCCTTAATATTCATGTTTTTATTCTTTTTTTTTGGGGGGGGGGTCCAGTCGTAGGGCCTGAGCTCTGGGCCTGGGCGCTGTCCCTCAGCTCTTCAGCTCGAGGCTAGTGCTCTATCACTTGAGTCACAGTGCCACTTCCGGCTTTTTTCTTTTTGCTTATGTGATGCTGAGGAATTGAACCCAGGGCCTCAGGCATGCAAGGCAAGCGCTCTACCACTGAGCCACCTTCCCAGCCCCTAATGTTTTTATTCTTACTTTTCTGTGTAGCTACATCTTAAAAAAAATTTTTTTTCAGTATTGGAGTTTCAACTTAGGACCTTGTATTTCCTAGGATGATCTCTCTACCACTTAGGCCACACCTCCAGATCTGTTTTGTTTGGTTATTTTAGAAGAGGGTCTTTCTTCTTTCTTTCCTACACATACATGAGTCATAATCTACCTACTTTATGCTTCTTGAAGTTGCTGAAGTAACAGGTGTCCACCACTGCATCCAGCTTCCTTACATGGAAATATGGTCTCAGGGACTTATTTACTTAGGTTGGCCTGAAACTCTCATCCTCTCAATCTTAGTTTCTAATGTAGCTTGAGAGAGCAGATGCAGACCTGTGCATTCTTAGGCTCCCAAGGAACTAGGATTACAGGCATGAACTACAGGCACCCTGCTGATTCTTGATTTCAAAGCTGCACAGCAGGCTTCTAATATCCCCATGGTCTCTGACTCAGTGCTGAGTACATATATATGTTTAGTAATTCAACTTTCAAATGAACTGAATTTGATTGGAATAGCATGCTGAGGATATAGAATAATATTCTTATTCCCGTTTAATTATGGTATTTTTCACCAAAATGATCTTAATTACTCTTTCCTACTTCTCTCTCTCTCTCTCTCTCTCTCTCTCTCTCTCTCTCTCTCTCTCTCTCTCTCTCTCTCTCACACACACACACACACACACACACACACACATTTCACAAATCAAGAAATAGTTTTTGTCCTTTTTTATTATTCAATTATTGACTGGACAACTTAACATCAATATTGCCAGCACTGTTTTTAAAATTCAATAAAGGAGTCATAACCTAAGCATTTAATGCAGGACCTGGCATGCAGCCACTACTACATAAATGTTAAGGGGGAAAAGGCAAGGGCAAAGTAGAAGTGCAAGTTGAGTTAAAATGTTTAAAAACTTACTGCAGTGGGGAGAGTAAAGATTCTGGGTATTACACTTTTTGATTTGAACTGTTTCTTCTGCCTACTATTCACACAGTGGAGAATATGAAATGAGCTGACTAGTGTGTGCTCACCATTATCTATTTCCTTTGAGCTCTGTGCACAGTATTCTGTACCACTTATTTGTAATGCTGGAGGCTTGGAGTTTGAAAACTATCCCCCAAATTCTCATGAAAGTTTCCAGTGATGGTTTGTAATTTGGAGGTATGATTGGGAGATTGGAAGGTAGACAGAGAGAAAAGGACTCTCTCCCATCTTCTACTTTCTTTTATGTAACTCTAAGTCTGGCGCCTTTTGGCATTTCTAGCTTCACATTCAAGCCACACAGTATTGTCTTGGCAGTCCCAGTACTGGATCCTGATGGCCTTATTGCAGTCCAGCTCCTAAGATGGGGTACTTTCCTCTACATACCTGGATTCTGATGATCTGTTTTCTTACCCTTTGTCCTTCCAGCCAAAGGTTATTTTCTGTATATACTAATCTCACTGCTTCCTTTGGATAGCCTAACACCTGTGGATTCTATACATTATGATAAATACCTCTGGGTGGTACACCTACCATAATTTCAGTCTTTGTGACTAGACGTTGCATAATATAATATGCAAGATGCTAAAGGTATTTAGCTGCCTAACAAATATTAATTCTTCTTCAGAGGATACCATTTAGTTTGTGTTGCAAAAGAATATCCTAGCTATTGGTATGAGTTCTCTGGTGGGCAGACCTGGAGCTAGGCTCTGCTTCGGCTGTGTCACCTTGAGCAGATCACTGTACTGAATTTATCAGTTCACTGGAGATAAAAATAATACTTACTGTGTCAGGGAGTCAAGTTTCCCTAATAGGAAAATAGATACCAAGTGCTTAGCATGCCTTCGGCAGAGAGCAAATGCTCAATAAATAATGGATATGTTATAATAGATAGAATTATTATCCCAAGCAAGTATAGTCTGAAAGAAACTTTGATTTCCTTATCATGATGCCATAGACTCCCCCTCTTAGTGGGCCTTTACTTTCCATTTGCTAAATAAGGCTTGACAGAAAGCCTTCTCTATTGTTTCTTCCAGAATCTGGACTCTCAGATAAGAGAATCCAAGCCACAGGAGAACTTTTAATGCCCTGCCAAAAACCAAGCTACTCATTCTCACAAAGGTCTAGTTTGTTTGTTTGTTTAATGTAGCCTAAATGGCTACTCCTATACACCCATACCAGCATATCTATGAGACATATAAGCAGATACCAAAAGCAAGAATGGGTTCCAGGGATCTGCCTGTGTCAGATCCTCTCTAAAGGCCTTAACTGATTATTCATGGTAGTAGGAGGGCAAGAACTAGAAGTCCCCAGAGACTCCCATCTGAGACCATTGATGGCAGTAAATAGACACGTGCTCAAAGAGTGAATTGGATGAGCACACACGAGCCTGTACAGCTCTCTAAGAGGCTATTTTCTATCTGAGTATCCTGTAGGGGGTTAATTAACATCTTCAGTGGTATACTACTATTCTGATTGTGTCACTGCTAGGGGATACGATTTAAGGTCACTCTGGAGTTAAATGAACCCAACAACAGCATCTGCGGCCTCTGTTGCTTGCAGATTGGAAGCTCTGGAGCTGGCCGAGATCAGCACTTCGTTATGTGCAAGCACCGTTAATAAAACAGCAACAGGCCCTTGAATTAGTGGACAAGCAAATGTTCCCATTGAGCACATGCTACTGAGGGAGGGCTCCAGTTTTTGTATCAACTTCATGGTTCACAGGTGCTTTTCCCAGGGACTCCAGAATGACATTCCCAAATGCTAACAAAGAGTGCCAGATTGGGTCTGTGACAATGTTTGTCTATGTCTCCAGGCTGGTTGTTCCTCTACCAAATCTATATTCCCTATTTCCATATCAGAAATTACAATTCCCTTTACATAGCAGTGCTTTCCAGTAAAGTGGGGAGTGGGTATTTTAAAGAATTAGGCAACTTGGAAATTATAGCTATGCTTTACCACTACATAACAAAACACAAGGGGTTAACACAGTGCTAAGTATTTCTTCTCTTCACAATGTCTGTGAGTCAGGAATCAGGAGTGCCATGGACACAGATGTCAGCTAGGGCTATGATCATCTGGAGAAGCTGCTTCCAAAATGGCTCCCCTGTATCAGGGGCAAATTATAGTCCATGGAGACTATAATTAAGGTGGCTGATTTCCCCAGGGTGAGCAAATAGTCCATGAGAGAGTGACCAGGAGAAAGTTGTATAGCTGGCTTTTCATGACCCAGCCTCTTCAGTCACATAGGATCACCTCTGCTATGTTCTACTATTCAAAGAAATCATTCAGTTATTCTCACATTTGTGGGAGAGGGAATTTGCTTGTGTGTGTGTGTGTGTGTGTGTGTGTGTGTGTGTTTTACTGAGAATTGAACGCAGAGATTCATGAATGCCAAGCAAGTGCTCTAACACCAAACTACATTCCTAGCCTAGATCCACTTTGAAAGAAAGCAATGTGGCAGTACCTGTGAACATATTTTACAACTACCACAGACATTTGTCCATTTAATACTTCTTGGATGCCTACTATGCCATATTGTTCTAGATGTTTAGAAAAGACTCAATGTGAATAACATAGAAAAAAGTTCCTGCCTGCCCTTGTGGAATTAAATTCTAGTGGGTAAAGATAGATAATAAACAGTATGCATAATCTGACATTTTACAACATGTTGTAGTTAAGTACTTGGGGGGTGGGGTGGGATGAATCCTGGGTGGAGGGTTCAGGAGTCCTAGAGTCAGGTTATGTCTTAAATAGAGAGGATGGGCAGACTTGTCCCCTGGAAGAAGGTAGGAGATTAGCAGGAGATGATTTGTAGCAGTAATGGGGTCACATTACATTGAATGGTTCCTGGCTTTGTAGTCTATGGAATGGCTTCCAAACATGAAAGAGCAATATGGAGCCCAGGGGTTCCCTGTGGACCCTGGTTATTCTTCACTAAGAAATGATGTTTAGAGGAAGAGCATTTTTTACAACACTGACTGTATAATTTAATATTGAAAGTCAAACACAGAGAACGGTGGAATTTGAAGATCTCTGAATTGTGAAAGGGAGGGAGGTGGAAGACAGTCTGGGATTGATGTGTCCTGTAGGAGTCAGCCCACTGCTGCACATGTAGAGTCTTTTAGGATTCCCTTGTTGATGCTGACTGAAGTCTGGGGGAACCAGGAATGAAGCAGTACAGTGTAGAGTAGGTTGCAGGGTTAGGATTAGATGTGGCACCCAGTCCTAATTCAGTTGACACCTCAAGAAGCCTAGGGTAGACGCTTGTGTGGACCCTATACAAGGGCAGAAAAAGCCTAGAGAAGAGGGTGACTATGACTACTGGGGCAACTGGAGCTATTCTCAATATCCCATGCAGTGTATCTGATGGAGATGGGCCCCTTCACAATTCAAGAGAAAGTAGAAGTGCACAGGAGACCCAGACATTGACTGGGAGTGTCAAGGAATTCTGTGAATCAAGCAAGAGATAAGGCCCTGCTGTGGTCATCCTGTCCTTCGCCAAAGACAGCACTGAGAGAATAAATGGGAAGGTTTTATCCTTGAAGGTGCCATAAATCACAGAGGCTGCCATGAGAGACAGGGGTCAACAGACACCAGGATGACTGGCCAGGACACAAAGGAGACCCCTGAGTGCCAGGGCAAGCACCCTGGGTATGTGAAATCAGTAGAGTGGGGAGGTGGGAGGTACAACCCTCAGAAGCTTAGCTTCTTTCTCAGAGGAATGCACTACCTGATGCCAGGTTGCTGGGACAAATCCAGGTTGGCATCCTGGTGATGTCACTAAGAGACATCTCTTGTGTCTTACAGAAGTCTTTTGTGCTCTCTCCTCAGGCTCAGTTCCCTCATCTATCAGAGGAAGGAACAATACCTACCTCACAGGGCTGGTAAGAAGGTCACTGAGAAAAAAATATTTAACACAGTTCCTGGCCTCTAGGAAATAGTCAGCAAATAGTTGCTATTTTTATTGTTACTATTTTTATAAAAGTTATGAACAGCTGCTGCCAGGCTTTGTTTGGTTCTGTTGCCCAGCATTTCTTCCTCGGAGAAAATGCATCCCTACCCCCACCCACATATCCCTGGTGTCCTACTAATCCAAGGACAGGGATGGCTGCTGACAGGGAACAGGCAGTGGACCAAGCCAGGTCAGTCACCTTCTCTCCCAAGACTGGAGCCCTAAACACAGAGGCACCGGAAGTTGCCTTGTGCTGAGTCATCCTGTGACAGAGAATTCCATGTTGAGTTCCCGGGCTGTTCCTGCTGTCATCTCTCCCAGGTCTGGGAGAGACCAGACTCCCTCAGTGACTGAGTGTGATCAGAAGCCCCCTGAATTATCCCCTCCAGAGCTTCAGTTAGTCAGAGTTACATTATTGCTTGCAGCCAAGTATCCCTGCCTGACAGAAACAGCCATGGGGTATGACAACTTTACAAGGCAAGGCCATGTAAGTGGTAGCAAGGGGACACCAAGGCTGAGGAAGGGGAGATGACCTTCTCACCTCCTCCTTTTCCCGCCATCAACCTCAACCCATGAGAAAGACCTCGTCAAAACATTGTTTTTGACTTAGTTTTTTAAAATCATGATAATGTATGTATTGTGACTGTCAAATGGTGAATAAATAAAGTTGAGACAACTGGGTAGCCATCTGGAAAAAGATGAAAGTAGGCCAATATGGGAGGATATATTCTAAACTGATAAAACATTTAAATAGAGAAAATGAGGATTAGGGAATATAGCTCCATAGTAGAGCACTTGCTTAGGAGGTCCCAGACAGTGAGTTCAATATCCACCAACACAAAAATGAACAAATAGGCAAATAAAACAAGATCTTAAATTCAACAAAAGAAAACATCAATGAATTACTTTGTAACCTTTGAATAAGAAGGATTTTCTAATTATGACCTGGCATTTGTAAAAGAAAACATTTATAAGTATTACTATATACGATTTCATAAAGCTGAGCAAAAAATAATAGCAAAGACAAATGACAAACTGAACACAATTGCAATACAAGGATTAATTTCCTCAAAACAGAAAGCACTCTTAAGTTTCAACAAGAAAATGATTTTAAAAATCAGTGGGAATGTGGGCAAAGGTCATACAATGCCAAGGAAAAGAAAAGTATGTGATTCTTAAACATGCAAGGGATTCTTTATCTCACTTATCATGAGATCAGAAGAATCCCTTTCTTTACCTGCCACATTGACACAATTCAAGAATTTGACAACACACACTTCTGATAGGCTGTGGGAAAATATAATTGCTCTCACTCAACTCTGGTGGGAGAATAATATGATAGAAGCCCTTCGGAAAACAAGTAAGCAATATCTATCAAAAGTATAAATATATTTGTCCTCTAGAAATTTATTCTATTGCTATATCCACCCACACATGAAGCAATCTGTATACATACAAAGTTATTTGTTTCAGAATTGTTAATATTAGCTAAAAATCCCATTAGAGATTCTTTTTATTTTTAAGAATCCAAAGACTTCTTAAAATATTTAAAAATCTACTCCTTGCTTCACCCTCACTACTTGATTTAAGCATTGTCCATTGAATTTCTACTACAAACGTAAAGTATTTAGTTGTGTCCTTGTCTTTATTTCTCCAACGTGGTTATGTCACCATTTTTTGTTAAATTGTACCCAATACGTTGAGCATACTGACTGTTCTACTATTGTTTACAATTGAGACACAAAATAAAACTCTGATAAAATTCCTTTCTTAAACACTTTTTTATGTAGTTAATAATTGGCTTGGCTTGGCTTGACAATTTAAGATGTATTTATTAATGATGCATTCTATGTTTCATACATGTCATCTCATCTATGAACTTTGTTTTTCCCTAAAGATGCTACTGTAATAACCTCATGCTCTTAATCTACCTTGCTTTTTGCCTAGGCTTTCTTCTAAATGTGCTGCCTAGCTGCTGCCTTACAAACGTATCTTTACTATCATTTGGTACCTTTTCTGCACCCATTCCATTTCATATGTTGAACACACTATTGTCTAAATCCCTAGGTCTCTTTAATTTATTCATTCATTTGGCAAAATATGTCTCCTGGTATCTTCTTAAGAAATAGTAACTCCATAAAAAATTGAGTCTCTGGATGTCTGAAAACTTTTTCATCATGTCCTTACACTTGGTGTTAATTTAGTTTGGCTATGTATATGTATACCAGTCTGGACATAGTTTCCAGATGTTCCATTTCCTTCTAATATCCAGTGTTGTTCTTGAGTAGTCTGATGACATTCTATTCCTGTTCCTTCATTGTGGCTTATTTCTTTTCCCAGGGATCAGCTCAATTTCAGGGGCTCAAAAATTTCACTAAGATGTGCTTTTATTTTATTATAAGTTATTGTGTTTAGAAAATCCACTAAATTTTGTTCATATTGACCTTTTGTCCTTTATTTGTGGAAATTGTTCTTGAATTATTTCTTTTATAATTTCTTCTCTTTGGTTTTCTTATTCTCTTTTTAAATATGCTATGAACTAGCTTTGGAGCTCATATTTTCTAAATCTGTGTCTTTTATACTACTTCCTATGAGATTTCACCATCTTTAATTTGCAACTTTTTGAATGTTATTGTTTCTGTTAGTGTACCTTTTCTATAAGATTTCTTTCTTGCTCCCTGATTTTATAATAGGCTGTTCATATTTCATAAATTGATGGTCCTCTTCAACTTTTTCTGCCTCTTCCAAGTGCCTTTTTGAAAATTATTCCTAAATCTAATCTCTGTCGGATTTTTCAAACTGTTGATTTTCTAAAATAATTACAAAAGTGATACATAAAGTGTTTTCATTGCCAAAGAGTCAAACAATAGAAAAGTATTCTGAGAAAAATGGAAAAGTCTCCACTCACTCCCAACTCTTGTTCTCAAAAGTAACCCCTGACATCAGTTTGATGTACAAACTTTGTGCCACACACACTAATTCCTCCTAAGTTAATATAGATAGAGGAAACTGCCTTTCACATGTGTAAGTGTATCTGGATCTGAGTTTTAATTTGCTCATTTGGGCCATAGAAATATTTAATGCCCGAATTGATTACCCAGTATTTGAATATTAGGAAATTACATTCAAATCCAAATACCCAAATTCCCTTTAAATACTTAGAAAGTCTGGCAACCTGGGATCCGTATACCCACATTATAAAGAGCATATTGCTCCAGCTTTTCTGTTCCTCACTTGGCTTGTGCTTACTTACATTACTTGCCTGTCTCCTACAAGAATTGGAGAGGGTCAAATGTAGGTTGCTCATATATGTTCTGGAGATTATAACTTATTCATCATTAATACCATATTGTAAGAAGGTATTCCAGATAGGAACACAAAAAGAGGAAACATGGAAAACAGTGGGCTGTTGTAGACTGGACCCTGAGTCAGTGTGAGGGTTAGACATAAGATATATGATGACTTCTTTGGTTACAGATTGAAAACTGATTGAGGAATATTTCTTCCACTGATCTTCCCCAATATAGATTTCATAGCATCAGAGCATATTTCCTGCTTTCTAAGAAGCAACAAGAGAATAAGTAGAAGGCAGGTGAAGCAGGATGTACCAGAAATGCTAGCCTGCTACAGGGAAAAGACACTGTGAACTGTTGCCATGTCAAACATGACACCATTACCCCTTCCATAGCTAGTTACCATGGTCAACTTATCACTACTTTCTCCATAGTCAGAAACAGGACCCAGTGTGGCCATTTATGCCTAAGCAGTGTCCCTTGTTCATCAAACCCATGTGGGGCTTTGTTACACATCACTTTGATCTCTCTATACATATGTTCTATCTTATTTAACTTGGCAAATGAACACAAACTCACTCACCCAAGGCACATCATGATTTAATCACATATACTCAAAAACACAGAATTTTAAAACTTTAATAATGAAAAGGTTGGAGGAACATCTGATAAAATCATTTATGTGGACAGATCCTTAGTTGTAAGTAAGGGTCCGGCTAGGCAGAGTGGCTCTCACTTCTAATCCTAGCTATCCCAGAGGCAGAGTTTAGAGGACAGGAATTCAAAGACAGCCCAGGCAAAAGGTTAGTAAACTCTCATTTCAACAAACATGCCAGGCATGTTGGCTCGTGATCCCTCACTATGAGAGAGCACAGGTAGGAGAATTACAGTCCAGACTAGTCCCAGGCAAAATCATGACAGCCTATTTAGAAAAATAAAATCTTAAAAAGGCTGGAGGTATGGCTCAACTGGTAAAGCACCTGCCCATCAAGCACAAAGCCCAGTTTTGCTAACCGATGATGAAGATGATGATGTGTTTATCGCACAGTGTTATCATATAGATACATCTTAGTGTTCCTAAAAAAAAGTCTTCCTTTTTGTGCAGGGAGTGGTTTGGGGAGAAAGTGGCCTGCTTGTATTCAACATTTGTTCAGATGCCTGTAGAGCACAGAGCAAAGGGCCTGAATCCCTGCCCGCTCCTACTCTTTCATAAAGTTCTCCTGGGGCATTTTTCACAGAAGAGTCTTGTGCTCCTGGTGAGGCCACCGGTTTCTCTTTACTCCACCCCCAACCTTTCTCACCTTTTTCTGCTAGCCTCACTCGTAAGGGTGCTATAACTAGTGCCCAGTTGGTCCTCAGCTCTAAAACATGTACAGAAATCACACAGATAATATTGTGGCCACAGTGTTTATTTTGCTCCGGAGACACCAGCCTTTCCTCCACTAAATTGCCTCAGTAAATTGTCCTTGATTATCTTTGGTCAGACTTTTATCCCGTGCAGACGGAAATGGGCATTTAGCTTGTAGGGAAGGATCCAGAATCTTTCCATAGATGTTATTTTGAGATGCAGCCAAGGAGAAAAGAAAGAAGGGGCGTGTCGAGAGAAAATGTATGAAGTTCCTTTCTTCAACTTAGATTTGTTCCTACCTTCACTTGTGTGTGTGTGTGTGTGTGTGTGTGTGTGTGTGTGTGTGTGTGTGTGTCAATACTAAGGTCCGGGCACTGTCCCTGACCTTATTTGCTTAAGGCTAGCACTCTACTACTTGAGCCCTAGCTCCACATCTGCTTTTTGGCAATTAATTGGAGATAAGAGTCCCATGGACTTTCCTACTCCAGCTGACTTCAAACTGTGATCTTCAGATCTCAGTCTCCTGTGTAGTTAAGATTAAAGGCAGAAGTCACCAGTGCCTAGCTTCTGCCTTTACTTTTATTTAGTGCTGCCCTTTTCATTCCACTTGTTAATGTCTAACCATAAAAATCATAAAAATCATTAAGGATATATTGGAACATCTAGCAAACTGTAATAACTTTCTTCAAATAGGACCCAATTATAACTGCCCTGTTAAGTTGTATTTCCCACAGGGAGCAAATGTCTGCAGTTAAAAATAATTCTTGCAACAGGTCCTTGCTATCACAAAACTTTTCAGAGTCACTTAAATCTTATCCATCTTCTCAATGTATTTTTTTTCCCTCTGTTCCCGGGTGATGAAAGCCAGAGACAGGAGAGACAGGAAGCCAGAGACACACTTCAGCAGGAGCAAGCTGGCCAGCCATACCCCCCACCTGACCAGGCCAGCGGTCAGGTACTTGCTCCCTACTGCTCAGTACTAATGATCCATATCCATATCACTCTCTCAGCCGCCAGTTAAACTTTGGATGTTCCAGGGCCATTACTGTGACCTGCTCTCCCACACCCCCAAGAATACCAGGCTCCAATGGTTAGGGCTGGTGCCATGAAAACCTTGATGCTCCCCCAAGTAGGTTGACATGTAGAGGCCTCATTCCCTTGTATCTCTGTGGTTCAGAGTATTCACTCCCTCTTCTGATAGGCCTAGCTGTAAATCTCCTTTTAAAGGCAATCCTAGTTTTCTGAACAGAAAAAGCCCACTCGGCTGGCCAGCAGCCCTTGCTTAATTTGCATTGACTTAGCCAGGCCTTGCTCCTAACTATGTGGTTCTCTAAGGACACTTTCAGACACTTCTTCATTTAACTATTGCTTTATAAAAAGCAAAAGACAAAAGGTTCTGCTGATTGAAGATCACATACCCTAAAGGTTGTGTTCTGAAGGGCTGTGTGTGTTCTGAGGTCAGACCGACCGTGGCTAGAGTCAAGCTCCTCTCATGTGACTCTACCAGCCTTGATTTCCTTATCTATCTGAAAAATGGGGACCATAAAGAAGTAACTTAATAAGGTTGCCCTGAGGATTAAAATGGGGATAAAGAATGCCAAGCACTTAGGACAGAACCTGGCAGGTGGAAAGCACTCAGTAGTCAGGAGCTATTATTACTAAAACATTTGAATAAATGACTTCTTCCAGCCATTAGTACAGATAGTAGATGTGATTTCTGCTGGTCTGGGGATGCCAGAAGGATTCAAGCCAAAGATGGCCAGAAAGTAAATTGCCTTACTCCTCTGGATGCTCTTTTCTCCCAATTCCAATCCTTACGAGACGCAAACATCTAAGAGGGACTCTCCAGCCAGGCTCATATCTGTGAGGCCCTGATGGGAATCTATAAGCCAAGAGCATGTCATTTCTAGGGGGTTCTCCAACCTAAAGGGGAGAGATTAATTTTAAAATGAGTAGACACATTTTAGAATTGATTTCAGACATGTACACTTATTCTGTGCCCAAGAAGGATACTCATGAACCCTCATTGGGAATGGGGGTGAATCCGTTAACTCATGTTCCAAGTTGGATTTGAAATGCCCCGTTTGCTATTGAGAGCTTTATACAATGATCTAGACAGTAGCTGAGAGCTCCCTACCCAGCTATGCCAAAAAGCACTGCAGGCTTCCGCCCAGAGATGGAAGAAAAGAACATTGCTGGCTGGGAGCAAAAATGAAAGCTGCGGGACACTGCTTGGCAGTGACTGTGATAGAGACCATGAGGCTGGGAGGAGAGGCCAGGAAGGGGAGAGATGGACTGAACAGCACATTTTTATTGTGATCCTTCTGTTTTCTTACCCTGTGCTAGGTGCTGTGAAGGCCAGAGTTGGAGGTGATCCAGTTTCCACACAGAGCATCTGGCAGCATTTCTAGCATATTCTACGGGAAGATGGTTGGTTTAATGAATCATTATAGAGCTTATGTGTAAGACGAATATAATAGGAATGTGAGAAACTCCCACTAACATTAATAAACAGAAAATCAGCAGATACATTTGCAAAGAACCCCTGGAAAAATATATATTCCAACAGATAATATTCCAAAGAAAGAAGGTTAATACTTTGCTGTGTGCAGGCAGAAGGAGCCACATGTCACACTCTTTCCAGGAGTATAGACATGAGTCAATCAAATCTTGGAGTCCCTAATCAAATCTAGTGCAGTGATCTAGTCATTTGTTTTGGACATCAAAGCAGGTTAGTCTCTGTCCTCATTTCTCTTCCCATACCTGTGTATATATATGAGGGCTTTCAGCTAATCTCTATGCAACCAAGGTACAGGGAAACTGTGCAGTCCAGTCTGACTTTGCCGAGCCCCTGGGCCCACTCCAGAGCTTTGCTTCCAGTAAGAGTTCTACAGCATGCACTGGGACAGGAGTCCTGGGTATCAAGGGCCCAGAAATGACTCCCAAGCAGTGAGGATGGACTTGTGGACACTCAGTTTCTTCACCTCTTCCTACAGCCTCTCAGACGTCCCTAGTGTAGATATGATACTTTTTTTTACCTATCTCACTGCTTTCTCCTGTATCTCGCTTGATCCCCCAGGACACTTCCTGATGTTGCCTACTGCGTTCCTTTCCTGGCAGCTGCCACAATGAACAATTTGACAGCTTAAAAAATAGAATTCATCTTCTCCCAGTTCCACAGAGCAGAAGACTACAACCAAGGTGTGAGCAAAGCTGGGCTCAAAGCCGGGAACAACCCTTTTTCTTCTCCTCATCTAGTTTCTGGGGGTTTCAGGCTTCCGTGGCTTGTGGTGGCCTCTCTCCAATCTCTGCCTCTATCATCACAAAGCTTCTCCTCTGGTTCATGTCTTTTCATTTACCTCTCCTAAAGATATTTGGGGCCCACCTGATAACACTTGAAAATGTCACCTTGAGATCTCTAAGTTAATAACATCTGAAAGGAATCTTTTTCCAAGTAATGTAACATTCACAGGATGTGAAGGTTAACACAAACATAGTTGGGAGAGCCACCATTTAACTCACTATGCCTGCCAAATAAACAACCTCCTCCACAATTCTGGTCCAATAATTTGCTTTTAATAGAACTAAACAAAATAGCAGCAAAAGAAATGTAGTAGCTGGGTGCTAATGGCTCACACCTGTAATCCTAGCTAATCAGGAGGCTGAGATCTGAGGATCGTGGTTCAAAGCCAGCCCAGGCAGGAAAGGCTGTGAAACTCTTATATCCAATAAACCACCAGAAAACTGGAAGTAGCGCTGTAGCTCAAGTGGTAGAGTGCTAGCCTTGAGCTGAAGAGCTGAGGGACAATGCCCAGTCCCAGAGTTCAAACCCCCAAGACCAAAAAAGAAAGAAAGATATGTAATTTATCCAATGTATCCTCCTTCAACCTTATACAGAAAATAACACACACACACACAAACACACACACACACACACTCACACACAGCCTATAGACCATATCAAACTCAAATATCTGTGTGGTTCTAGTCCCCAGCGATAAGCACACAGTGCAGACTTAGACTAAAGGCTCAAAAATAATATTGGTTAAATGAAATCTGACCATCAGATTTCTAGGAGGAGGAACCAACCTAGATCTTGTCTCCTACTGCCCTACCTACCATCCCACAATGTGAATTGGACCCAGAAGCTTACGTATATTAGACAAGCCCTCTACCACTGGGGCCAATTTTGTTTCATATTTTGCTTTTAAGATAGACTTATTTAACTTTGCCCAGACTGGCCTCAATTTTTATATCCTCCAGCCTCTGCCTCCTGAGTATCTGGGATTTATTAGCCAGGTGCCAGTGGCTCATGCCTGTAATCCTAGCTACTCAGGAGGCTGAGATCTGAGGGTCACGGTTCAAAGCCAGCCCGGGCAGGAAAGTTCATAAGACTATTATCTCCAATTAACCCCCAGAAAACTGAAAGTGGCACTGTGGCTCAAAGTGGTAGAGTGCTAGCCTTGAGCGCAAAAGCTCAGGGACAGCACCCACGCCCTGAGTTCAAGCCACATGACCAACAAAAAAAAAATTATTGAGACATCCCTCGCATATAATAAAATTCACTTATACTGAGTGTCAAGTACAGTGATTTTTATAACTTTGTAGAGTTATATAGCTTTAGAACATGTCCAACATCCCCCCAAATTCCTTCATGTGCACTTGCAAATTCATTTCATATTTCTATAGATTTCTCTTTCTAGATGAAGTCTAGTCCAGTTTCTCATTTCTTTCATGTAGCATGTCTCACATAGTTATTCCTTTTTGCTGCATTGTGTTTCGTGTATGAATGAGTCATGTTTTGTTTATCCATTCACAATCGATGGGACATTTTGGATGGGTTCCAGTCTGGAATGATTGGGAATACTGTTGCAATAAACATCCACATTTATAAGCCTATGTGTTAGATGTTCTTACTTCTTTTGAGTAGATACCTAAGAATACAATCCAACTTTTTAAACATAAAATTTTTGGACCTATAGAAAAACTAAAGAGATTACTATATTCCAAATCTTTAAACCTCTATTTCTCAATTGGTAACATATTGCCATATTTGTTTTATCGCTCTGTCTCTAAAAATTACCTTGTGAACTATTTAAAAGCAAGCTTCTGAGTATGACATATTATCCTGGACATTTTATCTCTTAGGAATAAAGCCTATCTAGTGGCAATACCATTATCATAACCAAGACTTTTTCCAACATTATTTTTGTCAAAACTACAGAAAAGTGGAAAGCATAATCCACTGAATTAAATCTTGAATTCACTGTGATTTCCTCTACTGCTGCTGTATTCTTCCTTTTTCAGATCCTGTCACTCAATACTTCTAGAATATTCCTGTTGGACCTTTGTTGGCAGCAGCCATGAGATGTTCCTGGTTCACTCTGCTCTCTCTCTCTCTCTTTCTCTCTAGTGGCTTATTCTGGCATTTTCAGCACTGCTTCTGCAAGATTCCAAAAAGTCTATAGTGTCTTGTCCTGAGGGATATTACAAAATTCTCAAAATTTCCCTCTCTTCCATCAGGGCTTGGCTCCTGTCAACTTCTCAATGACACTTGCCCTTCCCATGCTGTTAAAAGTTTCTGCCACTGGGCGCTGGTAGCTCCCACCTATAATCCTAGTTATTTGGGAGGCTTGGATGTGAGGATCTCAGAGAGACAGATCTGTAAACTTCTCATCTCCAATTAATCAGCAAAAGCCAGAAGTGGGGGTGTAGCTTAAGGGGTCATGTTCTCTAAGCAAGAGTATAATACCATGAGTTCAAGTCCCAATAGCAGCACACTAAATAAACAAATAAATAAATAAAAAATAAATTCTACCATCTCCTTTCTCTCACCTGTATTTTGGACCCCTTAATTTGTTGGTTTTTTCACCTCCAAAACACGTATCAACATCTAACATACTGTATGTTCACATATTTGTGGTATTTATTGTTTCTCCTATTAAGAACATCAGCTCTTTGAAGGTAGGTAGAAATGGTTCACTGCTATATACACAGCCCCAAGAATTATGCTGGCACACTGTACTCAATAATGCTAGTAAACAACTCATAGAAGAAATAAATAGATGATGTACCCATGGGTGTGTGTGTGTATGTGTGTGTGTGTGTGTGTATGTGTGTGTGTGTGTGTGTGTGTGCGCGCGTGCGCGTGCACTCTGCAGTCCTTCAGGAGAAGTATAGATGGACTGACCAACCGTAAGATGGCCCTGGGGAAAGATGAAGGATTTAGCTTTAGGTAACATTCTAATCTCCAGGCGAAAGGCTTGGGAACCCACCAGCTCCTTAAAGGCTGCAAAATTACCCCTTCCTCACTTCAGTAATGCAGACCAGATATTTCCAAAAAGGAACTCTCCCAGTACTTTTTGGAAGAAAGCTACTTTCTTTTTTCTTTTTTGGCTCCTAGAGCAAACAAATTCAAGTAACTCTCCAAAGACCACAGAATCTTGGATCTCAGCCAACCCTGGATTTCCTGGACAAGGTGGAGACCATACTCCACAGATTCCTAAAAGGTCCTTCCCGGAAGGCAGCACCTGCTCTTTTGGCAGTTGCCTTATGCCATGTAGTCCATTCTGCCCTGCAGGCTCCAGGTGTCTGGAAAGATAGAGGCACTCCTACCAGTCCACAGGCTGACCTCAGACCCACTCAACACAGGCAATTCAGAAGTTTAAGGACCACTGCCTACATCCTTCAGCATCTATCATCCTACCTGTATCTACCTATCATCCTGTCACCTTTCTACTGCTGGATGCCGCCCTCTGCAGAGAGGATGACTTACATGAGAAACTTCATGGATATCCAAGCTATTGGTAAAAAGTCTCTCCTTGAGTTAGGCACCAGTGGCTCCCACCTGTAATCCTAGCTCCTCAGGAGGCTGAGATCTGAGGATTGTAGTTTGAAGCCAGCCTGGACAGAAAAGTCCATAAGACTCCAACCAAAAAGCCAGAAGTAGAGGTGTGGCTCAAGTGGTAGAACATCAGTCTTGAGCTAAAAATACTAAAGGACAGCACCCAGGCCCTGAGTCTAAACCCCAATACTGGCACATGCACACACACACACACACACACACACACACACACACACACACACACACACACACACACACCCTGTCAACCTGTAAAATTCAAACTTCTTGAAAGTTCGTCCTCTGCTTGTACCATTCAGATGCCTCATTAGATTTTGTTTGCAATGGCACTGTAAATGCCTGTCTTGTTTTCAGAGGTTCATCGTGTTTTGGTAAAACCCTATTGAGTAAATCCAAGGATTAAGAGAATCTGTTCTCTTCCCCTGCTCTTTACAGCAGAAGATGATCCCTAATGAGCATTTTAACTGCATTCTTTAAGCATGTCATCATCCTTGAGAATTGTGCTTTCAGGTTACAGCTTGTTTTCATCTCAAACACTAGAGACAGAAAGGAAGAAAAAAAATCAAGAGATGAAAATCAGGAAATAAGATGGGATTGTTTTTCCAAGAGGGATTCATATTTCAGGTTCCAAAACCATATGTCCTCAAGTGTCAACTCTGTTGGTCAGTTGCTAATACCATCAAGACCAGTCTCACACACACACACACACACACACACACACACACACACACACACACACTGCATCGACAAGCCAGCCCAAAGTCCTAAGAAAAATCTGGAACAAGAGGGAGGGAACCTTTTGTCAGCCTCCCTCTGAAATTTTCTTCCTATCCTTTCTCCCTCCTTCTCACACTTTGTGTCTTTTCTTCAATGTTCCTGCCAATGGGACATCTTAAATGCAAACCATGCACACACATGGTACTAGGTCCTGAAGATAAAGCCATAAAGAAGATATATGCCCAGACACAGGACACAATTCAGGGACTTTATGTCCTAGCAAGCAAGCAGGACTGCTAAGTAAAGTGCCAATTGAGTCCCTTCCACTCTAAATGGGATGTAGGCATTAATCAAGATGTATTGTACTTATAAACTGGTTTGTGGAATTGAAACCACTTTGTACATTACTTAACAGATAATTAAAAATATTAAAATTAAATTAAGCTTAAAAATGATAGGAGAAGACAGAATAGGAGCTTCCTTGACAAAATAAGGAGTAATGGTGAGCTTGGCAAAGAGGGGAATGTTTTCTTGCTTCTTGCCTGCCTCTTCCCTGGTACTGCCAGTCTAATTCATGGCTCGCATGCCCCTGATCCAACCTGGCACCTCAGCTGTTGACACCAGACTGACCTTGAGTGGTGCCTGCAGTGCTGACAATTCCACAGCCCATGCTTGGATATATCTCTGCTTTTGTCTCTGTCTGACCTGTGCCAGGGCCATATTCTTCCCTGACACACCCCACCCTCTCCAGGATGTGTGATTCCATGGATTTCCTTTTTGCTAGAAAGCATTTTCTTTCCCAGCAGAATTAGGTTGGCTCTGAGGACCAGGACAATTACTCAGGCTCCGTGCAGGGTTTATGCTTAGGGTGTGGTCAACGCTGGTGCAGGAGAACATTTCATGTCCAACAGAATTTTTATCTTCGCCATTGCCAAAGAGCCGCCAGTTCCTGATGATGAGGCCAGCAGAACCATGCTTACCTGGCCAGGGCAGGTTGTATCTTGCTGGTGCCCTCACCCTGGCCAGCAGAGCCTGAGTGAGCGCTGTTTCCCACAGCCTTCCTCCACTTCCTCCAGGTTAATTCCTCTCTCGCTCCAAATTAAGCCAGCTGCCTGGCTAGCTGGACTATACAGCTTCCTTTCTTCAGAACATCTCGGGCGTATTTTGGGATTTCTGCTTGTGAACAGGTGCTGCAGGAAGCACGGCCCATCTGTTTATTAGGACGTTAGCTTATGTTTTGAAAAACACTTTGAAAAGGAAAAATGGCCTGGGCAAAGCCTCTTGCTTTTCCCATCAGGCCCTGTGCTGTGAACAACTGCACTTACCTTTCGTTTACAAGCTCCCCATCTGGTTAGGTACTTTGATTTATGTTGGCTATCATCCAGAATGGCTGATTTGGTTTATTTTAAGGAGTTTTATTTTAAGAAACTTTTGACATTTAAGAATTTAATTGGAACAATCTGTACCCAGAAATTTTTTTAATGCAGTCTAGGATTAAAAGATGTTCTTCAGAGTATATAAGGCTTTAGAGACAGAAAATAAAGTCAGAAAGGCAGGGCTTTCACTCCCCAGCCAGTCTTTTTGCTTCACGAGTTAGCTTAAGATAGGGTGCAAATAAACAAAAACAAAAACAAAAAAAAACAACCAAGGGTGGACCTCCCATCCATTGTGAGAGTGGACAGAAGGGATGCTGGTCTAAAATGGACTCTTCTAGCCCTCAGACCCATGCCGTATGTTTTTTGGGGGGCACTGCCTATGCAGGCTAGCCACGGGGATTTGAAGGCACAGTGTTACACTATTCAACTGGCTGTCCTCTGGTGTTCAGGCCTACACTGCTGGAGATGGCAGAAATTGGCCTCACTTCCTGGACCAAAGGCAAAATGTTCCTATTCTTGAGAGTGAAAGAAAAGTCAGGAAGAGACTAGATTGGTTCGGAACAGAATCCATAATCACAAATTCAAGAGCCAGAAGATGGGCATGGGTGGCTCATGTCTATCTACTCAGGAGGCTGAGAGCTAAGGATCGAGGTTTGAAGTCAGCCCAGGAAGGAAAGTCTGTAAGACTCTTATCTCCAATTAATCACCAAAAAGCCAAAAGTGGAGCTGAGGCTCAAGTAGTAGAACCCTGCCCTTGAGCAAAAACCTCAGGGACCGCACTTAGGCCCTGAATTTAAGCCCCAGAACTCACCCCCCCCCCCCCCACACACACACAGTTCAAGAGCCTGATTTGAGATTTTCAAGAAGGTCTCAATGTCTGGAGACTGTCCTGAGTCTGTAGCTATTCAATATGGTCTGTAAAATTCTTGGTACTTGTAAGAAGCTGAAGCTGATTCATGATCCTCATGATTGATGTAGGCTGAAGTAAAGAGCTGTCCAGCTTCCAAGATAGGAAGAGAAAAGGAGAAGCCAGGGCCCTAAAGTCAGGCAGACTGAAAGAAATGGAAGAGGCTCATGCCTACCAATGCCTGGGTACTGACTCACAACCATACCTGTAGTTTCTTTTCCAAATTCCATATCTGTGGCCACAAATTGCCATACATGTGTACAACCAGTGCTCAGGCTCAGCAAGTCTTCCTCGATGGCAGCCTCTGAGGATGGCTGTCATTCTCCTTTCTCCCATCTTAGAATCATTATTCATCTCATTTTATAGCCATAAAACAATAATTGCATTTTTGTTGTTTCTTAATTTCACGAATCCTGTCATCTACCTTCTTCCCTCTTTCCTTCCTTCCCTCCTTCCTTCCATTTATTTATTTTATTTTCTGAGAGATACTATTACTATGTAGTTCTCAAACTCATGGGTTTCCCATTGCAGTCGCCTGAATCCTAGCATTACAAGCATGCTCCACTAGGCCTGGTTCATCATATTTTCCTTCTTTCTCTTTCTTTCTTTCTTCCTTCCTTCCTTCCTTCCTTCTTTCCTCCTCATGAGCTTTTGTAGAGAACCCTAGACATAAGGAAATTGAATTAAGAGAAGTAACTTGAAAAGAGGGTATTAACTTTAAAATTCACATTGAAGACTTCGATTTAACAACCCCTCTCTCAGCTTTGCAGTTATAATTATTATTCTCCTTCTTATATCTTATTCCAGAAAAACTAGGCTTTGTGCTGTTACTAAACAAGCCTGAACCCTCTCCAACTCCTTGTTTTTGTTCATGCCCTTCATTCTACTTGGCATATTCCATTCTCAACTTCTCTAGGATGGAATCCTACATTTCTGGTAAGGTCCATCAGTGGTATTCTAGAGATAGCAAACCACAGCTCTCCATCAGAAATAATTGTGGTTTAAGGTGCCCCACAATATTCTTCATAAAACTATTCCCACTATAGTCAATTTCAAGCTAACAGATTGACATCAACTGGCTCAGAAAATTTCCTAAAATGTAGCTGTTATTTTTCAGAGACCAGTCTAAGTTGGCTCTAGCATCCCACTGAGACTCAAGTGTCACTTTTCTAGAACTCCCAATGGATAGCATGCCTTCCTTTCTTTGAACTTGGTTGGTAATCTGCTTTCCCTCATATAAGTATTCCACATTGTATTACAGGTATAATGAATCTTTATTATCATCTCGTCTTAGATTATTAGTTTGTCAAGGGCATGAACTGTCTTACTCATCCAGGTATTCAAGTGGTGTCTAGAACAATGCTTGTGTTTAATTAATATATGCTACCCTAAACTGATGGTGAAGATTACCACCAGGGCTTGACACACAGTGGTGGTGAGGATCCAGTGACATCATATAGGGAAAGAGAGTTTGGCCCAGCAAGTACTCAATTAGTGAGAGCTAATTGTACCATCATCAGAGGCTTTGGGAACTAAGGGAACACAAGTTTAACATTGTAACAGGGATTCTCAAACAATTCTACCCACCTCAGCCTACATTTTTCACCTGGGACCTTGTAAAAATCCCAGTGCTCAGGATAATTTTTTTTTTCAATTTCTCCAAGTGATTCCATTGTACACCAAGTTTGAGAACAAGTTTGGCTGATGAGTCAAGAATGTCAAAAAAAGGAAATGACATCCAAATAATACCGGCTACTCCTTTGAGATTCTCATTCATAAGCAATTCCAGTAAATTGGAGAAGGTGCCCTTTCAGGATTGCCTTATTTGGTGATCAAATTGGGTGGAGTCACCTGGGAGGGGAAGGCTAGGAATGAGTAATTCAGTCTTCTGCAAGGGCAGGAGAAAAATACCTTGATGTCAGCAACCTCCTGTATGTGAAGTTTTTCAAGCTGGCAGAATTTCTATTTCACATTCACATCTCATGTAAATGAGACTTGGCCCTTGTGATGGTTTGATATAGATCAATCATAAGTAAGTTTTCTCTCAAAGAGTATCGTCATATTTGTTCCTACTCTTTGGTTCCACCAGTGTTTTATCCTCATAAAACATTCCCAGACATGAAAATATGTTGCCTTTCAATCAAGATGGTGCCAAATTGGTGTATTTGAGAATCAGGTGTTGCTTTCCATCATGTGTAGTGAAACTACAGCAGTTTGAGATTTGACTTGCCCAAAGTGACACAAAGTGATATCAGGGGCTGGGAAGGTGGCTCAGTGGTAGAGCACTTGCCTTGTATGCATGAGGCCCTGGGTTCGATTCCTCAGCACCACATAAGCAGGGGGGAAAAAGCCGGAAGTGGTGCTGTGGCTCAAGTGGTAGAGCGCTAGCCTTGAGCTGAAGAGCTGAGGGACAGCGCCCAGGCCCAGAGTTCAGGCCTCACGACCGGACCCAAAAAAAAAACAAAAACAAAAACAAAAAAACTAAGTGATATCAAATTCAAGGGGAAACTTTCTTGTCCTTATAACCTTGGTGTACTATCTCTTTCATGGCTTAGTCACTTATACCCTATATTAAAGACATTTGCTGAAAAGAAATCCTCCTAAAAGGATTAGATCTAAAAAATAAATTAAGCACTTCTGCTTTGAGAGTCTGTTTTAATTATGAGAATCATAAGCTGGTAATTCTTTTTAATGAAGAGAAAGGAAGGTCTGGGTGTGTTGCTCAGTGACAGAGCACTAGTATGCATGAACAGCAGAGGAAGGGAAGAGAAGGGAAGGGAGGGAGGGAAGAAGCGAGTAAGAGAAAGCAAGAGAGAGAGAGAGAGAGTCAGAGACAGAGACAGAAAGACAAAGAGACAAAGAGACAGAGAGAAACAGGGAAGAAAGTACATGCCTATAATCTAGCCATCAAGGAATTGAGACAGGAGGATCAGGAATTAAGGCCAGCCTGGGAGAGAGAGAGGAGAGGGAGTTGGAAGAGGGCAAAAGGGAGAAGAGAGAGAAGAAAGGGGAGAGGAGAGAAGGGAAGAAAATGGAAGAGAAAGGAGAAGGGAGAAGAGACAGGAGAGAGCTGAAGCCATGGCTTAGAAGTAGAGTATCTACCTAGCAAACTTGGGTCTTAAGTTCAAACCCAAATACCACCAAAAAGAACATGCTACAATCAAATTTAGAGATTTGGGAGCTTGATGGCAGGAAAGCCTACATAAATCTTGTAGCTTCATGTGAGCCTGCAGAAGTCAAATGGGTGCCTAGGAGGATATAAAGAGACATGGCATCTCTGTCTTGTATTTGTTGCCTTAACCTTCCAGTCAGATCTAGTCCATCCTCCCTGTGCACATGGGATTGACATTGGAGCTGCTCTTCTGTCCTCCCCTCTTTCAACAGCAGTAGCAGCTTAAGCATCTGACATCCTTCGGCTGGCTTCTTCTCCACTTGAGCTTTTAAGCACCTGAAGTCCTTCAGGCAAGATGATGACCATCTTTAGCGCACACCAACAAATCAAGAAAAGCCTGCTCTCCCTTTGTTCAGGGCAGCAGCTTGGTCTGTCTGTTTGGCTCCATTCCATTCATAACCTGCAGCCCTGTAACAGCCTTACCTGCAGTCCCAAGCACACTTGGCTCTGCCTGTTTCCTATTGCTTTTGTAACTAAAGTCCCCAGGTTTCTGGTAAGAGACTAACTTCCCCTCTGTAGGTCTGATCATTGACTATTGAAATAAACTGGCAATAGATTAAGGAGAAAGGACACACAAATTTATTATACTTGCAGGGCAATCATTATACTATAGAGTAGTCAATAGCCCAGTAAGATTTAAAACCTTATATAAACTCTTCATTGTGGAAGTGGGGGCTGGGGGACGGGGGTAAGGGGGCAGAGAATAGAAGGCAATCTTAGAGATGGGTAAATGATTTTTAGGGGAGATGAATGGACCTCAAGATCAGACAGCAACTGGTCTGGGACAAAGTTCATCTGGGCTCAAGGTATAGAGTCAACTCCACTCTTCTCTCCTGTTTGGCTAGATTATAGGGAGAGGCCTCATGACAATTACAGTCTTTCTGGAAGAACTTTCCTTGTTTAGATAAGGGAACTTTAGAGAAAGCCCTTTCCTGTGTTTTGGAAAGACAGAGGCTGGTGAGGAGAAGGTCAGATCTTGGTGCTGAACCTGTTTTGACAAAGTACTCAGTGTGTCAAAAGAGCATACTTTAGAGTTTCATTTCCCAAATCCCAACATTCTATGCTAACCTTTTTCAATATCTTGCTAAGAAAGAGTCTAATAAATTATGTTACTATATACATATACATATACTTATATATATATATATATATATATATATATGCATTGCAATGTTAAAGAAAATGTGGATGGAGGCAAGAAATGGATATTGGCATCCAATAGCTCTACTAGCCCTGTCAGGCCATACCAGCTGCTTCTGCATGGACGTGTTTATTCTATAGGGAATTCTCTTCTACAGACTGGAATGTCTGTGACATAAATATTGTTTAGCTTTGAATGCCTTTTAAGGATTATAAATTACTTTTCTCCTCTGGTATATTCATGTCATCCCATTAAAATGCGTGATTTTTTTAACGCCAAATTGGTATAAATTTTAAAGGAAGTTTTTGGCAGGACCTTGGATTCCAGATCAAGGCTCTCTAAGGCCATAAATCTTCCAGTTGTATGTTATCATCAGAACTTTTTTCCCTATGTGAGTCACAGCCTCAAAACCATGACTTAACTTTTTCATATCTTTTCTTGGTTTTCATTTTATAAATTCATAGAAGACATACCTGTGTGGTAGCAACTTCCTGTATATCCAGTTTATTTCCAGTGATTATCAAGAAGGCCAACTGCCTACCACTGTATGTAGAGCTCACATGCAGGAATCAAAATGCCGACTCTCTAGGATAGGGGATGTTGTTCCATGGCAGAGCACTTGTCCGGCATCGATAGGACTTTAGGTTTTTGTTTGTTGGCAATACAAGGAGTTTAAACTTAGAGCTTCACTGTTGCTGAGCAAGCATTCTCTTGCTTGAGCCATGCCTCTAGCCCTTTCTGTTCTGGTTATTTTTCAGATAGTGACTCACTTTTTGTTCAGGCCAAACCAGCTCATGATAATACTGTTTATGTTTCCCACCATGGCTGGAATAACAGGTGTGTGCCACCACATCTAATTTTTTTCTATTAGGATAAGGGTCATATTTTTTGTCTGAAATGTGATCCTCCAAATCTCAGCTGGGATGCCAAGTACATACCATCACACCCAATTATTGGTTGAGATGGAGTCTCAATAAGTTTTAATTGGGTTGGTCTCCCGATTGACTCCTTCTGAGTAGCTAAGATTATAGACATGAGCCTCTGGCACCCCGTAAAGCTCTAGGTTTGATTTCTAATATAACACGCGCACACACACACACACACACACACACACACACACACACACACACACACACACGTGCTCATGTACAACCCTCTTCTCCCCCACACATGGCTATAATCTATTATCCTCAAATATTATAATGTTTTTAGTCCCCAGAGAAAATTAGAGACTGGTCATAGAATCAAAAGAACCAGACCAGAAGATCTAGTAGAGTCTACTTGTTATTGCAAATCTAAAGAGACAGTAGCAGTGGAAACGAAAATTCCATCTTTGTGTCTTATGCCTCAATCTTTGCTCTTTGTACAAGGACCTGCAATAATCTTTCAGTCAGATGGGTTAGATGAAGACACTGAGAACATCTCAGGATCCCTTGTCTTGAGAACACAAAGGACGAGTTTTATAAGTTTCCCGAGTTCTCTGAAATCCTGGCTTTGCCCAGAATCATGACCACCTAAAGCTCTCTTAGGTTGCAGTAAGTAGATAGAGGATGAATTGAGTGAATTGAGGCAAAGAAAGACAAAGAGAATAATTACTGTCATTGTTTAAGTTGTCTATAAAAGAGCTATGGATGGATCCATTCTCTGAATACCTGAATCATTTCCTATCCCTCTTATTAAATGTATCTTACTAAGGAAAGAAGCACAGACTACAAAAGGGCAAACATCAGATTTTAACCTTGGCAACAGCTACACAGAAACAAGACCAAGTGGGGGTGTTCATCTATTATGAATGATGTTGATATGCAAAAATTCTAACTTCACAAGAGCTTATGTCCTGTCACTATTAGAGAAAATAAAATGCCTATGGGTGAAAGACTAGACTTATTGAGATTGGGGCTAGGCTCAGTGGCTCACACTTATAATCACAGCTATGTAGGAGGTGGAGATTGGGAGGATCGTAGTTTAAGACTAGCCAGGGCAAAAAGAAAAAATAGTGAGAACCCCCATATCAACAAAACAAGCCAGACATGGTGGCTCACATCTATAATCTGGTTAGATAGGAAGTATATAGGTAGATAATTGTGGTTCAAGGCTTGTCCTGGCAAAAAACACAAAAGAGATTGGGTTCACCAAATATAATGAATAATATTGGCTTGCATGAGGCAGCAGGGTTTTTTTGTTGTTGTTTTGTTTTGGGTTTTTTTGGTCACTCATGGGGCTTGATCTCTGGGCCTGGGCGCTGGCCCTGGGACTTGATCTCTGGGCCTGGGTGCTGTCCCTCAGCTCTTCAGTCAAGGCAAGTGTTCTACCGCTTAAGTCACAACACCACTTCCGGTTTTCTGAGTGGTTTATTGGAGATAGAGTCTCACGGACTTTCCTGCCCTGACTGGCTTTGAACCGAGATCCTCAGATCTCAGCCTCCTGAGTAGCTAGGATTACAGGCGTGAGCTACCAGCACTGGGCTAGGCAGCAGTTTTGTGTGTGTGTGTGTGTGTTTTTCCCCTTGGCTTTTTTCATGGCTTCAGGTTTGATGTTTGCCCTTTTTTCATGGCTCATGGTTTCCATTTCATAGTTCAGGGTGGCTGCCTCAAGTCCTCCCAAGAGGAAGGATGGAGGGACTATGGAAAGTAGAGAAGCTTAGTTGTTGTTTTGTCCAGTTTCCCAAAAACTCTTTTCCACTCATATTGTGTTGGACATAATTGAATCTAACTAATCATATATATAGCTGGAAGGGATTTTGGAAAATACAGTGTTTCTAGCAGCTGATCATGGACCCAGGGCAAGTATGGCAACTCTCTTATAAGCAAGAAGAGAACAGTATTGAGGTAGGGATCCAGAGATTTTTGTTGATGTTGTTGGTCATGTGGCTTAAACTCTGGGCCTAAGCGCTGTCCCTCAGCCCTTCAGCTCAAGGCTAGTGCTCAACCCCTTGAGCCACAGTGCCACTTCTGGGCCTTTCCTGCCTGGGCTGGCTTTGAACCATGATCCTCAGATCTCAGCCTTCTGAGTAGCTAGGATTACGAGCATGAGCCATAGGCACCCACTGGGTCCAGAGATCTCTACTACAACCTGATGGTCTTCGTGGTGATGCTCAGTATTGAGACACCAGCAGAGCTGTGTCAAAGTCAGGGGGCTCACTCCTAGTCTCAATTCTACCTGTACATGACCTTTGTCAACTCATAGGTGAAACAGGGGTCATGTCTAAAAATTAAATGTTGTGATCTACAACTATTATAAGAATAGCCAGAAATTAGGGAGTTGAATGTTGTGTATGTTTCCAACCACCTGTTGATTATATTATCTGCTAAGTTAATTACTTGATCTAACTTATGAAATCTAAACACACCCACAGGAAAAAGAGAATAGCTAAGGGACATTCAATGATGTCTACTCCAACCTGTTTCCCAATATAGGCATTTCTGCCTCAGTAACCCCGACAGATGGTCCCCTGCCTTGTGCTTAAGCACTCCTACAGTGTGCTATTTTGCCTTCCTCTTGATGGACAGCTCCAATTGTCAGATAATTCATCTGGATAGTTTTCTAAAAACTCCCGCCCTCAGACCCCCCACCCCATCTCCTGAAACAACAGAGAACATAGTCATTCTCTTCTCTTCATAATAGTCCTTCAACTAATGGAAGGGAGCTCATGTGTCATCTCTTAGTCCTACCTTTAAGCTAAATGTTACTGGTATTTGTAATTGTCACCATCTGGGTATCTTTCTCTACATTAGTTGAGAAAGATATCTGAGACTTGGCTGGCTACAATCCAAAGAAAGAAGTTGGTTTTATACATGATCTGTATTCATGTGACTACAAGACACTCAAGCAATTACAAGTTTCACAGAAGCATAATTGGACTCTTTCTGTTTAATTCCATTTGTTCTGCACTGTGCTCTTTTCCTACTCCAGCCCTTAATCATTGGTTTAAAGTTGGTTGTTGTGAGTTTTTACACTCATTCATAAATGACAATGCATAGTTTTAAAAATCTTTTCTAGATGCATTCTAGCCTGTATATGTTCTTAGAAGAAGGTCCCTAGATACTTCAGGCTGAGCTAAATAAGCAAAAAGGGCTTCTACTTCTTGAGGCCAGTACTTAGCATTTTGGGTGTTTTTTGTTTTTTAATTTTAAAATACTGTACATTTTAAAGTCACATCATGACATTGTTGATTCAGTATTTGAGTGAGGTCAGCCTACAATACTGTTTCCACCTGAACAGTTTTTCTGCCTGTTTTCCTTTACCCTATGTATATGCCTTTAAATCCAATTTTAGAGCTTTGTTTTCCTCCTGCTAAACATTGTATTTTTTAGTTTCAACCTTTTCAATGTTTCAAATGCTTTTTTTGGATAATTATTTTGTCATTGGCTTTCTGATTTTATTGCGTATGCATGTTTAATAAGTATTGTTTCAATACTTTTCATGGTTTAGTTCTCAAAATATGGCTGTTGAGCTGAGAGTGTAGCTCAGTTAGTGATAGAGCACTTATATGTGACCCCAATACTGAAAAAAAGACTACCTAAAATCCTTGTCCTCATTATATGTGTGGACATACACACACACACACACACACACACATACACACACACACACACACACACACACACACACATAAACAGAAGGGGCAGAACTTGGACAAAAGATAAAAGTTCTAGAAATAGGTTTAAGTTTACTATTTTTTCATAAAAGGTCTTTTACTCAAACTCCATCTAGAGAACATTTCTCCATCATGTGACAAAAGAATGCTACCATCCTTTAGTTGATGTCCATAGCACACTTATTGGCTATCCTCTTAGGGCAGACCCCTAAAATCCTAGAAAGGCAGAGTCCTGGTTTTTGCACAACCTCTTGCAGATAGGAAGATAGGGCAAGTCGACAAGATTTTCTTTGCTTGCTTTTCTAGTCATTCTACGAGCATTTGTTGTGACTAATACTAAAAAGGATAAAACAGACCTAAATTATGCTGTGGAGTTGCAGGGACATAGGAAATGCAAAGCAGGGAGGTCTTCCTCCATCTCTCTCTCTCAAAGTCACACATTCCTGCTCCAGGAGGAAGTGGCCAGTCTAGCCAGTCATTGAGTCTCCAGAATTGGTAAGACTCAGCAGAATAAATGGAGAACCACCTACTAGAGGCCCAGCGGTAGAAAAACCTAAGTACTTAGTGAACTCAGGTACTTAGTGAAGTATATACATATAGAGCTTTAAGAAGTATACATTGATGAGAAATTATTTCCTTGCCTTGTCCAGGATAAGGTTGTGAGGAGCAAACCCAGGGAGGTGACCTCTGCACATGCTATGTAAGGGAACCCCATCTGTCTACTGAGGATCCTTCAGCGTTTAGGGGCATCTTGGGGGGCACTTAATGAACTTTCTGCCTGTGAGTTCTCAGTTCTTTATTGAATCAGTAGAAGCAAAAGGCTGCTGGATGGCACAGACTCGTGGAAACATAGACATGGAGTAAGCAGGAAAAGGAATTGTTGCAACCTGTGCACGCTCCTTAATCCTCCACGACCCGGAGCAACACAATAACCGAGACTGGACAGTGGAACTAAAGTTTGGGGTACCAGGGGCCCTGTAGCCTTCAGCCGGGAACAGATCCCAAAGTTTCATTAACCAAGGTTTTTATTGGTCTTGTGCAAGGAAGTAAGGTACAAACTTCAGCAAGTGACAATATTTTGTATTCAAGTGGTAGGTGACCTTCTTATTCTGGGAAGGAGAGCTAAACAGTAAACAGCCTACAACTTGCATAAACCTATGTCTACCCTTAGGTTACCATTCAGTTTAGAGTGGAATCTGAGTTTCGGTTAAGCCTGGACTGATTGATCTTTCCAGGAAAACTGTCAGCTTTCTGAGAGTGTATTGGGAGAAGGCATTCCAACTCCCAATCCTTTCCAGGTCTCACAGCTTAGATATTCAGCCTCTCACAAGGAATGATGTTCTTTCAATCTTCACATCAAGTTCCAGACTCAGACCACCAAAAGGGCATCATTTTTTCCTGATCCTTTCCTTCTTTTTTCTTTTTTTGTGTGTGCTACTTCTAGGGCTTGAACTCGGGGTCTGGGTATTGTCTCTGAGCTGTTTTACTCAAGGCTAGTGCTCTACAACTAGAGCCACAGCTCCACTTCCAGCTTGGGGGAGGGGGAGCGGTTAATTGGAGATAACAGTATCATGGGCTGGCTTTGAATTGCAGATATTAGCTTCCTGAATAGCTAGGAATAGAGGCATGAGGCACCAGCACCTGTCCTTCTTTTCATTTTTTAATCTGGTGGGTATTTTGTTTTCAATTTGTAGTAGACATTGTATTCTCCATGGTTCAAGAGATACCTGGAATAAAATTCCTTCCTTCTACAATTACCACCCAATTCCTCACCCAGAGACAAGCAATGCATACATCTTGCATATATTTCCAGAGATGTCCATGAATAGGTAAGCAATTACACATACATAGCTCCCTACACACCATGTTGTTTTAGTCAAATGGAAGCAATTCCACATAGATAACTGCTCACATATACTTTTAGAGATCTTTGATGTGTGTGTGTGTATGTGTGTGTGTGTGTGAATACTGGAGCTTGAACTCACTTCCTTGCACTTTCACTTGGGTCTTTCCCCAAGGCTGATGCTCCACCATTGAGTCATGCCTCTAGTTCTTGTTTTATTTTTATAGAATTCTCAGAATTGATAAACATCAATGGGTCAAAGAGCAAAGAAAGAAAAGAAAGAAATTAAGTACAAGAAAGGAAATTAGTCCTCAAGGAATAAAAACAGCAGTAATAAGAGAGCAAAAGCACTTAAAAGAATGTGTGTTTATATCTGTATTTATTCCTAGCTTCGCCATTTATTTGACTCAACTTCTCAGAAAGTACCAAGAATTTGTGGGTGAAAAACATAAATTGAGTAACATTGTTGGCTCTTCTTGTTATGTACTAGAATCCTTGAATGATAAAAGCAAATGCTTGCAATCTCTTGCTGTCACACACACACACACACACACACACACACACACACACACTAAAAGAACACCAAGAAGACTGATTCTTTGCACTTAAAGCATAATACAAGCTTGGGGCTCCAGAAAACTACACATAACTCTGAATGCAACCTTCAGAAATATTAACAATCTGTGCTGACAACAGGGCAACCTAATTTTCTCATTTATGCTACCAGATTGATGTGGAAAGTAGGGAAGGAATGTTCAAGCTGAAATGAATAGAAAGAACATTTTAAATGAGTAACAGGGTAATTAAAGTATGAACAGCCTTCCACATCTCAAGATAGTGGTAATGGCAAGTGTAGTGTTAATTAATTGGTTAAGAACAATTTGCCTCAGTGACTCTTATATTTGAATATGGAATACTCTTTGCTTTGCCAGACATTGAGACTGGAATTATCATGGAGGTTATAAAACAAATAGCTTTTGGCCACCAGAAGTGTAATTTCAATTCAGGAGACCAAAACTGAATTAGCCCTGCAGAGACAATTTCTCAGTCCATGCTATAGATTTGTTGAGTCTTAGAGAGTATCTCTCTTCCACTGAAACATTTCCTCATCAAAACAATTTTACTGCATGAGAAAAACACGTTGCATTACATTTTGGACCTAACATATTCTCAACCAAAAATAGTATCACTCAGCTTGAGAGATCACTCTCCTTATTGATCCAATTGGACTGCTGATAACTTTGGCAATTTGTAAATTCTCAAACCCACTCTCAAAGGCAGAGAACTTGTCAATCTGACAATGCACACACCCAAAAATATGCTAGAAGCTCAGGAAGTAATTCCACCAGAGGAATTCCAGGAACATTGTGAGCTATAGTGAAAAAAATCACCAGGCGCTGATGGCTCACACCTGTAATTCTAGCTATTCAGGAGGCTGAGATCTGAGGATCGAGGTTCAAAGCCAGCCAAGGCAGGAAAATCTGGAAGACTCTTATCTCCAAACATTAGTCAGAAAAAGCCAGAAGTGATGCTGTGGCTCAAGTAGTAGAGTGCCATGGTTATGCTCTGGATTGTCCATAATTTAGTTTCTTATCTTATAGCTAAACCTTACAAATTTCTCTAGAAGATAAAATCCACTCTTCCAGTCTTGGAGAAAAATGATGAAAAGCAAACCCAGGAACTGTCTTGCAACTTAAAATTGATTTTCAAATTAGTTAATACTTTTAACTGAATATCAACTATGTATGAAAATAATTCCAAGAAACAAAAATGGAAGAAAATATTTGGATGGATTGGACTACAGGGGAACTTATCTTCTAGTCCTTTAAAGTTATTTTCTCTGTTTTCCATTGTGATGGTTAATCAAGAGCAAAGTTTAAAAATAAAACATTGTTTTCCTGTGTGGATATATATATTTTTTCCCTCATAAGGCAGAATATCATCCTAATAATTTTGAACTGATTCAAATTCTAATTTATTGTTGTCAAGAGCACTTTCTTAAAAGGAGTACAAGACCCAAAGAGAAATGAAACCTAAAATACATGTCACTTTTTGGAAATGAATTCAACCTTTGTTTAGTCAAAAAGATCCCCACAGTTTTCTTCTGGGTTTGCCAGGGGGAGTTGGGGATAGAATGGGCTCCTCTGTCTCTTTGCCAGCCTCCTCTCCCTGACCCTTACCCAAGTTTGCTCTTAAACTTTTAGATCTCAAAATGGTCACCTGCCTTTACTCAGGGAAATCATTTAACCAATCCTGCCAGCCACACAAGCCTTCATAGAAGCTAGCAGAGTTCTTCCTTTCCTCTTGGAGACCGTTCCTTGGAACACTGAGGAACCGCCTTCTGGAAGTCATCTTGTTTGGTGGAGTGGGATACCAATTTAGCTCTCTAACAGTCCTGGAAGAGGAGGAAAAAACTCCACAACCAAGTAAAAGAGTATCTGGATTTACACTTATGCACATCCCCACCTGCTGTGTGTGAAACAGGCTCCTGGCTCCCATCACTTTTCCCCAAATCTAGACACTCATCGTAGTGATATGACCTTGAGACCCAATGACCTTGAGAAGTCTCAGTTCCAATTCTTGGGAAATGACTTTTAAGTGCATAGTCCCCAAGTAATCAAAAAGGCTATGATTCTAATTCCAACTTACCCTAGTATCCTTCAGGGGATATGAGTTCTCATGGGAGCTTCATTAGTTTAAAAAAAAAAAGATGTTCATTTCCAGGACTGCTGTGGTTTTTTCTCTGAGGATTGTGAACTATGGAAGAGTTCACTTGCCTTTTGCAATGAGGGTTGGCAGCAATCTGTGGTGTCCCTTTAGCAAGTCTGCAGGGCTTTCTCTGACATTTCTCTACACCAATCTCATTCCAGTGCCCAATTTCCCTTTGTCTTTTTTTTTTTCTTTTTGGTATTTGTCATCCATGTTCTGTCTTGCCCTCTTGAAGCTTCTTGACATCTTTTGGAGAAAAAATGGAAAACAAAGTCAAACCAATTTTCAATACATAAGCAGCAGTGTTCAATTGTTTTCTGCCTCTTCTTTTTTTAACAGCTTTTCCTGAAACCCAAATGTAGATTCCTAACTTCACCATTCTAAACATGCAATACCTTAAACTACAAAAATCTGGCCTAATTAAAGTTAAATTTCAAGAGAGAGAGAGAGAGAGAATAAAGGCTGGTGCAGGATAATGAAGCTATGTAGGTGGGAGGAGACCTGGGTCTGTGAGCTTCTTTTCAGTTCCATGGAATGTGATGTGTCTGACCTTGGGCAGGGCCCTTCTTTCTGGATCTCAGCTTCCTTGTTTATAAAATGAAGGGGTTGGATCAGGTCACCTCTGAAATCCATTGACTCCATGACCCATAGTGAGTGCCTAATAAATAACTAGTACACAGAACCTCAGGAATGGCTTGAATTCAGACACTTCAGTGGGTAAGTATTTACTTGGTATTCACCTGGAATGTGGCAACGATGAGGAACAAACCAAGCCCCTCAGGGTCCTGTAGAGGCCCCAGATGTAAAGGGAAGACTAGGGTGCTTGACTGGCCCCACTGCACACGAATGCCAAGTTTTTACAAATAAGTAGAAGCTAAAACTTCTGGATGCATAAAAGGAGCCAATGCACAAAAAAGAGAGTTAATCTTGCCTAAGCAGAAACGAATTCCCTAAAGGAATCCAAAAATACTAAATAAAGTCAGTGCTTAAATTTAACACTCTACAAATAAAAATAACCCGTTTAAGAATGCAGATGAGGGGCTGGGAAGGTAGCTCAGTGGTAGAGTGCTTGCCTCACATGCATGAGGCCTTGGGTTCGATTCCTCAGCACCACATAAACAGAAAAAGCCAGAAGTGGCACTGTGGCTCAAGTGATAGAGTGCTAACCTTGAGCTGAAGAGCTCAGGGACAGCACCCAGGCCCAGAGTTCAAGCCCCACAACCGACAAAAAAAAAGAATATAGATGATGCTGGGCACCGTGGCTCACACCTGTAATCCTAGCTACTCAGGAGGCTGAGATCTGAGGATCATGGTTGGAAGCCAGCCTGGGCAGGAAGGTATGTGAGACTCTTATCTCTAATAAACTAAGAAAAAAAAGTTGGAAGTGGTGCTATAGCTCAAGTAGTAGAGTGCTAGCCTTGCGCACAAAGAGGCTTAGGAACAGTGCCTAGGCCCTTAGTTCAAGCCCCAGGTACTGAAATGAAAGAGAAGAATATAGATGACTAGAGGCACCAGTGGCTCATGACTGTAATCCTAGCTACTCAGATCTCAGAATCATGGTTTGAAACCAACCCAGGCAGAAAAATCTGAGAGATTTCTCCAATTAACCAGAAAAAAGCTGGAAGTTGAGGTGTGAGTCAAATGTTGTGTGCCAGCCTTGAGTGAACAAGCTGAGAGCACAAAGCTCTGAGTCCAAGCCACAGTGCTGGCATTAAAAAAAAAGGATGAGGGGCTGGAGCATAGTTAAGTAGTAGACGCTGTGCAAGGTCTAAAGTTCAATGTCTAGCAGCAAACAAAACATATACACATACATACACACATACATACAAAGATGTTGTGTGTAATTTCATTTCACCATCAAATTATTGGGTTAGAGTTTAATATCTTCATTCCTTTTAATCATTGGGATGTAGTTCAGTGGTAGATCACTTACTTGCCTAACATGCAAGACCTTGGGTTCAACTTCCAGAACCACAAAAAACTAAAATAATAAAATCAAACCTTTATAGTAACAAGATTGCTGATTAGTTTTGTTCTATATTGTTTACACATTTTCACACAAATAGTTTTCTGTGTTGCTGATAGCATCCTTTAGAGTTTGCTAATTTATAAATTGAGCCAAGTCAATAATATGCTATCAACACTATTGTCAAAATATGCAAGATGCTCAAAAGACTACAAAGAACTAACAACACAATTAATAATGGGAAAATGAATTGAAAAGACAATTCTTAAAAGAAAAAGTATAAATGGCCAATAAATACATAAAGAAATGCTCAGCAACCTTGTCCATAAAGGAAATGCAAGTCAAAATGACACAGATTTCATCTTACCCCAGTCACAATGACCAGCATCAAAGATATAAACAACAACAAATGCTAGGGAGGATGGTGGTAGGAGGAAACGTTTTTATGCTGTTGGTGGAAATGTAAATCATGCAGCCACATGTATATCAGTATGCAAGTTCCTCATTAAACTAAAACGGACTTATTACTCTTGGACCTAAATCTGAAAGGATGTAAATCGTGCCACAACAGAGACACTTGCAGCACTATTCACAATAACCAAGCTATGGAATAAGTACAGATGCCCTATAAAAACAATGAAATTATGTCATTGGCAGAAAAGTAGATGAAACTGGAGGTTATCATGTTAAGTAAAATAACCCAAGATTAGAAGGACTAAGGTCAGGTTTTCTCTTATATAGAGAATCTAGACCTAAACTATATGTACATGTAAAACATGATTATAATTGTGGGACTAGAGGAGTGAAGAAGAAAGTTAAAGGGAAAGAGATTAATGGAGGGTGAATAATATCAAAATATATGGTAGCTACATATGAAGATGGCATAATGAAACCCACTGAAAGCTGTTGAAAAATAATGGAGGGCAAGGCGCAGGGAGAAGAGAAAGCAATGTCCAGAATATGCATGTGTAAAATAGCAGGGGAAATCTGGTGTACAATTAATATGCACTAACAAAAAATGTGTGTGTGTGTGTGTGTGTGTGTGTGTGTGTGTGTGTTTTCCTTAAGTGTCTTGAAGGTACAAGAAGTACATACTCATTCTCAGAAGCAGACTGAGGAAGAAGGGAGGGAGTCGGGGGAAGGAAGGAGGAAAGGCAGAAGGGTTCTCCTCAAATAAAATTTTTGTCTTAAAAAACTTGTTCCAATCCCTCATTTATCTAAGTTACCCAAGGAAGAGTCCTTCTACCAGTTACTTCATTTCAATCATCTCAGAGAACCTTGAACATTTCTCTTGGGACCTGTAACGTTACCTTTTAAGGACCAAATGGTTGCTCCTGTGTGTACTTGCCACTGAAAATGAAGGTGTCAGAGGCTGAACTGTGCCAAGTCTTCTGTGCAAACTTCTCCATTATATCTCCTACATCAGTGGCCAAATGTGTTTTATGATTCCAATCAACTCAGGAGCACCATAATTTGTTATTGCTTTTGAATCTTAAGAGTTTTGTGCCACTGTGACAAATGTTTGTGTTTATTATTTGGTTTTGGGGGGGGGTGTTGTACTTTGATTCTGAGATATGTAGCCCAGGCTGCCTTCAAACATCTGAATCTCTTGCCTCTGACTCCCAAGCGCTGGGGTTACAGATATGTACCAGAAAACCTGGCTCTCCTGCTTCTTAATAAGCATTTTTATTTGCTTCCTTCCATCCCTGCCAAGTGAAAGTGAAGTCTAAAAATAAAATTTTATTCATTAAGGTCATTATGTGAGAGATAGGTGGCAAAAGAGCACTTGAATTTTTAGACTGAGTCTCCAAGAGGTTAGAAAAGACTATAGAGTTCTTTCCAACAGATAAAACGGAAGATATCTACTTTTTAAGTAATGATCCAAATGGGTAGACTTTTAATTTTTGTTTATAAATGCATATTTTAACAAATCAAAATTTGTAATATTTATACATACATTGTTATAATGCAGTCTAATGAGGTTTGGTGATTGTGGAAAAATTTAAGATTAATTCATAACACATGACTCTTGCTCCTCAGCAGAAGGCTATGGGTACGGGTCAGGAGACAGAGAGCTTGCCTAAGAAGTGCAAAGCCCTAATTCAATCCAAAGTGTTGACCAAAAAAGAAAGAAGAGAGGGAGAGAGGGAGAGGGAGGGAAGGAAGGAAGGGAAGGGGAAGGGAGGGAGGGAGGGAGGGAGGGAGGGAGATTTCAGTTCAAAGTCCCCAGCATCCCATGTTTGGGGCTTGAAGCAAGACAAAATAACATGGCCAGAAAGAGAGAGGGAGAGATAGAGAAAGGGAAAGAGACAGAGTCAGAGAAACAGAGAGAGACACAGAGAGATCTGTGCTAGCTAGCTTCCTCCTTTAGCTTTTGTTCTGTCCAAGTTCCCAGCCTCTTGGACATTGGGAAATGGTCCCCTCAGTGACTGTTCTATATGTCATTCATCTCTGGAAACACCCTCACAGACAAACCCAGAAATATAATTTACTAATCTTCTAACCATCTCTATTCAATCAGATTGGCAATCAAGATGACAATTACAGCCTTCTTGATATTTTTTTAAAGATAACTATACAGAGAGGATCCTGCCTTCATTCCAAATTTACTAGGGTTTTAAGTAGCATCCCTTTATCTTGTGTATTCTTTTCCTCAGAAGAAAACTGGTCTGCTGTGAAGAATTTTTATATTCTGTGTTCCAATTTTGGATCAGTGAAGCTCTAGAGAGCATCCACCTTGGTGATGGCAGAGAAAGCTGGGTTAGGTCATGAGAAGAACATCTCAGTGGCAGCAATCAACCTCTCCTCTTAAAGGTGTCCCTTGCTAGATCCCTGTTCCTGCACGTTCAGCAAAGCCCACGAGTCTCTCCTGTTTTTCATGGGGCTTTTCACACTGATGATTCATTTCTGGTATCTTCCAGGCTCAAAAACAGCTAACTAAAACCTCACTGGTTGTTTCTGTGGTATAAACCATGACCCCGCTGTCTATTCATCCATGAGTATTTTGAAAAGTAAAGGCCCAGTACATTGTTCTTGGAGCAGATTCCCTCCCAGTTCCTACTCTTGACTGTAGAAAAGACTTTCTCAGAGACTATCTGAAGGGCAAATGCTGTACTGAACTTAATCATTAAAGCCCTTCCTGCCAGGATACATTTTCAGTTTGCTTTAAGTGCTACAGAAAGTATAGATTGTTTTACTCATAACCCCTCCCCATCTTCTGTAGTAATGAGGTAGGGAGAGTTTCTATTTCATAGCTTCAAATATTTGATTTCTGTGGCTAGCAATCAAATGTTCCTTGCAATGATTTTTTTTAAAACAACAAGCAACAAGAAGTCTGAATCAAGTACCTATGGAAGAGATATTTGGACCACCACATGAATCTTACAATCACATTAAAAACTTCACTTAGTTGAAGATATAGCAGAAATGCTTTGTAAATTTCTTTCTTCTGTGCTAGTACTAGGGTCTCTTGCACATGCTTTGCTTTTTAAACTCAAGTCTGGTACTTTACCACTTGAACCACAACTCCACTTCCAGCTTTTTGCTGGTTAATTGGAGGTAAGAGTCTCACAGACTTTTCTGCTCCGACTTCAGTGATTCTCAGATCTCAACTTCCTGAGTAAATAGGATTATGGGCATGAGCCACTGGTACCTGTTTCCTTTTGATACTTTTGAAAAAGTATTTTATGGAAATATATTCCTTGGGAACCTACTAAAATTGTCTATTTCTGCTTTCCATTAATAATTTTCACTAAAAGGGACTTGTTTTGACTTTGTTGTGAACTCATGACCACAGATGCTTTCTGGAACCACTGGTCACTTAAAAGGTTTATCTTACCAGATAAGATGGTACATCTCTATAATTCCAGTTTGGGGGAGGGTAGGGAAGGAGGATCAGAATTTCAAGGCCAGGGCTGAGAAGGCAGCTCAGTGGTAGAGTGCTTGCCTTGCATGCATGAGGTCCTGGGTTCCATTCCTCACATAAGCAGAAAAAAGCCAGAAGGGGTGCTGTGGTTCAAGTAGTAGAGTGCTGGCCTTGAGCTGAAGAGCTGAGGGACAGCACCCAGGCCCAGAGTTCAGGTCCCATGACCCACCAAAAAAAAAAAGAATTTCAAGGCCAGCCAAATTGGGCAACATAGACCACTGTCTCAAATAACTAAAAGTTAGGGATAGAGCTCAGTGGTGGAGGGCATGCTTAACATGCATGTGGTCCTGGGTCCAAAGTCTCTAAAATTTCTTCAATTAAAATATAAGGTAGTTTGGGGCTGGGAAGGTGGCTCAATGGTAGAGCGCTTGCCTTGCAAGCCTGAGGCCCTGGGTTCGATTCCTCAGCACCATATAAGCAAAAAGAAAATAAAAAGCCGGAAGTGGTGCTGTGGCTCAAGTGGTAGAGCGCTAGCCTTGAGCTGAAGAGCTGAGGGACAGCGCCCAGGCCCAGAGTTCAGGTCCCACAACCGGACCCCAAAAAAAAAAAAAAAATAAAAAAAAAAAAAAATATATATATGGTTTTTGTCCTTGATTTTTTTTTTTTTTTTTTGGTGGGAGGGGAGCTGGTCATGGGGCTTGAAGTCAGGGCCTGGGTGTTGTCCCTGAGCTCTTTCACTCAAGGCTAGTGTTCTACCTTTTTGAGCCACAGCACTACTTCCAGTTTTCTGGTGGCCAATTGGAGATAAGAATCTCACTTTCCTGTCAGGGCTGGCTTTGAACCATGATCCTCAGATCTCAGCCTCCTGAGTAGCTAGGATTATAGACATGAGCCATCAGCATCCAGCTTTTGTCCTTGATTTTTAAAGAACATGAAGATTAGTTAGGACAGACTTGCTAGTGGGAGACTTTCAGAGCTTGTTACAATTTGTTGAAAATCGAATGCTTGAGGTGGATTCGTTTCAGCTCCTTCCCCCTCCACTATCCTCCCACCGGTTCTTGGCCAGTTCTTGGTGCCTCCTCAGACTTTAAGCCCTGTGAGTTTCTCCTACCTTTGGCTTTTTCTGTCAACTCATTCTCTTTGTATTTCACACTTGAGTTTCTTCCTGCTTTACTTTCCTTGCTTCTTCTTGTCTCCTTTTCTGACATGAACATTATCCCCCCTCCCCCCCCCCCCCCGCCCCTTAATTTCCTATTTCTCATTTCTTCTCTTCCATAAAAGGAATAAGACTCATCACTGCTGACCAACTCTTTTATTCTCTGTGGGTTCATGCTGAAATGCTGCTTGAAACTTGCCCGGGTACACTGAGCCCTGATAATGCCAGAGAAAGCAAAGAACTCACCCCCAAAATAAACAATCACTTCCTCTTAGAAGGGCCATTAGTATTACAGGGAACAACTTCTTTTGTCAGAAGCTCGGAAAAGCAAACTTTTTCTATAACCATGAGCTTAAGGAAACTGGTCTGTGTTCAATCAGTAAATACTTCTTGGGCCTCAAAGGACCCAGTGTGAAAGGTGGCAAGTTTCAGAAACTACAACTGGCTGACCTGGAGAAAACAAAGCAAATAACAAAAGATCCCTCTGTGTTGTGCCTTCTTGCCCTCCCTGTCACTAACTACTCTCTGGATTCAGTTATTTTTTTTTTATTTTGAGGGGTTTCAAGCTTTATTTATACAACCTAAAGGATTATATTTTTTTAATGCACTTAGGATTAATCATAATTTATAAATATCAATAAAATTTATGAATTCAATTAATATTTTACCCTGTTCCATCATTGGTCTTGTCCCAGGAAGAGTGCAAGCTCCATGGGGAGGAGGGACTTTCGTCTTATTCACAGCTGAATTCCTGGTTCCTGAACATTGCTAGACACATAGAGGACAGAACAGGTGTTCTAATCCACATCATGAGGACCTATAGAATAGGACCAACTGTTAAGGAATTATAGGAATCCATAGTGTCTAAGGGTGTGTGTGAGAGAGGGGTGGGGGAGAATTCAATTCAAAGAGATGTTTGACACTTTTGGATTAAAGATAAAATAGTTACCTGGTGCTATGGGGGCAGGTTCACAGAGGAAGGGAAATCTGATATTTTCCAACCTTACAGTTTATCACATTGCTTATTCCTTCAGGTTGCTGTAGCAGGAATGTTGCTTTTCATTTGAAAGGGAGGAAACAGGGAGTTTCCCAACATCTCCTTAGAACCTGAAAGAAGCCTGTATGCAGAGGCTAGAGGCAGATTGGCACAGCTTACCAATGAACCTAATGTGGGTTTCTTTTCTGGCTCTGCTGGGTGACCTTCAGCATATGACCTTACATCTCTGAGCTCTGCTTCTTTAAAGAATAACAGAGACATGTAGAGTGCCCAATGCATTAACAAAATGAATGCAAAGTGTTTGACCCAGCACCTGCCTACTGAGCCTGAAAGTTAGCCATTCTCTGCTCTCTCTCCTCTCTGCTCTCTCTCTCTCTCTCTCTCTCTCTCTCTCTCTCTCCCTCTCTCTCTCTGTGTTGACACTGGGGTTTGAATTCAGGACCTAGTTTTCTTATTTGGCTTTTTCCACTCAAGGCTGGTATTCTACCACTTTAACCACCTCCACTTCCAGCTTTTTGCTGACTAACTGGAGATACGGGTCTCTTGGATTTGTCTACCTGGGCTGGCTTTGAACTTCAATCCTCAGATCTCCACTAGAATAACAGGCATGAGCTATGAGTATGCCACTAAGGCAGCTATTCTTATAGAAAGTCACAAAGATACCAGAGAGCTGTCACCTTGTGCTCCTAGATTGCTGAGGGTGAGACCCCCTATACCACCAAGGATGCCTTTGTAGTTTTTCCCCAACTTCTTGTTTGTATACAAAGCAGCACTGAATTTAAGACCAGTACCAATAATCATTACTCTCCCCTCCCATTTCAGCCTTTCCACACCTCCTCCTTTCCACACAGAAGCAGAAGAGACCTTGTCCTTCCTGCTGCTATGAGGAACCCTAATGATTTCCTCTCACAGAGTGTGGTTACCTGGGTGACTAAGTCATTATCTGTTCTGCACTCCTTTCTCACACCCCCATTACTTTGCCTGAAAAAAAAAAAAAGCTATTAGCAGGAAAAAAAATTCATCTGTAAACTGCTCCAGCCATCTACCTAAAAGATGTAAGAAACAAAACAAAACAAAAAACTAGCCTTTGTCTAGGGCACAGAAAGGGGGAGCAAAAAGGCACCTATGAAGGAAAAAGCTGTCCGGAAGCAGGGAAGCTCTGGAGCTGCCTGAGCTTCCTAGAGCTGATGACCACAGAAAGAAACCCGTTCCCAGGGACAGACTTGCCTCTGAGCTGGAACTTGCCTGGCTTGGGTAACAACACTCTAATGAAATATGGCACCCTTGGGATTAACCTGGGATCTTTTTGTATCTGTTTACTTGGGTCCCTGATGTTTTCCTAGATAAACCTAGAGCTGACCTTGCTGTTTCTAGTAAGAATTATA
Organism: Dipodomys spectabilis; assembly: GCF_019054845.1. Lineage (NCBI taxonomy): Eukaryota > Metazoa > Chordata > Mammalia > Rodentia > Heteromyidae > Dipodomys > Dipodomys spectabilis. The sequence goes on from NW_024871460.1 coordinate 19,370,803, forward strand.
TATATAATTTAACACGTGGCTTTGGGAATTTAAATCTGTGGAGACAACCAATACCAACCCAGATCAAGATAGGAAACAATTTTTTTCCTTGTAGTGCTCAGGATCCAACTTAGGGCTTCAAGCATTCTTGGTAAGCACCAACCCAAGAAAATAAAAATTACTTCATGCCAGTATTGGACCTTGAACTCTAGGCCAGGGCACTGTCCTTTAGCATTTCCACTCAGAGCTGGCACATTACCACTTGAGCCACACCTCTACTTCTGGCTTTTTTCCCCTAGCTAATTGGAGATAAGAGTCTCAGGAACTTTTCTGCTCCAACTGGCTTTGAACCAGTACTCAGATTCCTGAGTAACTATGACTTCAGGCATGAGCTACCACTGCGCAGCTATACCAGGCTTTTTGTTTTCTCAGTATTATGTCTGTGAGATCCATGCAAGTTGCTGTATGTAGAAGTAGTATGTTTTCTTTCATTACTGTTTAGTATTCCATTATATAAATATATCACAATTTATCTATTCTTAATTGTTGACATTTGGGAGGATTCTAGGTCAGTGCTATTATAAACAAAGCTTCTTTGACCACTTGTCTAAGCACTTGTCTAAGTATCTTTAGGTAGACTTACAAATTTATATCTCTTGCACTGGGGGAATTCCTCATTCATAAAGGAAACACGTTGTCATTTTTTAGTAGTTACTGCTGAACAAAGTTTTGAGATTTTTTTTTACCACCTTATATTCCAATCATTACTCTATATTAGTTCCTGTCTCAAAATGGTGGGGGGAAACTTGTAGTTATGAAACAAAAGATATTCTTTTGCTGACACTATATTTTTAGCCCCCATTTGAAAATCAAAGTTCCTCCAGTCACTTCCACCAATAATTTGTACCTGTTGTTCTCTTTGCCTGGAATACTGGGTCACTGGCTATTCGCAGAGCAAGTTACTTAATGTTCAGATCTCAGCCAGGTCTTCCTGAAACATCTACATTAGCAGCCTTCCCCAGACCACACTCACTATTTTTTTATTTTTATTTTTTGTCGGTCATGGGGCTTGAACTCTGGGCCTGAATGCTGTCCCTCAGCTCTTTAGCTCTTTAGCTCAAGGCCTACCACTTGAGCTACAGTGCCACTTCCAGTTTTTTTGGTAGTTAATTGAAGATTAGGGTCTCACAGACTCTCCTGCCTGGGCTGGCTTTGAACTGCCATCCTCAGATCTCAGCCTCCTGAGGAACTAGGATAACAGACATGAGCCGACAGCAGCTGGCGCTCACTCACTATTACACCACCTGGCGTTATGTCTTTCCTGCCACTTGCCTGTTCATTCATCAGTTTAGGTAATGCTTATCTCCCAGGAGGGAACTCCATAGAACTGGATCTTTTTTTTTCTTTTATCTGCCATTGGGTTCACTACTGCATCTATCATCAGTATCTAGAATAGTGTTTGCATATAGTGCATGTCCACTGGAAAATGGCCTCTTCCTTTGATTTTTGACTTTTGATATCCATACTTTTTTGCAAAAAGTCCCTTTCTGAACCAAATCCAGCTGAGGTATAAAACCAGTAAAATATTGCAGGAATGACAGTGTGACACCCAAGATTAGGTAATAAAAATGTATGGCTCTGACCTGATGCATGTGGACCAGCTACTATGAAGAAAGGTGCATGGTAAGGACATCTGAGCAGCTTTAGAAAGTAGCATGTGGCAAGGAATGAAGGTTTTCTGGTGTACCTGCCTTGACTCGCCTGCAGTATGAGGAGCCTCCTGGCAAAGTACAACATACTTACAGCAATCCTTTTGTATAAGCAAATGGCCAGATTAACAAGCATTGCTATAGGAAGAAAGACAACATCATGACCAAATTAAGATTAGTCTTTGGGTTTAAATGTGGAGATAGTTATTTCTCCTATGAGTCTTTCTTTGGAAAAGGAACAGAAGCTACTCTGACAATGAAACAGTACAAGAATGAGTCTGCCTAGAACACAGTTGTTTCCTGTTCCTTTACCCAAGAGCTTTCCCAGGAGATCCATATGGCTTATTTTCTTTGTTAAGGTATCTCCTTAAATATCTCATCAGGGAGGCCTCCCAAGATCATCCTTTAAAAAATAGTACCCTTGCCGGGAATGAGTGACTCATACCTGTAATCCTAGATATTGAGAGGATCTTGGTTCAAAGCCAGCTTAAGCAAAAAGTTTGAGAAAGTCCATTTCCAACAGTAGCTGGATATGGTGTATGTACCTGCTATCTCAAAGGATGATAGCTCCAGGCCAGAAAAGTCCAAGAGGCTTCACTTCAGTCAAAGAAGCTGAGCATAGTGCATGTGCTTGTCTTCCCAGTCATGGCAGGAAGCGAAAAATAGGAGGATCTCAGTTCAGGAAACCCTGGGTCAATATTGAGGGGTATGGCCATTGGTGAGCTCTCATCATGCTTGGTTTTGTAGCAAACTATCAAATTATTTTAGAAATGATTATATATTTTTTGCGTTCTTATCAGCAATGAATGAGAGTTCCTGGCTTAGTCAAGATGTGAGCTCTCTGTCACTCTCTGCATATATATATATATATATATATATATATATAATATATATATATACACATACACATATATACACATATGTATACACACACACACACACACACACACACACACACACACACACACACATATACACATATATATAGTTGGTTTTTTTCAGTGCTGGGAATAAACCCCAGGCCCAGTACCTGTTAGGCAAAGTGCTCTACCACTGAGCTATACTCCCAGACCTATGGGGCATCTTTTCATGTCTACTTGCCATCTGTATATTGTCTTTGATGAAATATCTGTTCATATCTTTGACCCATTTTTAAATGAGTTTGTTTTCTCATTGCGTTAAGAATTTTTTATACATTTTGGCTAACAGTCCTTTATCACGTTTTTGCAAATATTTTTCCCAATCTGTGGCTTATCTTTCCATTGTATTGTATTGTAGCTCATTCAGTAATCCTAGCTACTCAGCTACTCAATCCTCCAGGCTGGAAGATTGCAGTTCAAAGCCAGCCCAGGCAGAAAAGTCTGAGTGATTCCATTTATAATCAACTAGCAAAATGTTGAGCTACAAATGTGGCTTAAGTGCCAGGTAAAGTTGAATGAGAGCTTGAGGGCCTTGAGATAGATAGATAGGTAGACAGATAGATAGATATGGATAGATCTATTGATAGACATCTCTATCTATATAAGTTTATAGATAACTGTCTATATAAGAATATTTTTTATTTTAATGACACCCCACTTATTCTTTCTTTTGTGCTTTTAGCATTATGTCTAAAAGGTCATTGCCAAATCTAAGATCAGCTACATCTTATGTTCTCTTCTAAGAGGTCTATAGTTATATTTAAGTCTATGAACATCCCCCTTTTTTTAATTTTTTGTCCATTGTGGGGCTTGAACTCTGGGCCTGGGCGCTGTCCCTCACCTCTTCAGCTTAAGGCAGCACTCTACCACTTAAGTCATAGCACCACTTCCGGCTTTTTCGGTTTATGTAGTGGTGAGGAATCGAACCCAGGGCCTCATACATGAGAGGCAAGCACTCTACCACTGAGCCACCTTCCTGGCCCCTCTATGACCCCTTCTGAGAGAAAATTTGTAGGGTCTGTGTGTCTAGATTCAGTTTTCTAGCATATGGATGTTTAATTGTTCAAATGACCTGCCTTGTTGATGAGACAAACTTCTCTCCATTCAATTGCCTCTTTTCTTTGTAAAAAATCAGTTGACTATTTTTACATAGGGCTATTACTATTTCACTCCATGTCGTATTGTACCTTTTGAGTTTTGAACCATAGGAAACAAAGTTTTCATATGAAAAGTTTCCTTCTTTCCCCAAGGGGAGTCAAGAAACACCTGCTTAATCAGCTCAATACTACTTTACATAACTATCATAGTCAAAGGTATTTTCACTATGTCTCATTTACACTGAGTGTACAACTGACTTTCATTGTTGTTAGTAACATGTGACACAAATGACAGAGAGTTTTTGATCCTCATTCCTCATTTTCAGAGTTACTTGGCCTCTTGTAAGTCATGCTTCAACATCTTTTCAGTTTTTCTTTTTCTTTTTTTTTCTGGTCATAGGGCCTGAACTCTGAGCCTGGGCACTGTCCCTCAGCTCTTTAGCTCAAGGCTAGCACTCTATCACTTGAGCCACAGTGCCACTTCTGGCATTTTCTGCTTATGTGGTGCTGAGGAATCAAACCCAGGGCCTCATGCATGCAAGGCAAGCACTCTACCACTGAGCCACCTTCCCAGCCCCTCTTCAGTTTTTAAAAGTATTTCAAGTCATATGCAGTGGATCCCTCTCATCTGAAGTTTCACTTTCCAACATTTCTGTTCCTTTCAGTCAACAATGTTCTGAGGCAGGGAAGAACAGTAGCCCATTTCCTTTAGGATCTAGTCTGAGTTCATGCTTCAGCCTTTCTTAATTAAGAGTATTACAAAAACACTATTGAGTTGTTTTCTTCTCACTCAAAAGGAGACAGTTTTACAAAGGTACTTCAACTCACATATGGATGTTTTTGTTCCTTCACCAACTCCATAGATTACAACTAAGGAAAGTGGCTGGTCCCTGAACATAGAGGACGACACAGGCCATCACAACACGTACAAAAGCTAATCAAGGCAGTGGAAGCCGGATGGAAAGAAGTAACATCTCGGCCCAGTCACACTGGTAATGGCACTATTCTAGTTACAGGGCTTATCTTGACCTTCCCTTTGGTACATCTGTCTGACACCAAGACTTGTTAAGATTTCTATAAAACCTCTCAGAATCCTTCCTTTCTTCGCCTTGGGCAAACATAGTCATGTGTTGCTCAGAGCCTCTTCAAGAAACGACCTGCTACCCAGCTGCAGGAATGCTGCTGCCAACTGCCTCTAGCTGGCAGTGTCCCCAGGCTGCACCTAAGCTCTCACCAAGGTCACTGTCTTAGTCAATTCTCTGCTGTTATAACTAAATTCCACAGACTGGCTAATTTGTAAAGAATAAAGGTTTCTTCTACTCTTGATTCTGGAGCCTGGGAGGAGCAAGGACAAGGGGCCACATCTGGGGAGGGGGCCTTTTTGCTGGTCGGGGCTCTCTGGAGTCCTGATGTCAGCACAGGCTATTACAATAGCATACAAAACAGATCCAAATTGGCTTTTCTATTGGAGATTGCCCATTATTCCATAACCCATGACCTTCATGACCTCCTCCCTTCTTAAAGGCCCCACTCAGTCCTTCTCTTACTTTTATCTTTAAACATGGGCTTTGGTAGGAACATTCAAATCATGGTAGTCATACCCTCCTGATCATGGCAGCTTTCCACTCCTACTTAGCTCATGACATCTTGAACAGGATCTTGGGGGCAGATTTTGTTTCAACATCAGAATGTTTCTCTTTTAATTCTGTCCTTTAAAAAAAAAAACAATTGGAAGAATTCAACAGTAGAAGTATTTACAAAGATAATACTCAAACTTTAGCTTTGGAGAGGCTAGGGCTAAAGAGAATTACAAATAATGTGCTCAGAATCGAAATAACCATTATAGGAGAAAAATGAAGACTACAACTCTCCAGATTCTGTTTCAATCTCAATCTCAGAATAGTTCTCTTTTTTTCTCCTTTAAAAGAAAGAACAATTGGAAGAGTTCAACAGTAGAAGTAATTACTTAGAGAACTTTATCAGCAGAAGACCTGGTTTCTCTGAAGTTTAGACCCTATGGATTATAAAGTCCAGGTTCTATGGTTCTTAGAATTTTTCCCTTCTTGATGCAGTGTTATAAAGAGGAAGACTGTCTTTGAGTCCGATACTCCATAACAGAATTAGCAAGACCCCATTTCAAGCAGACCTTCTGAAAGTACAAATAAAACTTTAAAAAACAATCTCAATATTTTATCAAGACCAAATCCATCTCAACACATGAAGCCTTCAAAATACATGTAAAAACTATGATTCAATAAATGTACATGGACACAAATCAGAATATAAAGGCTTTTGTTCCTGCTACCCACTCTCCCTGATACCAATTTAGAATAGCTAGAAGTCTTTGACCCTCATGGATTAAAAATAACTTTTCTTTCAGATTTTGTTCAGAGAGAAGCTAGATTAAGATAGATCAAGTAAGTAGTTTTGTTGCAAGAAATTTTACTTTTTGAAACAGTCATCAAAAGTTTTGTTGTAAAATTAAAACTTTAAAGGGTTCAAGACAAAAAAGAAAAGTTACAAAGATGATACTCATACTTACTCATTGCTTCTCATTATTTTAATTAAGAATAATAGGTTAAGCCGGACACTAGTGGCTCACACCTGTGATGCTAACTACTCAGGAGGCTGAGATCTGAGGATCAGGTTCAAAGTCAGCCTGGGCAGGAAAGTCCATGAGACTCTTATCTCCAATTGGCCACCAGAAAACTGGAAGTAGTGCTGTGGCTCAAGTGGTAGATCTCTCACCTTGAGCTCTTCAGCTCAAGGACAGCATCCAGGCCCAGAGTTCAATCCCTACAACTGACCAAAAAAAAGTTTATTAAGAAATACCAACATTCATTTTTATGCTAATCATTGGGAAATTTTTGGAATATTTAACTAATAGAATTATATAGATGAAGTCAGCTCCTGAGACTTTTGGAATCAGTATGGGGAGAAAATTTAGAAGCTAAAGTAAATCATATATTATTTATGTTTATGCTGTTCTAGACTCAATGCTTTAGTAATACCTGCAAACACAGCTGAAGGTAAGTTAAGCAAGTTGAGTCTAGGTAAGGTAAAGGTTAGAATGTGAAGGTGAAAGGCATTATAAATGGCACAGTCTGGCTCTGGCTTGAACTGCTGCTTTGACCCCTACAATCCCCATCTTTGTGTGAGTGTGTGTATATGTGTATGTTTTCTCTAACATAAGGCTATGGAAAACCACCTCAGTCTGGTTTTGCGAGGTTTTATATGTAAAACATTTGGCACACAGCCTGGAAAATAATGTCTTCTTAAGGAAAATAATCTATAACGTAGTATGTTAAAATAAAAATCACAGTACAATTGGCACATTTCTGATTTTAAGTGATTAAATTGTGGACTAGGAAGACTGAAAGATAAGAATAATAATTATTATTCACAGACCTTACTGTGAGCCAAATATATGGCCAGATTCATCATTACTAACTTCCACATTGTATCTGGTGTCATTAGCTCTCTTCTATAAAGGAGTAAAGGATCAGGTCAAAGGGTGGCAGTGACTCAAACCCTGTGTCTGTTCACTCTGCCACGTTGCTTCCAATCAACTATAAATAAAACTAAAATGGTTTAAACGATGTTGCTAAGTTCCTAACTTCTGTATCACTGCTGTCAGATGACCTGGAACTCCGGTTTGAATCTTCTCCCAGATGGAGATCTTCCTCTCTGCAGCAGCACATTCTACTTCAACCTGCTGAATGCTTCCAAAGCTCTCTTTTACGGTGGCTCAGTGGTAGAGCGCTTGCCTTGCATGCATGAGGCCCTGGGTTCAATTCCTCAGTACCACATAAGTAAAAAAGAAAAAAACTGGAAGTGGCACTGTGGCTCAAGTGGTAGAGCGCTAGCCTTGAGCTGAAGAACTAAGGGACAGCGTCCAGGCCCAGAGTTCAGGACCTACGACTGGACCAAAAAAAAAAAAACCAAAAAAAAAACAAATAAACAGTGACTTTAGTAAAATGTGTTTCTATGTTGATGGCAGAAATAAAAGAAGAGATGCTTTTTGTTTCAGTAGGATTTTGAGATTAACTTACATTCCTGGGTTGGCATCACAGGTCTTGGAGAGACCCTGATCAGAAAGCATCCACTGGATTGAATGAAATCAAGACAGAAAACACCACCACTATCTACCCCCTGTAAAATCACAACCTTCCTGGTTTAGAGATACTGCAGTTTCCTCAAAAAATGTGTCACGAGACATAGAGGAACTTTTCAACACTAGAGGAACGGATGAAGATGTCAGCGAGAGGTCAGGAAAATTCAGAAGAGTTGCTCACTAAAATGGTAACATCATGGTTTGAAGAAGACACTTTGCTCATTTTGGATAAAGCAATGTAAGTGACAAAAATATCATGTTCACTTTAAGTTACCAAAGTATAACCAGTGAGAATTGTTATCATCATATACTTAAAAAACAATTTAATGCTAAATACATTAGCATCCATATATATATATATATATATATATATATATAAAAAATCAGGAATATCTCTTCCTCTCTCATACATACACATATGCATACTTACATGCATACATACATACACGTACATACATCTTATCCTTTACTTCTTTATCTATAGAAGAGAGCTAATGACACCAGATACAATGTGGAAGTTAGTAATGATGCATTATACATATACACAGAGTACTTTAACTTTCTTAAAGGTCAAAGATCCTTTGAGTTCAAGAAGAATTATGTCAGGTTTCCTTTGAAAGTAATATACTTCAAAGTATTGGTTTGGTGTTTTTAAAACACAACTAAAAAAAAACCTAATAAGCTCAATTAAAAAAACCATTCATTAGAGAAATATATTTTAAAAACATAATGATATCATTGCCTACCCATTATAGTGGCTATAATTTAAAATTTATATAATATAAATTATATATAATTTTAAATACATATAATTATAATATATAATATACAATACTAAGTGTTGACAAGGATACAGAACAACTGATCCTTTGTATATTGTTGATGAGAATGTAAAATAGTACCATCACTCTGGGAAATAATTGGAAGTTCCTTATAAAGTTCAACATATAATTACCACATAATCCTTCTTCAACATCACTCTTTTAACCAAGAGAAATAAAAGTACATGTTCATACAAAAACATGTAAGTGCTAGACATGGTATCTTTATAATATTTCAAAACTAGAAATGACCAAATATCCAACAAGAAGTAGACAAATACATTGTGGTTTATCCATACAAAGGAATACTACTCAGTAAATGTGTGTGTGTGTGTGTGTGTGTGTGTGTGTGTGTGTGTGTGTGTGTGTGTGTGTGTGAAAGGAATGAACTGAATAGATTCACACAAATAAGCACCATTGATGTTAACAAAGGTAAAAAAGCAATTTACTGAAGGGAAAAAGATTAGCTTTCTTTATAAATAATACTGAAGCAATTAGAAATCTATAACAAAAAAAGAGAGGAGGAAGAGGTACAGGGAAGGGAAGGGGATGGGAAGAGATGAGAGAGGGGAGAAGAGAAGGGAGGAGGAGAGGGGACAGGAGAGAAAAAGGGAAGAGAAGGGGAAAGGAGGGGAGAGAGAAGAGGAGAGAGAAGGGAAGGGAAAGGGAGGGAAAGGGAGGAGAGAGGAGAGGGAACTTCAGCAGAGAAGGAGAGGGAATAAAAAAGGAGGAGAGGGGAGAAAGAGTGGGGAGGGGAGGGAAAAGGAGGGGAGGAAGGGAAGGAAGGGGAAGAGAAGAGAGGAGAGGAGAGGAGAACAGAGGAGAGGAGAGAAGGAGAGGGAGGGAAGAGGAGAGGAGAGGGAGGGGAGAGAACTTTGAACTAGGCATAATAACACACATCAGTGATCACAACACTTGGGAGACTGAGGCTGGAGGATCAAGAGTTTGAGATCAGCCAATGCTACATAGTGAGGTCAAGGTCAGGATATATGAGACCGCGTGTGGGTGTGCGCACACACACACATACACACACACAGAGAATAAAAACAAAGAACCTCTATCAAACCTTCATAGACTTAAACAGAAAATGACAGTTTTATTTTTAAAAACACACACATAGGAAGATCACAGTGCAGATTAGTTAGGCCAAAAGCATGAGACTCTACCTGAAAAAAAATAACAAAATCAATGGCTAGAGTAATGGTTGGAGTAGGAGTGCCTGCTTAGCAAGAACAAAGCTCTTGGTTCAAATCCAAGTATAAAAAGAGAGAGAAGGCAAAAGAGTGTGTGTGTGTGTGTGTGTGTGTGTATGACAGGGGCGGGGGGAGAGAGAAGGATGGGAGGAGGAAGAGGGAAGAAAGAGATGAAGAAAGAGAGGGAAAGATGGAGGGAGAGAGAGGGATCTCACATTTCTTTGGTCATCTCTTACCTGGTATACCTAGCTGGACAGGAAGCTGGGGAGTATGCTCTTTATACCAAAAAGACATGTGCTAGGATGAATATCAGAAATTCTATTAATAGTTAGGCCATACTTACATTTGTTTCTTCAAAGACTCTCAGTCTCTATCTTCTTGGTAAGTCTGAACAAGAAATCTGACTCATCTACAAAAAAATCTAAAACACATAACACTCATGAATTGATTCACATGTATTCAATAATTATAAGTGCTTTATTTTTACAGAAAATTGTGGTAGGTTCTAAATGGTTAGACAAAGATACACTACAAGGGGGAAAACTCATTATTAATAACACATAAAAACTGCAAAATTTTAAAGATGTCTTTTAAAATTTTTCTATAAAAGGGATCTGCCAGTAAGCATTTACATTTTGGCTTACAAAAATATTACACTGTTGACTTATAAACCTTTTATATGGTCACATTTTATAGAGTTGTAGATGATATTTGAATTTTAATTGCCTTTTTCAAATTGATATGTCTGTCCCCTGAATTGAGTAAATATTTAACAAAAGACATTCTCTTTTATTGTATTTATCCATAATTGGGTTAATTAAGTCTTGTTTCTCTTCTTCCGTAAGCCTTCTCTCATTTCATCCCTAACCAAATCTGTTAACTAGGGTTTTGCAAACAAATAAACATAAACAAAGGGCTGGGAAGGTGGCTCAGTGGTAGAGTGCTTGCCTTGCATGCCTGAGGCCCTGGGTTCGATTCCCCAGCACCACATAAGCAAAAAGAAAAAAGCCGGAAGTGGCACTATGGCTCAAGTGGTAGAGCGCTAGCCTTGAGCTGAAGAGCTGAGGGACAGCGCCCAGGCCCAGAGTTCAGGCCCCATGACCGAACCCAAAAAATAAAAAATAAAAAACCATAAATAAAAAAAAGTACTCCCTACCATTTCTGGTGTATTCATCATATGCATTTATCAGTGAATTTCACTTATCCATATTATCTATAAGTAGTAGGATTAGCAATTGCCCAAATGCTATGTTATTTTTTAATCCACTTACTTTATTATTCTTCCATCCAACCAATCTTTACCAATTACCTGCAGAGATAGCAATTATGTGTTTCCCTTCCCAAATGTGACTCTATTGTAGTCCAGCAGTGTCTCTTTTATTCTCATCCTTCCAGGACAAGCACTTTTGCTGGTATTCAAATTACTGTTCAAAGGGGCTGGGAAGGTGGCTCAGTGGTAGAGCGCTTGCCTTGCATGCATGAGGCCCTGGGTTCGATTCCTCAGCACCACATAAGCAAAAAGAAAAAAAAGCCGGAAGTGGCGCTGTGGTACAAGTGGTAGAGTGCTAGCCTTGAGCTGAAGAGCTGAGGGACAGCGCCCAGGCCCAGAGTTCAGGCTCCATGACTGGACCCAAAAAAAATAAAACCAAAAAACTCAAATTACTGTTCAATAAACATCTCTTCAAGAATTAATGAAAGAATGAATTTGACCTTTCCCAAGCCCAAATCCATTGGTATTTTGTTTTTCTAAAGACAAGGACTACAATGGATGGTAGCACTGAAAATTCTTCTGACATTCTAGATTCCCTGATCCTGATGTTATTTACTTACCCTCCTAGAAAGGCCCTGGAGATGTTTCTGAAAATAGTAGAATGTTCTAACCCAGGCCCTAGTATGGAAGGAGTTCTCTACTGTCTGTGCAGACGTAAGGATTTGCTATTCTTTCCTCTCAGGTCAAGTCTGACAATCACTTTCTTCCCAGTACTCTGACCTTCAGTTTACTCAATAGAACAAATTATATGTTTCTTTGTCAAGCAGCTAAGAGTTAATTTTCTTTCCAAAGCTTGACTTTCACACTGTTGTCAGTCTGTAGCCTCTCCTCAGCTTAACATCGTTAAACTCATTTATGCCACTTGTCTGCATAAACTACAGATACTTAGGATCACAAAGTCACAAAAAAGCAAGGGAATCTCTTCTTATAAATTGGTTAGCTAGAAACTTTGCTAAGTCATGGGTTAGGATCTTTTCTGCTGATCACTTATCAATGAATATACTCCTGCGATTTTTTTTTTAATTGCACAGGCCTGAAGCTTACCAACAGTATCAGCTGACTGAAAACAAAACAAAACAAAACAAAAAAACCAAAAATGTTTAACAAATAAACAAGGCATGAATTGTGTGAAAGTGAACCTTGTCAAAAACACATGTGATATGCCCAGAACAACCCCCAAAATAATGGGGTTTGTTTATATTTTCTATCAAGCCACTGAAATATCAAAATATTTAAGGAATGCCTGAGGACTTCATGGCTAAGAAATAGTGGGACCTCCTTCCAAAAAATATTTTTCTATTGAGAACAATTGTCAACTAGAATGCTGAAATTCTGCTATGAGGTCAAGGAAACATTTTTTTATCAGGTCCTAGGAAAACTACCAAAGACTCACACTGCACTTGATTCCTTCCCTTTCCAGATGACTGTTTTGCTAGAAAGAGGGGAAATAAGTTTTCTTTTATATAGGTGTGTGCATATGTATACACATACAATTTCTTATTGTATTTTAAACCCTTAATGAATTCCAAATGTTCACTGCTTATTCTTGAGTACTCAGGACCTAATCACAAGCCAAGAAGGGACACAGTCTTCTGACCTTAATGCTCCCAAGATTGCTTTTGGGATGATGTTACACATTGTTTCTGACTTGTAAATGGGTGTACTGAAACTGGGAGCTCCCAACTGCCTTTACCTCCCTCCCCCACCCCTCCCCTAGATATTGCCACATGTCGCACAGGTTAAGAAGACTTGGTAAAACCTACATTCTGATTCTAATTCTCTCCATATATCTCTCTTCCCCTTTTTCTCCCTCCCCCTACTACCTTTCTTGTCTTCTTGTTCTTTTTTCCCCCAATACTGGGGTTTGAATTTGAACTCAGGACTTCTACTTACTATGAAGGTGCTCTTCCATATAAACCAGTCCTTCTTGATTTAGTTGTGTTTTACAATGAGTCTCCAGCTATGTCTTAAGACCTATGAGACATAAGTTTCAAGACCTATGTCTCAAGCCAGGCACCAGTGGCTCACAATGGCTGTTATCCTAGTTACTCAGGAGGCTGAGATCAGAGGATCATGGTTTGAAACCAGCCTGGGAAGAAAAATCCGATGAGTCTCTTATCTCCAATTAACCAGAAAACCAGAAATAGCGCTCTGGCTCAAAGTAGTAGAGCACTAGCTTTGAGCAAAAGAGCTCAGGGACAGAGCCCCGGCTCTAAGTTCAGGTCCCACAACTGACAAATGGTGTAGCCTGGATTACAAATGTGGACTTCTATACCTGACTTGTTGAAATGAGGTCCCACTAACTTTTTTAAATTTTTATTTTTATTTTGTCGATCATCGGGCTTGAACTCTGGGGCCTGGGCACCAGAGCTCTTCAGCTCAAGGTGAGTGTTCTACCACTTGAGCCACAGCACCACTTCCAGTTTCCTGGTGGTTTACTGGAGATAAGAGTTTCATGGAGGGGGTTGGGGGGGAGGAAGGATTGGGACTGGGGGGGGGGGGAGGGGGGAGGCTGGGAAGGGATGTGAAGGGTAAACAAAGGAGGAGGCTGCAATGCTTGGTAAGAAATGTATGCATTATCCTGCCCATGTAATTGTAACCCCTCTGTATAGTATGTTCACAAATAAAATAAAATTAAAAAAAAGAGTTTCACGGACTTTCCTGCCCCAGCTGGCTTTCAACCATAATTCTCAGATCTCAGCCTCCTGAAAAACTAGAATTACAGGCATGAGCCACTGGTGCCCAGCCAGTCGAGATCCCACTAACTTTTTGCCTGAGATTGCCCTTGAACTGTGATCCCAATAATCTGTTTCCACCATTCTCAGACTTCTTTTTTGTACCGTAAGTATCTCTTATAGAAATGATTGCTAAGGGGCTGGGAAGGTGGCTCAGTGGTAGAGTGCTTGCCTTGCATGCCTGAGGCCCTGGGTTCAATTCCTCAGCACGACATAAGCAAAAAGAAAGAAGCAGGAAGTGGCGCTGTGGCTCAAGTGGCAGGCTCCACGACTGGACCCGAAAGAACAAAAAAAAAAGAAATGATTGCTAAATACAGACAAAATTTTATATTATGTTACCCAATAGAAATTTCCAAGAGGCTGGGAAGGTGGCTCAGTGGTAGAGCGCTTGCCTTGCATGCCTGAGGCCCTGGGTTCAATTCCCCAGCACCACATAAGAAAAAAGAAAAAAAAGCCAGAAGTGGCACTGTGGCTCAAGTGGTAGAGCGCTAGCCTTGAGCTGAAGAGCTGAGGGATAGCGCCCAGGCCCAGAGTTCAGGCCCCATGACTGGACCCCCCCCCCCCCCCAAAAAAAAAAAGAAATTTCCAAGAGCTCCTGATGCTTGACTCCAATTTAAGATCTCATCTTTACTTACAATATGTAATAATACAACATAGTGGGACTAAGCATGGTGGTATACATATAAAATACCAAGGAACTACTCAGGCAACAGAAGCAGGAGGATTCAAGTTTGAGGCTCATCCAGGCAAAAGCACAATACTCTACCTAAATAAATAAAACAAAAGAGAAAAATTGTTGGTATGGTTCAAGTGATACAGTACTTTCCCAGTAAATGCAAGACCCTGAATTCAAATATCATCATCAACACACACACACACACACATACACACAACTATACAATATAGTAAAAAATATCATTGACTTATCATTAACATTATGATGTTAAAATTATGCTAAAATTAGCTCACGCCTGTAATTGTAGCTACTCAGGGGGCTGAGATCAGAGGATCGGTGTTCAAAGCCAGCCTGGGCAGGAAAGACCGTGAGACTCTTATCTCCAGTAAACCATTCAGAAAACCAGAAGTGGTGCTGTGGCTCAAGGGGTAGAGCACTATCCTTGAGCTAAAGAGCAGAGTGACAGTGCTCAGGCCCAGAGTTCAAGCCCGAGGACTGACAAAAAGAAAAAAATTATGCTAAAATTATGTTAAAATTAGATTTCTTGCTGTATTTCCTTTTCTTATCAAAATATCATAGCCTCTAAAAAATTAAGAGCCAATCATTTGCAAGACTTGGGATGCAACTCCATTGATTAAATTATTAAAGCAGGCCAATCAAGAAATTCCTCACGAATACTTTGTTCTCAGAAAAAGAGCAGGATGTGGTGCAGTGGCTCAACTGGTAGAGCGCTTGCCTTGAGCTGAAGAGCTCAGGGACAGTGCCCAGGCCCAGAGTTCAAGCCCTATGACTGACCAAAAAAAAGAAAGAAAAAGAAAAAGAAGAGCAAAGTTGATAGGGGAAAAATTAAACTTTCAAGTCCCAGACACCTGAGAATGAGAAGAAATGATTACTTGAGCCCAAGATAAGAGACCAGTCTAAGTCATGAGACCCTATTTTTAAAAAAAAAAAATTTCCAAACTACTACTCAATTAGAATTTTTAAATCCCAGAAGTCACAACATAAGTACCAAGGCCTGGAAGACAACTGGTTATAAAATGTGATGGATAGTTCCTACTATCAAGAGCTGTAGATAATGTTGCATGCAGACACATGCTGACAGCCAACAGTATTGGAGTTTGTGAGTTTTTCATTTATCAGGGCTGATTAAAAAACCACCACAGATAGCCTCTGATTCTTTACAATATAAATTCCTCTCATTGGGGACAAGTGGACAATTGGGTCAGGGGAAGATCTTATCCTAGTGGCCACTCAGTAGGTGATGAATGGAAACATCTGTTGGATCTCAGAATTTTGGCAAGGGAGTAGATACTTGCTGCCTCCTGCAACTTTAGATCTATTCATTTTTCAAGAGGAAAGAGGCAAAGGAAATGTCATTATTTGGGGGAATTTCCCTCATTGACACATAGTTGAGAAACAATTACCCATAATTGAGAGCTATCAAAAATTCTAGAGCCGGGTGCCAGTGGCTCACATCTGTAACCTTAGCTACTCAGGAGGCTGAGATCTGAGGATTGCGGTTCAAAGTCAGCCCTGGCAGGAAAGTCTGTGTGACTCTAATCTCCAAGTAACCATCAGAAAATGGGAAGTGGGGCTGTGGCTCACGTACTTGCCTTGAGCTGGAGAGCTGAGGGACAGCGCCCAGCCCAGAGTTCAAGCCCCACAACCGACAAAAAAAAAATAAATAAATAAAAACTTCTAGAGTACAAGTAAGCAGAATATATACAAGCAAACAGAATATATTAAAAACTCCAAGGATGAGCATATCTGACAAAATTATTTACTATGGGAAAAGAAACCCTTAGAAAACCTCTATATCCTTAGCAGGAGAATGTAAAGAGTGTAAAGAAACTAAACATTTAACCATACAATGTTACATTGGAGGGAGTAAAGGAAAATTGACTCTGGTGATAACCAAATTAGCAATTTATAGGATGAATATTAGTTCTTTTCAGGGAGACTTCTTCACTTTTTCATGAAGATTTAGGACTCACAGTGGAGATTTCTCAAAACAATCCACCTTTATAGCTCTTTACTATACTATTAATTGAAATTATTGTCTGTCACTGCCCCTAGAATGTGATTTTTTAAGGAGGAACCATTATTTATCCATTATTGTAGTCTGGATCTAAAGTGTCCTGCCAAAGGCCCATGCATTAACGCTCAGAGCATGGCACTATTCCGAGGTGACAGAACCTTTAATACATGGGGCCTACTAGAAGATGGTCATGGAGGAGTTATCAGGAGCCATAATATTGTCTTCTTTTTCTCTTTGGGCCACGACAAGCCCAAAGTAACAGGGGCAATTGGCCATAATATGAAACCTCTTAAACTTTGAGACAAAGTAAATCTTCCTTCCTTTTAACCTTATCATCTCAGGTATTTTGTTATAGCAATGGAAAACTGATTAACTTAACCAATTTTATCTTCAACTCTCATCATAATCTCTGATTAGTGAACACTTATTTGGTACTTCAAGTAAGCATTATGCTCACCTTTGGTTCTCAGCTCCACCCACACCTGAGCTCCTCCTTGCCCTGGAGTTCAGCTGGCCCCTCCCTCTCTCTGCCCAAATCCACCTGAGATCCCATCTACCTCACTTCCTACCCTCAGACCCTGCTGCTAACTAGATAGTGGAGGCTGCCATGCGATCTCTCTTTGGGGCAAATATGGCTCCTCTAATAAACCTTGTAATAATCTCTCTCCTGTGCCTGCCTGCCTCTGCATGGTCCCCTGGGATGGATGTGATGGATCCTCTCACTTCATGAATACAGAGATGGAAAGCCAAAGTCTATTTGGCTTTCTTGTTTTTGAAATCATAATACTAAAAAAAGTTAATGACAATAGAATAAGGCTACATTCTGACACAAAGGGTAGAATTAGCAGGTATGTAAATAAAAAGCAATTTTAAAAACAAGACCAAGGAGTAGACAGAGGGATGAAGATAGTACCAATTAAAAGCAGCTAAGTTATAACACCATGAGAGAAAATGAGAGTAATGAGCAGAATGTTCCTTTTCTAAGGTCATTCTAGAGGTGACCAGAATACTTAGGAAAACTATCATTTTAACTGCCTTTTGTCACATTACTAATTTATCCATCTCACTTCATTAACTTTTTCTCTTCTATTTCTTGCCTACTTTTCACTATTTTGGATTTGCCAATGGCATGTTGACATAATAGTAATAGTTGTTGTAACAGAGAAACCTTAAATTTCAGTGGCTTTTTAACAGACGTTACTCAACAAACTCTATGGGATTGAAGAAGACCCTTTAAACTTTCAGGGACCCAGGTTCTTTTTCTGCTATGACCACATCCACCTCTAATGCCTTTGAGTGCTCTCCATTTAGCTGGCAAAAATGGATTGAACAGAGATTGGAACAGCAAGGATTTATGGACCAGACCAATGAGCAGAGCATATCATTTAGGTCATGTCCCTAATAATCAGTCTCAGAGCCACAGCTGCCTGGGCGGGAGAGTGGGCAATGGAGTCTGGCTGTGGCAATTATACAACATCTAGCCTGCATCTTTCAATAACTCCAGGTTAGCAACAGATAATCGGGACCTATAGCATTATATGTAGCCATCTCCTTTTCACTGATGGAATTGAGATTTTCTATGTCCAATTAGTAACCTAAAGTCACATATTTCACAATGACAAGCCAAGATTGGGCCCATGGACTATAAAACCCTCTACACTATGCTGTAGTCTTCAACTAACATTATGCTGAAGTGAGATGATAGCCTGACTGAACTGTAATTTCACATATATGATCACATGATTATATATCATCAATGAAGAGAAAAGTGAACCTCTCACTTGTGTGTGTGTTGGTCCTGAGGCTTGAACTCAAGGCCTAGGCACTGACCTTTTTTGCTCAAGGCTGGTTCTCTACGACTTGAGCCACAGGTTCACCTCAGGCTTTTTAGGTGGTTAACTGGACTATTTTGTGGACTTTCCTTCCTGGGCTAACTCTGAACCTCTATCCTAAAATCTCAGCCTCCTCAGTAGCTAAGATTACAGCTGTAAGCCACCAGCACCTGATGATTACTCTTTGGACAGTGGAGACATCCATCAGATATATCCACTTACAAAAATAAATATCCCTACATGTTAATGCAAAGAATGATGCTAATAAATATATCCATACACACACCTGCATGCAATTGCCCCAGCTAGAGTTAAGTGTTATGATGATCAATATTTTATTGCTGTGGATATTAGAGGCATAGAGGGGTTTGTCAACTAGATGAGGTAAGAGCTGAGCAGTGAAGAAAATAAAACAAGTCAGGCTGCTAGTCAGAGTTTCCAGTAGTTTCCCCAGAGTTCAAGTCCATAGGTTCTATTTATTGCTTTGTTTTTGCCAAGGGTTATTCCTTATTCCTTAAAAATGCTTTTACTTGGGGCTTTTGTGTCTTGCAGCCTCATTACACCTTTATTCTGATACAAGTTTGTAAAACTTACCAATACTTGTTTGAACGGTTTTTAAATGCCTTGCTACTTAAAAGCAAAAGAGGCAAAACCCTAAAGTATCTCTCTCCCAAAGCAAATCTGACTTCTGTAGAGAAATGCCTTAACTTCCTTTAAAACCAAAGGCATCTATATATATAGTTTAGACATTAAATAAAAACCAATTTCCTTTTTTAAAGATTTTATCCAGTATCTTTTATCAAATTCCTAGAGCCTACTACAAAACGGGAGACGACTAAAAAAAATAGCTTTTGTAATATTAGTCATTTTAGGTGAGTCACTCCCTGAAAGAATTTACTTGGAAGTCAAAGCAAGTTGACTTTAACATCTCAGAAATAAAACCTCGATCCATTTGTTCATCCCTTTAGCCTACTGTGAATCAGTGCTGAGGCGGAAACTGGGAGAAGTGGGGGCATAAACTGGGGGGGGGGGGGGGTAAACGCTGAAAGTGGACTGGTCCATTGCAAGTTCTGGGCCTATACTATCTAGCCCGCTGTCATTACAGGCCAAAGAAAAGAGAAGAAGAAAGGGATTTGTAAAAACAGTCTTGTGGTGCATCCATCTTAAGCTACAGTGAAACTGAACCTTCCAGACGGCCTGAGGCTGAATTCGGAGGTTCTTTTTGTCAGTCGTGCTCACGTTAGGACCCCCCCTCCCAACAGGTGCACAGTAAAGGCGCGTAGGGACCAAGGTGGAGTTGACCCCACAGAGGCAATCGGAGTTGCACGTAATGAACTAGACTCGGTGACTTCTGCAGGTCGCCCAAGCAGTTAACAGGGCGGACACTTCACCCTGACCGCCTCTCCTCCTCCCCTGGCCTGGCTCCCGTGCCCAGCCCCGCGGCCCTGTCCTACAGCCCGCTGGGCCCTGGGAGCGACGAGATCCCTCGAACCCGGCTTCCGCAAGACGAAATGCTCCCGGTTGGTGTGTGTAAAGCCGCGGCAGTGTGAGGCCGAGTGCACACGAGCCCGGGAGGATCGCTCAGTGCCCGGGCCCGTCTCTCCGCCTCCCTGCCCGCTGCGGTTCACACGGCCGGTCTCTCCCCAAAGGGACCACTTTCTTTCCGAAAGCCGCCACCGCTCCTTCCGGGCCACACCTCACCTCCCGCCGGCTCCGCCCGGCCCGTCGTCGCCCCCGCTGCGGCGCCCACCCATTGCCCCCTCGCGGCTGTCACTGCGCGTAGATTCCGAGCTCCGGATTGGACAGCCTCCCTGTCACTCAGCCGAGCTAGGGGGAGGGGCGGGGACGCCTCGCTCGCGGTTCCGAACCTTAAAAGGTTTAAGGCCGTTCCCCCCCCTCCCCTCCCCCGAGCCCGCAGGTAAAGCCGGACGGAGGGCAGGCGGGTGGGGCCACGCGCCAAGGTCGCCCCGCCCGGCCGTGGGGAGCAGCCGGTCCGTAGGAGCCCGAGGAGGCGCCGCGCCTTGGTCCCCACCCCAGGCCTGCTCACAATGCCCGAGCCGCGGAGCCGCTAGTCACCCGGCCTCGGCCGCCCAGGGGCGCAGTTGCCACCGCGGAGGGCGGGGCGGCCAGGCGGCGGGGACGGGGTGGGGTGATGTGAAAGGTCCCGGATGTGGCGGACCCAGAGCCCCTTCCAGAGGGAGTGACTGGCGCCGGCGCAGAAGTGAACGAAAGTGAAGGTGGGGGGGTGGTAGGGAAGAGGGCTCCTACCCCGAGGGCCGAAGGGAAACGAGAGCCCGCTGAGGCTGCCGGGGGAAGAGAGGGCGTGGAGGATACGAGGGGAAGGCGGACAACTGGGGTCGTGGCGGGGAGGAACACAAAGCAGCCTCCGACGCTGGCGCACCGGGGACTGGAGAAGTTGGGAGGTTAACGGGGCGGGGCGTCGGTGGCGAGCGAGGACGCGCGCTCCTCCGCTCGCCCTCTAGCGCGGGCGGGCGGGCGGGCAGGGAGCGCGCGCCGGGGAGCGGCGGTTGCACTGGGCCCCGAGAGCTGTGGGCACCAATCAACGGTTGCCATAGCAGCGCTTGACGTCATCGTGCGTGTGGTGCCCCTGCTGCCGGAGCTGGTGATTGGAGGAAACCCCGTGTCTGCGGAGCCGCTGTAGCCTGTGAGCTGCGAGATCCAGGGACAGAGTCTCAGCCTCGCCGCCGCTGCTGCCGCCGCCGCCCAGAGACCGCTGAACCCCCGTCCGTCCTCCGCCGCCCACTCGGGACACAGGTATGGAACCCGACCGCCGCCGCTCACCCCGCTCCCTCCTGCCCAAGCCAGCCTTCCGAGGGCCCCACTCGGCGTTCCGCCTCAGCCTGGTCGCCCGCCGCAGCGGTGCGGAGCCGAGGCGGAGTCTCCTCCGGCGGACACGGGCGGCGGCTCCTCTTCCGCTGGGCTCGGGCGGGCGCTTGCGGCCGCCTCCGGCTGTTCGCTTCCGGACCGACGCCCCGGTCCGGATCGGCGCCGGGTGCCGAGTCCCTCTCCCCGGGGATGGAGATGGCGCCCACGCGCGAGGGTCCCGAGGGTGGACGGGGCTCGGCCGGCCGCGATCGGCCCTCCCCCCCAGCCCTGCGGCCCCCCCAGCCCTCGTCCCCCGCGCCCCGCTTCCGCCCGAAATAATGCCTCGTCCGCGGCGGGCACTGCGGTGGCGCAGGTGAGGCCGCCCCCTCCCCGCGGCTGCCCTGCTAGCCCGCCTCCCCTCCCCCTCCCTCCGCGGCGCAGCCTCCGCGCCCCGCGCTGCGGCGGGGCCGCCCTCCCCCACCCCGGGCGGTGGCGGGCGGGGGGCCGCGGGGACCCGCGCGGGGGAGGACCTAGCCCGGAGCGGGGCGAGCGTGGGGCCGGCGGGCGGGCGGCGCGGCCAGGTAGAGCGGGGCGAGGCCGCGCCGTGGAGCCCGCTGCGGGGGAGGTGTGGGGTGGGGTTCGCGGGGGACCGAGGGGGCTCTGCTTCTGGGGGCCGTAGTGCGGGGGGAGACTTGGGTGTCCCCGGCGTGGGCGGGGGCCAGGCCCGGGGGAGGCCGGGGATGGGGAGTAGCAGCGCGGTGGGCGCCTCGCCCTCCCGGGTGGACCGGAGCTCCCGCGTCCGGGTGCTGGGTTCGGAGACGCCCATCCTGAGCTTCGCGGAGGTGAGCGGGACCGAACTGCCGCGGGAGGCCCCGCCGGGTTGGGTGTGGCCCGCCCCCCCCCCCCCCCCCGCGAGCTGCAGCTGTCGAGGCCCGGTGGGATCGGGATGGACACCCGCCGCGTCCGGTGGCGGGGAGCGCGGTGGGTGAGCGGGTGTGCGGCGGTGGCCTGGTGGCGGCTGGGCTTCTGCGGGCGGCGCAGGCGTCTCTGCCCCCGGGCGGGCGGCCCCCCCCTCGGACTAGGGCGGGGGCGCGGGCTGCTCCTCCCTCCTTCTGCGAGTGGGGGAGGCGTTTAACACTCAGCTGTAGGTTGGGCTCCTTGACACAGTTCCGCCATGACAAAGGGAGTCGGGGACTGGTGCGGAGGCACAAGCCTGGGCGGAGCCTGGGAAGGGAGGTGGTTGCTGATTGTGCGAACCGGAGGATTTGCGCTTGAAAGTCACGGTCTTCGGGAGATCGCTTTTCCCCCACGAACGTCTTAAGTCAGTTAAGAGTTAAGTGGGTGCGGTGAGAGTCTTCCCGCAAAGTGGAGGGAGGCTGGGGAGCTCTAATTCTGTGAGAAACCGAATCCACTTCCCCTTTCTACCCTAGAGGTTGGCGAGGGAAACCTTTGTCCTGGTTTACAATGTTTAAAGTCATTTTTTCAGCAGAAGCAACATTAACTAGATAGGGTTCTTTAGTTCCTAGAGAGAAAATTTGTAATTTCGAGACCCAGAATGACATACTACATCATTCAGTTTAAGTTTATGCTTTTATTACTTATGTGTTTTAAAGAAGTGTTTGAGGACTTTCTGGAAAGGTAAAGATGATGCGGATACTGAGAAATCAATTCCCACCATGGGTGGCTGTGGTTCTTCTGTCCATCTTTCAATTTAGTAGTGCCTTTTAGGATATGCATTCCACTATCCCTTATATGTCATCACTATGGTTTAGCAATCATTCACTTTTCAGAAGATAAAGTCTAGGGAACTTTAGATGAGGAAGGTGAATTAAGTGGGAAGACAGGACTTGGGTGCTATACTCAAATAAGTTGTGACAGTGAAGAGACAAAAACCCAAATGACATAATGAATACTGAAGGATGCTTCCAGTGTGACATATATTTTAGTGTACATAGATACTTAGACTCAATTCTAAGAAGCAATTTGATTGTTTTCCCCAGAAAATTATCATGTTATGATAAGCTGGCCAAGCTGGCCAGAGATCTGGTAGATTTAGGGTGGGTGTGGGGGGCAATGCCATTTGTAATACCCCTGACAAGAGTTTTAAGACTGTTAAAAGACATGAATTACATCAAACTGACATATGACTTATGATCCTGGAAGTGTGATGAGGATTTAATTGTTCTTTATGGGCATTGTTTTTACTGAAGGAAGGAAGGGAAGGCTGCATAAGTTTGGGTCACTTGGTGATACTGAAAACAAGGTAGTTCATTTATCCAAAAGTGCTTTGACCTTATGTCAGTTAGGATCTTCTAAACAGATAAGGTAATGCAATTTCAGCTTTGCTAAACAAATGTTAATGACTATACATATGCTATTTCAATTTTTTATTTTGATATCCTTTTGGAAGGCTACATTTTATATTCCTCGTGACAACTTGACAGGTAGTAATTTACCAGGTTTGCAATGGTAATGTAGCTGATTTACAACAAGTATGGGTTTAAGTATGTGTGTTTTTGTGGGATTTTTTTCTAAATATTCCTTTTTTTTTTTTTTTTTTGCTCCCTGCAGAACATCCAGTCATGGATAAAAATGAGCTGGTGCAGAAGGCCAAACTGGCCGAGCAGGCTGAGCGATATGATGACATGGCAGCCTGCATGAAGTCTGTAACTGAGCAAGGAGGTGAATTATCTAATGAGGAAAGGAATCTTCTCTCAGTTGCTTACAAAAATGTTGTAGGAGCCCGTAGGTCATCTTGGAGAGTCGTTTCAAGTATTGAGCAAAAAACGGAAGGTGCTGAGAAAAAACAGCAGATGGCCCGAGAATACAGAGAGAAAATTGAGACCGAGCTAAGAGATATCTGCAATGATGTACTGGTGAGAATCGTTTGTTCTTGCTTCATTATAACATAGGGTTCTTATAACTAATATCAGTTACATCTTTTTCTGGGCTTTTCTTTTTCTTCTAAAAACCTGTAAATATAAGAGTCTTCGGGTATTACTACTTGAAGATGTTGAAACAATGGTAGGTAGTTTCTATAAAATAAATGAAGGGGCTGGGAAGGTAGCTCAGTTGTAGAGTGCTTGCCTTGCATGCATGAGGCCCTGGGTTTGATTCCTCAGCACCACATAAGCAGAAAAAGCCAGTAGTAGTGCTGTGGCTCCAGTGGTAGACCTGAAGAGCTGAGGGACAGCTCCCAGGCCCAGGGTTCAGCCCCCATGACTGACAAATAAGTAAATAAAGCAACAATTATCAAACAGTGCGGTTTTGCTAAAAAATACCAATAGACAGTGGTATAACTAGTATTAATCAAAAAGATAAACCTGATTGTATTAACATTGCAATAGTTAGAATTATCTGTATTATTGAGCTAAAGTTGTTATAAAAATGCATACAGATGTAAGAATTTTACACATACTGCTTCATATAAGGAGTGTAGTAGGAAACTGGTTGTAAACGCTTGCCAGTTAGCCACTACAGAGTTAATGCAGTGAATTGGTTATGGGGAAAACCTTGGTTTCATAGTTGTTTCTTTTTTTTTTTTTCATTTAAGTATTGCTAGCTAACATTGACAACTAGAGTGAAAGGTTGGTTATGAATAATTCACACTTGATTTTTCCAGGTTCAAGAGGAATTTTAAGTATTTAGCACCTAGTGTTGAGGTATTGTGCTTTCCCCCAAAGATTAAAAGAAATAAACATTATGTTTTGGTTAATATTAATATTCTCTTACAAATTAGAGCTTTTTGATGCAGAAAGAATTCAAGTATAATCCAGTAGAAAATCTTAACCAGTTAACATCTATCTTTATAAACATGAATATTTTTCCTTTCTTAATGAACCAGGAGTTTTTGTGGAATAATGTGTTGCTAAGTGATTACACTAACACTTGTAGGTGTACATTGGCTTGGTATATTGTGGGACTCTGTATTCAAAACTGGCTGTTATTTCTCTGGACAGGGTTCTGAATCTGGAACTCAGTATGCAAAGTCAAGGTGCAATATTTAACACTTGAACTTCGTTCATGGAAGAGCTAATGCAGAATTATTTCTGGGCTGGGAAGTTGCCTTAGTGGTAGAGCGCTTGCCTTGCATGCCTGAGGCCCTGGGTTCAATTCCTCAGCACCACATAAGCAAAAGAAAAAACCCGGAAGTGGCGCTGTGACTCAAGTGGTAGAGTGCTATCCTTGAGCTGAAGAGCTGAGGGACAGTGCCCAGGCCCAGAGTTCAGGCCCCACGACTGGACCCTCCCCCTCCCCCCCCCAAAAAAAATCTGACTTGGGCTGGGAAGGTGGCTCAGTGGTAGAGCGCTTGCCTTGCGTGCCTGAGGCCCTGGGTTCGATTCCTCAGTACCACATAAGCCCTATGACTGGATCCCCCCCCCATAAAAAAAAAAAAAGAATTATTTCTGATGTGGTGTATTTGTGTGTGTGTGTGTGTGTGTGTGAGAGAGAGAGAGATAGAGAAAGAGAGAGAGGGACTTGGGGTTTGAACTCAAGGGACTAGAGCTATTCCTGGGCTTTTTTGCTCAAGGCTAGCTTGCAGCTCCACTTCTGGACTCGTTTTGGTGATTACTTGGCCATAAGAGTCCCACAAACTTTACTTACTCAGGTCTCAGCCCCCTGAATAACTAGAATTACAGGCATAAGCTACCAGCACCTAGCTTGATGGTGGGTTTAAAGTTGTAATGATACGGATTCCACACAAGACTTTAGTAATAGGAAAAGTGATGTTGGTTTTTTATCCTAATTAAAGTGGGCTGCAAAATCTTACATGGCATCTTTCATGTATGCATTTTGTTGTTTGCTTTTTGAAATTTTTTCTATAACTATAATTTCTAAGATAAATATTGTGCCTTATTGAAACTAAATGATACACCTAATGTGTTAGCTGAGACAGTTAAAATTTAAAATTTGAAAATGTTGGCTTTTTTATTTTCTTACTAGCCAATATCATCTAAGTATTTGTTAATAAATTGTGTTTGCCTTGGTATTTTTCCCCCAAAGTACTAATTATTTTGGTTTTGAAGAACATATTCCAAGATATAATTACCTATAAGATAAAAATCAATTTTAGGAATAAAAGGGGTTTTGGTAACATTTACCTTCCACTGACAAGTTTATTTGCAATGTCAGGTAGGTATTTGCCTGTGTATACACTCACACAGAGTATACAAAAAGTACTTATTTGTTAAAATTTCCTAGGAAAAAGTTTTAATTCTATCTTTCCCTGGTTTCCCAATCAAGAAAAAAAAATTGAGTTGAAGCAATAGATGAAGAAGATGAGAACTGTTAGATGAATCTTTCAATCATCTTTTAAGATTATCAAGGGTCTCTATACTTGTTACTGCCTGTTTCTCTTCACTTTGTCTTTTTGCAAGTCTGAGTGAAAGTTTTGTTTGAAGATTTTGTTCCTTTGCTATATAAGTGGCTTTTCTTTCCAGCTTAGGTCTTTCCAAAGCAAGTCTGACCTTTTCATGGTTCTAATGTTCTATATGCTAAGTATTTTACGTAATATAATTAGCTCAGTAGTACTACTGATTTTCCAAGGCTTTCAACTTGAGAAAACTCAAATGTTTATATAGCTTGATATTATATATATGGCTTCCCTACCATGTTTTTCAGAGATACTGACTTGGAAATATCTTGCATGAAATTCCTTTTCCTCTTTCTAGTAAAATTCAGTAGAACTAATAATTGTTACATTTAAAAAAAAAAAAAAACAAAACTTCTTGCCGGGTGCTGGTGGCTCACACCTTTAATCCTAGCTACTCAGGAGGCTGAGATCTGAGGATCGTGGTTCAAAGCCAGCCTGGGCAGGAAAGTCCATGAGACTCTTATCTCTAATAAACCACTCAGAAAACCAGAAGTGGCACTGTGGCTCAAGTAGTAGAGCACTAGCCTTGAGCTGAAGAGCTGAGCAACAGCGCCCAGGCCAGAGTTCAAGCCCCATAACTGACAAAAAAAAAAACTTCTTGAGCCATCGTACTTGATGACTAATTTTTAAAGGAAATAGGTAATTCTTTTGCAGAACTAGTTGTTGACTGTAGCATTGGTGATGAACCAAACACTAATCATTGCATTATCCTTGCTAAGAAAAATATTTCTTTTAAAAAAGCAGCATAATTGCCAGAATTCTTAGTTTTCCTCATAAGCTCTTCTGATTATATCTGATTATATTTATCAAGTGTTTGTTTTTTGCCATTTAAGAAGCAGACAAAAAGGGGCATTGTTACTTTATAGGTGTTAGAGAACATTCTTATGAGAATACTGATGGTGGCATACTCTTCACAATATGAACTTTTCCTTATGCAAAAGGACTTGAGGCTCTTTGTTAATTGAAATTATGTATAAAACGAATACAGTTGTATCTTTCCTGCCAGGTGCTTAGACCAAATTTACTAACTGTAGTGATACCTAAAAGTTATACATGGATCCAAAACATGTAGCCAAGAATGCGGAGTGGTAATGAAATGAAAATCAAAAAGAGGGAATATATAGGAGAAAACTGAAAATTAACTTAAATAAGTGCACTGTGGTATAAAAAGAACTCAATATTTTGAGACAAACCACAGTTTGAAATTACTCAATTCCTCTGAGAAAACTGATTTCATTTAAATAAAAATGATACCCATACCCCTAATGTTGAGGAAAATGAGAATCAGATAAAAGGTACCTTGTGTGCTGTTGATGTGTTTTAAAAGAAATTATGAGCCTGCCAGAATTCTAAGAGTATGTGTGTTAGTGTTTCAGTGAGGCAGAATTCATGCCATCAGATTTTCAGATGTTTTCGTTGAATTTGAAAACCATGTCTGTCTAATAAAGCAAAGAAAGAATGGTTTCCTTTCCTTATAAGGGCCTCAGACAGGAAGCAGTAAAATTATGTATTTAACACTTGTAATAGTTGATAGCAGTAGTTGAGCAGTCAACTACTGTAATCATGATTCAGTTAATTTAACCAAGTTGTATTTGATTATGCTGTTCTACATTTTATTTGCCTGGAACAGTTTTAAGATGTGGTTCCTGGGCACTGATTTTAATCTCCGGCCCACAGAGCTGCTATTAAGCAGAAACAGGAGCAAGACAGGAAAGCATGCATCTTTTGGGTCTTTGTTAGTTTTGACATTCTTGTCAATATGTTCCTTGAGCTTTTAAAAACTGCAATATAGAATTAATTTTTAGGCTGACAAATTGCTAGGCAGCTCATTTTTTGGAATAGGGACTTCTTCAAAGAATTCTGTGTTGAAAAGGGATGACAGTGGTCAAGATGCATTATATTGATAAACAGCTTTGTTAAATGGCAACTCTTGTACAACTACTTAAAAAAATTTTTTTAATGGTGAGGGGAAAGTATTCTGCAGTGCCAGATAAATATTTACATGGTTTTGTCATTTATGGCTTTTGATATGTCATTAACACCTAAGAACTTAGGTGGCATTAGTAAATAGCTACAGAGCCTTCTAGAAATGAGTAAGCTGGACATTTTTTTAACACTTTAGTAGTCATTTTAAGTATTAAGTGTTAAACATTAAGCATTCAGTGAGGTATGTTAAACAGTGGGGAGGTCTGAGGTATATGAAGTAAGCTGAATGGAAAGGTAGGAGTTTCTTGTTTGGCTGGATGGAGAATAACCGCCAGTAACTTGATCAAGAGCAGCAGGTTGGTTACCTATCGTTTTTCAGTAAGCAATACTTAAATAAGAACAGAGTCCTAGATAGGACTTTAGTAAGAGATGGTTGACATGAAGATGTTTTGTGATGAAGTGAGTTGTGAAAATAAGAGTGAACTAAGGAAAAGATGAAAGGACTGAAATTAAAATGAAACACTTGAGGAAAGTCTCAAAAGTATAAGAACATAAATACTTAGGAAATAATGTTTAATCTGTCCAAGAGAAGAAAATCTTTCAGTCCTTGATTATATAGTTGAAATAAGAGTGAGGAATAATAAACTATTTTAGGGTTATTAATAATTTTGAATTCGTAGGGTTTTTTTTTCTTTCTTAAAAAAATGTTTTGTATTTTTTATTTTTTGTCCTGAACTCAGAGCCTGGGCACTGTCTGTCCCGAACTTCTTTGTGCTCAAGACAAGTGCTCTGTCACTTTAGCCACAGCGCCATTTTCTGTTTTTGACTTTTTCTGTTTTGGGAGAAGAGAGTCTCAGAGACTTTTCTGCCTGGTCTGGCTTTGAACCATGATCCTCAAATCTCAGCCTCCAGAATAGCTAGGATTTACAGGCATGAGCCATCAGTACCTGGCTCCTTCTTGGGGAAAAAAATTTTTTCTTCTTTTTTTGTTGGTAGGGCTTGAACTGGGCACTGTCCCTGAGCTTTTGCTCAAGGCTAGCACTCTACCACTTAAGCCACAGCACCATTTCCAGTGTTTTCTGTTTATGTGGTACTGAGGAATTAAACCCACGGCTTCATGCGTGCTAAGCAAGCAGTCTACCACTAAGCCATATTCCCAGCCCTATCAACATTTTTATAGTTACATTTCATTAGGTAACAACATTTAAATAATTAAAGTGAGTATAGTGGTATAATTGTCATAATTTTGGAAACAAATGATGAAATGGTAAGCATATAATAAATTTAAGACACTGAGGTATAGTCTGTTAACTAAGTAGAATTTTTTTAAGCCTTTTAAGATTTCCTCCCTCATGAATCTATCTACTTTGATTTTCTAGCACATAAAAGGAAGCATGCTATAGAAAATAACTACCCTTAAAGATTTTTTTTTCTAGAATTTCTGGAATATTCATTGTGATTTCATTCTGGTCCCATAGCCCTTGCTGTACTAACAACTCTATTGAAGACAAGTAATGCTCAAGATTTTAGGGGACTTAGAGTTGCTGTAAGTTCCATTAGCTCACAGCTTGCTTTATTTTAGAATCTACCTGTCCTACTTCTTCCCTCATTACAAACTGTTACTGCTGTATACATTTCTTACTTGTAGTCATTTCTGAAACACTGCTTTCATCCTGCACACATGGCTGGCTCCGTTTTTGCCAAAATCTTTTACATAAAGCCTCATGCAGGCCACTGCTAATTCTCATCTTGGGTTTCTGCTTCATTAGCTGTTAGACCTTAATTTAATCTTGATATGAAAGTCATTTTCAACTTTAGAATATTAGTTCCATTCCTTTGTTCTTGGAAACAAGACCATTGGCATTTATTTATATTAACTCCTAAAGTGTACTGCAGAAATAATATTGCACAAATCTGGACCTCTCAATCTTTCTCATTTTACTAGGTACATCTTACTAAGGGGTCATTCTCCACTATTCTTTATTCACTAATTCCCTATATCACATTTAATTGTGACTAAAGGGCACAGGTTTGTTTTGGTGCCAATACTGCGACTTAGACTTTTGGGGCCTTGTGCTTTCACTTGATTTTTACGCTCAAGGCTGACAATCTAGCACTTGAGCCTCAGTTTCACTTCCTTTTTCTAGTTAATTGGAAATAAGAGTTTAAGCACTTTTTGCCCAGGCTGGCTTTAAACTGGGATCCTCAGATTTCAGCCTTCTTAGGCATGAGCCACCAGTGCCTGTTTTATTTTACCTTTTTTTAAAGAGTCTGATAAAATATAGTCCCACTAGGGAATTTATATATATAATATACATGTCTAAAAACAGAAGTAGATGCTTAAGACCTAACAGTGATGGAAATTATGGGAAAGTAAGGACTTTAACTTGTTTTTTGTCTTTTAAACATTTAAAAAACAATTTATTCCTTCTGGGATTATTTGGCTAACATTAGTAAGCAGAGGCAGGCAGTTTCCTTAGTTTGTTTTTATTCTCATTTTTTGTTAGTCCTTTTACCCAGGCTATACTGTTTATTTTGTGATAAACTATAAAACAATTAAGGCATTCTGTCAGCATTCAGTTTTATACAGATATCTTGCTTAATTTGGGGCATAAATTAGGGAGCAACTCTTTTTTCCAGGAAAAACCTATCATCATGGTATTCACATTTCTTAACCTAAGGGATAATTACACCTTAGTCTTATCAAATATCTTGTTGATTTTAGGAAGTTAAATGAAAATTTGACTAGTCAAAAAATGCTTACCCATTTATCTTCAGTCTGTACTTCTCATCTTTAAAACGATCAGCTCTGACTTCCCTCATACACACTTAAAATTGTACTTTTCAATGATTTTAATTCAAGCTTTGAAAGGTTAGACTTTAAATCAGACACTTATAAATGATTTCTTTATACCATCCCATGTCGTTAGCATTTTTGATGGAATACTTCTAATTGGTCGATTGGAAGCAGCTGAAGTTGCAGTTCAGAAAAGAATGGAAGCCACTCCAGCCACAAGGGGGAGTAAGAGACTAGTTTTAAAATTAATGGAC
This sequence comes from Dipodomys spectabilis, assembly GCF_019054845.1. Taxonomy (NCBI): domain Eukaryota; kingdom Metazoa; phylum Chordata; class Mammalia; order Rodentia; family Heteromyidae; genus Dipodomys; species Dipodomys spectabilis. The sequence continues at coordinate 19,402,364 of NW_024871460.1, forward strand.
ACTACAACAAATAGCTTTACTGCTTTTTTCCAGCATCCTCATTTGAAAAACAAAAGAAAATAACTTGAAATAGTTGTATAGAGGGATTTCACTTCAATGTGTCAGTTTATGAGTAGTGTCACCCTTTCAAAATTTTCCCCCAGCTCCACCTATCCCCTCAATTTTCCTTTTTTTTTTTTTGGGTCCAGTCATGGGGCCTGAACTCTGGGCCGGGGCGCTGTCCTTCAGCTCAAGGCTAACACTCTACCACTTGAGCCACAGCACCACTTCCGGCTTTTTTCTTTTTTCTTATGTGGTGCTGAGGAATCCAACCCAGGGCCTCAGGCAATGCAAGGCAAGCGCTCTACCACTGAGCCACCTTCCCAGCCCCCTCCCCCCTCAATTTTCCTAATGGCTTTACTTTTTAAAAATTTTGTGAGATACAGGAATGATGGGTTGGTTCTACAGAATAAAGTAGAAGTTCTGAGGAAATTATGCATGAAAAAATTGTACAAGACTGAAAATTTGAACAATGTTGTACTTGAGAATTAAAATTCCCTTTGTTACTTTTAATGAATGACCTTTGTAGAGTATTTTGTGTTTTTAAATTGAATAGTAAAATTGGGAATAGAATTGTTAAATTTCAGAGTTGAAGGAACATCCAGCCTCACTTTTTCGTGTTCACAGTTGAAGAGATTGAATTCAGGTTCAGTGACATACATTAGGTCACTTAAATAATACCATCTTGGTTTTTCGTAATATATTTACTCTGTTGTGTATGGTTGTTGGGAAGATGGAGGATTTCTTTAATGACCCCAAAAAAGTCACTTTAATTAAATTGATGGATTCTGTGTTAGATTGTATTTTTGAGTCTGTGCTTAGTGAAAATCAAGTTGGAGGGCCTCTGTTTGTTACCACTACCTTTTTTATTTTTTATTTTGGTGGTCTTCGGGCTTCAACTTAGGACCTGGAAACTGCTTCTGAGCGCTCACTCTTTTTGCTCAAGCTAGTGCTCTACCACTTGAGCCACAGTACCACTTCTGGCTTTTTTTTTTCCTGAGACCATGGATTTTTCTGCTCAGTCTAGCTTTGAATTACAATCTTCAGATCTCAGCCTCCCCAGGAGGTAGGATTACAGGCATGAGCCACGGGTTCCTGGCACCACCACCTTTTTTAACCACCAGTTGGAGTTGGGTGTACATGTGTGTACATTCATGCTTTGTGTGAAAGTAGGCATGTCTGTCCTAATGTCTCCATTGTTCTTTTTATGGAAATGAACCATAGTAGTTGAATCTAAAATAGAGGAAGAGCTTGGTCTTCACATATTGGTAAGGTCATACAACAAAATTAGCACAGCTGTATTTTCAATTTGTTTTTGCTGATTTATGTTGTTACTTTCATAGAAATTAAACTTATAGTATAACTGATAGACTATCTTAGGAAAAAGTGAGACCTTTTTTCTGCTTTTCATTCTTCTTTACACATACATCAGTGTTTTTGTGTTCTTAAGTATGAAATTAATACTCAGAATTTTAAAAGCAAGAGTACAAAAGATAAGAGGATAGACGCCAAAGTACACTGTTGATCCCACCATCTCCCTGAATAATCACTATTTTAAGGATTTCTCCTTAAAATTTGCTTTTAGAAAATAATTGCACTTTTTGTGTGGGGTGGGGTGGCACTCTATGTATGTCTGCTGGTATAGGGCTTGAACTCAGAGCCTGTGCTTCTCACTTGGCTTTTTTTGCTTATGGATAGCAATTACATTATAATGATGAAAGTCAGGAATTTAATAAACTAACTGCTATATAAACTACATCTCTTAAATTTAGCAAATAGAATTTCCTGGGTGGTTCCAGAATTCCATCCAGGATCACAGTTTGCATTTTGTTTACTCTGACGCACATGATGTCCTTTTACTTAGCCAGTAACATTTAAACATCCAATATTGCTTGGTGTGGTAACCCACAGCTGTAATTTCAGAATTTAGGAAACTAAAGTTTTAGGACCCCCCCCCCCCAAATCTCAAAACAAATAAAACCCTACATTGCAGAAGTTAAATATAATCTTAAGGATACAGTCCTATAAATTCTCCGATTCCACTTAAAGGAAAGAAAAAGTGATCTCAAATTTAAATCAGACCTTAACAAGGATAAAGTGGTAGATTGAAGAGTGTTTACTGCATGTGAGCAGCTTCCTAGAATACCAGAGGAGTTTTGAAATTAATGCTTATAATTAAGCACAAGAAGATTGAGCGTCAGTCTGTGAGATTCTTATGACATTTCTTGGTGGCAATAAATTTTTCTCTCGCACTACCTCCCACACTCTTTGTTCTGGATTTCTCTTTGGTTTCCTTCAGAATGCTGACCATTGGAAAGTTTCAGTTTTCCAGTGGTCATATGAGCATATTAGGTACTTGCCCCTACACTGTAGTTCCTTCATGTATGTGCCTAATACAATATCTAGATATTTGTAATTCTTAATGAGTAGATTAGGTTTGCAGAGAAGTAGAGTACTTTTTTCTCTTAGCACAATATTATCTGACATAGTATCAGCCTCAAGTTTTTATCTTATTTTGTCATTATTATATAGAAGTTTGGTAAAGTAATAAACTCTTGATAATGAAGACCGTTTATAATTTTCAGGTGTTAAGCTAATAATTACACTTTATTCTAAGTGTTGTGAACTGCTTATTTAAATGAAACTTAAAATTATGCTTGTATTGTAGTTCAGATTTTTCTAATTCCTAAAATATACAAGTATACATTTATGAAGCTTGTAAGTAGGTTAAGAATACAATACAACATTCAGGTATTTCACCAAAAACACGGGCTACTATTGACATTTTGTCCTTGTTAAGTCAATAAAAAGCCTTATTATTACTCCTTGTGGCTTCTAGTTAATAGCTTTAAAAGTTGTTATTTTATGGCTAATGCAGTGTTCATCTTGAGGGAAGTTACTTAGCTGTTAGTACATACAGCTTCCAACAGCCTGTTGAGCATGGGTTTAGGTTAGTCTAGTATGAAAGATAGTGTTTTTGGAATACAGAATTTATGCATGGAAGACAGATTCCTAGCTCTCATAGTACTTATCAACACCTTGCCTAAATAGAGTTTTCTGGTATAGCTTTAATTTTTACACTCTTGATGGAGGTGGTTACTGGTGATTGATCCAAGGGTCTTGGCTTATGCATACAGGTGCCTTACCACTGAGCTGTAATCTTAGCTCTGGGTGTTTTGAATCAATGTCTTCTTTCAAACTCAATGTCTTTCTGCCTCCACCTCCCAAGTGTTGGGAGTACAGATATGTGCCATCATATCTACTATCAAATTTGCTGCCAGATTTTTACATCTTCAAAGATTAATTGACTCTTACATAACTGCATATGTACTAGCCTTCATTTATATATAGGTTGGAGCAGCTGGGCTAACAAGTTTGTTCCTTCAACTGCCCTTGCCACCATTTTAACATAGTGGATATAGGTTTTTGTTTTTAAAGCGTTGTCAAACAGTTAGGCATAAAAAAGAGATAAAAATTAAATGAAGTCCATTCAAGGACTGAAACCAAGAATTAGGTACCTTTTTTTCTTGTAAGAATTGATTTGTGGGGGGGGGGGGGGGGGGTGGAGGGCTCAGCACAGGTTAAAATGGATTTCACCTTTATTCCTAGAGTATATCTAATACCAGAAAGAAGTAGGTATTAAGAGTAGGCTCTGCTTTTTTCGTGTGTGTGTGTGTGTGTGTGTGTGTGTGTGTGTGTGTGTGTGTGTGTGTGTGTGTGTGTGTGTGTGTGTGTGTGTGTGTGTGTGTGTGTGTGTGTGTGTGTGTGTGTGTGTGTGTGTACCTAATAGGGATACTAGCTCTGCTTCCCCCACCGTAATACAACCATCACATTTTTTGCTTTAAATCAACTGGGAGGTAATTTTTAATATATTGAGATTCAAATAAATTTATGTAGTTACTAAGCCAAACAAGATGACATTTTAATTTTACTTATTGTAATGATCATTAAATGTTTATTTAGGTAAAAACCCTTTCTGTGAGTTTAATCTTTGCTGTTCATAATCTTTTCACTGCCTTAATTCACTTTTGAAAGAGTACTTTGATTTGAAATGTTTTGCCTGTCATAGGTATTACTTCACTTGTATATTATTTGGTTTTGTTTGTTTGTTTGTTTTTGGGTCCGGTGGTGGGGCCTGAACTCTGGGCCTGGGTGCTGTCCCTCAGCTCTTCAGCTCCAGGCTAGCGCTCTATCACTTGAGCCACAGCGCCACCTCCGGCTTTTTTCATTTTGCTTATGTGGTGCTGAGGAATCGAACCCAGGGCCTCAGGCATGCAAGGCAAGCACTCTACCCCTGAGCCATCTTCCCAGCCCCATTGTATATTATTTGTAAATGAAGTTAATCTTGTTCTCCTTCCTCTAGTGTGAACTCTGTATGCATTATTGGTTTCTACTTCATTCATTGCTCCACAGTCCCAAAAGGCTCACCTCTTAGGTTCTGCTCTTTTTATTCTCATGAGATGATTACATTTAATGGAAAGATTGCCAGCTCATGAGAAAATGTTCTTAAATACAACTCATTATGGCCTGGTGTGGTGGTGCACACCTTTAGTACTAGCTGTTTGGAACCAGAGATCAGTAGTTAGAGATTGAAGTTGGAGATTTAACTCAGGCAATAAATGAGCAAGACACTGTTACAACCAATAAACTGGCTGTGGTGGCACATGCCTTCATATTTTAAATATTGCTGCCCAAAACACTCTGCTAACTTTTAGATCACAGATTATGCCTCTACTACATTTTCACTTATATTATTGGCAATATCTGGGGGTTAGAGTTTTTATAACTAAGGCTAGTGTAAACTTAAAAAATGTACTTCATTATTGAGTGGACACCAAAGTATTTTGTTGTATAATTATCTTACTGTTTTGTTTTTTTTCCCTCCTAAGTCTCTTTTGGAAAAGTTCTTGATTCCTAATGCTTCACAAGCAGAGAGCAAAGTCTTCTATTTGAAAATGAAGGGAGACTACTACCGCTACTTGGCTGAAGTTGCTGCTGGTGATGACAAGAAAGGTATGCTGTTTTTGTTTTAACCTTTTTGGTTGAACTTGTATAAAATGTGGTATGGACAGTGAATTTCTTAGAACACTGAATAGCAAACTATAGAGCTTTTTGCTTTTGAATCTTGAAATTATATACTGCTAGCCAGGCGCTGGTAGCTCATACCTCTAATCCTATCTAGTTAGGAGGCTGAGATCTCAGGATTGTGGTTCAAAGCCAGCCTGGGCAGGAAAGTCTGTGAGACAATTATCTCCAATAAACAACTCAGAAGAAGCTGGATGTGGCACTATGGCTCAAGTGGTAGAGTGCTAGCCTTTATCACAAAGAAGCTCAGGGACAGCACCCAGGCCCTGACTTCCAAGTCCCCGGACCAGCAAAAAGAGAAAAGAAAAAAAGAGATTATATATACTGTTTAACATTAATAACTCTTTTCTGAAAAGCCAGTTTTGTATCCAACATTAGTTTCTTACCAGTTATGTAAAGTAGTCGCCACTGCATAACTGAGGAGTGTAAAATGCTAATTAAAAATGTAAGCAAAGCGATTCCAGGGTTGTTTTATACTGCTTGATATTAACTATTAACTAGTAGCTGGTTAATAGACACACCTTTTGTTTTGTTTTGTTTTGCTTTGCTTTGCTTTGTTTTGTTGTGCGGATTGATCAAGGCTAGCACACTACCTCTTGAGCCACAGCTCTCCTTCTGGCGTTTTAGTAGTTTGATAGGAGGTAAGAGTCTCTCAGACTTTCCTGACCCAACCTGACTTTAAACCACTATCCTCAGATCACAGCCTCCAGAGTAGCTAGGTTTACAGGTGTGAGGCACAGGGCATGGACAAGCCTTTTTTCTAAAGTAATTCAGATAAGGTTGTTTGAACTTACAGTTCAGAGGCCACATGAGGTTTGATTTTAGGCATGAAAATGAAACACAAACTTTGTCCCTATGTTCTTTTACTCAGGGATTGTGGATCAGTCACAACAGGCATACCAAGAAGCTTTTGAAATCAGCAAAAAGGAAATGCAACCAACGCATCCTATCAGATTGGGTCTGGCCCTTAACTTCTCGGTGTTCTATTATGAGATTCTGAACTCCCCAGAGAAAGCTTGCTCTCTTGCAAAGACAGTATGTATTTTACTTGTTGCGTGGAAGTTTAGCAATTGTCATTATTATTTGAGCACTGAAATATACTTGTTTTAAATCATAGGCTTTTGATGAAGCCATTGCTGAGCTTGATACATTAAGTGAAGAGTCGTACAAAGATAGCACGCTAATTATGCAGTTACTGAGAGACAACTTGACAGTAAGTACATAAACTGCATCATTCATGATTGTTTTTACTACAAAGGAATATTTATGGTTCTTTCTAGTATTAAACATATCCTATTTGCAGTTCAAGTTACATGAAGACTACCATATAGAAACTAGATTTGTGCTACAAATGTATACATTTATTGTTAAAACTCTATTGTTGAAATAGGAATTCTCAAGATTTTTTTTGTGATCTATGGTTTTGGACTTTCAATGACATAAGCCATTTAGTTTCTGTTTGAAATATTGAGTGTTTCTTTTAGTCCCAGAAGAGTTGTTTTATATCAAAAGTAAATCAAGGCTATATATGTATCAGTTCTTCTAATTTTTTTTATCCACTAAGGTTCCTTCCTGTTTTTGTATAAAGTGCTAATAATTTTAGAAATTTTTAAGAGGCTCTACAGGATTAGAGTGTTTAAATATTGCACATCTAAGTCAAATTTCAAGAGTCTTAACAGTTTTTAGTTTAAATTGGAATCCACATACAGACCACCTAGTCCTGGCATATATGTCTCCTTGGTCCCTTAGGTTTTCTCATTTTCTTCAGATAAGCACTAAATTTGAAGTTTTGAGGCTTAGGTTAAAAAAAAAAAAAAAATATCCAGCCTCTGCTGTGTGTCAGGTAGAGGTAGAAATTAGAGATGGTACTCTAGTGTTGCTGGGTTTGTTAGCTTTAGGGCTACATATCTTGGAGACGTCATCCTTTTGTTTCCAATTTAATTCTAGTCTACTATCTACTAAATAGCCAAAATGACAAGTAAATTCAAAGTTACCTATAAACTTGAGGTTTTTGAAGTAATAAAGAATTTAAAGACTTTTTTTTGTAATGCTGAGGACTTAATCCAGGAACTGAGGCATGCTTAAGCAGATGCTATACTGCTGAATTATATCCCATTCCAAATGTAAGAATCTATATTACATATGAAGCACTTAATTCATTAAACTTATTAAGAGTATTTCTGCCAGGCACTAGTGGCTCACTCCCATAATTCCAGCTACTCAGTAGGCTGAGATGTGAAGATCATAATTCAAAGCCAGCCTGGACAGGAAAGTCCAGGCTCTAATCATAAAAAAGCTAGAAGTGTCACTGTGGCTCAAGTGGTAGAACACTAGCTTTGAGACAACAGTGCCCAGGCCCTGAGTTCAAGTTCCAATACTGGCAAAAAGAAATATTTCTTTCTGGGCCAGGAGGGCATGCTTCTAAATCCTACATATAGTCAGGAGGCTGAGTCAGTATGATTACAACTTTGAAGCCCAGTCTAGTCAGCATTGTAAGATTCTCCCAACCCCTGACCCCTCCTAAAAATAATCCTTGTTCTTGTTTAAAGTGGAACCTGAGATATATTACGATTTTTTGAGGGTCTGATGTATAAATTTATACATCCAGATGAATTTTGATGTTAATATAGCAATGAAGGCAGTACATGATTTGGAAGTAGGGTTTCCATTCTATGTCTTGGGCTCTATAGTAAGACTGTCTTGAGGGGGAAAATTCCAAAACTTTCTAACATTGACGCAATTGAAATAATTTTGGAATCACTGAGCTCCAGTGGCTCACACCTGTAAACCTGACCGACCACTCAGGAAGCTGAGATCTAAGGATCACCATTCAAAACCAGTCCAGGCAGGAAGGTCCGTGAGACTCTTATCTTCAAGCTGGAAGTGGTGCTGTAGCTCAAGTGGTAGAGTGCTAGCCTTGAGCAAAAAGGAACTTAGATAGCACTCAGGGCCAGAGTTCAAGGCCCAGGACCAGATAAATAATTTTGTAATTATTTCATAACCCATTGGAAAAGTGAACATTAAAATTAGCAATAGAGAATCCATAATCCCTACATTATGAGACAACATTTGTTTTCACCTCTCAGAATATTTGGTTATGACCATACTATTTTTCCATCATTCGAGTCATATAACAAATGGTTAAAGTTTGTTTTGCTCAGCTCAGAGAGGTGATGCTGGTTGCTAGTTTCCATACCATGGAGAATTTTCCTTGAAGTAGAAATTATCCCCTCTGTCAGGAGACTAGTCAGGTTTACTAGTTGCTTAGCATGGGCCGAATTAAGTCCTTCAGCTCAAGGCTAGCACTCTACCACTTGAGCCACAGTGCCACTTCCGGCTTTTTTCTTTTTGCTTATGTGTTGCTGAGGAATCAAACCCAGGGCCTCAGGCATGCAAGGCAAGTGCTCTACCACTGAGCCACTTCCCAGCCCAAAGAATTCTTTTCAATGAAATCACACGGTGACATGCTAAGACCTTGGTTACAAATGAAAATAGGACTTTTTTTTTTCCCCTTGTTGTATCTGAAACATACACTGAAAAAATATTTCCTTCTTTTACTAGTTGTGGACATCGGATACCCAAGGAGACGAAGCGGAAGCAGGAGAAGGAGGGGAAAATTAACCGGCCTTCCAACTTTTGTCTGCCTCATTCTAAAATTTACACAGTAGACCATTTGTCATCCATGCTGTCCCACAAATAGTTTTTTGTTTACGATTTATGACGTTTATGTTACTTCTATTTGAATTTCTATATTTCCCATGTGGTTTTTATGTTTAATATTAGGGGAGTAGAGCCAGTTAACATTTAGGGAGTTATCTGTTTTCATCTTGAGGTGGCCAATATGGGGATGTGGAATTTTTATACAAGTTATAAATGTTTGGCATAGTACTTTGGTACATTGTGGCTTCACAAGGGCCAGTGTTAAAATTGCTTCCATGTCTAAACGAAGAAAACTGCCTACATATTGGTTTGTACTGGTGGGGAATAAAAGGGAAAATTGGTTCCAGTCACAGGTGTAGTTATTGTGGGTACTTTAAAGGTTTGGAGCACTTGCAAAGCTGTGGTACAAACATATTCCATGGATATTACATGTTGGAATCATGTATTTCTGTGGAAGAGTCTATCTCCGTGTGCACACCCTTGACTACAGCACCAGAAGTGTTCTTTGAAACAAAAGTTGTGACCCAGTTAACTCCGGATAAGGGCAGAAACGGTTCACATTCCATTATTTGTAAAGTTACCTGCTGTTTGCTCTCATTATTTTTGCTACACATTTTATTTGTATTTAAATGTTTTAGGCAACCTAAGAACAAATGTAAAAGTAAAGATGCAGTAAAAATGAACTGCTTGGTATTCATTATTCATGTATATCAAGCACAGCAGTAAACAAAAAAACCCCATGTATTTAACTTTTTTTTAGATTTTTTTTTTTTTTTTTTTGCTTTTGTGATTTTTTTTTTCTTTTTTGATACTTGCCTAACATGCATGTGCTGTAAAAATAGTTAACAGGGAAATAACTTGAGATGATGGCTAGCTTTGTTTAATGTTTTAGGAAATTTTCATGAACAATCCAAGCATAATTGTTAAGAACACATGTATTAAGTTCATGTAAGTGGAATAAAAGTTTTATGAATGGACTTTTCAACTACTTTCTCTACAACTTTTCATGTAAATTAGTCTTTTGGTTTTAAAACTTCTCTAAAACAATTGTACATTATTAGAAATTTGTTCCTTACTCCCTTTTGGCAGCTAATGGGCTTTTAACCAAGTTAAAGTGCAAAGTTTATCATAACAAAAATATTAATCTAACAACCGACCGTCTCCCATATTCCCCATTCTCCCCCATCCCATCCTTGGGGAGGGGGAAATTGATTGGAAAAGTAATATGTTCCAGTTAAAATTTTGGTATATGGCATTTTCTAACTTAGGAAGCCACAATGTTCTTGGCCCATCATGACATTGGGGTAGCATTAACTGTAAATTCTGTGCTTCCAAATCACTTGGTTTTTGAGAATTTCTTGATACAGCTTGCCTTTGATTTTGGTCATTCTGTTTGTCAGGTGCACAGGCTTACCTTCCTTTTTTTAGCTTTCTGTCTTGTCACCAACCATTCCTCCTTGGTGGCCGTGTACTTGGGAAAAGGCCGCATGATCTTTCTGGCTCCACTCAATGTCTAAGATCCCTTGCTTCCTTTGCTTGCATCCCACAAACTATTTCCCTCATCCTCTTCTGCAGCACATCTCTCCTTAGTTGATGAGATTGTGTATATCCTATAAACTCTATCCCGAATGGTCTGTCATTGTTTGCCTTTAAATCTTTCTTCTCTAAATAATGATGGGGCTAAGTTAAACCCAAAGCTCACCCTACAGAATATTCCCTCAGTACTTTACAGAAAACACCAAACAAAAATGCCATTTTAAAAGAGGTGTATTTTTTTTTCTTTTAGAATGTAAGCTCCTCCAGAGCAGGGACAATGTTTTCTGTATGTTCTATTGTGCCTAGTACACTGTAAATGCTCAATAAATATTGATGATGGGAGGCAGTGAGTCTTGATGATAAGGGTGAAAAACTGAAATCCCAAATGCTGTTTCGTTGCTTGTTTTATTACAATTTGATTAAATTGAGAAATATCTGCCCTTTGGGACAATTGTCCTAACTAAGTACTACATTAAAATAAAAGTGCAATGGAGGCCTTGGGGGGTCTTTATTTCCAGGAGAAAAAGAAACCTCAAGCATTTAGGACAACATAATACATCTTCATTCACAGATTTTCCATTTCTCCTGGCCCCCAGGCCCAAGGATAGAAAATTTTTGTTCACTTAGTAGACCAAGGATGGGATCTCATCTCATTCAAATAAATTATAAATCAGAAATTTGTCACATTTGGCCTATTAGGCTCTAGTTACTAGTTTGGTTCTAATATTGTGATAGTTCACTGATAATAGCTAATGTTTTCTGCCAGTAGTGCCCAGTAAATGAGGATTTCCAACATGAGATTCTTCCCTTTGGAATTTGAATAATAAACTTATTTGTAACTCATTTATCTAGTTGTCCCAAATCAAGGCTTCATGTCTGTCTTGTGAACATAACATAGTGCCCATCAATTGGAGAATCCAGTGATGTGGGGTTTGCATGTGAAGAGTATGTTCAGTTACACCTTTGTACTTGAGTAAGTGTAGCCCAGTGACTAGGGAAAGAAAGGATGTGCCTTAACCATCATGCTTGTAAAGATCATAGACTGGGGAAAGGCAGGATGAGAATGTATATCACAATTTAGGGGCCCAATTTTCCCCACAAAGTGGTCACAAGACCCGCCATAATCAAACCCAGTCAAGGCCAACAAAGAAGCTGCCATCTTAGACTGATCATCCCTAAAGTTGACAGAACTGTGACTGGAAACTGATTAGGATATGTCTAAAATGTCTTCTATTACTGAAAGCAGACTCAGAGTTTTGGAACCAGCTGTAGCTGCAGCATTAAATACTACTGGGGGGAAAGTGTGCTTGACCCAAAGTGTGCTATCATCACTGTATGAGCACTCAATGTGTTTAAGACTGACATGTACCTGTAGCAGGTCAAACGGTACTGACAAGTATGTATTACTCCAACTACCCAGTTTTGCAAAAGGGTGTCTTAACCACTACTTTGTTGCAGAAATGAATATAAACATGTTGGTAAGACCCAAATACTTGATAATAGTTTGTTCTGTGGCGTTACTGAAAGTCCAAGTTGAAGCATTATAGAAGGTTTGTCAGTACCAGATTCCAAATTCCAGTCCCAATCAATGCTTAGTTGGTATTAATAATTGCTAATCTAATTGGGTGTTGGCTTGGGTCAGTCCTTTAAGGCACGGCAGAGATTTGTTCAGCTTATATTTGCAGAATAAATGAGATCCAGATGGAAATTACAGAATCTACAAGGGCAAATTTTAGAATTTGGGTGGGACCACAAAGATTAAGGCTGACAGCAATCAAAATAGGCCTTTTCACATTAAAGCTGGTGTTTGGAAGCAGATGTCATTTAGAATTTGTGTGGCGATGAGAGGGTGGAGATCAGTTGCCTGGGACTTGAGAAATTTGCTGTTGTGTTTTTTAAATGTATGTACAAGCCAACTCCAGATGATGTACTTAAAAGCAAAGTTTAGAATGTTCTTAAGATACAGGCTAGTGAACTTGCTGATAGGGCAAGGGAAAATAGGGACACAGCGCCAATGTTTTGTAATTTTGAAAATAAAAATTTACAGAAATTAAGGCATCTGAAAGAGTCACACAGCTGTGGAGACAAAACCTGACAAAAGATCAGTGCCACGAATATATAAAACTTCCGTCAAGCAACAAGGGCAGATTGAACATGAGCATGCTCAGTGACTGAAGCTACCCTGGGCTACTCAGCAAATTGGCTAAGCTAGGCTACATGACTAGACCTTGTCTTAAAAAGGGGAGGAGATGTCTATCCTGTATGTGTGTGTATATATATATGTATGTATATATATATATATATATACACACAGTACGTATGTATGTATGTATACACACACACACACACACAGTTTGAGGTTCAAAAGCTAATCACAAGGCAAGATGGCACATGTCTGTTAGCCCAGCATTCAGAATGTTGAGGGAGGAAGCAAGATAAGTTTTCCAGTTAACTTAGATGGAGGAGACTATCTCAAAAGAATAAATTTTAAAAATCTGGGTTTCAAAAGAATACAATTTGGGATTATCTGGTGACATTGAATATCTATAGCCCAACACGAATCTTGGATGTATGCATTAGAATATTATAAAACAATATCATAGCTATACTGAATCAGAAAAAAATTCAAAATAATCCAAACGTTTGTTGAGAATGTGTAGTGTTACATCATCTCCAGTAGTGGAAATAACGACATAAATAACAATGGCTTGTGAAAAAAAAAGCCTCAGCTAAACATTGTGTTCCCTGGAAAACTCAAACATGAATTGATACTTATACTGTCATCAAGAAATGCAAGTACAGGGGCTGGGAAGGTGGCTCAGTGGTAGAGCGCTTGCCTTGCATGCCTGAGGCCCTGGGTTCGATTCCTCAGCACCACATAAGCAAAAAGAAAAGAAAAGCCGGAAGTGGCGCTGTGGCTCAAGTGGTAGAGCGCTAGCCTTGAGCTGAAGAGCTGAGGGACAGCGCCCAGGCCCAGAGTTCAGGCCCCATGACCGGACCCAAAAAAAAAAAAGAAATGCAAGTACAAAACTTGGAGGACACCGATAGAGAACAAACAAGGGACAGCTGAAGGTATTAGGACAGGTAAGTCTAAATTAACAGTGATGTTTTCAACTTGGAACTGAGCTAGGATATCACACAAATTCATGCAAGAATAGAGATGATACAAGGATCATGACTAATTCAGTCTTGAGCATCAAAGGTCACAGGAAAAGAACTAATGAAAACAAAATATGGGGCTTAAAAAATAGTCAAACTCACTTGAATGGTAACAGAAAAGAACATTTGCCACCAAGTTTGATTAATGCAGTCTACAGAAGCTGTGAAATGCATTACATGTTAAAATTGTCTTTTATTTTCAGTGCACTGTGGAAGAGCAGAATGCCAAGAACTGGAGATTTGCTCAACCGAAAGGATTTATTATCAAATGCGGCACTTCCAAAGAGAAAACCAGCCATCTCTGAAAAGGAGGAAAGTCTTTAAAGATCTTTATTAGGACATGATGAGTTTCTGTGTATCTGTGTGTGTGTCTATGTGTATGTGTGAAGTTTAAGGACTTTATATCCTACTAAACTAGGGCTGGAGACCTTTTTTTCTGCCAAATGACGATTTGGATATAATTCTAGGGCCATACAAAATTGTCCACTATCTTTGGTCATGCATTCAATTAACTCCTAATGTGGTGGCTGGGAACTGCTTCTCTAGTGATGGTAACTGGTATTGACGATGAAGTTACTCCAACTGCTTTTCTGAGTTTGTGATGGTGAGTCTGGAGCTCAGTTGACTGCAGTGCTGAGTTTTGAAAAGAACTGTTTGCAGCAGTCTTTCTGAGTACAGATTCATTCTTCAAAGCATGTCTCCTCATAGTTGGAAATTTATCATTGCTTATGTAATTTTTTTTATGCCAGTCCTGGAACTTGAACTGAGGGGCTTGGACACTGTCCCTGAGCTTTTTTCTCTAAACTAACACTCTACCACTTGAACCATGCCTCTAATTCTGGATTTTTGCTGGTTAACAACATAATAACCTCCTGACTTTTCTGTGTGGGCTAGCTTCACACCAACCTCAGATCTCAGATCTCAGCCTCTTGAGTTGCTAGGTTTACATGTTTGAGCCACCAGTGCCAGGCTGTTTATATAATGTTTATAGAATTCAGTGGCTTTGCCGGGTACTGGTGGCTCAAGCCTGTAATCCTTTCCTGGGCAGGAAAGTCTGTGAGACTCTTATTTCCAATAAACCATCAGAAAACTGGAAGTGGTGCTGTGGCTCAAGTGGTAGAGTGTTTGCCTTGAGCTGAAGAACTGAGGGACAGCGCCCAGGCCCAGAGTTAAAGCCCCACAACACAACTGACAATAATAATTCAGTGGCTTTCAGTTCATCATGGCTTTGCAGCAAAATGATTTCTTCTTGTAGGTTATCCAGCACATCAGCTAGTTCCCAATTAAACAATGTAGCAAATATGTTCAATTCCATTGTTTAGTTTCCTCCATCTTCAATCTTTGGTTAAACAGCTCAATTTGTTTTAAACATTCACCAGCATGCCTCTCGTGGTAGAAGACTTTAGTACTTTCAGTGTGGGGAAATGCACTGCATTGTGAGTTGCACTTTCCACAAGCTTAATTTAGCTTCACACTTGAAGGCTGGGAGCTGGGGTTCTGTAGCTTGACATTCAGCTTGGAAGAGGTACTTCGTAATGTTAACTATGAATGGTAGATCTCACAGCCACTTGCTACCACTGAGTTCCATGACAGGTTTTCTCTTCATCACCATAAACCCCTTAACTTCATCTCCACTAGTAAAATCATTATATCATAATTATTGGAGTGTACCCAGAATACTTAATATATGGTATGGTATAAATACACATAAATTTGGGGGTTCCACCTAAAATTCTGCAGGAAAGTTTTATTATTAGGGAGCATATTGATCAAAGAGTAACATTTAACTGAACCAACATGTCTCATGTTAATGGTTTGGGAGGAAAAGTGGCTACATAGGGAAAAGATGTTGCTCCCTTGTAGAGTCTATGTATCTCATTTAGCATCATCAAGGGTGATTAATGCTAGGTTGAATAGGAGACTCACTTGGAGAAGTATAATGAGATGGGGTGCCAAGAAGGAATCTTGGGAACTGAGAAACTACAGAGCACCTATCTTGGCTCTCTGAGGGTCCCAGCCGTTTTACTGGTGTAAAGCTTTGTGCTGCCAGTGCTGTCCTTGTCCCTAGAGAGCCCATGTCCTCTAAGTCAAGGACTTGGCCCCAGAGACCGCCTCTCCTGCCCACATTCAGTTCACTCAGTGAACATTTTATTCCCACTTTTTTTTTTTTTTTTTTTGGTCTTGGGGCTTGAACTCTGGGCCTGGGCGCTGTCCCTGCGCTCTTCAGCTCAAGGCTAGTGCTCTACCACTTGAGCTACAGCACCACTTCCGGCCTTTTCTGTGTATGTGGTGCTGAGGTATGTAACCCAGGGCCTCATGCATGCAAGGCAAGCGCTCTACCACTAGGTCACAAATTCCCAGCCCCTCCCACTTAATTTTGGTTTTTTGTTGTTTGTGTGTTTGTTTGTTTGTAGGTCATGGAGTCTGAACTCTGAGCCTGGGCGCTGTCCCTCAGCTCTTCAGCTCAAGGCTAGCTCTCTACCACTTGAGTCACAGCGTCACTTCCGGCTTTTTTTTTTTTTTTTTGCTTATGTGTTGCTGAGGAATCGAACCCAGGGCCTCATGCATGCAAGGCAAGCGCTCTACCACTGAGCCACCTTCCCAGCCCCCACTCCTTTTTTTTTTAATAGAAAGCTCTGATACTGTCAAAAAATCCAGCCTATAGATAAAGGTACAGAAAGTAGACAGCACATCCTTTCAATATCATGGCACCAATGGCTTATACTTGTAATCCTAGTTACTTGGGGGGCTGAGATCTGAGGATTGCAGTTCAAAACCAGCTCTGCAGACAAATCTGAGAGACTCTTATTTCCAAGTAGCCAGCAAAGAGCTGAAAGTGGAGATGTTGTACAATACCAGCCTTGAGTGAAAAAGGCAGGCAAGAATGCAAAGCCCTGAGTTCAAGCCCTAGTAGACACACACACACACATACACACACACAACACTGACAGTGACTATTGAATTGAAATATAGCAATCCACACTGAGTTATATTGTAAATGCATAATAAACTACGTTGGATTTCTAAGACTCAGTGTAGAAAAATTATAACCTATCCATACTTTTATTCTATTTTGAAATGACATTTGGGACATACTGAATATACCAGGTTAAATAAATTATTTAAAATAATTACATTTAAAAAATGGCTACTGGAAATTTTAAATCATGCCCACAGTTTTCCTTCCTCTTCAGTTGGATAACATTTTAGCCTCTTTGCAAGGCTACCAGGTTTGTCAAAGATCAAGACTCGTCCTATTATTCTACATTCAGCCTTCCAGTGCAGCTTTGGAAAGTATCATTTATGATAAAATGCAGAACGTTCCTTGAACCTCTCACATGGAAAACCTTCCTCAAATAATATTACTTTTGTTCTTGCTGTTTGCTTGTTTTTTTGAGACATGGTCATTCATCCCAGCCTTAAGAAAGTGAGTTCCCAGGAGAGAAACACAAAGGCACAATGCATAAGTGACTCTTCATATTTATATAAAAGACATACAGAAATTAACTCCAAGATATGGAAGTAAAAGACTCTTTGTTTTAGTTTTTAGTTTTTGATGATTGCTTTCTTGACATTATTTATGGTGTCTTTGAGAGTGTGCCGAGGAGGGCACAGAACTCAAGGAGAAAAAGGGTGAAAAAGTGCAGCAGCGGAGCTCACTGGACATAGATGAACGTGAACTATACAACGTGTGGGTGGAGATGGGAGGGAGAGAGTGAGGGAACAGAAGACACTGCAGAAAAGGAAATGTACTTATTACCTGACTTTGTGTAATTTAATCCCCCTGTACATCACCTCTATAAAAATAATAAAGTTTTTTTAAGTGAGTTCCCAAGTGGCCACTTGCTGGGCAGAGATGGAATGGAAAGCTCTCCCCCCTGACCCCGCAGCCCACCTCGGAACAGCCTTTCTCTTGTGTGATGATGGGGTCTTGACTCTGCTCATTCTCACAGAGTGATTCATGCTGCCTTTGCCAGCTCAGCCATTGTCCACTGCCTGCTCACACCCCCGCTCTTCCCAATCCAAAATGACTCCAAAATGACACGTGCAATCATTTAACCCTCGTTTTGATATGAGGAATGAATCTCGGAAATCTTGGAAGTCGAGACAGGCCAACTGAGACCAAGAGGCAAAGCTTACCACATCCTTGATGATTCTGGAACTACCCAACTGGCAGTCTATGGGGTGGGGGTCCCCTGCTTGGTGCTCTAGCCCAATAATGCAGAGTCAGTAGATTTCTGTGGTAATCCAAAGCCAACCACTTACTTGACAAGTTAGTTTTCCTTCCCAAGCCTCAGTTTTCCCATCTGTAAATTGAGAGTAGTGTTACTTCAAAACAACTAAGTAATTAAACTGAAACAGAACTGTGGGCAGATAGCCTACCCTATATGCTCCAGGGATACCGACCGCTGGCCACAGAGGTGCTTCAGTACAAGAATGACAGTATGTTTGATGCCTGAGGGTAATGATGTAAGAGATTCCAGATGTTGTCCCAGCAGACTGCAGCCCCTTGTATCAGTCCAGATAGGAGCCTTTCCTGGAACCTGCAGACCTGACCATTAAGGATATAGACAGAGCCTGAGCAGTGACCTGCTCTGGCCATGCCAATCTCTGCCAGAAATCTGTTCCACATTCCATACCCTTCAATACCCTGGAGCCTGGGTAAAGGAATTAGATATGTAAGAAAATCTAAGACTAAGACCTCACAGTGCAGATGCTGAAACTCAGGATTTCAGAGTCCTATGCCCTAGGGCTAGCTGTGGGACTAGATCCTGGCTCTACTTCCTATCAGCTGAGTG
Organism: Dipodomys spectabilis; assembly: GCF_019054845.1. NCBI lineage: Eukaryota > Metazoa > Chordata > Mammalia > Rodentia > Heteromyidae > Dipodomys > Dipodomys spectabilis. The sequence goes on from NW_024871460.1 coordinate 19,420,642, forward strand.
AGTGAGAGAAATAACCTCAGTAATTGGTCTTTATCTTGGTTTACCTCATCTGTAAAATGCAGTTAATACTTTCCACCTCTCCAGGTTGTTAGGAGGGTTAGATAATCTGTGGGTTTTTATTTATCTGCTACTGCATAGAAAATCACCCCATTTATCATCCTAGGTCAGGATTTAGTGGGTCAGAAATTTGGACAGAGCTTACTCAGGTGCATGATTCCTGTTCCTGTGACATTGGATGAGGTCCCTTGGTGGTACTTTTGGTGATGGCTTCACTCCCCTGCCTGGTGTAACAGGAACAACTCAAGGTGGTGATCAGGCATTAGTGGGTGCTCTTCCCAACATGGTGAGCTCTGGCCAGTTGAATCCTTACCCTGGGCTTTCTGGGAGTGCTCCAAGAGGGAAGAATGGGAGCTGATAATTACTAAATGCAGGGTTCAGGATGCTGGAAGAGCATCTATCTATCTATCTATCTATATTTATACACACACACACATATATATATATATATATATATTTACACACACACACATATATATATATTTACACACACAGACACACCATATTCTATTGGTCACAGTTATCACAGAGCCTGTCCAAACCTAAGATGAAAAGATAGAGACTCTATCATGAATAGAATGAAAATCTGTATTTTCTTGTGTTTTAAAGGGAAGGTGGCTTAATCAAATGTACAATTGGCCTAATCTTAGTGCGACTATTGTGACTAGATCCTGTAAGACAGGCACTGCTTACCTGCTCTCAAACTATTTCTCATAATTATAGCAGCTTGAAGTGCTGATTCTATTATGCCCATACTAGGGCTTGAATATGTCCCCCAAAATCCATGTGTTGAAAACTTAATCCCCAGTGCAACTGTGTTGGGAGGCAGAGCCTAATAGGAGAATTGGGTCAGGAGGGCTCTGCCCTTAGAAATGGATTAATGTCATTACTGAGAGAGGAGTGGGTTGATCCTCACAAAAGTGGGCATGTTATGAGCATAGTACCCTCTTTCTCTTACTCTACTGCATGCCTGCTTGGCCTTCTACCATATTGTAATGAAGCAAGAAGCTCTTGTTGGCTACAGCCCCTTGACTTTGGCCTTCCAGGACTCCAGGTACATGAGCTGAACAAGTTTCTATTTATCATTTCCCCAGCCCATGATATTCTGTTATAGTACTAGAAAACCAACAAGACAGTTTGTATCATAGTAGGGTCTAGAAGAGGCTAAGGAACTTGCCCATTGGTCATATATTATCTTTTCTTTTTTTTTTTTTTTGCTGGTTGTGGGGCCTGGGCACTGTCCCTCAGCTCTTCAGCTCAAGGCTAGCGCTCTACCACTTGAGCCACAGCACCACTTCTGGGTTTTTCTGTTTATGTGGTGCTGAGGAATCGAACCCAGGGCCTCAGGCATGCAAGGCAAGCGCTCTACCACTGAGCCATCTTCCCAGCCCCAATCTTTCTTTTCTTCCTTGCTTCCTTTTCTCCTTTCTTCCTCCCTCCCTCCTTTCCTTCCTTTCTCCTTTCCTCCTCCTTTCCATCCATCCTTCCTTCCTTTCTCCCTTCTTTTTCTCCTTTAAAAAAATGTTGGCACTAGGGCTTGAAGTCAGGATTAGCTAGGAGCGAGCTAGGAGTGAGCCAACAACACCAAGCCTGGATATTACATTTTGCAAGACCCCAGACCTCCAACCCTGCCACAATGTAGCACTTCTGGTTTTACATTCCTGGTTCCTGGATGGATCACCTTGAGAAATGATCACAGATCTCACTATGTCTCTTTCCTGTGCACTCCTTTCAGTACCTTAGAAAACATGGCACTTCCTGCTCCTTCCACCTTGAGCTGTTCAACCCAGCAGTATTTTATGGGAACTAGCAGCTTTGCACATGCTGTTCCTTTTGCTGGGAAAACTCTCTTCTTTTGCTGCTTGGCTGACACAATTTATGCTTCTCTAAAGGCTTCCTGTTATTCCCTGGTAGGTCTCCACAGTACCTGTGGGGTCTCCCTTAAGCCTTTGCTGGCAGGCAGAGGCCCTGTCATGATGCGGATCCCTTTTCACTCATTCTCCTGGGCCAGCCCTGGGAGCTGTCCAGCAAAGTAGAGAGGTCATGGGGCCTACAGTCAGGTGGGAAAACTCTTCAAGACAATTGAAGTTCTTCAAGACAAGTTGGGCAGTTCTGTGAAGACTTAGTATGCGGGGGGGGGGGGGGGGGGGGGGGGGGGGCGGGGGGCGGACCCAGACGTTCTCGCTTTCTTAAGATTTCAGAGCACCTCATTTTCTCCTTTTTCTGGGGAAGGAAAATAATCTCTCCACAATTCTGCTAATTATTCTTTGAGGCTATTCATTTCCCTTTGTTCCTGTCCCTCCCAGACAAACTTTACCTTGTGTTCTGCTTTTTCCAACCCTGAGGTCTAAAAGTGGGACTGTGTTAGAAGATGGGCGGAGAACAGAAAACAGAAGTTGTTGAAGAAGAACAAAATTGTTACAACAATTCCTCCTCACGGAATATTTTTGTTTTCCTTGATTTCCCACAAACAACCGAGTGAAACTATCGCCTTCATGTTTTACTAGAGGATTTTGCTTTTCTTGGAAATTTTTCCTGGGCACTGGAGTTTCATGTGGTTTTCCCTTTGAGCTCGTGCCAAAGAGAACACTTGTCAACACAAAGGTAGAGGGACAGTTCGGTGGGAGGGGAAAGAGTGTGAGAAGCTTGAAAACAAATGTGTTTCTGGAAAACCTTTGAGCGTCAGTCTCCTCTCCAGGGGTCTGTGTTCTGTGGAGACTCACACACTCACGCTCAGGCCTGCTCAGAGGTTGAGCTGCTTCAATATGTTTTGGGGATTCGGCTCTTCTATAAGAGATGCAATTCCTCAAGCTGTTCCCAGAAAAAGTAAAAAGATCTCAACTCATGAAAATATTGCATTTCTGTGACATTCATTCATTTGTTGATCCTCCTGTACATTCAACAAGTATCCACTGAACACTTGGTACCCCAGACAACTGCCAGCCCCTGAGTGTTTATCAACAAACAATGGAGGCTGTATGCTCTGGGAGGTGTATGTAGAGAGAGATCACTAGTCGTTACAAATCGTTCCTGCCCATCTTCTGCCTAACTATCTGGAACCCTAGAACCTAAAAATCATTAGAAACACAGAGAAGAAAGTTCTCAAGAGGTTAAACAATGTGCCTAGAGCCTCCCAGATGGCAAAGTAAGAGCAGGAACTGACTGTTATTCAGGTCCCTTAAGAGCCAGACAGCTCTGTGCCCTGGTAATAACAAGAGCATGGAAGCATCCTCTCTGTCCCCCTTCACCCCCCCCCTCTCTCTCCCTCTTATACACACAGACACAGACACACACACGCACACAGACACACACACACACACACACACACACACACACACACACACACATGCAGGTGGCTGAGAAGGTGGCAGGGCCAGCTCCTGCACACACCGGGTAGACAGAAGTTGTCCGTGGACTCTAGAATCCAACAAGACAAACTGTAGTGATATAGGGAGCTCTATCATTCAAAGGTCCCTGAGCAGTATGCTGGAGGAGTCACAGCTGGGTACAAACAAGGTAGAAAGTTCCTGAAGTGAGTCAAGATGGTCTGGAGTTGAGCCCAAGAGACAGGCAAAATGAAGAAACTTCTGTTGACTTGTGGGCTGGAAGTTGATGTAAAGAATTCTAGATTTGGTAGAAAGCCATTGCAGATTCATTTGTGTCTTCCCCAAAAGTCGGTGAAATCTTATTTAGAAATAAGATCTTCGCTGATTATCAAAGTAAGATGAGGGGATTAAGGAAGCTGTCTGTCTGTTGTCATTGTTTAAAAACTTTCACAAGTAAAGAACATCTTTGGGTAAGTCTATTATGCAGGCCAAGATCTCTCTCCTATCTCTAGACGTGGCCAGGGAGTTCTGGGCCTTGGAAAACCCCAACCTCATCCACATCCTCATTCACCAGGGCCTCCAGTGTCTTTGGGAATCAGAGTAGCCTCATCTGATTGTGGGCAGAATTCATTTAAATTGCTGTCAGCTGCCTTCCAGCTGTCAGCCCAGACCACCCTATTTATCCATCAATAATTGAACTGTCTCAGCAATAGAGGCTCCAGGGGGTCCCTGAGGAGCTGACTTGCCCTATTCATTATTGACAGGATTCTTGCAGGGCATGGATGAGTGCTGGGGGAAGCTGCTCCAGGCTGGATGCTGCTTTTCCTTTCTCCTCTTCCTTCTATTTCCATCCTTTTTATCGTCTGCTGCTGTTTCTCTGAGACTGATCCCTGCCCTCTGCTGTAGAGACCTAATAGAACTAATAGATTTTGTAGTTTCTCTCTCTCACATTACAGATAATGAGTACACTTATTGTTTTGGACAATGTCACCTCTTCCTTCACTTTCCCTCAGCTTTCCCCTCCCATCCCTGCCCACAAGTTACTCAGGTCATTTTCCACAGAGTGTCTACTGAATAACATGATTGCATTTGTTCATCTTTCTCCTTTCCCTTTCTGTTCCCTCTTCCTCTACCCCAAAGGGGGGGGGGGCGGCGGAAACAAAGCAAAACAAACACCACCACCAACACCAACAAAAACCTGTTTCCATTTCCTGGAAATCATTTCTTTTTTTCCTTAAATTTAGTTTCCTGGCATTCATTTCAATAAATACTATTTTAAATGTTCAGAGAAGTTATACCTTTGGGTTCCTTTCCTTTAGTCTGACTGTTGGGGTGTGAGTATCTAAAGTCCTGTGTAATTTATCATGTCCTGGTGCATTTTAGATCTAGCCTCCACATATAAGAGAAAATGGGCCATTAGTCTCTCTGAGCTTGGCTTACCTCATTTAACATATTGCTTGTAGGTCCAGCCATTTCCCTGCAAAAGACATCATAATATTCTTTCTAATGGCTATGTACAATTCCATTGTGTATAGGTACATTTTGGGGGTTCACTCATCACATGGGCTGTTTCTATAACTTGGCTATTGTGACTAATGCAACAATGAACAGGAATGCACAAATGTCTTTACTCTATCCTGGCTTGAAATGATCTGTGTAGAAAGTTGAATTCTTGATACTGGTCAACCTAACCAGAATAAGGTGTAATCTCAAAGCTGTTTTGATTTGCATTTCCTTTAAGGCCAGGGATGATGACCATTCCTCATGTCTCTATTTGCCATTCTTACTTCTTCCAAGAAGTCTGTCTTAAGCTCCTTTGTCCATTTATCAAATGGTTTATTAGTTTGGAGCAGTGTTAATTTTTTAAGCTCCATGTATATTTTGGATATTAGGCCTTTGTTAGCTATATATTGCTGGTAAAGATTGTCTCCAAGTATCTTGACTGTCTTTCTAGTTTACTAACTATGCCCTTTGCTGTAGAGAAACTTTTTATTTTGATGTAATCCCATGTGTCAAGTGTCTCTCCTATCTGCTGTACCCCTGGGGCTCTTCAAAAATGTCCTACCTATGCCTATAAATGCTAATGTTTCCCTACTCCATCTTGTAGTAGCTTCAAAGTTTCAGGTCTGATGTTGAGGTAACATATATACCTTGTTAATTAACACAACATACCTGGAGACACAGAAGTCTGAGGAAAAGCATATTTAAGATTCCTACTCATTCTTGCCATGATTTTAAAAATTGTGTGTGTGTGTGTGTGTGTGTGTGTGAGAGAGAGAGAGAGAGAGAGAGAGAGAGAGAGAGAGAGAGAGACAGAGAGACAGAGAGAGGGGGGAGAGAGAGGAAGAGAGAAAGTACATTTTTAGGGGGTTTTGTAGTTGCTTAGTTTTTCTCAAGATCCTTGCGAATTCTTAGAAAAGGCATCTTGGCAGGCATAGGTGAGAAAAACCTGCAATATTTTTTCTGGTGGCTTCCCTGCCGTCACTCGTGCTTGAGACATGCTGGTGTGTCCCTGGTGACGGGACTATAGTGTAGTGGTCACCGAGAGAAGCAGAGCAAGGAGGCTGCGATGAGGATGATGGAGTCGCCAGTCTTTGGTTTCTTTTCCACCTTGTGCCTTGAGTCCAGATCGTGCCTGCTGGGGTGAGAGAAGGGACCATTTCCACCAGAGGCTTTTGTAAGACACTAGTTCCCCATCCCTCCCATGCTACCCTGTGTGGCTGAGGGGACCCCGGACAACAGCTAGAGTGAGAACTGTCAGCAGCATTGACTGTGAGACAGCTTTGTGTGGTGTCCCTGCAGTCACTACAGCTGAACAGGACTTGGAATAACGTAGAACTCTCCACGGTGACTATAACCTATATACAGACTGATGTGGGAGACACACAGGCTGCTAGAAGTTTCTGAAAGAATTGGGTAGAGATGATGATGGCAGAGTCTATTGTGCTGAAATCGGGGGACACTCAGAGTAACTGCTTTTCTTCTGTAGCAGCTAACTTCCAAGAACCATGAAAGAAACTTACACTTGATCATTACTGATGAAAGAAAGCATGGAGTTCTCTTAAGTCAAAGGAATGGACAGAGACTGCCCAGTCAATGGGGGAATGCCAAATTCACACTGTAGAAGAGCGTATGGAATAGTCTATCTCTGGACAACTCAAGCCATCCCATTCCATACCTATGCTACATATGAAAATGTTGTGCGGCTACTAAGTTCAAAAGAAACAGTGCTAGTCATTCCTGTAACATTCACAAATGTGCACTTATGCACAGCGGGTGTCATGTGGCCCACTACCAGTGGTTAAGATGGCAGCCATCGTGTGCTCCTTCATGTCCTTCAGGCTCTGAAGGACAGTGACAAAAATACCAAGTTCATGGTGCATCACCGCCGGAGGAAATGACTAACTAATCATTTATCATTACATTTCTTCAAGTACTAATTGTGTCAAGTTAATGGAAACAGCAACTTATGCAGCGTATATTTTAATGAACTGACCTTAATGAACTCCTAAACTGATTTGGACTAGAAAATGATTTCTTATGATTCTGGAGTTCAGGAACTCAAGAAAGACTAAGGTAAGTGGTTCTTCTCTTTCCTTTGGCATCAGCTGGGGTGACATACTCACAGTTGCATTTAGCTGGTTATTTGGCTAGGCTCTCTGGTTAGAGAGGCTTTCTTCCCATGTCAGGATCCTCAAGGATTCTTTCTCCCTCTCTCTCTCTTTTCAGCCATCTACCAAGCTTCTTTACAATATGCTCTTATGGACTCCACATAGAGCTCCCCTATGACCCAGCAGTCCCACTTTTGAGCATTTACACAAATGTTTACAAACAAGACCACACTAAAGCTACCAGCACAACTATGTTTATTGCAGCATTATTTACCATAGCTAAGATCTGGAACCAACCCAGATGCCCCTCAGTAGATGAATGGATCAAGAAAATGTGGTATATATACACAATGGAATTCTATGCCTCCATCAGAAAGAATGACATTGCCCCATTTGTTAGGAAATGGAAAGACTTGGAAAAAATTATATTAAGTGAAGTAAGCCAAGCCCAAAGAAACATAGGTCCCATGGTTTCCCTTATTTGCAATATCTAGTATATGTATGAGTCAAGCAGAAAAGGTCAGATAAGGTGATGTTAGGAAAATGAACCCTAAGATATGTATTTTAAATGTTTTTTTTTCTTTCATGAATTTGTTTCTAACGCAATTATAAGATTATTTCTTTGTTGCTTTGTATGTCCCTCCCCCACAGTATAACCCCTGCTTTCACTGTATTTGATGTCGGTATAATTTGTGGAGGGGAAGGGGAAAAACAAGTCGTTTAAATAAGGATACAGGTGGACCTGTTGCAACAATGAGAAGTACAAGTTGTCAAGTTGTCATGTCAAAAATGAACTTTACAACTTGGGGGTGGGGAGGATTGGGTGGGGGGGAGGGAGGATGGGAAGGGTAAACAAAGGAGGAGGCTACAATGCTTGATAAGAAATGTACTCACTATCTTGCCCATGTGATTGTAACCCCTCTATACAGTATTTTCACAATAAAAAAATAAATAAAAAGAATGGAATTTCAAAAAAAACAACAACAAAAAACAATGTGTTCTTATGAACATATTCAATAAAAGCTAACCTCAGAAATGGCACAGTGTTACTTTCAATGGTCTGTTGGTCAAAGCAAGTCACAAATACAGACCAAGTCCAAGATAAGCACTTGATCTCTCAGTGGAAGCTATAGCATGTGAACACAGGGAAGAATAAACTTGACAGTAGACATCTTTGGAGATTACCACACTAGAATCCACATAGCACCATGGCCTGGAATTCAATTACTGTTTGCTAATAACAACAACAACAATAACAACAACAATAATACACAAACTTTAAATGTAAAGATTTTATTTCTGTCAAAATATTTGACTTTCCAATTCACAAAAATCATCACAGAATAGTTTTATAGCCCAAAAATACCATAAGCATAATTTGATTGAAAGTGATTTAATTAATTTTTGTTGAGCATTTTCTGCATGTGCAACGTTTCGTGGCATATTGTCTGCCCTCAGGGACCTTATGCTAGCATTGAGGACCATTGGAAAGTAGGAGATGAGCTTTGGGGAGTTGGAGTGCAACTTAAAAGAAATAAAAGAAGCTGGGCACTGGTGGCTCATGCCTGTAATCCTCAAGAGGCTGAGATCTGAAGATCACAGTTCAAAGCCAACCTGGGCAAGAAAGTCTGTGAGACTCTTATCTCCAGTAAAACCACTCAGAAAACCAGAAGTGGTGCAGTGGCTCAAGTGATAGAGTGCTAGCCTTAGCCTTGAGATGAAGAGGCTGAAGGACAGCATTTAGGCCCAAGTTCAAGCCCCATGACCAACAAGAAGAAGTTAAAAAAGAAAGAAAGAAATAGAAGAAAAGGAAAGGGAAGAAATAGAAATCATAGCTTATTAGAGAGAGACATGACAGTCTTTTAAGAATTTTGTAACTTTTTTTTAATCATCACATAGAAGTTTTATACTTTGTCTTTGAAGACACGGTATCTTTGATAGCTGCTGGTATCAGAAGGGCTAAGGTTTTTTTTTCATGTGGTGGTAATAGACTGCAAGACTGCAAATGATTAGCACAACTAAAGTTGATCTCTTTCATGCAAAATGTCTACTGTGGGGGCCAGGTAATAATTCTTTATTGTACTGTTCTTTATGAGTTGCTTCAGCTTTCCCAAAAGTTTTGATCTTAATGGACAAAATGAACATTTTTGACAAAATGTCAAAATGAACTTACTTCCAAAAACACTGCAGCAGAAGCAGTGTTTCAATACAGTGCATTTGCTCCCACCCTATTGCTCTACTTCCCGCTTCCCTTGTAGGCTCTCACTCCTCCATTCTCACCTTTCCAACCTCTCCTCTGGAGTATCTCTTTCTCAGTTCTCATTCTTCTCCATTTATCAGTGCTCCTTTCTGCATCATACCTTTTCTGCTTCCTGATTGGACCTTGGTTGGTATGGTATTGAAGCTGGTCTATACATAAGACACCTACTAACCTTTTAGGAACCCCCAATGGTCAGATAAGAAGACAGCCAACGCAGCTGGAAAGTCCAGGTGGAAAACCCTGGAGAGAGAAGTTCCAAGACAATACGGAGAAAAAAGTGACCCTGTCCCAAAACGTCCTTACTGAGTCCAACGATCCTCCCCCAAAAACAGGAGGAGAGATCTATTTGGAGCCAGCTAGAACATTCTTGCCACAGCATTTGCCTGCAGATGTGAAAAAAAGGCCAGAAGGAAAAGTGACCAGACCACAAGAACAGGAGAAATAAGAGAAATATTGTTTATAAACCATTTCTTATTTGATATAATTATAGACTTCCATAAAAGATACACAAACATGATCTAAGTGTATTATATACATATATAATAATATCATAAAAATAGATTGTTTTATATAATTAATATACTTAATAATTTTTAAAATTTTTATTTATTTATTGTTGTGAATTCGATTTATTTTTCATCCCTCACCAAGGTACTTGTGTACCACACTTGTTAAGTTGGACCCTAAAGAAGAGTAAAAAAAATAATCTTTGGAACAAACCTCTCTATCTTGTCTCTTTTTTTTCTCTTTTTTTCTTCTTTGCCAGTCCTGGGGCTTGAACTCTGGGCCTGAGCACTATCCCAGAGCTTCTTTTGCTCAAGGCTAGCATTTTGCCACTTGATCCACAGCACTACTTCTGGCTTTTTCTGTTTATGTGGTACTGAGGAATTGAACCCAGGGTTTCATTCATGCATACTTGGCAAGCACTCTACCAACAAGCTACATTTCCAGCCCCTATCTTGACTCTTGACTCCAGCTTATTTACTTAATCTGTAGGCTAGATGTGTTCTGCTGCAATTGTTAAAAGAATGTATAAGATAGAAAGATATATTCTGGCTTGAAATCTTTTCCTTCATTCCTCCGTCTCTCCCTCCCTTTTCCTTCCTTCTTTCCTTCTCTCCTTCCTTCCTTCCTTCCTTCCTTCCTTTTTTAATTTATTTTTTGGTTACTTGAACTCTGGGCCTGGGCACTGTCCTTGAGCTCTTCAGCTCAAGGCTAGTGCTCTACCACTTGAGCCACGGTGCCACTTCTGGTTTTCTGGTGGTTTATTGGGGATCAGAGTCTCACAGACTTTCCTGCCCAGGCTGGCTTTGAACCGTGATCCTCAGATCTCAGTCTCCTGAGTAGCTAGGATTACAGGTGTGAGCCACCAGCACCCGGCATTCCTTTTCAAAGGACAAGATCTCACCTTGCTGTTCAGGCTAGCCTCAAACTCTTGGGCTCATTTTTTAATCTGTTGTTTTAATAGTTTAATGCATAAGTAACTATACCTAATTTCTATACTTATATTACTGTTCTAGCAAGTTCACAAGCAACTACATGAACTCCCCATGCAATGATAGACTTGCTTTCCACCACTTAAACAATACCATAGATACACCATCATCAGTCCAAAAGAATCTGTGATTCTTGAGCAATACCATACATACACCATCATCAGTCCAATAACAGCTGTGATTTTAGAGAGTTTTTGGGTTTGTTGTCAGTCATGGAGCTTGAACTCAGGGCCAGGGTGCTGTCCCTGACTTCTTTTGTTCAAGGTTAGCTCTCTACCACTTTGAGCCATGGCTTCACTTCAGTTTTCTGGTGGTTAACTGGAGATAAAAGTCTCACAGACTTTCCTGTCCTGGCCGGCTTTAAACCTTGATCTTCATATCTCATCCTCCTGAATAGTTAGGGTTCCAGGCGTGAGCTGCCAGCGCCTTGTTTCTTAAGAGAAGTCATTGTACCATTGCCTTGTTCGGTCTAAGGAGCATTTATGACTTGACCAGTACCAGGGCTGCCTCTGGTAGGATGGCTACCTCTGGTGGGATGGATTTGGGAAGAAGCTAGAAGTCTATGGCCATACAACCAAACATGCCCCCATCTTGTCCCACCTCAGAAGCTAAGTGAGGGCAAGCAGGGCTAGTACTTGGATGGAAAAGGCAGAAAGAATGATGCTTCACTGCCAGGAAATCATTCCTTGGGGTTTTCAGAAATGATTTAGAGGAGAATAGCCTCATAATCAAGAACTGAGTTTCCATTATAATTGAGCTGAGGGTTGAGTCATTTAATTTGAATTTTCAAAGCGATATCACCTTATTCTGTACCCTGGGCCTAACTCCAGATAGACTGCCACATAGGCGAGAGACAAGCCTGCCCATCTGAATTCTTCTCTGAAGCTAATTTCACAACTGTCTCAAGGGCAGAGCATGAAAAGAGAGCAAAATAAATGTTAGTAATACAGAGAGATTCCAGAGCCCTAAATTACAAATTAATACATTTGGAGAGATGATTAGGGGATCTAGCTGACTATCTTCTCTGGCAGTGCCTCTTGACTTGAGTATTCTGGGATGTGTTTCAGGGACTCCATGTCCCCCCCAGTTACTAGGAATTTTATTTAAAACTTAGACTACACATCTTTGTAAGGCATCAGTAGCTTTCTTGAGGTTCTCAAGGTATTCTTTGACCTCTCAAATGTTAAGGATCTGGATTGAATGAAACATTTCTAAGACCATGTGTCCTGAGCCAACCATGGTAGGTGGCTGGCATCAAGGGTGCGTCTAGATTTTGATAATTTACTTCCACAAAGTCCTGGTGGAAAGGAGAATACCACAATCACCATAATTATCTGTTATAGAGAGAATGTTTGTGTCCCCCTACTTCCCCCCATATACACACACACATACCCCTTCCCCAATTCATGTTGAAATGGAATCTCTAATGGGGTGGAATCAGAAGAGAAATGATATGGAAGATTTTTTAGTCATGGGTGGAGACCTGAGGAACAGAATGAGTGTCTTATAAAAGATGCTGAAGGAGTTGGATGCTGGTGGCTCACATCTGTAATCCTAGATACTCACGAGGCTGAGATCTGAGGATCTTAGTTCAAAGCCAGGTCAGGCAGGAAAGTCCTTGAGACTGGTACATATACACATACACACACATACACAAAAGCTGAAGGAGCATATTTGTCCCTTCTAACACAGGAGATGTGGAGGCCATCTAATAGGAAGAGTCCTCACCAGATACTGGACCAGCTGGTACCTTGATCTTGGAGTTCCAGGCCTTCAAAACTGTGAGTAATAAATGTTGAATGTTCATAATCTACCAATGCTATAGTCCGTTACTTGTTCTTCTAAAAGGTCCATTTGCTAAAGGCTTCGTCTTAGGGTGGTGTTACTTTAAAAAGCAGTGCATAGCCATACCATAGATCCTCGTTTACCTTTAAAAAATATATCTGAAGTGGAGAGAGCAGGGAAGGGATGACATTGTCTAAAAAGAAATGTACTCATAGCCAGGTGCTGGTGGCTCATGCCTGATAATCCCCAACTATTCAGGAGGCTAAGATCTGAGAACCAGAATTCAAAGCCAGAGGGGACAGGAAAGTCTGTGTGATTCTTATTTCCAGTTAAACACCAGAAAATGGAAGTGTCACTGTATGTAGCTCAAGTGTAAAGTGCTAGCCTTGAGCAAAAGAATTCAGGGACAGCACCCAGGCCCGGAGTTCAAACCCCACAATCGACCAAAAAAAAAAAAAAAAAAGGAAGAAAGAAAGAAAGAAAAGAAAAGAAACGTACTCATTAGCTGACTATGTTATATAACTGTAATGCCTCTGTGCATCACCTTTATAATAACAATAAAAACCCATGGTGCCTAGTGGGAGGTCTTTAGGGCATTGTTCTGTGCTCTAGAAGGGCTTATGGGATCCCCTTTACTCTCTCTGTCTTTTACTTCCTGGCCAGGAGGTGAGTAATTTTGTCTTGTCTCACATTCCTACCATTACATCTTGCCTCACTCTCTCACGAATTAACCTCCTGGCCCTGGCCTGGGCCTCTGCATTCCCTCTGCTCACCTGGGCTAAGCCTGTTCAGCCACTCAGGACTTGTAGATCCCATGACCTGTTCTGTTCTCACTTCTTCCCATAACTTGCAGATTTTCGTGGCTCAGGACTCAGTGCAAACTCCTACCAAAGATCAGCCTCCCTGATCATCTATTAGGACACTTTCTGCTCTTTCTCATCATATTTTGTCTATTGCTGTTTTATAATTTTTTGGACCAAATGCACAGACATTAGTTTATGTGTTTATTGTCTCTCTCCTCCAATAGCAAGATAAATGAACTAAAGGTAAAGATTTTGTCTGTTACCAAGACACAGTTATATGAGACTTTTGGTTTCTTGAGATACATATATAACCCAGGCTAGCCTCGAGCTGGGGCTCCTCCTGAGTGTTGGGGCCACAGACGTGGAGCCATCACATCTGGTCCCACAGCTGTGCTCTTCATCTTAAAACATCATAGAGGCTTTGTTGCGGACCCAGCTGTCTGCCCTCTGCCATTGACTATTAGGCTCTGAGTTGGTCACCTCAGCTTAGGACTGTTTTCTCATCTGTGGCTTTTTTCTATTGCCTGGCTCCAGTGCCATTTTGATGCACTGAAGCTGCAATGAGCTAGCTGTTCAGCATGGTGGCTGCCAGCTTCACGACTGTGTTTCTGAAGGCCCTTCACTCAGTAGAATGGCTTCATTGTCCAATAGTAGGTCTAGTGAAGGGCAGATTGAATACTTCTAGGCCCTCCATTTCTTCCCCCTACACAGCTGCCATCTCTAGCTCTATTCAGAGCAGTGAGCCACCTTCCCACAGCCTTCTATGACAGGGCAACAGTGACTTCTTTTTTTGGGGGGGTGGGGGGTCCAGTCGTGGGCCTGAACTCTGGGCCTGGGCGCTGTACCTCAGCTCTTCAGTTCAAGGCTAGTGCTCAACCACTTGAGCCACAGCACCACTTCTGGCTTTTTTTTCCTGCTTATGTGATGTTGAGGAATTGGACCCAGGGCCTCATGCATGCAAGGCAAGCGCTCTACCACTGAGCCACCTTCCCAGCCCTGACTTCTTTTTTTTTTTTTTTAATGTGAAAATACACTATAGAGGAGTTACAATTACATAGTCAAGATAAAACACTGACTTCTTGAGGTCCTTTGGGTAAGACTGATGTCAGCTGCACTGAGAGGAGGAGGTAGGTAGTGAAGGACCTCTCCCAGAGCAGGGCTGGGTGAGGTGCCCCACATCCCTGGGCAGAGGAGCATCATATGAATCCCAGGAATGTGTGTTTGGGAAGATCTCCCCATTCTGCAATCTCCAGTGAACACTTGCCTCGTTGTCTTTAAGGCCAATTCATCCTGAAAGAGGAACTTGGCAGGGAAGATTGGAAACTAAAACACACTTGCCAACTAGATAGGATAGAGAATTCAGGGAGGAGGAAGTAGCCGTGCATTTAGGGGAAATGGGCTTCTTGGATAAGATCTAGGAACACTCTCCACTGGTGATCTGAGAGTAAGTATTCAGTCAGCACCCGAGTGCACAGAGTGCTATCTGGTCCAAACCAAGTGAGAGAGAGAACCAGAGGTCTTCATAGCAGGGCCCAGTGGATTTCAAATGGGTTCCCTCAAGTGAGCACAAGATGGCCCACAAAGTCATGGGTCTGCTACCACAAGGAGACTGTCTAAAATTTACCTTTTCCTTTTAGACACACACACACACACACACACACACACACACACACACACACACACACACACAAAGAAAGTGTTACGATTTGCTCAAGCACACCCAGCAAGTTAACAGCAAAGGTGACAGGATTAGAACCCATAGCCCTTAGTCTGAGTCCTGTTTTTGCATTCACAATGTCACCTTCCTGAGGAATTTATCATTTTTATATCAGTTCAGTAGCTATGTCAGATTGAATATCATTTATTAAGTTAAAATGAAAAATTACACTAAGCAGATGTTCAGGTGAAGATTATGTAGATGTGTCAATTTCCTGTTCAAAGAAAGTGGGACTCAGCTGTGCACCGGTGGCTCACGCCTATAATCCTAGCTACTCAGGAGGCTGAGATCTGAGGATTTCAAAACCAGCTGGGGCAGGAAGGACTGTGAGACTCTTATCTCCAAGTAACCACTCAGAAAACTGGAAGTGGTGCTGTGGCTCAAGTGGTAGAGAGCTAGCTTTGAGCTAAAGAGCTGAGGGACAGCGCCCAAGCCCAGAGTTCAAGACCCACACTGACAAAAAAAATCAAGAAAGAAAGAAAGAAAGAAAGAAAGAAAGAAGAAAGAAAGGCAAGAAAGAAGAAAGTGGTATCCAAGAGGCTCTCTGACCCTCCTTCCAGATTGTCATTTCCATGTGTATCCCTGCGTTTGCTCATGGATACTCAAGTACTTCATCTTGGAAATGCCCCACTACCGTAGTAAGGAAGCTGTGGAAAGAGCACCAGTTGTTTTTTTGTTTTTTGTTTTGGGCCCTGTGGTGGGTCCTGAACTCTGGGCCTAGGCGCTGTCCCTCAGCTCTTTAGCTCAAGGCTAACGCTCTACCACTTGAGCCACAGTGCCACTTCCAGCTTTTTTCTTTTGGCTTATGTGGTGCAAAGGAATCGAACCCAGGGCCTCAGGCATGCAAGGCAAGCACTCTACCACTGAGCCACCTTCCCAGCCCCAAGGCACCAGTTGTAAAATCAGCCAAATCTGGCCTTGAGCCCCAGCTCTAACCCCAGGTCTTCAGATGGCTGACCTTCTCTTCTGGAGCCACAGTTTCTCTGTTTGTCAAATGTGGACTGAATCTATCTGCTTTTCAGGTTTAGCAATGACATAGAAATGCTGGCACTTAACAGGTGTGCTCCATAGGTGGGCAGTGCAACTGAAGAGAAAGACTTGAGACCTTGAGATGAAGGTTAGATTAAGATCAAAGTTAATAGGAAAACCAAGGGCCGTGAAGACTTAACTGCTCAATTATCCCTGCCAATAGTAAGGAATTCAACAAAGGAGGATGAGTCCGAAAAGAGAGGGATGCTTAGGGGATGGTGCTAGTTTGGAGGATAGGCAGAAGGGAGAGAGGAGGGAATAATAATTTAAATGGACAGAGGTGGCAAGAGCCAAGGCCACCAAGGCACAGGAGTGGATTGACTCTGGAGATTTTGAGGGGAGAGGGGCAGCGAGGGAAGGGACAAGAGGGCTGCAGTGGCTGGAGAAATGTAGGGAGCCTATCCACTGTCCCAGCAGAAAGGACAGTTACGTGGAAGTGGCACAGGTTCTTTTAGGTTTAGGCTAGGGGATTCTGGAAATGGTAAACTTTCTTGATTGAATGCTGAATTTATACAGGAACCAAGAATGAGAAAGCCCCAAGGTATCCACCATGTAAACCCTTCCCCCAGTGCTTTAGAGGTAAAGAAAATGAACCAAGTGACTTTAGTCACACAGCTGAGATGGACTATGACCCCAGCCAAACCTGTGACTCTATAGATTCTTTGTTCCTTCCACTTTCAATTGCCTGATGTTCCCCAGAACTGGACACAGATAATAAACACTTAGAGAAATGCAATAAAATGTGATTGCAGTTCAAATACGACGGTAGCCACACTGAGTAGATACTGAAGTCATTCGGGATGCTTAATAAAAGAAAAAGAAAGAAAAGGAAAAAGAAAGAAATGTTGACCTTCAGTTCCCAATACTTCAATGAAATCAGAATCTCAGGACAAGGTCTGGGCACCAGTACATGGTTTTCTTTTATCTTTTTGTGGGTCGTGGGGCTTGAACTCTGGGCTGGGCACTGTCCTCAGCTATTCAGCTCAAGGCTAGCACTCTACCACTTGAGCCACAGCGCCACTTCCGGTTTTCTGGTAAGATAAGAGTCACGGGCTTCCTGCCTAGGCTGGCTTTGTACCATGGTCCTCAGATCTCAGCCTCCTGAGTAGCTAGGATTACAGGCGTGAGCCACCAGTGCCCTGCTCAGTATTTTTTTTAATGCCCCCAGGGCCAGCTAGGACAGTGAATTGCTGAATTGGAGCACTGAGCACACCTAGTGCGTGGTTTCTCAGAGGGCATCTGGAGTTGTATGCCGTCTGTGTGGCCCACAAACCCTTCTGCGCTGGCTGCATGGCAGGTGCCTGCCCTCCCTCTCTGCCATATTGCCTTTTGATTTGGTCTTCATATTCCTGCTGGTGACTAATTAATCCTTCCGGAAACATCCAAGAAGACCTACTCGTGGGTGAGCCATCTGGAGCTCCTACTCAGCGGACTTGGACTTGGAGAAGATGAAGGAAGGAAATTGGGAATTGACTCATCCTCCAGATGAAACACAACAGTGCATTTATTCAAGGAGGGCTTGGTGTTTGGGGCCTCTCTTCAGTGCTTCCAGATGGGACTTTTCTCTCTCCTTATCTGTATTCCTATGTCCACGCTCTCTCCCAGAGACAGGAAGCCATGGATATGCCAGGTTACTGCTATGGAAGTTTGCAAAGGGACTTGGGCAAATCTCTTTAACAGACGGTGAGTTTGTAAAATGCTTTAAGAGCTAATTAGCTCACTCTCACTGCAATGTTTTCTTTTTTTCTTTCTTGACAGTACTGGGGTTTGAACTCAAGGCTTCACACTGCCTAGTGGCAGGTGTTTTACTACTTGAGTCACACTGCCAGCCCTTTTTTGCTTTATTTTTCATATGGGATCTCCTGCTTTTCCTGGGACTGGCCTTAAACAATGATCCTCCTATCTCTGCCGCCTGTGTAGTTAGAATTACAGGTATGAGCTGCTATGCCTAGCCCATACCACAAAATTCTTTTTTTTTTTTTTATTTTTAAAGGAGGGGGTAAATATGCTCGACAAGAAATGTACTCATTAACTTACTGACATAACCTCTCTGTACAGCATCTTTACAAGAAAATAGAATTAAAAAAAAAGTTGGAAGTGGAGCTGTGACTCAAGTGTAGAGCACTAGCCTTGAGCAAAAAAGCTCAGAGACGTGCTCAGGCATTGAGCTCAAGCCACAGGACTAGCATATACACACAAAAAATAAACAACAATAAAAGACAAAAGAAGATGGAGGAAGAGGAGGAGAAGGTGGAGGAGGAGGAGAGAAGAAAGAAGAAAGAAAGAAAGAAAAAACAAGGAAGAAAGAACAAAGACAGACATGGCTAGAAGCATGAGTTCACATCTCAGCTACTATTCTCTATAATCTTGGGCAAATTTTCTAGATTTCATAAGCTTCTTTGAAAAGTGATGTTAATCCTGACACTGGTGAGTACTTCACAGGAGAAGAGATTAAGGTAGATAAAGCAAATAAAGCACTTAGCATGCTACTTGGCCATTGTGAACATTGCTTTTATTGTTTTTTGTTTTGTGCCAGTCCTGAGGGTTGAACTCATGGTCTTGGCACTGTTCCTGAGCTTTTTTGTTCAAGGCTAGCAGTCCACCACTTGAGCCATAACTCCACTTCTGGCTTTTTAGAACCACAAAATTCTTTCATAGTAACATTCTACTTTATACATTGGGGCAGAAAGGGGAGAGGTCAGCCTATCATCAACTATATTTAACATCTGTTTTGTATAAGACAGAGATGGTGTTAGAGTCCTGCTCAGATTTCTGTCCCACAGGTGTTGAGCATGGTGGTTTTGCACATGGCTCTCAGCTATATGCTCTGAGAGGAGTGACCTCTGCCCTTGGGTTCCCCTGTCCTAAGAAGTGGTGTCTGGTGGGAGAGGTCCATAACCCATAACTGATGGACACAGAATACAGAATGCCAACACCTTGCTTCAAATGGGGTGTGGTTTATGCTCCCGAAAACCGAGGCCAGCACTGATGTGAGGCCCTAACTTGCTCAACATTTTTCTTTCTCTCTGGTCTGATTTCCCACTTCTGTGGAACAATTTTATCAAGCACCACCTCAAATAATAATAATAATTAATAATAATAATAATCACAAGCTCTGAGGTCCTTTCTTAAAGTCCTCTCTTGGAACTGACCTGAGACAAAAAGTTTTTAAGGCAATATGACAGCACCAAGATGTTCAAGACACTATTTCTCTTTGGCACCAGAGATAAAAGTGCAAAAAGTAGAAAGGAAAGAAAGAAAGAAAGAAAGGAAAGAAAGAAAGAAAGAAAGAAAGAAAGGAAGGAAGAAAGAAAGAAAGAAAGGAAGAAAGAAAGAGAGAGAGAGAGAGAAAGAAAGGAAAAAAAGAAAGGAAGGAAGAAAAAACAATGGCAGTTGTGTGGGATAGGGTAGGAGACAGTATAAAACTTTTAGATGAGTTTTAGAAGTTGAAGATTTTGAAGGAGGATGGCAGAGACCCAAGATGAGCATTCCAAAAGGAAGAGGTCATGGACAAAAAATAGGAAGGCAAGAAGACAAGGTGCGGGATACAGAGCTGCAGTTCAGGAGTTCTCACACCAGGGGGCATCAAAATTCCCAGCAGGATTTTGAAAGCTAGCTTTGCTGGGTGGGGTTGACTCGATTTTGAATTTCTGCATCTACAGAGGGTGCAAGTGCTTCTGGTCTGGGGAGTCGTTCTTTAAGAAGAGGTGAGGTAAGCCGGGCACAGGTGGCTCACGCCTGTAATCCTAGCTACTGAGGAGGCTGAGATCTGAGGATCATGGTTCAAAGCCAGCCCAGAAAGAAAAGTCCATGAGACGCTTATCTTCAATAAACCACTAGAAAACTGGAAGGGGTTCTGTGGCTCAAGTGGTAGAGCGCTCATCTTCAGCTGAAGAGTGCAGGGAAAGCACCCAGGCCCAGAGTTCAAGCCCCACGACTGACAAATAAATAAATAAATAGAAGCACTGGGACAATGCCCAGGCCCCGAGTTCAAGCTCCACGATGGAGGAAAAAAAAAGAGAAGAGGTGAGGTAACTTAAGGGAAGACTTTAGTAAGATAAAATTGCAGAGACCCAAAGTTTCATTTATATGTTGTCTTACCCCCCAGGGCCCCTCCTGCTTCTACTCAGGAAAGAGGATGACTAGTAACAAAGAAAAAGTCAGACTATTGGCTCTTGATCTTTAAGAACACTTCCATAAATCTCCATCAGAGAAACAATAACTAATAACAGCCAATAACTAGAAATGAATAGTAGTTATGACACAAGGACCAGAGATTCAGGGAATGTCTGTCGATTTTGAAAGCTTAGCTATAGGTATCGAAAGCTAATGTCAGTGAAGAGCTGGAGGCTCACACCTGTAATCCTAGCTACTTAGGAGGCTCAGATCTGAGGATTGTGGTTCAAAGCCAGAAAAGGCTGGCAAGTTCTTGAGTCTCTTCTCCAATGAATCACCAAAAATCTGAAGTAGAGCTATGGCTCAAGTGGTAAAGTGACAGCCTTGAGCATAATAGCTAAGGGACAGAGCCCAGTCCCTGAGTTCAAACCTTAATACTGGCACAAAAACAACCTTAAAGTCTTCAAGACTGATATCAGAGGTTTTGTAACCAAAACCCAGCTATCTGCATACTGAAGTCCAGGACCTGTTTTGTTAATAAAGATTCACATCCACCTTAACATAGCCACACCCATCCTTGCTTGTTGAATAGAGGGCTTTCAAGCTACAGGGCAGAGTAGAGTAGCTGCCATAGGGTGAGAATGTTCTCCAAAACCAGAAATATTTACCAGCTGGACCTTTATATAAAAGAGTCACCAGAAACCAGATGGTGATAATAAAGATCAAGTTTTCCATCTCTGATTAAGATTGGTTGGAAAGGAAATCATGAAGACTATGATGAAATTTCTCTCAACATAGCAATAAGGATGAGTAGAGTCATGTTCAATTATAGAAAAACAAACTTCTATTTTGCATTTCTAATTATCTACCAGTGATGGTTTAGCAGGATGGAAATGGGAAAATAAATAAAAGGGAAGGTTGAATGAGGATTTTGTTGTTGTTGTTGTTGGTCGTGGGGCTTGAACTCTGGGCCTGAGCGCTGTCTCTCAGCTCTTCAGCTCAAGCCTAGCATTCTGCTGCTTGAGCCACAGAGCACTTCTAGCTTTTCCTACTTATGTGGTGCTGAGGAATTGAACCCAGGGCCTAAAACATGCAAGGCAAGCACCCTATCACTGAGCCACCTTCCCAGCCCCCCTTTTTTTAATTTTTAACTAGAAAGGCATCAGTAAATAGGTGTGTCCATTTTCAAAGATGTGTACCTGAGTCTCAGAAGTCTTTTTTTTTTTTTCTTTATCTTTTTTTTTTCTTTTTAAGATAGTGTATCTCTATTAGGCCAATCTGGCCTTGAACTCTTGATCGGTTTGCTTTCACCTCCCAAGGGCTGGGATTACAGGTGTGAGCCATCAAACCCAACTGAGAATCAGAACTCTTGAAAAAGAATCAGGGGATTTCAGACAATAGATTAAGTCCCTGACTGGGTGACTGGATGGGTGACCATCATACCCAGTATTTACACGTGGTAAGCCACGTGAGAAGAGAGCTACCCATGATGAAAATCCAGAGCAATCTAACTAGAGAACATGGAAATGACTTTTCTTACGTGGTTTTTGCTGCTAGGTTGAGCCCCAGGACCTATGTTGCTATGTGCCACATGTAAATAAATCCTGGGTCACACCAGCCTGGTATAATTTTCACAATTAAAAAAATATATCTCTATTAGATGTTCCTTGAAATTCCTGAACTTCTCACAAACATACCCTGAAAAAAATCTCACTCCTATTGAAAGATAGCTGCCCCTTTCTTCATTTTTCTCTCTCCAAACTCTCAAACATGCATGAGATTCAACTCTCACTCTTTTTTTTGGGGGGGGGGGGTCCGGTCATGGGGCCTGAACTCTGAGCCTGGGCGCTGTCCCTCAGCTCTTCAGCTCAAGGCTAGAGCTCTACCACTTGAGCCACAGTGCCACTTCGGCTTTTATTCTTTTTGCTTATGTGGTGCTGAGGAATCGAACCCAGGGCCTCAGGCATGCAAGGCAAGCGTTCTACCACTGAGCCACCTTCCCAGACCCTCAACTCTCGCTCTTTCCTTCTCTCATCTCCCTGGTTCTATCTTCTTCTACCCCTTCTAGTGCAAATGGCCTCTGCAAACATGTCAGTTTTCTGGTTCCTTCCCATTCTTTTACCTGGCCACCAGCCTTATCAACCTAACAGAAGTCCAAAAGGCTGGAAATAGAAACTTAGAAAACCTCTTTAGAAGGCTTTTGTGCAAATGTGGAAAGAGAATACATTAAAGCATACATAAAGGAGTTTATCAAATGCAGAAGATCACATATGAAACTGACATTGGACAAAATGGAGTACTCACATTCACAAAGCCTCTGTCCATGACCAGAGCCCCAGCCAGAGGCCTGAGGGACAGCTAGTGTGCAGGCCTTCCCCAGCCCTGCCCATGAAAAGCCCCCAAATACTATAATCAGGAAACTCCAGGACCCATGTAACACTGGTGCTAAAAAAGGATACTGACATGGCTAAAATGACAAAGTCCTGGAAAGCCCCCACCTCCCAGGCCCTTACATGAAGTTTGATTAGATGACTCACAAGTGATTTCTGGGTGTCAGTGTGGCTGAGCATAGTATAGGCAGCCAGCCGCAGTTCCAAGCTCCTTATTCACTAACAGCTTATTGCACCTGGACTGATAAACTACAAATGTCAGGTAGGCCTCCTGAAATCAGAGGGGAGGGAGGAGGGGAGATGCACGTAATAGGAAGCTCATCCAATTGTCTTCATTAGAATTGCAGCTATATCCTGTACTCTGATTTTTTTTTTTACACAAGCAAAAAGAACTTCAGGCTGAGTCTAAGTTATCCATCCATCCCTAGTCTAACCTAGAGGCAGGTCAAATATTGGTTAGGAGGACTGTTCTAGAGATGAACATGTATGCACAGGATATGTACCAGGCCTGCCATTTTCTAGCAGCATGGCCTTGACTTAGTTATTATACCTCTCTGTGCCTCTTCTGAGGGATAAGCTTAATAATACCAGTCTCATATGATTGCCATGAAGAGTATGTAAGATAAGGTACTTGTCTTTTGGCTGCTATTTAACAAGGATCACAGTTCAGAACAGTCTGCATATACCACTTGGTAGGACTGGGGAGGGGTCTGGGGAAAGGACTGGGAAATCCCACTGGGGTAGGACTTGGGAAGGCACCAATGGGCTTTCATCCAATGGAGACAGTACCATTGCTGGGGGCGAGACATAGTCCAGGACTGCAGGGGCAGAAGCTACTAGAGGGTTGCCCCACCTAGAACTAGGGATATTAAGACCCCAGTGCAGCAGTCTGGTCCCATGTGGTCCAATCAGGGGAGACCACAGAGTAGATTTTGCTGTGGAAAGTGAGAACACAAACTCAGGAATTTTGAAGATCATGGCAGACTCTCACAGCGCTACTTATTTCCCCACTGACCCAGTCTTTAACAGTTTGTGGCTTTTATTCCAGTTACTTATAGCTGTGTCTCTTTGCTGGAAGTCTGCAGGGTCCTCTGCCCCCAGGCACTGAGCCAAGGGCTTGCTGGGACGGAGAGGAGGAAATAGACTCACTTCCCTGTTTGAGCATGCTCTGAGGTATGGTCACACTTGCCCAGGAGATCCCCTGTGGCACTAAAGCCAATTTTCAATTCTCATTGACTCCAAAAGAAAACTCCATGCTAGAAGGTTAAGATGGCATCAGAGTCTACCGGAGGGGTCAGAAAGCCAGGACTGTGTCTGAAGGCTCACTGCCTCCTTCTCGCCAATGGGATCCTACATTTATTCAGAGTTCTTGGATTCCTAGAAACACAAATGGACCTGGGAGAACTTAAGTGAAATTAAGTGAATTTGTTGGCATGGTTTGAGGAAGTTCCCTAACTGACCAAAGGCAGGGGGCCTGGGTTGGGGAAGGATTGGGTCCCCCAAAAGTTCTTATGTTCAACTCTTCACCTCCAGTTTCTCAGATTGGGGTCGTCTTCAGAAATAAGTCTGTTGAAGACACAGTTAAGATAAGGGCATTAGGGTGGACCTTTATGATTTAATCCTCACTCTTCCTCCAAAGCAGAGGGATTCACAGTCCCGGGGTAACATGACATTGCCAGTAACTACTCCACAGGCAGGACAGGCAGCGGCCATGATGGGACCAGCTGCAGCCTGTGTGGTCAGCAGCCACAGGTCGTGGGGTGAGCTGAGGTAAACTATTGTATCTCCTTTGGAATAAAATGACTAAACAGTCAGATCCAAGCCTTGTTCTGAAATGAAGCATTTATTTGAAAATAAACTTTTTGCCTGGGAAGAGAAACAAAAACAAGCAGCTCACATTTCCAGTGACTTCTAGATGAAAACCTGCATTCCAAGTGAAGTTCTGTGGCACCCAGAGATCTGCATGGAAGTGGGGTGTTTGCTCCTCTGGTGGCCTTTCATATTAGGTCAAATTCTTCACAGCCTGAGATGAAAGAAGATAAATAAAGCCCGAGTCCTTAATAGTGTTAGTGAGCTACAGTGCACCAAGTCTGGAGCTGTCTTTTCTCTAGATATTCTACTCCATGAGACAGTTCTTTCTGTTGCTTGCAACCAAACACAACCTAAATGACACAGACTGAAGTTCCAAGGATTGAGTAATCATAATGATGGTGATGCTATTTGCTATGTGTTAAGTGCCGTGCAAAATAATTAGCTTCTCCTTTCTCCCTAAGTTTAGAAGGATAGTCTTTGTCACCTCCACTTTTCAGAGAAAGGAAACAAAGTTTTGGGAAGTTTGGAGACTTTATTCAAACTTATACAACCAACAAGTAGTAAAGCCAAGATGCAATCCCAGTTCAGGCCTCGACTAAAGTCAAAAGTGAATCTTCTTAGCCTTGTCTTTGTGTTAATCCTGACAACTCACAACTGTTCCTGGTTCCTGTATTAGCCAGCTGTATGTGGTTATAATTAAGTACCTGACACGAGCTACTTAGGCAGTAAAAAGAGCTTTATTTTAGCTGACAGTCTGGATTTGACCCAAGGTGTTGCCACTGGTGAATTTGTGGTTATCCAATTAACTTTGACATTTGTAGAAAATAACATCACGTCCATTTGTTCCTGACATCATTAACTCCCAACACCACATGTGGTTTCTTGTGGTTAATCTGTTCTCATTCAGAGATCCCCCATCTCCACACCAGTTGTATTTCATGTGTGACCATGCGCTGTTGCTCAGGACTCACTCCGCAGGCTGCTCTGTGATTCCCTAAGGAAGAATCGTAGGCCGGCTGGATTGCAGTTTTCCTGGTAGCAGCCAGCATTTCCTGACTTTGTTTGGCTGCAAAAGCAGATTAAGAATTCAACTCAGCCAACATGTGGAAGGTCTGGATATGTGAGAAACTGCATGGAGTCTTTTGCGAACATTTGCTCACTGAATTCTTATTGAAAAAAGGTAGATATTGTTTGTTAAGCGTCAAGCTCCAATATCCAGGTCTCCCAGAGTTCCTTCCGCTCTCACTGTATCCACAAGATCATTCCTAAAGGGCATTTGGCCCAGGGAACTTGATAGAGAAGGGTGAGGAAGGATGGAGCTAGTGTTAGGAGGTAAATTCTGTACTGTATAGAGTTCCACGTTGAGGAGCTGGCTCAACATGCAAGTGCTTGTGAACCTGCACCAATTCCCAATCTGTGCAGAGCCACTATGCAGAAGCCCATCATTTGCTCTGCCTGTCCCAGCCTTCCCACACCCCCTGAGCCTGCCCTGCATGAGGCTCAGAGCTGGGACTTCTGTGGGAAGAACAGCTGAGTGGAAAAGCTGAGATTCGCCTTTGAAACAGATGCTGTCAGATGACTTCCCACATGACGGTAACAGGTGCAGTGACAATGAGCATGTGCAAATGGTCCCTCTTCTCTGCTCCCACTGCCAACCCAGGGTCCCAGCTACAATATGTTTCCAGTCTCGTAGATATGGCAATACTTTACTTTGCATCTCTCTGAATTCTGGTGAGTCTGTTTTGTGTTGTTTTGGGATTTTTTTTCTTTCAAATTTGTGTGGTTATTGAGATGTGCTTGTCTCTGTATTCCCCTTTCTCCTCCTCCTCTTTCTCTTCCTCCTCCTCCTCTTCCTTTTCCTCCTTCTCCTCCCCTCTTCCTTACAAACAAACCTTCTAATCAATTTCTCTCTCTCTCTCTCTCCCTCTCTCTCTCTGTCACACACACACACACACCTTCTAAAGGCTCTTTCTATGTGATGAATGTTATGCTTTGAAGATTTGGGTCATGCAGCTTGAGAAAATCATGTTGGACCTTTAGTTCCCACAGTCACCACAGTCGACCTCTTAGGCATAAATAGGCTTGCATTGCAGAGGGCAGAGCCAGGCAGGAAGACGGGGGTGCCTGGGCAGAGCCAGGGCAAGGGAGCCACAGCCTGGCTGGAGCCCTTGGGGTGAGAGCAGGAGTTCTTCCCCTCCCTGCGCGCCCCTGGTGACGCTGGTCATAGAAACCAGCGCTGAAGCCAGGGGCTGCCGCACACCAGATAGCCACCAGAGGTCCTAACTGCAGACTGACGGCTGCTTCTCTTTCACCCTCCAAATCTCTGCAGACTCTTTCATGGCCCACCCTAACCTAAATGCACAGGGAAGGCGATGCTGGGAAATGTGGGTCAGCCTAGCCATGGTGTCACATGCCAAAGCTACCATAGCGTGCACTGATATCTTGTTTAATACACATGTACATTTTTTTTCTGTTTTCTTTTATTGTCAGTGCTAGGACTTGAACTCTCCCTTAACTCTTTTGTTCAAGGCTGGTGTTCTACCACTTGAGCCACATCTCTGCTTCCAGCCTTTAGGTGGTTAATTGGAGATAAGAGGCTCACAATCTTTCCTGCCTGAGCTGGCTTCAAACTGTGATCCTCAGATCTTGGCCTCCTGAGTAGCTAGGATTACAGGCATATGCTACTGGGACCTAGCTCATATTTACCATATTTAACACTCACATAACACACATGTAACTATGTGATAACTATTTTCATAAGCACTTTATATATACAACTCATTTCAATTATATACTGTTCCTATGAGGTAGTTATTAGTAGTAAATCTATTCTACAGATGCAGAAACTGAGACTAGAGAGTTTAAGTAACTATTAAAAGTCACACATCTGGTAAACATCAGTGCTGAGTTTATGCTAGCACTTCACTATGCAAAGACAGTATTGCCCCTCCTGCTGGCCAAATAGACATTTAGTAGTGAAAAATCAGTGACCTGTCAAGCTGTAGCTGGAGAGCTCTTTCCTTACTTGATTGTTTTTTATTTTGGGCTCCCCCAATGCAAGTGATTTGATGATTTGATGATTCATAGACATGAATTTATGTTCCAGCAAATAGTTGGTCAAGATGAAAATAAACTACTGGACAAGTGTGGTGGCACATGCCTATGATCTGAGGTGGTAAGATCACAAGTTCAAAGCCAGATTGGCCTAGGCTGCAGAGCAAGACTTTGTCGAAAGCAAGCAAGCAAACAAGAGATAGAGAAGTAAAGAGAGAAAAAAAAAAAGAAACAAAGGAAGAAAGAGGAAGAGAGAGAAAGGAAGGAAGGAAATAGGAAGGAAGGAAGGAAATAGGAAGGAAGGGGAAAAAGAAAGGAAAGGAGAGAAAGAAAGAGAAGGGGGAAGAAAGAGAGGGAGAAAGAGGGCAACAGAAAGAAAAAGAGACGAGGAGAAAGAGGGGCTGAAGACCAGCGCGTGCACGCAGGCTCCTGGTGGGCTTGGAACAGCAGCCCGGCTGGCGGAGCGGGAGTCGGCTGGGGAGTAGCCCTGCCTCTGGCCACTTTTGTCTCTGGGTAGGCTCTGGCTCTAGTGGCTATTTTCCCAAGCTGGGACTCACTCTGGAGAGACCTCTGCGGCCTCCTCTCCGAACCACGTCTGTATTCTCTAGTAACCAGCATGGCTCCCTAGCAGTCTCCCCACTTGTAGGAGACAGCACAGAATGCTTTTTCATAGCCATAGCTCGGGGTCTTCAGTGGTGAAACCAATCCTGCCTCAGCCCCCAGAATCACTAAGTCCAGCATACACACACACACACACACACACACACACACACACACACACCCTTGGCCTTTACCATAAAGAAAGTTTTCCATTAGAAGTAGCCAGAGACACCTATTTACCTCCCAGCATTTCATATCTTCTGCTCAAAAGCCCCTCCTCCTCAGCTCTGGCTGGCCTCAAGAACTGAAGTGGGCATGCAGACCCTTCCAGGAGCCAGGACCAGAGCCTGTGTGCTTTTCAGTTTTTGCTCTCACCCTCCTGGGGATACAGAGGCAGTGGGGGTTGAACAGCTCCAGCCTGTGGCCTGTCAACTGCTCAGCAGTGCCCTGCTCAGAGCCCCAGGGGGGTAGAGAGTGCTGGAATTGACAACCAAGTGTGTCCCCAGGCCCCTCAAAGGCACAAGGCGAGGCAGGCTGAGGAACGGGTGGTCAGAGCTGCTGATTCCATGAGGGGGATTAGAACCTGAGCTTTTGACGCCTTCACAACTTCTCAGGCAAGATGGTTCCCTCTGCTTGTGAGACTGCACTGGGCTAGACTCTGCCTCCTGTCGTCATGCAGTCTTCCGGGAGGCCTCTGAGCCAGCCATGGCAGGGTTCCAATGCTGGACTGCTGAACTGTTGCTATCAGCCAGGCTGGGGGCAGCTCTGGGCCATCCATTCCCCCTCCTAGCCTGGGGTTGGGCAGCATCAGCAAAAGCTGCCCGCAAGCCAGAAGACCCCAGAGGCCCCAGCCCTCTGACTGCTGATCCCTGTTCCCCACACAAAGCCTTTGCTGTGGCCCAGACTTGCTGACAAGCACCACTCTGTGTTTGGGGATGAAGTAAATCTTCAAAACCATCAGACCCATGGATTCCTGGCTTTGAAAAGAGATGCAACATCCCCCCTCCTCCCTCCCCTGGCCCCAGGGGTTGGAAAAAGGGCTTCTAGCACCAGCTGCTATCAAGACCCCATGGGCCTCAGGGCTGAGAGATGCCACAGTTCGCTCAGAGTGTGCTAAGTCCTTTTGGTGTTTAAAAAAACCTGCACCAGCCGAGCGCTGGTGGCTCCCACCTGTAATCCTAGCTACTCAGGAGGCTGAGATCTGAGGATTGCGGTTCAAAGCCAGCCTAGACAGGAACATCCGTGAGACTCTTATCTCTAATCAACCACTCAGAAAATTGAAAGTGGCACTGTGGCTCAAGTGGTAGAGCGCTAGCCTTGGGCTGAAGAGCTGAGGGACAGCGCCTGTGCCCAGAGTTCAAGCCCCACAACCGACAAAAATAACAAAACCAAAAACCTGCACCGTGGCCCTGTATCCAAAACCAAACCAGTATGCTGGCTGCAGAGAGAGGCCAGGTGGTGCCCAGGGACATTAATGTTCCAAAGACCACAGGGAGATGCCAGGGTAGCCTCATCTGCCATGAGTCTCCGCTCTGAGCCTCCGTGGACTCTTGGACTCAGGAAGTTGCTTTTCCCTTCTTGCCACCGCTTCCCCCCTAAGCATTTTAGGTGTAGAATAAGAGCTGCCTTGGAGAATAGGCCACCTTGATGCTTAAACTGAGCCTGTGTTTCATCCACCCATCTTAACATGTTCTCAGAAACTCAGCTGTAAGTTGAAGTGTAGGTAGGTTGGCAGGTGCTGAAGTGTTTGTACATCAAGTGTTCCCAAACAACAATAAGGACATAAAAAGATGATACTGGCTCACTAAAGTTCCTTCACGCAATCATTGCACATGGGAAAACCTAAGTCACCCTCATTTTCAACTTCAAGCAAAAAAAAGAAACACACATTACCCCCCCCCCACACACACACACACAAGTGCTGAGAATATCTCTTTCTGTCTAGTACTTTCTCAGCCATGTCCACAGGGAGTGGGAGAATTAAAAAGATTGTATTCTTCAACAGAAATCAGTTATTTAACTGTGTAGAGAAAGAGAGACAGAGGCAGAGAGGCAGAATGTGCAGGTGCCCACATTGCTCCTAGGGCTTGAACTCTGGGCCTTGGCACTGTTCCTGAGCTTATTTTGTTCAAGTCTAGCACTCTACCAACTGTGCCAGAGCCCCACTCCCAACTTTTTGGAGGGTTAGTTTATTGGAAATAAGACTCACAGATTTTTCTGCCAGGGCTAGCTCTGAACCACAATTCCCAGATCTCAGCCTCTGAGCAGCTAGGATTACAGGCGACCCCACTGGCACCTGGCCCAGGTAGTTAACTTTTCAATGCATTTGAGAAGTTCTGAGCACTGCATGTATAACATGGTTTCTAATCCCAACTAGAAAGACATGTATGATTTGCATTAATATAATATTATTTGCTCTGAGGAGGTGACATTGATCAAGATGTATTGTACTCAAACTGACATATTGAGTTGAAAGCCCTCTGTACAACTACTACGGATAATAATAAAAAAACAACAGCAATAGTAATAGTATGTTTTTACTAATCTTCATAAAATACATTTCTTTGCTATATAAATCACTAATAGATGCCACCAGTTTCTCAAAAACTAATTGGAAAGAAATGCCGAATTATAGCTTGCCACCAAACTCAATCTCTCCCATGACTCTAAAAAAAAATAATGTTCAAATAAAGTTTCCTGGGTTAGTATCTATAGCTTTGTTGCCATTTTAGAAGACCTATAAGTAACTCCACCAACCAGAAAAGGGCACAAACTACGGGCTCGATGAAGCCCAGAATCACACTGTATATTCCTGCCCTCATCTCCCTACACAGTGTCTCTATCATTAGCTTTTCCTTTTTGCCCTGACACCACTTAACTATCCTGAGGATCTTTTGATCACTAATTACCATAGGATTAAAATGAGGTACAGGGGCCTATGAGAAATATAAGTTAATGAGAAATATAAAATCAACTAATTTATTATTTATTTATTGTTGTCAGTCTTGACGCTTGAACTCAGGGCCTAGCTGCTGTCCTTGAGCTTTTGTACTAAAGGACTAGCAATCTCTCACTTGGAGCCACAGATCTTCTAGTTTTCTGGTGGCTAATTGGAGATAGAGTCTCACAGACTTTCCTGTCTGGACTGGCTTCAAATGACAATCCTCGGGTTTCAGCCTCCGGAGTAGGTAGGATTACAGGAGTGAGCCACCAGTGCCCAGCTTACCAATGTTTTATAAAATTATAAAAAAGTAAGAAGTGAAAGAAAAGATATGGAGTATTGGTAAAGACACCCCTCTGTGTGTGTGAGGGATGAGTTCCAGGACACCCCTAAGATACTTGAATCCAAGGACATTCAATCACTTACAGGAAATGACAGGAACAATTACAAATAACCTTTACAACATCTTCAGGTCCTGTAAGTCATCTGGACACTCTAAATGTAAATCGTATGTAATAGTTGTTCTACAGTGTGGGGTAGAGAATAACAGCAGAGTCTGTAACTGGTCAATACAGATACAACTAGCGTGAGCCTAACTAGATGTTCCACCAGGGTGGGACAGGTCTGGAGATGTCAGGCAAACGCTGTTCTAAAAGTTAGTGTAATGACACATTCCTTATTGCTTGTCCAGCCCATTGGGTGGGTACTTAATGTCTTCTCTTCTGATGGAAAAGATGAAATCACTGGTTAATACGGGTTAATGAGTACTTAATCATTTCTTCTACATACCAATTTATAACTTCTGTCATCCTCACTTTATTGAAGAAGAAAGTCAGGCCTAGAGAGCTGATGTCACAGAACAGGAAGACCTCTTGGAGGTGGGACCAGAATAGGGCTCAGAATCTTGATCCCCTTTCCTAAGTGCTAAGATTACAGGCATGCATTACCACACCCACTTTGTAGGTGTTTCTGCTTGGACCACACTCGTAGCTACTATTGTGCTCCTACTATGACACAGGAGCTGTGCTACTCATGCCCTGGGGATTAACTTGCTTAGTGACCACAGCAGGCCCAGGTAAGTATTAATATGTTCCTATTTTACAGATGCCCAAGCTGAAAGGAACAAGACAAAAATCACTGGCCCAAGGTCACATAGCTAATGGCCATTGAAATTTAACTCCAACAATCTTGCTCTAGCCCTCAGGCACAGCCTTCCCCTCGTGGAGTAGGATGCAGGGAGCTGCAGATATGGTCCAGATGTACATTGGGGGCCCTTGATCAGAGGCGATCTGTCGTTGGAGGATAGGCACTTAAAAAAAAAAGATCAACGAATTTGTCAGCAATTACTTCAACAGCTTTCCAGGCACTTTCCATTCACCCTGCATCGGTTTCCTCAGACGCCTCCCGTGCACCTACTGCGCGCAAAGGATTGGCTGCCGTGCTTTGTGCTGCAAAGTTTGATGAGGGCTGTGTGTCTTCTTAGTCCTTGCTCGAATATGAAAACGGTAGCCAACTAGCCCAAGGCGAGCCCTTGATTCCACCAGGCAGGCTTTGCAGGCCCTTGGCTGTCCCGCTTGGTGGGCCAGGCGGGACTAAGGTGTGCGCAGCCAGGACAGGAACGCACGGCCTTCCAAGCTCCTTGCTGGCTGCAGACAGTAAGAAGTGTGTGTGTGTGTGTGGGGGGGGGGGGGGGGGACTGGTCCTCGCCTTCTGCTGGTCACCTGCTCCCCGCTCTTTGTCTCCCATCCTGCACCTGTCTCTGCAAAGTCTGGTGGATGGGGGTTCGGCTTGGTTACCCAGACACACTTCCGTCCTTCACCTTCCTTCCAGGCGGGTGTGGGGCGCACCGCGTCCTTGAGGTGTCCCCGCCCCTCCCTTCGCCCGGGTGATGATTAATCGCCCCTGACAAGCCAGCATTACGTAAGAGGATTATGAAACTGTAACAGGAGGGCCGGCGATCTGTCAGTATAAATAGACAAAACCCTCTGCGCCGCGCCACGGTGAGGCCCAGAGCCATCTAGCGGCAGCAAGGTGTATGCGCAGCCCCACCAGCAATCCACCCAGAGCGACCTGTGCAAGTTCTAGGAGGCAGAGGGAGGCGGAAGAAGAGAGTGAATGTGGTCCACAAGCACACGTGTGAAAATGCGACACCGCAGCTCGTGGGGATTGGCTTGGGAAGGGAGAAGAGTTAGGGTGAGGGAGAGTCATCAGAGGGATGCGTCTGATCAAGTTACACAGGGTGCATGTGGACACGTCAGAATGAAGTCCCCTTGGACAACTAATTGACACGTCTGCACATGCCCATATTGGGAGCCTGGAGTAAAACTACTTTGGAGGAAAAGGAAGGTATAGGTGTTTTTCAAGAGTGTGGTATTATCTAATAAAAAGGCTCCCCAGGGGCTGGGAAGGTGGCTCAGTGGTAGAGCGCTTGCCTTGCATGCTCGAGGCCCTGGGTTCGATTCCTCAGCACCACATAAGCAAAAAGAAAAAAGCCGGAAGTGGCGCTGTGGCTCAAGTGGTAGAGCGCTAGCCTTGAGCTGAAGAGCTGAGGGACAGTGCCCAAGCCCAGAGTTCAGGCCCCACGACCGGACCCAAAAAAAAATAAAAAATAAAAATAAAAAATAAAAAGGCTCCCCAGGTTGATCTTAAGCCCATTCTTCCCAAAGTTTTTAATGCACACAACACGACTTCACACAGTGTGTGCCAGATAAAATCAGACCGAATCTATATCACTCCTCCACACACCTGCCACCATGCAGAATTTATTTAATTAAATAATTTATTTATTGCTGGTCCTGTGGCTTCAACTTTGGGCCTGGGTGCTGTCCCTGAGTCTTTTTATGCTCAAGGCTAGCACTCTACCACTTGAGCCACAGCTCCACTTCCAGCTTTTTCTGAGTAGTTTATTGGAGATAAGAGTCACATGGACTTTCCTGCCTGGGCTGGCTTTGAACCACGATCCTCAGATCTCAGCCTCCTGAGTAGCTAGGATTACAGGTGTGAGCCATCCGTGCCCAGTTTATGCAGAACTTTTTGATGTGATTAGATTTGCCAACAACTTCATAATTATTATAATTGATTTTACAGCAGAACATATACTAATTGAATCAGAGAGTACTCTTTTTAAAATAACCAGTTTCTCCATCTCCTCAGAGCATTGTTGTTTTCTGTCTGTTGAGAGACTGTTTGCAGTACTTTATTTTTTAACTTTTCACTTTCAAAACTTTCACGCTTTGGAGACATAAACTAAATGCACGTGTTTTTTTTTTTTTAATAAACACTTTGGAAGTATATAACATCACTTCAAGGAAGTGCAGATGTCAGAAATGGTACCTTTGAAGTGTGGGATCTCTCCAATTCAGGAGTTCCCAGTCCCTCCCCAGCCTCTTTCCAATTGTTGTCTTTCTGCTCTTCCCACTGTCTCCCTCCCCATCCCCCACTGCCTGAGTCTAATGCCAGAGAAAAGCTCCTGCTGTTTAGTAAAGGTTTATACAAACACAGCCATCCAGTGTTCATTCTGTTGTGCTTGTCTTCTTTTGCTTCACATAACATACATGAGATCCACATTGCTATACAATGGAAATAGTTCACTTTCATTGGCATACACTACTCTACAGTGTGAATACACAATGCATTATTTGTCCCAATGGGCAGGAATTGTTTCTAGTTTCACATTCTCCTTTTGCATAGATGGATAGATAGATAGATAGATAGATAGATAGATAGATAGATAGATAGATAGATAGATAGATAGATAGATAGATAGATAGATAGATAGAAAGAAAGAAATATATATATACATATCTATATTTGTATATTTATTTATTTATTTCCTAGGGGACATAAATAGGTTTGGACTGCCTCAGTCACAGGGGATATTTGTTCAACTTTGGTAGACTCTGGAAAACTTTCCCAAGGAAGCTGTACCAGATCCACTTCCACCGGTGAATGTGGGGGAAGTTCTCCATCCACACCAGCAAGAGTTTGCCTAACCAAGTGACATTTCACTACTTGTACCAAAGACAAAAAGATCTTTTCCTGCTGGGCACAGGTGGATCACGCCTGTAATCCAGGAGACTGAGATCTGAGGATCATGGTTCAAAGGCAGCCCAGGCAGGAAAGTCCATGAAACTCTTATCTCCAATAAACCACCAGAAAACTCAAAGTGGTGCTGAGGCTTAAGTGGTAGAGCACTTGCCTTGATCTGAAGAGCTCAGGGACAGTGCCCAGACCAAGAGTTCAAGCCATGATATCCCTTCCCTCCTTCCCCCCACCACACACACACAGAGATCTTATCCTATTTATAAAACTTAGGAGAAAGGGTAGAGAAGTAAGAGCAACCAGAGTGACCCTAAATTTTGCCTCTTCTGTAGAATGGAGACATAAAATAGAATTAAGCTGGAGGAGGATAAAAGTGTAACAGATATATGTCTATTGCACACTTGTTGGGGGGAAAAATGGAATTTTAAAACTCCCAGACTCTGCAGCAGCGGTACTCACTAGAGACTATGTTGAAAGTGAACTATACAACTTATGGGCAGAGATAGGAGGAAAATCTGGGAGAGAGAGAGGGAAGGGTGACATTGTCCAAAAAGAAATGTACTTATTACCTGACTTATATAACTGTAACTCCTTTGTACATAACCTTCATAATAACAATTAAAAAATTTAAATGTTTATGCTGGTACGTACTTACATGAGTATTACAATGTGCTATAGCTATGTTTTGTTATTGCTTTTACAAAAGATTCAAGATCAAAAAGAAAAAGAAAGAGTCCCAGACTCAAGATATTTTGAAGAAAAACATTCCTCTTCATACTCTTCATAGTAGACAAATACACACACACACACACACACACACACACACACACACACACACACACACACACACCCCATACACACCGAGATAACTTTTGTATTAGTAAGTACCCATGCTGGAAACAGATGACATACACAAAAAAGGGCTAATTTACAAAGTTAGGGTAGTATTTACAGAAACTAAACTAACAAGAGATCATGCAGTGTCCTGGGGTTAACTGAATCAGGAAATTTCACTACAAAAGCCTAGGATAGGTCACTAAGTCAGCCTCAAGGGAGTGTTTGGATAAGTCTGAGGAGATCAACCTCCCCAGGCCCAAAGCAGAAAGGAAAGTGGGAAGAGTAGTTAGAAGGACCAGTAAAAGATAGTCAACATTATTGCTTTGTTTTTGTGCCAGGACCATGCTATTTTTTGTTACTATATCTCTATAGTATTATTTGAAAGTGAAGTATTGTGGTACCTCCAGCATTACTGAAGATTGCTTACATGATTTGGAGTCTGATGCTTCTATTTGAATTTTTGGATTAATTTCCTAAAATTTCTGTGAACAATGACAGTAGAATTTCAGTGAATGCACTGAATCTGAATATTGCTTTCAGTACTATAGAAAATTTCACATTATTAATTCTGCCAATCCATGAACATAGGAGGTCTTCCAGTCTTTTAGTGTCTTTCTATTCTTTTTTCAGTGTTTTACAGTTTTCATTTTAGAGAGCATTCACCTACTCAGTTAAGCTATTCCTAGGCTTTTTTTTCTTTTGAGATTATTATGAATGAGGTTTTTATTATTTCTTTCTCAGTTTGTTTCTTATTGGTGTATAGTACTTCTATTGATTTTTATGTATTGATTTTATTGATACTTTATCAAGTAAATGTTTTTTGATAGTCTTTAGGGTATATAAATTATAGGATCAGGGCTGGGAAGGTTGCTCAGTGGTAGAGCACTTGCCTTGAATGCATGAGGCCCTGGGTTCGATTCCTCTGCACCACATAAGCAAAATGAAAAAAGCTGGAAGTAGCACTGTGGTTCAAATGGTAGAGTGCTAGCCTTGAGCTGAAGAGCTGAGGGACAGCGCCCAGGCCTAGAGTTCAGGCCCCATGACTGGACCTCCCCCCCCAAAAATATATAGGATCATATCATCTCCAATTAGGAATCATTGGACAATATCTTTTCCAAACTGTATCTCTTTCATTTCCTTTCTCCTGCTTTATTGCTCTAAGAATTAAAGCACAATATTGAATAGGAGTTTTCTTGTTCCTGACTTCAGAGGAATGCTTTCAGCTGTGAGGTGGGCTATTCTGTAGATGTCTATTAAATCCTTTTGACTTAGAGTGTTATTTAATTCTAAGTTTTGTTTGTTGATTTTCTTTTGTTGTGTGATCTACTTATTGTTGAGAATGGGTTATTGAAGTCACTCACTATTGTTATGTAAGGGTCTATCTGTGCTTGTAAGTCTAATAATCTTTGTTTTATGAAATTTTGTGTGCCAATATTTGGTTTATATACATTTATAATTATTATATCCTCTTCATAGATTGTTGCCTTTATCACTATGAAATCACCTACATTATTTCCTCTCATTAGTTTTGTTTGAAATCTGTTTTCTCAGATATGAGAATAACTGTTCTGTTTGCTCTCTGGCTCCATTTGCTTAGAATAGCTTTTTCTGTTCTTCCTCTTTAGGTTATATTTGAGTTTGCCATTGAGGTGTATTACTTATAGGCAACAAGTAGTGAGTCTTACTTTCTAACCCAACTCACTAATCTGTGTCTTTTGGTTGGAGAAACAAGATCATTAACATTCAGAGTTATTACTGAAAGGTATATAATAGTATTGATAGTAATATTAATTTCAGTGGTCATTTTTATAATCATTCTTTTGAGTTCTTTGGATTTTATTGTCTTCACTATTATCAGAATATGTTTTGGTGGTATTATTGGTTTTTTTGGAGGAGTCATGCTGCATTGTTTACTTTCATATTTCTTGTTACCTGCATTGAGATTTGTGTATCTCAGGCCAAGTCACTAAGTAGAGGTTTCAATTACCTGTAGTCCTTTGTTGTTTTTGTAATGTTTGACTATTAGCCATCATTTGATTATTTATTTGCCTCGTGAGCTTTCTAAAATTCTCTCTTTTAATTATGTTTATTCTTTTCTTTCTGTAGGATTCCTTTAAGTATCTTCAACGATGCTGGCTTAGTGATCATGAATTTCTGTATAGTTTATTTATCATTATATTTTTATTTCTCCTTAGTTACAAAGAATAGTTTTGCTGAATATAGCGATATAGGTGGGAAATTATTTTCTTTCAGGGCTTAGAATACATCATTCCACACTCCTGTTGCTTTTAGAGTTTCTGCTGTGAAGTCTGTTGTTAATTTCATAGGCTGCCTGTATCTTGACTTAGTGCTTCTCTCTTATTATTCTTTGTTCTGCTATACTATGTTAACACATGCTGTGCAAAGACTTTTCTCATCTTTTCTGGTGTTCTTAAGCCTTTAGTACCATCTCTTTCCCAATATTTGGAAATTTTTCTGTTATATTTCTTAGTTTTTAGTTTTTGTTATTATTATATAAAGTTGATGTACAGAGGGGTTATAGTTACATAAGTCAAGTAAAGACTACATTTCTTCTTGGACAATGTTACCCCTTCCCTCACTCCCAGTTTTTTTTTTCTCTTGTGCCCACCCACAAATTATATAGTTCATTTTCAACATAGTATCTAGTAAATACACTGTTGTGTTTGTTCATGTTTGTCCCTCCATTTATTACCTTCTCAAATACATTTTGTATGTCTTTAGCTTTTACCTCTTCTTCAATACTCATGACTCATAAGTTTGGTCTTTTAATAATGGCTCAACAGTCTTACGTATTTCATTTGTATTTTCTTTTCTTTTCTTTTTTTCCTTATCATTCCTTGTATGTTCAACTCATCTCCCTTGTCTTCAAGCCCTGATAGTCTTCATTCTACTTCATCAGTCTACTAATGAGGCTCTCAAGTGTTATTTTTTTTTTTTTACATATTGAAATTTTCATTTCCAGAATTTCAATTTATGAGTGTTTTTTTCAAGGATTGTTTTGTCTTCATTTAATTCCTCTTTCTTAGCTTGTGTTATCTTTGACTTAGCTGTTTGTTCTTCTTCTTTTGGAATTAACTCAGACATTTGTTCATGTCCTCTTTAATGTTACTCACTACTCTTGTAATCACTCTTGAATTGTTTGAGATTTCATTGTCTTCACTATCATTAGAATCTGTTATTGTGGAATTGCTAAATTTTGGATAGGTTATAATGCCTTCTTTTTTCATATTTCTTGTTCTGCATTGAGATTTATGCATCTGAGGTCAGGCTATTGGTTGGAGGCTTATTTAATGAATTCTCAATGTTGAGACAGGACCAGGTAGTGTCAAGGCTGATGTTCAGTTTCTCACCATTAGACTGGGAGTATAGCTCAGTAGCCAAACATTCTTCCATGTGTCCAAGTGCTCAGAGTACTGAGTCTGATATCTAGTACCACTCAGAGAGACAAAAAAAAAACTATCTGGAGTCTCTTGTAGTTCCTAGTGTACAGGATGGTGTTGTACATGGGCTGAAGATAGGGCTGTTCAAAGGTCAGTTGTCCCCTTCAGGGATGTTTTTATTTCTTTGTATACTGGAATCCACTTCTGCTGAGAGCTTTGCAGCCTTTGTGCTGGGTAGGTTCCCACTTGTTCCACAGGGTCCTGAGTTTGTGCCCCTGGAACAGGAAGCATCCAAGCCTAGAGATCTCCTCCCTGAAGCCACACACACCCTGAAAGTAGAGGAATAAAACAATGCACTGAGTTCTGGACTGGAGAGTTGGGAACTAAGACACAGGCTCTCTATCTGCCAGTCTGAACATTATCAGGTTCTAACCATTAACCACCCTGTGGGATGAATGAAGCTGGAAAATAATTTGGCTTTTTTGGGACATGGGCTCAGAGCTCTCAATTTAACCAGGTAACAACTTGCATATAGTTGGAAGTAGCAGTCAAGCATTCTACCCACTAAAGCTAGATCTTTTTTTCTGCAGTGAGTCTCAAGGGATGGGTCCTGCTCTTTACTACAAACCACCCTGTCTATCTCTGCCTGCTCTCCCTGCAGCTTAAACTTCTTAGTAGGTCCACTTCAGATCCTTTTCCATATCTCCTCTCAGGACCATCTCCCATCTTGACATTGACAAGATGTCTCTAGGCTCCCTCAGTCATGAGTGTCCCTTGTTTCCAGTTCTTTAGAGTAGCTCAATCTCAAACAATAGGCCTTTCCTTAAGATGGGCTCCTGACTATAACATAGCAAGGCTAGAGGAACAATAAACTGTCTTTCTGTAATGCTAGCCTGTCATGCAGGAGTACTCACTGTCATAGCAAATTCCAGCGCTGTTTTTAGGGCTTACAGGAAGTACGGGTTTATTCCACGGTAAGTCTGCATGTCTATCACCAGAGCTGTCGGGCTTACATGTAGTTGTGTCTTTGGCTTCCTTTCCCTTCTATGGAGCCAAGGTTGCATCTGCAAACTGTTTCCTACTTTTCTCTGACTCCTTTCAGTTTCATCATGTTTCTTAGCAGTCTTATCTTTCATTTCTAATTTCAGATGCTCTTTCTCTCTTTAAAATATAGTCTTTCTCTGTTACCCTCTCATTTTCATTCCTGGAATCAAACTAAGGAAGCTTCTAATCTACCATTTTGCCCTCTAATTTTTTCCTTTTTAGTACCAGGGCCTTGTATATGTTAGGGAAGTACTTAACCACTTGAGCCTCTAGCCCTATTATTACTATCTATAGTCACCATGCTATACAATAAATCTCTTGTCTAAATGAAAATGGATGTTTTGATGTTGATTAAAACATCTCTTCATTTCCCTCATCCTCTAGCAACCACTACTTTACTTTCTGCTTAAATGAGTTTGACTTTTAAGGTTCCACAGATAAGTAAGATAATGTGGTATTTTTCTTTCTATGTCTGGCTTGTTTTATACAGCATAATACCTTCCAAGTTCATCAACACTGTTAAAAATGACAAAGTTTCTTCTTTTCCTTTTAAGGCTGAATAGTATTTCATTGATTATATATGTGTACATACATTACAATAGAGATATATAATACAGATATATGCATAATATGAATGAAGGTAGAAATCAAGTACATTAGGAATGATCAATGAAAAATAAAATGACTAGAGAGTATACACAGTTAAATATTTTATATATCTTATCAAATGACCCCCAAAAAAGGGCATACTAATTTCTTTTTTTTGGGGGGGGGGGTCCGGTCGTGGGGCCTGAACTCTAGGCCTGGGCGCTGTCCCTCAGCTCTTCAGCTCAAAGCTAGCGCTCTACCACTTGAGCTACAGTGCCACTTCTGGCTTTTTTTCTTTTTGCTTATGTGGTACTGAGGAATCGAACCCAGGGCCTCATGCATGCAAGGCAAGCACTCTACCACTGAACCACCTTTCCAGCCCGGGCATATTAATTTCTATGTCTCCTGAAAGTATGTATGTGTCTATTATCTACTACACTAACCCTTTTTGTGTTTTGCTTATCTAAAGGCAAAAAATATTATTTAAAATTTTTTTTATTTCTTCGACTAATAACTATTAGTTTCTTGTTGCTGCTATACAAATTACCACAATACAAGTTTGTTGCTGTAAAACAACACAAGTTTATTGTGTCACATGTCTTTTTTGAGGTCAGAAATGCAAGCAGGTCTCTCAGGCTGAAACCAATGTGGCAGTGGAATGAATTTATTTCTGGAAGCTGGAAGAACGAATCTGTCTCCTCGCCTTGTCTTAGACTCTGCCTTCATCCTTTAACTTGTATAAGCTGGTTTTTCCTCATTTTCCAATTGAAAGTATTTGTATTTTGATTTAATTTTTTATTTTTAAATTAAAAAGAATTTAAATATTTTAAATTTTAATTTCTTAAGTATTTTTAGTTTGAGCAAGTTGCCTACCCCATATGTTTATATGTGTGCGTGTGTGTGTGTGTGTGTGTGTGTGTGTGTGTGTGTGTATGTGTGTAAACTTTTCCCCATAAGTCTGGTTTTTAAATTTTGCTTAGTCTGTGTATTAATCTATTTTGGCTGCCACAATAGAATATCATAGACTAGGTACCTTAAAAACTGGAATTTATTTCTGGGCTGGGCATGGTGACTCATGCCTGTAGTCCCAGCTATTTAGGAGAAGGCAAGACTCTCTCCCCCAATCTTAACTCAATCAATAAGCCAAGTGTGATGGCATACGCCTGTGGTCCCAGTTACGAGGAAAGAGTATGTAGGAGAGGATCATGGTTTGAGGCCAGTCTGATGGAGGAAGGAGACTAATGGGGGAAAAAAGGGCTAAAGATAGGACTCAAGTAGTAAGGCAAGTTCTAAGGCAAGTTCACACCCCAAAACTGAAAACAAAGCAAACACAAAAGAACAACAACAACAAAAAGAAAAAAATATCTATAAGAGAAAAAAGGAAACCAAGAATTTATTTCTTTGAGTTCTGGAGACTAAAAGTCAGAGTGAGGGTGGCAGTGTGTAAGTTCTGGCAGTCACACTTCCTGATTTGTACATGGCAACCTACTCACTATGTCCGCACTTGGTAGGGAGAGGGAAGGAAACCCTGGTATCTTTACTTATATGGATACTGATCCTATCTTGAGAGCCCAGGGGCCGCCCCAAAGCCTCCTCTCTAAAGGCCATCATTTGGAGTTGGGGGTGTCAAAGCATGAATTGGGGATGGGGACTCAGACATTCAGTCCACAGCAGGTTATATGGAAAGTTCTGGATTTTCATGTGGTCACCTCTCTTCACCTTATTCTTTGTCTTCCATTTTAATTTTTGAGCTTTGCAGGTAGGAATTCATCTGTGGTGTCTAAGGCAAGTGAGGACAATGTGGGAACACAAGTTGAGAGGCGACAGCTCTGTTTTGAGCCTAGAGCAGAAGGAGCGGGAGAGGAAGAAATAGAAGCAGAGCTGCAAAGTCCTGGGCAGTCAGGAGTGAAGAGAGGCCAGGGGTTTTCACACATGGAGATGAGGCTTCCAGTCTTCTATCCTGCCACCCCTGCCTGATGCAGGAGCCCACTTCCGAGGCTGTCTTACCCACAGGCCTTTGCAGTAGGCTGGGCCTGAACCAGGAAGAGCTATGCCTCTGCCCCCCGCCCACCCTCCATCTTTCCAGACTCTACTCTTCTAGACAGTTTATTCTGCCCCGTTCTGTCTAGTGCCCCGTACCCATTTTGG
The DNA here is from genome assembly GCF_019054845.1 of Dipodomys spectabilis. Classification (NCBI taxonomy): domain Eukaryota; kingdom Metazoa; phylum Chordata; class Mammalia; order Rodentia; family Heteromyidae; genus Dipodomys; species Dipodomys spectabilis. The sequence goes on from NW_024871460.1 coordinate 19,463,698, forward strand.
CACGTTCACCTCTCCCTGTACTCACCTACACTGACTGGGATTGCTTGGCCCCTAGGAGCTTACCTGCTCTTCTAGAAGGCTTTGGGTACTAGCTGATCTAGACATTATGCCCTCCACATGACCTCGATTGAGACCTTTGTTCCTTTAGAGGCTCCAATTTTACCTTGGAAAGGTGTGGCTATGATTCTGTGTGAGCACATGCATGCGTGCGTGTGTATGCATGTCTGTGTGTATGTATGTATGTACAGGCACACACATGTACTCTGTGGATGGAACCTAGGGCCTTGTGCTTGCAGACATGTGCTCTACCATGACTTAAGTAATACTTACAGGCCTTTGGGGGAAGAGGTGGAAGAGATTTGCTTTGTGCTTGTTTGTTTCTATTTTGTGAGACAAGGCCTCACTATTGTCTTGTTGCTACTACCTTTGCCTAGGCTTCCCTCAAATTAATGATGATCTTCCTGCTTCTGCTTCCTGAGCAGCTGGGATGAAAGGTGTGTACTACCATGTCTGGCTCCATAGTTCAGTTTTGTTGTTGTTGTGGTGGTGGTGGTTGGGGGCTTGAACTCAGTTACCTGAGCTTTTTGCTCAAGGCTAGTGCTTTACTGAATCACAGTTCCACTTCCAGCTTTTTTGGTAGTTAATTGGAGATAAGAGTCTTACAGACTTTCCTGTCCAGGCTGGTCTTGAATGGTGATCCTCAGATCTCAGCCTCCTGAGAAGCTAGGATTACAGGTGTGAGCCACCATTGCCTGGCTTTCCATAGTTCTTTACATTAAACTTGTTCTGTACAAATCACAATATGATTTCTGACTTCCAATTGCCCAATACAATATCAAATACTTGTCATACCAAAAATTGTTCTCATTATTTGGGAATGACAGAGATAGAGGAGAAAAGAAATGTCTTTTCTTCACATTTTGGTGTCATAGCTAAGCCTCTATAAGAAAACATAATTAACAAGAGAAAAGTACCTTTGGAAATAGAGACCCAAGGAAACAATGAACTTATATGTATATGTACGCATATATGTGATAAAGATTAGGCTATCATACAAAAGTATGATTGGATAAAAGTGGGTTTTTTAATTTTTTTGTTTTTTGTTTCTTTTTTTTTTTTTTTGGTTGTGGGGCTTGAACTCTGGGCCTGGGCGCTGTCCCTCAGCGCTTCAGCTCAAGGCGAGTGCTCTACCACTTGAGCCACAGCACCACTTCCAGTTTTCTGAGTGGTTTATTGGAGATAAGAGTCTCACAGACTTTCCTGCCTGGGCTGGCTTTGAACCATGATCCTCAGATCTCAGCCTACTCAGTAGCTAGGATTACAGACGTGAGACACTGGCACCCAGCTAAAAGTGGGATTTATCCAATGATAACATCAGGGAAATAGTAATATCTATGTTAGGCAGTCTTTCATTTAAGTCTCACCCAAAAGAAAGTGGAACTGTGGCTCAAGTGGTAGAGTGCCAGCGTTGAGGAAAAAGGTAAGTAAAAGCAAGAGGCCCTGAGTTCAAGCCCCAGTACCAGCACCACCAAAAAAAAAAAAAAAAGACTCTGATTCTAATACTCAAATCACAACCAAGACTGCTCTGCTTGGCTTTCACTCTACCCTTAAGAATAAACACAAATAAATAGAGAATATGTAATAAATGCCAAGTAAACTACAATAACAATATTCTCACATGAATATGATATGAAAAATGTGAACATTCCACTCCCGCGTCCCTTGGTTTTCCTATCACCAATATGATTGGCAATGTAAATATTACTGTTTTATAAGACAGAGATAATCTGTAATATCACAATAATGTTATTATTTGGCTTACAGAAGCATTAAATAACTGATCAGTGCTGATATTTTCATTTCTTTTATTGTCATTTTAATGATTCTCGTTTGTATTTGATTTAGATTTCTTTTTTTTTTTTTTTTTTTGGTCGGTTGTGGGGCTTGAACTCTGGGCCTGAGCGCTATCCCTGTGCTCTTCAGCTCAAGGCGAGCACTCTAACTGCTTGAGCCACAGCGCCACTTCCGGTTTTCTAGTAGTTTATTGGAGACAAGAGTCTCACGGACTTTCCTGCCCTGGCTGGCTTTGAACTGTGATCCTCAGATCTCAGCCTCCTAAGTAGCTAGGATTACAGGCGTGAGCCACCAGTGCCCAGCTCTCATTTGTATTTGAAAATTAGGGTCCTGACTTCAAATGATTTCAGGAAGCAGGCCAGGACTAGAAAGGCAGCAAGGGAGCCTCTGGGAAGTGTGGGAAGAAGAACTTAGCCCCCATCCCATTCCATTGAGTTCCTGTCCTATGAAACTGTCATTCTCTTTGTCATTTTCTTCATGATTATTCTCTTTTTTAGCAAAAGCTAGAAGGCCAGATTCTGAGTCTTTCTCCGCATTTGTCCTGTATCTTCCCAGAAGCCCCCACACCACACTGCTTGCCTTGGTCAGCTGAGCACCACTGTTTATCAGAGTTCCTGAGGCTGGGGGCAGGGAGGTTGTCATGCACAGCAGGGTCTCTGACCCCCTCAGCCCACCTTGGAAGACCCCTCCTCCCACTTAGGGCCCTCTCCTGGACCCTTTTTCTAAGACCCTCTGGAAGCCACAAGTTTCACCTTAGAAAAGTGACTAAGACACTTATTCACACTCAAGTGTCAATGGTTTAACAGCTCATTCCTCACCATAGGTGTCTACATCTTCAAAGCGAAAGGCCAGAAAGGAAATAGAACTAATTACTAATGCAACAATTTTAGAGTACTTTGCACCTGCCAGGAAGGAATATGTTTAACTTCAAAGCCATCCATGGCATTTTCCCCCCAGATGCTATCAGCAGAGTGAAATCAGACTCTTATCTTCGGAGAAAACAACTGTGCTCTAGCTTCTTGCATCTGAGGCGTGGTTTGAACGTTCAGGGTCTACCAGATACTGGTGGAGGGGGGGACCACCTAATGCATATTTAACCAAGACATTAAGAATAATCACTTGAGGCTCAGTTAGAATTGCTCGTTATTATTTATAGATGAATAAAAAATAGCAACTGTTTGCTATCCCTTCATCCCTATCAGTTTTCTCCATTCAGCCAAAAGATGTCTCCTTGACTTCTTAAAAAAAAAAAAAAGGTTTTGCAATTTAGCTGTGCGGTCACCAGGTGGTGGAAGTGTGCCATGCCTAGAGAATCTAACCATGGCAAGAGAAGCCAGTTCACCTTGCATGCAATTACCTGAAAGATAGCGTCCTGACTCTTCCTTTGCAGCCACAATCCACCAGAGTAATCAAAGAGGGGCTTGCCTTTCTAGCAATGCCTGGCTGACATAGTCTGCATCGGCACACGGAGCAGCAGTGAGACAAAGTTCCCTTTCTGTCTAGCTCTGAGAAAGTGAAGAGCTCTTATCCAGACAACCTGCAAGTCTCCAGCCCTCCTTTTCCAATCAGCTCTCTTCTAGTTTTGTATCCCTTTCTTTCTGTCCTCCCTTACATGGCAAGAATAAAGCTACTCTCTTATTTTCCTGGAATGGACTGTACCCCCTGAGTAGTATATTTACTATAAATATAAGAGTGTAGGGGCTGGGAAGGTGGCTCAGTGATAGAGCGCTTGCCTTGCATGCATGAGGCCCTGGGTTCAATTCCTCAGCACCAGATAAGCGAAAAGAAAAAAGCCAGAAGTGGTGCTGTGGCTCAAGCGCTAGAGCGCTAGCCTTGAGCTGAAGAGCTGAGGGATAGCGCCCAAGCCCAGAGAGTTCAGGCCCCACGACTGGACTAAAAAAAAAAAAAAGAGTTCAAGAGTATGGGAAATGACAGGCTTGTTCTTAGAAGAGACTGAGCACTTTCTCTACTTCCCTACTGTGTCCCACAGCAGCTATTCCTCACACTCTTTCTGGCCTTCCCTGATTTCTTTTTACCTGTGCAGTCAGTTCTTTTATTCAAGCTTGTTTTGTTTCATGATAATGAATTAGTAAATCCTAACTCTTGGGAATTGAGCTCATAGGGACATATGTAACTTTATAAGCCTCTGATCGCATTTTTGTCAAATGATCAAAATAGTCTTGCTGTGTGCGTGTATGTGTGTGTGTGTTTCTGTGTAAAGACCTTTATTTGATATATATTGATTAACAGTGAACTCTAAGGCAGCATTGCTATAACTCAGGTCTGGATTAAACTTCCCTAATGCATAAATTAGACACCATGGCATCCCAGTTGGGAGCCCAGAGCACCTCCCATCATGCTTGGGACCAATTAAATGACAACAAAAGTTACCTGAAAAACAAATCACAAAAATAAAATTAAAAAGCAACACTAAAGACAGAAAAGTGCTAAAGCCAGAGCTTCATCTTGCTGGATCTGGAGGATTATAAAAAGGGGCCATTTCTTTCCTGCCTACCATAAAGAGCCATGGCTGACAGCTGTATATGAAAAGATAGGCTAACAAGTGAAAAATAGAACTAAGTTATTATGTGATTATAGAGGGGTGTGTGTGTGTGTGTGTGTGTGTGTGTGTGTGTGTGTGTCCCAGATTTGGGGCTTGAACCTTGAGCCTGGCACCCTGCCACTTTATCAACAATTCTACTTCCAGCTTTTTGGTGGTTAATTAGAGTTAAGAGTCTTCTTCTCTTCTCTTCTCTTCTCTTCTCTTCTCTTCTCTTCTCTTCTCCTTCCTTCCTTCCTTCCTTCCTTCCTTCCTTCCTTCCTTCCTTCCTTCCTTCCTTCCTTCCTTCCTTCCTTCTTTTTCTTTCTTTTTTTTGTCAGTCGTGGGGCTTGAACTCTGGACACGGACACTGTCCTTGAGCCCTTCAGCTCAAGGCAAGCACTCTACCACTTGAGCCACAGCAACAATTCCAGTTTTCTGGTGGTTATTTAAAGATCAGAGTCTCACAGACTTTCTTGTCCAGGCTGGCTTTGAACTTTGATCTTCAGATCTCAGCATCCTGAGTAGCTAGGATTACAGATGTGAGCCACCAGAATATTTATTGCAATTTTACATGAAGACAGAAGACAAATGGTGGACTGTTACTCCTTTGCTTAGGTTCTGTGACACAGAGACAGCTATAAAACTATGACTGGACACAAAGCTGCAAGCTAAGGGAAAGCATCTATCTGCCAAGATTCTCCTTGGTCTCTGAGTTATAACATTCCAGAGATGAGTAAGGACCTCTTTGGCGTGAGGGTCTTAATTTCTTTTCCTTTTTTTTTTTTGCCAGTCCTGAGGCTTGAACTCTGGGCCTGGGCACTGTCCCTGAGCTTCTTTTGCTCAAGGCTAGCACCCTACCACTTGAGCCACAACACCACTTCTGGCTTTTTCTGTGTATGTGGTACTGAGGAATCGCACCCAGAGCTTCATGTATGCTAGGCAAGCATTCTACCACTAAGCCACATTCCCAGCCCCCTAGGGTCTTAATTTCTTTATGGCCAGTTATACAAAAAGATGGGGAAAACATGAAAGTAATATTTTGAGGTTTTTATGGCTGGCTTTCAAGAAAAGAAGTTCCAGTTTCTCTGGCCCACTTTGAGGAAGAGGCATTGTAGTTTGTAAGACTTGTGGGGGAGGGGGGAAGAGAATGGGGGTGAGCAACAGGTCAGAGAGAAGGTCAGAGAGATACTTTGTCTTGGAAGACTTCTTCATTTGCACTACGATTTGAAACCATACATATTGGAAGATCCAATTTTTTCACCTATTTAGTATTCTGTAAGTCACCACCCAAAGGACACAAGGATAGATTCTAGAGTTACAAATAAATTTTAGCAAGTAGGCAAATTTGAAAATGCAGAATTTTTGAATAATTAGGATCAGCTTACTAAATGTGCCCTGTCCTCAGATCTTCTCTCCATGAGGTTCTCTTTCTTGCTTCTCCCAGTAAGAGTTCTCCTCTCATTCTACCCATCCTTACCTCCTGGACGATCACTTCAAAATATTTATCTAATGTGATTTTCTCTCCAGATCAGCAGTTCTCAAAGTATAGCCCCAGGATCCCTTTCTGGAAAGGTTCATAGATCCTTCCTTCTGTACATGTATCTTTGTGAATCAGGATTTTCTTCATTTTCTTCAAGTAAAACCATTACTTCACAACAAATTGACTAGAAAAGAAGCTATGAGAATCCAGCAGTATTTTGTAAATTCATATGACAAGGTAGAATAAAATATTATTTTTACAGACATGTAGTAATGTCATCTTTGTGTACAATAGATTCATTGTTATTTTTAAGCTAGTTAATAGTTTAGGTCTCATTTCTAATGCCTAATGCCATTCATATTGATAGCTAAAACCCATCTAATCAAAAGTTCTTTGGGTGTGCGATGGTTTGTTTTCTCTTGAGACAGGGCTCACACTGGTCTTGAACTCTGATCCTCCTGTTTCTGCCTCCCAAGTGCCAGGATTACGGGCCTGTACCACTCCACTCCAAAGATATTAATTTTTTTTTGCCAGTCCTGGGGCTTGAACTCAGGGCCTGGGAGCTGTCCCTGAACTTCTTTTGCTCAAGGCTAGCACTCTACCACTTGAGCCACAGCTCCACTTCTGGCTTTTTCTGTTTATGTGGTACTGAGGAATCAAACCAAAGGCTTCATGCATGCTAGGCAAGCACTCTGCCACTAAGCCACATTCCCAGCCCTCAATAATTTTTAAGAAAGTAAAAAAGTTTTGAGATAAAAATTTAGAGAATTTAAATGCAAAAATTTAGCTCTACAATCACATCTCTAACAGGTTACCTTATATCTGTGCTGGAATCGCTCCAGAGCACCTTAAATCAATGAATATTCACCTGCCTCTCACATTCAACCCATTCTTGCCCCTATATCAGCATTCTGCAGTCATCACAGTCCTAAAGTCTGTCTCTAGCATTCCCCCTTCTGAAACTCTCCAACAAGTCTTTTCTCCCTCCCTCCCTCCCATCCTCCCTCCCTCCCTCCTTTCCTTCCTTCCTTCCTTCCTTCCTTCCTTCCTTCCTTCCTTCCTTCCTTCCTTTCTTTCTTATTCCTACCTTTTCTCCCTTCCTTCCTCCCTCCTCCCCCTTTCCTTTCCTTTCCTTTCCTTTCCTTTCCTCTTTTTTGGTCCAAGACCGGGACTCTAACTTGGTAAGTGACGCTGCTTTCACTCATTGACTAGTGCTCTATCAACTGAGCCACACCTCCTCTTCTATAAGTTTAATTGGGAATGTCTGCAGGCTCCTGTTCTTTTTTCATTGCTGCTCCATCTGACTCTCAATCTACAAGCTCAACAACTCTGTAGCCATCAAGCTACCCTGCTATACTAGTCTCTTTTCTTTAGCTCTAACAGAATAACTGAGACTGGATAACTTATAAAGAAAACAGGTTTATTTAGCTCACAGTTTTGGAAGTTCAAGACCAAAGAGCTGCATCTGGCAAGAACCAAAGCTGTCTCATAACATAGCAGATAACAGGACAGGACAGAAAAGCATGTGAGACTGGTGAATGGAAACATGCAAACAAGAGAAGACGAAGAAACTGACCCATTTTTATAATGCCCACTATTTAGAGAATGAATTCAGTTTTGCAAGAAAGATATTAATCCCTCTTACAGATCCTTCCTAACACTGCTATACTAGGAACCCCATTTCCATCATCAGTGTGAGCTTTGGTGAAGACACAGCACCTCCAAACCACAGCACCTGTCCTCTGCCAGAAAGTCAGACATCAGCCAGGCAACAGCTTCCTGCTTGAACACCAGCAACAGAGACCATCCACTGATGAAGCCACCAATTCTGCCCCTTCTCTGCTTTCTTTTGACCAGACTGCCATTCCTCCCTCCAGGAGAGGAGGCTGACAGTGAGCCAACTCGCTCTGTTTCTCTGCTTCACACCTGCCAGGACAAACGTTCACAGGTGTAGCCAATGGAATCCTATTAGCGTCTTTCTCCTTGCCAGGTGAGCTAAATCTCAGGACTTCGGCAATAGCATCGCTTTGCCCTGTGCTGCCCTCCATGGCAGCGAGGGAGGCAGAGAACTTTCAGATAGCTTCAATTCTGATTCACAGCCCTCACAAGCACCAGGCAGGGGGCAAGTGCTAGCCCAATGCACATAGCTCATTCATCTTTGGTGACAGTTATGGGTGATTTTATTACCAATAATAACAATAGCTATCTGGGCACCTGTAGCTCATGTCTATAATCCTAGCTACTTAGGAGGCTGAGATCTGAGACTTGCAGTTCAAAGCCAACCCTGGGCAGGAAAGCCTATGAGACTCTTATCACCACTAAACTACCCCCAAAAATCCAGAAGTGAATCTGTGGTTTAAGTGGTAGAGCACTAGCCTTGAGCAAAAAGAAGGTAATGGACAGGCCCTGAATTCAAGCTCCAGGACCAGCACACACACATACACAGAATAACAACAGCTAGTTTTTAGTGGACTCTTACTGTGGGCCAGTCTCCAAGCTAGGAGCTTGTTGGGTTCTAACTCAGTTATTCATCACTAGAATCCAGAGCAACTGCAGCACTAATATCTCTGCTTTACAGATAAGGCTCAGAACACATAAGGAATTTGCCTGTATAGCAGACCTGGCCCTCCTACACCCACAGCCCAGGACTGGTGCTCTGAAACTGCTCACAGAAAAGCCGCTGAAATTCTCCTTTCTTCCTACTTTGCTTAGATGAATCTCATGCTGCCCAGTGGTTAACATTAAGTAGCTATGTATATTCTGTTCTACTCCAATCAAACCAGCAATTCCACCAGCCAAGAATGGAGAGAGGAACCAGATCTAGAAATGCCTTTCAGGAGGGCACATCAAACTAACATGAGCAGTTGCTTGGCAGTATCAAAAATTGCTAGGGTAACTGCTGTCAGACCATAGGAAAGAAGGAACAGCCTTACTGCCTAAGGCCACCAAGCCCAGCAGGCCAGCCAAGAGCTAAAGGAGAGGACTGTATTGATCCTGACCTGAGGGCTCTAGGAGTCCCTGACACTTCCAAGACCACTGCCCTACATAGAAGAACCTTAGTTTTTCAAAGGAAAGAGACTAGTGAAAGCCAGCTGAGCCCATCACCATCTCTGCCCAGAGAGACTGGAAGAGGGAATGAAGGAGGAGAGAGGAGGGTGGGGGAAAGCTGGCCCCAGACAATTTATCTGACATTCCTGATGGGAGCAACCACCGAGGCTACCTCACAAAGACTTGCTCTATGCTGGAAATGTCAGGAATCCCCCCTCCCCTCCTTGGCATTTTGTGCCTGCTTTACCCAAAGGCCACCTGTTGTCATAGGGAGGCCAGGTGGAAAGTGGTGTGGGAAGGATTCTGGTAGGCTGGTTTCATTCTGGTTTAGCTGGTTTCTGCTTAAGTAAATAAATAGAAGTAAAGTTCCAATTGTTCTCCAAATGGCAAGGAAATGTTCCCCTGTCATCCCAAAGTGATGGCAAGTTTAATACAAACAGGTGAGCCCACAACCTGCAGCGGAATCCAAATCCAGAGAAGCACAGGTGAGCGCTCCGGCATTTGGGAAGAAGGTGACAACCTCGGAGTGAGGAGATGAACAATCTGCTCATGACGGCTAGAGGACCCACACTGCTCTGTGAGGCAGGAGGAGAGTGTGGGATAAAGCACAGGGAAGCTTTCAAACTATTGCAAACGCTTTGGTCACCAGGGCTTTGTGGTTACAAATGACAGAAAGGAATTCTGGAAAACTGAAGGCAAATGAAGTCCATTGAAAGGTTAACCCAGTATCCTCCAAAGCACCAGGAAAGGCCCCAGCAAAGACAGGAGCAAAGGTGGCTCCAGTGATCCAGGAAACAATTGCCCTGTATAACAGACTTGCTTTGCCATTGGGGATTTGTCTTAGCCAATTCAGGCTGCTGTAAGAAAAGACCTTCCACTGGGTGATTTATAAACAACAAAATTTTATTACACTTCTGCTGGCTTCCATGGTGGAAAGGGAAAATACAGAGGTGTTTGCCTTTTTATAAGGATACAAGCCCATTCATGAGGGCTCTGCTCTCTTTACCAGATCACCTCCCAAAGGCTCACATCTTAATTCTATCACATTGGCCATTAAGATTCAACATAAGGGGGCTGGGAAGGTGGCTCAGGGGTAGAGCGCTTGCCTTGCATGCATGAGGCCCTGGGTTTGATTCCTCAGCACCACATAAGCAAAAAAAAAAGCTGGAAGTGGTGCTGTGGCTCAAGTAGTAGAGTGCTAGCCTTGAGCTGAAGAGCTGAGGGATAGCCCAGGCCCAGAGTTCAGGCCCCACAACTGATCAAAAAAAAAGATTCCACATAAGGATTTCTGTGGGGACATAAACAAAGACCACAGCAGGGTCTTTGTGTCACATGGCTTCTGATCTAATTTCCACTGGACAGGAGCCCTTTGACTTCAGATCAGATAGTCACTTTCAGTTAGGAATCAAACACCTTGATTGACAGATACCTGATGTTTCTGATGAAAGAGTTTGGAGATGCTGCCTCACAGACCTGCTCTGTGCCCCAAAAGCAATGGATGGCAAGTCATGTCTCAATGGAATGATTGCACTGGGTCACACACATATACATGGTGATGACTTAACTGCTGTACAGTAGGGCCCATGTGTCATATTTATGCACAGATAGGAGTACAGAAATACAGGAAATTCACTGGCATGAATTTTAAGACAGCACTTGTCACCAGAGTTGAATTGGAAATACTAGACACAGAAACAGAGAAGGTGCTGCAGGAGGGAAAGAAGAGGAGATGATGTCAAAAAAGAGCAATTTGAAGGACAAAGAAACATAGGAACCAAGGGGAGGCTAGAGGAACTGTGGTAGAGGCTCACATCTGTAGTCCTAGCTACCTGGAAGCTGAGATCTGAAGATCACGGTTCAAAGCCAGCCTGAGCAGGAAAATTCCTAGACTCTTATCCTCCAATGAACCACCAAAGAACTGAAAGTGGAGGCATGGTTCAAGTGGTAGAACACCATCCTTGAGTGAGAGTAAGAGGTCCTCAGATCAAGCCCCAGTACAGGCGTATATACACACATACACAAACACACACAGCTAAGCTAAACTGAGCTGAGCATACATTTGAAATCAATCCCAAGGATATACAACAGAGTCTTTGATCTGAAGGCAACTGAGGAAACTTCCTGTCAGCCCATTCCCTCAACACTAAGTACTGAGCTCCAGCTTTATTCTAGATATGCCTCATCTGGAGGAGATCCTGCATTTGACTCATAAAGCCTGTACTTCCTGCCACCTGACTCTTACGCTGAAATGACTTAAAGATCCAGAAACACAAATAGAGGAGTACAATAGTCACTCAATTGTGTGTGTGTGTGTGTGTGTGCGTGTGTGTGTGTGTGTGTGTGTGTGTGTGTGTAATTGCTTGAATTCATCACTTTAAAAAAGGATTATGAGTATACATGTGTACATGAAATGACAATATGGAAGTTGAAATCAATTTTATATCCATCCCTTAATTTTTCCTAATAAAAAAATCTTTAATGCTCACCAACTTATTTTTATTCTTCTTTCAACAGCAAAGATAATCTTTTAGATCTCATGCTCCTATCAGGGTAATAAGATGGCTTTCTTTTTTATGTTATTGACATATTCCTCAACTCAGTTGGAAAAAATATAACAGAGTAGGAAGCAGTTTCAGAACTCTGAGAGACCTAGACTGGTCGTGTGGGTTGTTTTTGGAGAGATGGAATAGGGTAAGAAAATTTCTGGATTTTGTCCAGGTCAGATCTAGTTCAAGCTTCAAAGAGAGAACAATATTGTTTTTTGAGTTCAGTTTCAATTCAAATTAAAATATCAGTTTCCTACTTTGGATTCAGTTCAACTCCCTGCTGAGAGCTGGGAATGTCGCTTAGTGGGAGAAAAAGATACCACTGAAGTGATTTTTTTTTTAAACTCACTTGTAACCTCCAACCCCACCGTATATTGAGTAGCAGTTACCACTTTCAAATTTACAGAGCGGACTGTTGAAGTCCTCTGACAATTCTCCAGCCACAGACTTGTTTGTATCCTGGGCCACATGTGGCCAGAGGGCCTTCAGGAGTCCACACTCTACTGAGGGGAGAGGCAGATCTAATAGGCATCCTCAACTGTGGGGTGGCCAGGAGGGAAGGGGCTCACGGACTTGCAGGCAGGCATGGGAAGTGGACACTTACTGTGGAGAAGGGGAGCCAGAGGAATGAGCTGGACTCAGTCCAGAGATGGGCTGTAAACTGTCTCCTTTTTGCTCTTCATCCATGCCTAGAAACCCTGACAAAGAAACCCGGGGAGGTAAACTGAACAACAGAGAAAGCAGAAATGACCCAAAGACAGCCATGGGAAGCTCCTCCTCCAGCTCCCCCTCCTTCTCTTCCTCCCTCCCTCCCTTCCTCCTCCTCCTCCTCCTTCTGTCCCACATTCTAATCCATCATTACCATCTTGCTGAGAGGGGCTGAGGCTGCTGCCTGCCCACCACTTGCTCACCCACAGTTGTTTTCACTACCAACACCGACAGCCACCTGTATTTGCTCAGGCCTCCTGACTCAAAGTGGCAGCCACTTAAGCCCTCTGTAGCTACTCCACCTTTTACAAAATAGATTTTAAAAGAGACTTCTTGGGAAAATGTTTTTCTAATTTTTATTTATTTTTTATTGTGAAAATACTGTACAGAGGGGTTACAATTAGATGGGCAAAATAATGAGCATTGTAGCCTCCTCCTTTGTTTCCCCTTCCCATCCCTTCCCAGCCTCCCCCTGCCCCCCAATTCTCCCCCCCCCCCCTCCACCAAAGTTGTAAAGTTCGTTTTCGACATGACAACTTGTACTTCTCATTGTTGCAACGGGTCCACCTGTATCCTTATTTAAACGACTTGTTTTTCCCCTTCCCCTCCACAAATTATACCGACATCAAATACAGTGAAAGCAGGGGTTATACTGTGGGGGAGGGACATACAAAGCAACAAAGAAATAATCTTATAAATGCGTTAGAAACAAATGCATGAAAGAAAAAAACATTTGAATATATATCTTAGGGTTCATTTTCCTAACATCACCTTATCTGACCTTTTCTGCTTGACTCATACATATACTAGATATTGCAAATAAGGGAAACCATGGGACCTATGTTTCTTTGGGCTTGGCTTACTTCACTTAATATAATTTTTTCCAAGTCTTTCCATTTCCTAACAAATGGGGCAATGTCATTCTTTCTGATGGAGGCATAGAATTCCATTGTGTATATATACCACATTTTCTTGATCCATTCATCTACTGAGGGGCATCTGGGTTGGTTCCATGTCTTAGCTATGGTAAATAATGCTGCTATAAACATAGTTGTGCTGGTAGCTTTAGTGTGGTCTTGTTTGTAAACATTTGGGTAAATGCCCAAAAGTGGGATTGCCGGATCATAGGGGAGCTCTATGTGGAGTCTTTTGAGGAAACTCCATACTACTTTAAAATGTTTAAGAAAAGATATCACAGGCATTAAAGCATTGCACTAGGTCCTATCATTAAACGCATACCCTGCTAAGGCTGGCATTGCTCATCTGTGTCCTGTTTGCCAACACTTTGCAAGGATACAATACAAAAAGGAAACAATGCAAAAATATCTGACACATTCTGAACTTGTTGCAACCCTCCAGCAATGTAGAATTATAAAGAATAAATATCACATAAAAATTTACCATTTTAGGGGCTGGGAAGGTGGCTCAGTGGTAGAGTGCTTGCCTTGCATGCCTGAGGCCCTGGGTTCGATTCCTCAGCACCATATAAGCAAAAACAAAAAAGCTGGAAGTGGCGCTGTGGCTCAAGTGGTAGAGCGCTAGCCTTGAGCTGAAGAGCTGAGGGACAGCGCCCAGGCCCAGAATCCAGGCCCCACGAACGGACCCCCCCCCCCAAAAAAAATTTACCATTTTTAATCCTTTAAGTGTCTGCTTAGTGGTATTAGATATCATTACATTGATGTGCAACCATCACCACCATCCATCATCCAGAACTCTTGTCATTTTGCAAAAATCAACCTCTGTACCCAATAAAAACTGACTCCTCCTTATGTCACTGTAACCCCTCTGTACATCACCATTATAATAACAATAAAAATGTTTGAAAAAATGGCTCCTCATCTCCTCTCATCCTCAGCCCCAGTAATCGCCATTCCACTTCCTGGTTTCACTACTCCTGGTACCTTATATGAGGAAGATAATACAATATTTGTCTTGTTGTCACTGGCTTTATTTCATTTAGTGCACATGCCTTCAATTTTCATCCTGACTTAGCATGTTTCAGGATTTCTTTCCCTTTTTAAGAGGCTGAATAATATTTTATAATCCTCTATAACTGACTCCTCTGTAGTCACATGCCCCATTTTACAGACCTGAAAGACTCAGTATTCATTTAAGAGTTGATTATTTTATCCACTGTCTTAGAGTACTGCATTTATCCTAAAGTAAATCACCATATATGTGTATGTATGACTACTTTTTTCTTTTTTTGGTCGGTTGTGGGGCCTGAACTCAGCTCTTCAGCTCAAGGCTAGCGCTCTACCACTTGAGCCAGTGTCACTTCGGCTTTTTCTACTTATGTGGTGCTGAGGAATCAAACCCCGGGCCTCATGCATACAAGGCAAGCACTCTACCACTGAGCCACCTTCCCAGCCCCATGTGACTCCTTCTTAAAAATTCTCAATTCTATTCTATTGTAGTGTTCAATTTCTTCTGCAATAGCAGAAATGTTTTATGTTTTCCTATTTGATGTCATTGCAGTTTCTTTCCCCCTAAAATGATGCCTTCTTCAAATAGTCTATCTCCTTTTTTGATTTGGTTTAACCTGTTTTCGAGGGAAAACATGTAGATGGTACAAAATACAAAGGCCCAGGAGGTAAATTGTTCCTAAGTGTCACTTCTGTATGTTCCACAATTCAGCTACTACTAGCTTCCCACCCACCCTTCTTGATATTGGCTACTAAAAGTTCAATTAAAATTTTGCTTGGTCCTGAGTTGTATGCATTGGTTTTCAAGAAATTTGACATCTCTATACAATGATGTTTTGCCTTTCAGCACCTTTCCACTTGTTTTCTGTCTTTCAACAACTTTTATAACTTTATCCACACACAAATATATATATATATATATATATACATATCCTATATTTCTGAGAATATTCATGCCTAAATATTTTAGCATTTTCGTAGTTTTCCAATAGGTTGATTTTGTATCTTTCCTAGCTTAATTATTTTTCATTGTATCCCTTACATCCTCTATCTAGACAATGATATTGTCTATGGTGACAGTTGATTCCCCCCTTGAATCTTTTAAGTGCTTTTTGTGTATCTATCTTGTAGATTACTGAGACTTCCAGTAGATAAGGACAAATAGTAGCAAATGACTGGGGGAAACTCCAGCTTTTCTTGAAAATCTTGACTTTTACTCCAATAAGTGCCATGTTTTCTGTATTTCCAGTGGCTGTGTCCTTTCATCTGCTGAGAATTTTTAATTGCAATATGTGTGAGATTTAATCAAATGATTTTTCAGTATCTATGGAGGTAGTCAAGTGTGTTTCCTCCTTTAATCTATTCATGTATTCGATTATATTAGTAGAGTTCCTAATGTTGAACAATTCTTACATCCACTAGTCGATTATAATGTACCAATTTAAAAGTATTTTATTTACTTTTTTTGCATTTAAATTTGTAAAGGAGATTAACACCTTAATTTTGATGGTTCTAAATGCCAGGCTACGAAATATGAATTTCTTTTTTTTTCTTTTTTTCTTGCTAGTCCTGGCACTTGAACTCAGGGCCTGGGCACTATTCCTGAGCTTCTTTTGCTCAAGGCTAACACTCTATCACTTGAGCCACAGTGCCTCTTCTGGTTTTTTCTGTTTATCTGGAACTGAGGGGAAGAACCCAAGGATATTGACTTTTCCTCAGTTAATTATCTGGGTCTCTTCTGTTCCTTATTTCTGAATGCCTCTGACTTTGTCCTGTTCTAGAACATGTTGTTTAATAACTTCGGTAGAGATACAGCTACAAAATCTTCCCTTTTCTCTTAATGGGGAATCAATCTATTTGAGGAAACTAATGTTCCTTCTATGCTTGCTTGCCATTGTGTTTTTGCACAAGAGTGGCTTGCCAAGAAGGGGTGTGGAGCTATGTGAATAATAACTAGAAAACATGCATCCTCCCAGGCCCCTCCATGGACCACTACTGGAGTAGGATGTGGCAGTATGAGAGCAGCAGGGTGACTGTACCTGCTAACATTTCCAGAAATGTTTAGGTATCCTGTTCCAACATCAAACCACGTGTCAGTGCGCATGTTCTTCTTTGCTAATCTAAAAATAGGATCAGTATAGGCAGAAGAAGATCAGCTACAATCTACCTAATGTGTAGGACAGCCTAAGACAGACTGAAGAACTTAAATCCTCAAAATAACTTGGTGGGAAACAAGTTAATTGGCCCTCACAGAGTCCTGCAGCAGCCTCAGAGGCTGCACAATACCGTTAGGGGGCAAAGAGATGGAGACAGAGACAGTTGTGAGACTCCTAGCTCTCTCCTTGGCATTTGGCTCTGACTTCAGGTTCTTAGTTCCACTTGGGAATGGTTACGATTCCTGTGGCTGGCTGGCCTTCCTTTGTTAAGAACAGAGTTGAGCTACATCTATGGCCATTCAGGCGAAGACTACATTTCCCAGTGCCCCTTTGCGCAAAATGATTCTGTCAGGAACCTGAGGGCAGATGTAATACCTGTCACATGTAGATCTTCCCCTTAGAACAACTGGATACAAAGTTCTAACTCCCTGCTTGTCTTTTGTAGAGGTGATAAGCTAGCTCTTGAAGTCCTGCCTAACTGTAGAGTACAATTCTATTTTGGCAAGTAGAGGGACCAAGAGCCAGTGATTATAATTTACTTGTATGTTTAGGGTGATCAGGCTACAGTGTGTGTGTGTGTGTGTGTTGGTGCTAAGGCTTGAACTTCAAGACCCTCATAGTCTCCCTTAGCTTTATCACTCAAAGCTGGTACTCTACCACTTGAGCCACACCTCCACTCCAGCATTTTACTGGTTAATTAGAGATAAGTGTCTCTGGGGATTTGTCTAACTAGGTGTGAGCCACTGGCACCCAGTTTCAAGCTGCACTTCTTCTAGGAGACTAGTTTCTGACACTTGAGAGACCAAAGCTCTCAGCTGCCCCGTGCTGCCTGTGGAGTAGGAGGCCTGAGTGTCTATTGGTTCAAAACACACACACAAAAGCTATTGAACTAAGTAATGTGGTGTAATTGACATAATCAAACATAATGAAATAAAGTTGAAAAGGAAAGTCTAGACTATGAATACGAAGAAATAGTCTAATATCAAGCTGACTAGATAATTACAAAACAGTCTAGAAATTCCAGGGCAGCTCTGTAAGGCATATTAAGCAACACATTTTTTTTGTCAGTCCTGGGGCTTAAACTCAGGGCACTGTCCCTGAGCTTCTTTTGCTCAAGGCTAGCGCTCTACCACCTGAGCTACAGCACCACTTCTGGCCTTTTCTGTATAGGTGATACTGAGGAATCTAACCCAGGGCTTCATGCATACTAGGCAAACCCTCTACCACTAAGCCACATTCCCAGCTCCAAACAACCCATTTTTAACCCTAACTGTAGCATGAAAGCCTAAATGTTAAGTGCAGACTTCCTGGTTTGGCATATTTGTAAGAAAAAAAAATCTACAAAGGAGAAATCATATTAGATACAAAGTTGAAAAAATTAAGTAAATGAACTAAATTTACAAATTAACAAAACAAGTGGAATTTTAACAAATCAGTGAAAAGAGTCAGAACAAGAACAGACATTCTTAAAAAGTTTGATCAGCAACTATGACAAGAAGCATGGAAAATTAAAAGGTGGTCACAGCTTATGTGTATGACACAGATTGAGGTAGAGAACAGGCAAGATGGGACGCATATTCCCAGAGAAAACAAGTAGACCACTGAATGTGATCACAAAAGACAAGTCAACTAGACTGGGTATGAAATTTTAGCATTGAGATGAATCTACTCCACAGCCAAACACTACATGATGTTTATCAAAAATAAACTCCCCCACTCCTTCTCACCACCACCACCATTCGGCATACTTCACTAATTCATCAGAAGTCAAATGTCATTGTTTTAATGAACCTTATAAATAATCATTAACCTCCCTCCCCCATGACAGCTAGTTTCCAGTGGTCCCTGAGATCAGAAATATCATTTGAGTAGTTATAAATGTTTATTTTTCAAGCATAATTGTGCAGTTTCTTATCCTCATATCCTCAGCACCAAGCAGATAATCAATGCTCAATAAATATTTGCTGGATTATAGTTTTTTGCTATTATAGTTTTACCTAACTCCTCTTTTCTTTTTTTTCTTTTCCTTTCTTTCTTTCTTTTTTTTTGTGCCAGTCATGGGGCTTGAACTCAGGGCCTGGGTGCTGTCCCTAATTTTTTTTGGCTCAAGGCTAATCCTTGAGCCACACCTCCACTTCCAGGTTTGGGGGTGCTTAATATGAGGTAAGAGACTCACAGACTTTCCTGTCCGAGCTGGCTTCAAACCCCATACTCAAATCTCATCCACCTAAATTGATAGGATTACAGGTGTAAGCCACCATTGCCTGCTAATTCCTTTTCTTGCCCATTTCCTATCCTTAAAGCCCCCGTCCTCTGCTCCATAGTTAGCTCCTTTCTAATTGTTTTTGGGGAGAGGGATCAATGTCAAATGCATTTCTTACTCTAGGCTACAGTCAGGAAAGTCTGGAAAATAATGTTCTCCTCAGCCATGCAGGGGGTGACTAGGAGTGAGCCAGCAAAAGGGACAGGTGAGGGAAAAGGTGGAGGGTAGCAATGAGATCTCTGCACATAATCTCTTTGATGGGGTAATTCACAGAGCTGAAGGACGCTGCAAGGGCGGGCAGGTGAAGTGAGCAGAGAAGGGTAAAGGGGTGTCTGAAGTTGGAGAGATGACCAGATCACCACATGGATCTCTCTTGACAAGGCTAAGCTGGGTGTGGCATTTGGGGACACATCTGACTTGAAGGTAAGTTTCATTGGGCCCACACAGCAGGATTTTTTTTTCAGCCAACTAAAAAATTAGAATATTTCATATCAAGTCTGGATTTTTTATTTCTCCTGAGAAATCAGACATGTAACAGTAGGCATGCATTCCGTTATGGCAAAGCTCTGCTGCATCAAAAAGTCATGACTTGCAGCTTAGACACAAGTGGGCACTCTTCTAGGATAGCTCTGGACCTGGTATATGAGAACTGACCCCAAAGTGCCATGAGTCCAAGCAATGAGACAGACAGATCCAGGATTTCAGAGTGTAGTTTATTAGAGACTGGCTGAAAGAAATGTGGTCCCAGGTGGCAGCAAGACCAGGTAGAACCGACCTCCCCCCCAAAAAAATATATATGGATGAGAAGTAGGGACTTACAAAAGGGTCAGGACAAAAGTGACTTCATCCACAGTGGAATGTACCTGGTTGATCTGAAGCTAGTATCAGGATGTCAGAAACATTCCTGGTGCTGGTGGTACCAGGGTCTGTCCTCAAAGCGTCACATACCACACTAATGGCTTTGTTTATTTATGGTATGTTGGACAGCTGTGCAGGCAGAAGACTAACCTGGGTTACTCAGGACTAATCATGGTGGTTAGCCCTCCAAAGGGGCTTCATTCATGTCTCGCTGAGTCCCTGAGCCTCGGTCCTCACCAGCCACTTCTCACTTCTCAGCATGTGGCCTCCGGGGCCCACCTCTCTCAGGCACCCTGAAGTCCCTCTCCTGCCCATTCACTACAGTGAGCCAGGCAAAGGTGGGCACTGCCTCTGCGCGGTCTGCCAATTCATCACACAGCTATTTCTGCTCTGGTTTTCCTGAGAAAGGCCCATACCTGCTCTTGAATTTCAAACACCATCATTACAGAGCAGTGCCTGAAATTTCCACATGTATAATCTCTGCTTTGCACATGCTAGGGACAGAGCTGCTTTTTGTTTTGTTGTGTTTTGGTGACAGTGCTGAGGCTTCAACTCAGGACTTGGAGGCTGACCCTTTCCTTTTTGGCTGGTGCTTTACCACTGGCACTACAGCTCCAATTCTGGCATTTGGGGGTGGTTAATTGGAGGTAAGCTTCTCATGGACTTTCCTGCCTGGGCTGGCTTTAAACTGCAACTCTTAGATCTCAACCTCCTGAGTACCTATCAACACCCAGCTAAGGACTGCTGTTTGCTGTTGGAAGCTCAGCCTCTAGATCAGTGCTTAGCACACAGTATAGGTACTCTGTATAGTTGGGAGGCATGGCTGGCCCCGGGGCCCATTCTCAAGAGACACACCAGAACCTAAACTCTTCGGTTACTCCTGTAGCTGAGCATTCCTCACCTGATCTGGGAGGTGGGAGAGATGCCAAGTTGGCTTAGGAATTTTGTCCCTAAATGATAAGAGACTTTTCTCCTGTTTTTGCCAGAGTGCTTCCTTCTCCTCAAAAGCCCAGACAATTGCAACCTAAACCCATAAAATACTCCTTTGCTCTGAGTCATCCCTGAGGAAGATTAGCACAGGATGACAAGTTGAGTTGTCTTAGAAGACAGTGGCCATCAGGAACATTTTAACGTAAGTCAACATTTATAATCCAAAATTGTCTACTACTATCATTTAAAATGGGAGAAGTAATAGGTGACATTGACTTTCATCTTGTTGTAGTTAACTAGATATGTCCCAAATCATCATTTCAACATGCATTCGAGTTATTTATGAGATAATTGGCCTTTGCTTTTGAAGTTGTGTTTGGATTTTGGTGTGTGTTTTACACTTAGGTTACGCTTCCCAGGCTCAGTGGCCACAAGTGGGTGATGGCTTTGTGGACAGCAAGGCTAGATCCAGGAAATAGGGGTTAACAGGTTCCATGGGTAACCTAAAATGTCACCTAGCCATTTTCATCTAGACATCTCCAGGATCCAATACACCTCTCAGTGCAATCTTGCCACAGAGGAGGAAGTAGAAAAGCAGGAGGAGACAAGTTGCAGGGATAGGTGGAGGATGTGGAAGGGCACAAAGGAACAAGTTGCAGGGGTAGGGTAGAGAGGGGCATGGGGGGGTCATAGAGGGTAGTCATTATATGGCTATTTCACCATCTGCCTTTACCAGCTTTAGGAGGTCTCACTTGTCTCTCAGGCCCCTCTCCCATGGTCCTGGGGACTTCCCTCGAGCCCCGAGCCTAAGTTTTTCACATTATTGCCAAATACCTCATGTCATTGTGTTTGTTTCTGAAAAGGTTGGTTTCAGCGTCTCCATGCTGGTCAGCTTAAACACTAATTGCCCTATTACAAAGCTTCACATTGCTTCAGAATCCACCATCAAAGAAAGGTCTCCAGTCTGCATGCAGCCTTCAGGAGCTGCTTCCTCCAGTTTTACTGGAGGAGAAGCGCTGGAGAAGCCAATGGCTTGCCTATAAACAGTGACTCAGGGAGGAAGTAAATGCCTGGACTGCTCCATTGGCCTGGCAGTGGAAGGATGTCCCCACAGACTCTTCCTGTTGAGCAATGCCACATTCCACCTATGGGGATGGCTCAGATGCCTGCAGCTTAGCCTTGTCACCACGTTAGATGGAAGAATTAAAACAGATGATTACATCTACCCCTGCTCGGAGGGTGATGTGCATGAGCTAACTTGATGAATCATGCTTTGGGGTATGGCTAAGGAATCTTTTATAAATTAAAAAATTTTCCATGTGATGC
Source organism: Dipodomys spectabilis (assembly GCF_019054845.1). Lineage (NCBI taxonomy): Eukaryota > Metazoa > Chordata > Mammalia > Rodentia > Heteromyidae > Dipodomys > Dipodomys spectabilis. The sequence continues at coordinate 19,485,334 of NW_024871460.1, forward strand.
ATAATAATTGTATAGTATTACTGTTTTGTTTTGTTTTGCCAGTCCTGGAGCTTGAACTCCAGACCTGGGCACTGTCCCTGAGCTTCTTTTGCTCAAGGCTAGCACTCTACCACTTGAGCCACAGCACCACTTCCTGGTTTTTCTGAGTAGTTTATTGGAGATAAGAGTTTCATAGACTTTGCTGCTTAGGCTGGCTTAAAACGATGGTTTTAGCTTCCTGAGTAGCTAGGAGTACTGGCACAGGCATGAACCACCCCCCCCTAGCCACTTCTGGCTTTTTTGAGTACTTTATTGGAGATAAGTCTCACGGACTTTCCTGCCAGGGAGGCTGGTTTCAAACTACTATCCTCAGATCTCAGCCACCTGAGTAGCTAGGATACAGGCATGAGCATTGGCACCCAGCAACATTACTATTTCAATATTTTTTTAAATGATGCATTACATATATTAATTTTTGTTTCTTTTCAGCTTTCATTTCTGTCATCTGATGTTTGCTTCCGCCTCCGCCGCCACCTCCTCCTCCTCCTCCTCCTCCTCCTCCTCCTCCTCCTCCTCCTCCTCCTCCTCCTCTTCCTCCTCCTCCCCCTCCTCTTTTGCCTGTACTAGGACTTGAACTCACAGCCTGGACACTATCTAAGTTTTTTGCTCAAGGCTGTCATTCTACCACTTGAACCATAGCTCCACTTCCAGATTTTTGGTGGCTAATTGGAAGATGAAGGTCTCATAGACTTTCCTGCCTGGGATGGCCAGTGATCCTCAGATCTCAGCTTCCTTGGTAGGATTATAACCATGAGCCAATGGGACCTGGCTTTTACTCTCCATTTTCTAAATATTTGTTCTACTGACTGGGGTCTGGAAACTGGAGTCCGCTAACTACACCTCATAGGAAAGAGTGTAAACTACATAATCCCTGCAGGTTTATCGAAGGACCTGAATTTTATCCCAACTATTTTAGCTGCTCTGAGACTTTCTTTTCTGAGTATTACTTACCTACAGATCATTAATAAGTACCTTTATTTGCTCAAAAGTATTAGTTTTCTAGGTTATACAAGCTTTTCTGACTTTTGTTTCATATAATCTTTTAGGATATTGGAGAAAATAGTTCCAGCTTAGGATCTGAGCTCAGAGGACTTCCAAGAGAACACACAAAGCTCGTATTATTTGCTGCATCATATGCTCTCAGTTTTCACTAACCTCTGGGCACCTTTACAAGTATTCTTAAAGAACGCATTCATGACTTACTATCTGCTAAAGGAAAAAATGGAAACCAAACCTGCTTCCACTCATACCTATCTATTAAAAATATTTATGCCATTTTTTACTAGGAACCTGGAAAGCGATGAAGGCCAATTGGCAACAAAGCAATTATTTGGGGCTGTATTGGCTTTTTTTTTTTAATATCCGTACTAGGACTTAAAACCCAGGGCCTCGGCACTGTCCCATAGCTTTTGCTCTTAAGGCTGTAACACTTAAGGCACAGCTCCCCTACTTCCAGCTTTTTAGTGGTTAATTAGAGATAAGAGCCTCTCCTGTCTTGGCTGGCTTCAAACCAGAATCCTCAGATCTTAGCCTCCTGAGTAGTTAAGATTGTGAGTTACCTTGAGCTACCTTGCCCCGCTAAAACTAACTCTTAATAGAATCAGAGATCCTATTTTCTTATCTTTGGGAGTGTTTCCCCTTTATTCTTATCATTGTAAAACCTTAAATTCTCTGATGTCTACATAAGTATAGCTCTTATTCTTGGTAAGGAGGGAAAAGTGATTGCTTCTTTCCTCAGACTAGAGCAGAGTCCACCAGTAAAGAAAACCCAGGGATAGAGCTGATATCAATTAGGGAAGTCAAGGGACAAACAGCTGGCCACAACTGGCCGAAGCTGTTTGTGTTATTCTAGGGATGGAATAACAGGACACTAGGTGAAACAGATGACTTCTGCTGCCTCACACTGGGGTAGAAGATGAGAGAAAGACGGTGACCCTGTGGGACTTCCTAAACAGTAATTTTGCTTCAATTATGCAACACTTACTTCCTCCCAAACTAGAGAAACATCCGAAAGCTCAAGCTCCAAGCAATGTTTACTCAACAGATAAGCTGTGGAGGAATTACACCATTCCCCTGTCTTCCGGGCAGGGGAGATGTCTCACAGGCAGGCAGAAGCAGGTGTGCCCTGCCCCATCCCTCCTTCTGACTCACCCTCTGACTAGAACTTGCACTTAGCCTGTCCCATAAGAGGAAGGGTGAGGCTGTTCGTTTGGTACAATTCCCTGAAATCTTTTGCTGAAAGGATTTTTAAAAAGAGAGCAAGTTAAGCTGGGTGCCCATGATTCACATCTAGAATCCCAGCTATTCAGGAGGCTGAGATCCGAGGATTGTAGTTCAAAGGCAGCTTGGGTAGAAAAGTTTGAGACATTTATCTCTAATTAACTACCAAAAAGTTGGAAGTGAAGGTGTGGCTTATATACTAATAGAGTTCTAGCCTCAAGCAAAAAAAGAAAAAAGCCAAGGGAGAGTGAGAGGTCCTGAGTTCAAGTCCCAGTACTGTCTCACACACAGAAAATAAATGTGAAGTACATAAAAATTATATAAAAATGTTGTCTAGGCAAATCCCCCCAGTGTCAGCCCAGGGACAGTCTGTGTTATTTATGCAATGTGAGTGCTGGATGCTCACAGACTGAAATGGAAGCTGTCACCCCAAGTACAGACAATACACTGATAGTTACTGAAATAACACAATGGATGAAGCCAACTCTTCTTAACTGAGAACCTAAATTCAGATTGTTTCTATTGCTCCATCATGAATTTTCCAAAATTTGGTTCCTTTTGCTCTTATCAGGGCAGAGATGAGGAAGGGTGATAGGGTCCCAAGGGCCCTCTTATTTACAAGGCCCTCAAATGGAGATACGATCACTACAAAAAAAGCAAATGAATCTACACAAATGAACATAATTCCCAAACTCCTCTGCTGTTTTCCTTGTATTGTTAAAATGCCATTAACTGAGAACATAATAGATTTTTCCAGTGTCCTCTACCTGCCCTGTTGCTGCTGTGGCCCCCAATCTTAGATCTCACAACCTCCGCAGCCTGCTTGATATCCTTCTCTTCACCCTTTTCTGAAATCTCCAGCCTAAAAGCCCCAAGACATCAGAGAGAAGAACGAGAACCGAGAAAGCCAGCAGAACCCGGCGTTGCTAATTCCTAGTCTACTCCAAAATGTAGAGGCGATTAAACAATTGTGTTTTGTTTTATCTATTGTTTCATTAAATCACCAATCCTAGGGGAAGATGTGATGCTTCCTGTTTTGTGGCTGAGAAGCTGAGTATTGGAGGAGTAAAAGATGTCCAGAAGCTGCAAGTGAAAAAAGAGTGAAAGGTAGAAATAACTTAAGCATCAAAAGCCAGTTTATAGTCTCTGAAATTAGCTGATGCTATAATATTGATAGGTAAGGACCCTTAGTGTGGTAAGAGTCTAAAAGAGACTAGAGTGTAAAGTCCACATGGCTTTATACATGCACATGGTACATGGCTGAACAGAGCTGTAGCATTCATTGAATTCTTGCTAAGTGAATGAATGGGTGTCTCATGGCATGTGCGATGTATCACTAAGGAGTTCTTTCAATGGGTCAGGCACTGTGCTAAGTGCTTTACATTCCTTGTCTCATGTAATCCCCTTAACAACATGAAAGAGGTATAACTATTTTTTCTCATTTCTATTATAGAGGAACTATAGGCTTAGGGGAAAAAAAAAAAACAAATTTGCTTGAGGTCATACAACTGATTGTTGCAGAGGTAGAACTTGGTCTAAGACCTTCTTTTTTTTTTTTTTTTGGTTGGTCAAGGGCTTGAACTCTGGGCCTGGGCACTGTCCCCCAGCTCTTCAGCTCTACCACTTGAGACACTTCTGGTTTTCTGGTAGTTACTTGGAGATAAGAGTCTCACGGACTTTCCTGTCAGGGCTGGCTTTGAACCATGACCCTCAGATCTCAGCTTCCTGAGTAGCTAGGATTACAGGCATGAGCCACCAGCACCTGGCTTCTAAGACCATTTGACTCTATAGTCTATCTTGGACTTGGGCTCTTCCAGCTTTTGGGAGGAGGGTATAAGGGAAATAAGGTTTTCACATCTCCCTGGTACCTGTTACATCCCCTAAGCACCTCACCTCCACTACCATGCAGGAAGTGCTGTGGCCTTGTATTAGTGATTTTTCCATTACTATAACAAATACCTGAGACAGTCAGCTTATAAAGAGAAAAGGATTGATTCAGCTTACAGTTTTGGAGGTTTTTGGTTCATAATCAACTGGCCTACAGGCTTTGGGGCCGGTGGCAAGGCAGCATGTCATGATACAAAATACATAGTAGAGCAAAGCCGTTCACCTCATGGTGGCCAGGAAACAAAAAAAAAAAGAGGAAGACACTGGCCTCGCATGATCCCTTTTGAGAAAAAGCCTCATGATCTAAATAACTCAAACCTCCTAATGGGCCCCTTTGTTAAAGGCTTCTACCACTTTCCACTATGACCACTATGAGACCCAATCTCTAACATATGGACTTTTGAACAACATTCTCCATCTAAACCATAGCAGTCCCCCCAGAAGCCTTCTGAACCTGTGTCACTGACAGGCCATTCTGAAGCTCCCCATGACTGCGATTCATAGAACCAGCTGTACCGGAGAACTGCGGAAGAATGATCTGCTTGCTATTGCCCACTTAACTGGCAATGTGGCCCAAGCAATCATGGTGGTGGAGAGGCTCCTGAGGTCCCTTCCTGAGGATGTACCTGCTTCTTTCCCAGGATTCTTTTCCTACCACAGAACATAAGATAGAGTACAGGATTCAAAGATCTAGCTATGGAGAGCTGAGTTCTGGGTCTTATTTTTTTCAGGCCATTTTTCTGACTGCACCATCCTGCAAAGACCCTTTGATTTTGCTAAAACCTGTTTTCTCCTCTATATAATGATAAAATAACAGTGATGGACATGGAGGAGAAAGGAGAGCTTTTCCAAAACCAAGGCTCTCCCAGGCCCTGGAGTCCTGTGTGCCTGGTCTTGTTTCTGAGTCCAGTGGTTGGAGCAGTAGGTAGTGAAAACTTTACCTTCCAGGGCTGTTTTGGCTTTGGCAACCCCATGAGAATGTGAATTTTGAGGCTGTCAGAGGCCCCAGCATATTTGGGGACTAAGAGCATCCAGCCTCTCCTTTTTCTATTTAGGTGAACGTAGACATCTCTGTCTCTACTCCCTCCAACCAGCTCCCTGGTCTCTCTGGTTTTTTTTTTCCCTTGGAGGGAAAGACTGGGCAGTTGAGTATCCTAGAGAGAATTTTTCCTCCTTAGGATTCTGCTCATCATAGCAAGATCCTCTCTGTTCTCCCATCTTCTCCCCACCCCTTGGAAAGCAGGGAAACCAGGAATGTCTGTTAGGGACAGGAGTGGCTTAGTATGAGTGGCTGACACTGCAACCCACACTGTCTCCTCCAGAGGTATGCATACACACACACTCTAGACCTCATCCTTCACAAGTTTTTCCTAGGCTTCTTAGGGAGCGTATTTTCTGGTCTTGACTGAGAGATTTAATAGAGATGAAGCTGGTGCAATACGGACTTCTACAAAGAAGTTCCTTTGAGAAGGCATTTTATTCCCTCTTGTTCAGATGCGGGTCAGTCAGGCTCCAAACTTGACATTGACAGGTACCTCTGAGGATAGAGTGGTTCCCTGGATGGTAATCAGGATTGCCCCTAGCATCTTCATCCAAAGACAATTGCCAAACGTCCCCATGTTAAGTCAATATTTATGTTCATCTTTATAATCCAGCTTATGTACGTATGTAGGTACATAGATTACACTGTACAAACTACAATGGAAACAGTTCTGACAGGATTCTTTAGCACCTACCTCTACCAATTATTAGGGACTGACTCTTCCATGCTATCTCAGAGAGAAACATTAATCAAAGAAAATCTCATCATCTCTTAAGTATAAATACTGTACTTCTTCATTTCTATCTTTAGGTCATATAATACTCCTCTTATTGTCAGGAATTTGAAGATAGTTTATCAAACTATATATTAATATTCACATTAAAAATAAAATTTCCCTCTATACAGTATTTTTACAATAAAGAAAGTACAAAAAATAAAATTTATCTTTATTATTTGACCAAAATTTATTTTGTAGTCACAGTTGGTAAAACGCTACACTAATGCCATCAGTGTCCACCAATGCAGATATCTGAGGATTCATATTTATTCATACTAGGGATGGAGACTGGCTCAGGAAAAAGGCTCAAGAGAGAACATCTCATGAACAAATAGGCATTATTATCCCCATTTTACAAGTGAAGAAACAGAGGCTCAAAGAGGTTAGTCCAAGATCACAGGAGCAGTAATTAGTAGGAATTAAACACAAACCTGCATTGTTTTTTCTTAGTATATAACAAATTTCCAAAAAGTTAGTCACTTAAAGCATCGTTCTCATTGCTGGGCATAATGGAGCTAACCTATAGTCCCAGCTACACACGAGGCAGGAAGACTACTTTGAGCTCAGGAGATGAAGATCAATCTGGTCTCACTCTATGTGAATGTGTACAGAACTGTATATTTTATCATGTCCCAATGTAGTTTTTTAAACATTCAGTGTGTTTACTTGTAGATTTATGGACACATTCTAGTAACCACAAATGAGGAAAACCATGAAACATATATTTCTTAGGAGGATCACAAAGGTGCAATAACTATGTGCATCTGATCATATAAAATAATATTTATTGAAAACAAGAGTGTTTTCTTTGTTGCTATTTCTGTTTTCTTTGTTGCTATTTCTGTTTTCTTTTTCCTTTTGTCTTGTTTGTTTTATCTATCTTTGGAAGGATAAGGGAGGGCACAGAAATGGTTGCACAAAGCAGCAGTGGTACACACTAGACACTATGATGAAAATTAACTATACATCTTATGGCTGGGAATGGGAGAGAAAAACTGGGAGACAGTGAAGGACTGGGGGAGAAGATAGGAGAGAATAACTGGAGACAGTGAGGGACAGGGTAACATTGTTCAAAAAGAAATGTACTTTTTACCTGACTTATGTAAATGTACATCACTTTTACAATAACAAAAATGCAAATAAATAGTCAAGCATCTGTAGACAATCATTTCCAATAGTTGATTTGATGGTTTGTTACCTGTTTGAATTTCTATACCAGAAGATTTATGATGGCAAAGCGATATTGTCTATCTTCTTTTGTGGAAATAAAAGCTCACAGCAAACTGAAAAAAAAATCAACCTGGACAACATAGCAGAATTTGTCTCCAAACCACCACCACAACACACATTGTCTTTAAAAAAAATTTAGTTAATTAATTAAGTAATTTTTGGCCAGTCCTGGGGCTTGAACTCAAGGTCTGGGCACTGTCCCTGAGTTTCTTTCGCTCAAAGTTAGCACTCTACCACTTGAGCCACAGCACCACTTCTGGCTTTTCTTTTCTGTTTATGTGGTGCTGAGGAATCGAACCCAGGGCTTCATCAGGCATGCTAGGCAAGCACTCTACCATTAAGCCACATTGTCAGCCCCTAGATTTAAGTCAGAAGCTCAGGGTCAGTCTGGGTAGGCTTTCTGTGCAGCCTTAGGAGGCCAAAATCAAGAATAGGAGATAATGAGGCAAAAAGAAGGCCTTGAACATAGATAGAACTTTATTTTGTAAATAAAGGGTATAGCTGGAGATTTTGGGGGCAGTACTGGGGAAGCCAGAGTCTTAGGCTAGCTAGGTAGATGTTCTACTGCTGAGCCATACCTTAAGCCCTTTTAGCACTGGTTATTTTTGAAATTGGGTCTGTCTTCTTGCCTGGGCCACTAGTCACCTGTTGTAGGCTTCTTATCATAGCAAAGATAATAGACAGAGGTCTTGGCACCCAGGTCTCAGATGAGAAGGGGTTTTATGAACTTTTTTGCCCAGGCTGATTTTGAATCATGATCTTCCCAATCCCAGTCACCCAAGTAGCTAGGGTACAGGCAGGAGCCACTGGTACTGGGGTACACTTGGGGACTTTTTTAAAAAAAATGCATTTATTTATTTATTTAAAATTGTTGTTATAACGGTAATGTGCATATGAGTTACAGTTACATACATCAGGTAAAGAGTACCTTTCTTTTTGGATGTCACCCTTCCCCTCAGTCTCTCCTAGTTTTTCCCTCTCCACTTGGAGACTTACAAGGAAGAAGGAAAAGATCAGCTTTGTGCTTGAGATCACAGTGAAGAGCACAGCTGGAAAGCTGATGTGGGGTAAGGTTAGGAAGGATGAATAAGGACAACCTAGGAATATAGAAGTTGGTGATGGAAGAGCATATAGCCAGGTAAGGGAGGAGGAAGACAATGGCTGTGGGAGGAATTACAGGAAATGGTGAGAAAGCAGGATTGAATGGAACATAGCATTCCTGGAAGGATTTAGGGATGTAGAGCTTGTAGAAGGTGACCACAGAAGATTGTGGCTTAAGAGACAGGTAAAAGGGTGAGCCCATCAATTGGGCTTGAAGATTGACAGAAAGAACAGGTTAAAGAAGAATTAAGGGTGTGGTAGGGAGGGGCTGGGAAGTGTTTGATGCTCAGCTCTGAGCCACAAAGTATAGTTGGGAGTACACTGGCTTCAAGTGACTACAGTGTAACCCAACGGAAGTTCCAGGAGAGGGCATTGAGTTCTTAGTCTGGGGCTCCATGAAAAGGGATGCAGAGGACCAAACAGTAGTAGTGAGAAGATCCCCCCTGGGAAGGCAAGGCAGGCTCCTCCCTCCTCTTGACTAAGTCTCCACCCAGTACCTGTGCTACCCAGGTAACTGGCACACCTGGGCAGTCACCTCCCCCTCCTCTCAGGTCACATCCGGGGCCATCCCCATCACGCCTCCTATAGGACTGTAGGAGGGTCCCAGGTCCTGGGGTCACATCTGCATCCTGTGTGGCCACACTTTCCCTCACCTGGCTACACCTTCTCTCCACCCCTTCCCTACTTAAACCCAGGTCAGACCTCAGACCATCCCTTTTACCTTATGAGAAAACAGACCACAGAAAGTATCTGCAGTGCTACTGATTTTCATTAAACACTCATGACCATGTGGATCAAATCTCTTAATTACAAAGATCAAAGAAGACAAATATATTTTAATTCAAGGAGAGGCATGGCTTCTCCACCATTCACAGGGTGGGCAAGCAGTTGAGTAAAACAAACTTCTCTTCCTGACTGAATACTGCGTGGCTTTATTGGCTACCTAATTAAACCTGCCTATTTAATCTACCTTACACACCTCTTCACATCTCTGGCCTAGGTAAATCCTGGCCTGGGGATGGACTGTCCCTCCAGCCATGCACTTCTCCACCATGCAAGGTGGGGCAGCACTTCAGTAACACAATAGACTTCTCTTGCTGCCTGAATATCACATGGTGTGGTGTTCTCATTTATTGGCTACCTACTTTAACTTACCTAACAGTGGTCACCTCAGAAAATATCTAGAACCAAAGAGAGAAGGTCTGAGGAGACTGTGAGCCTGGGAATATCCAGTTTCCCTGGAATGCACACACAGGGAAAGCGTGAGGGAATGCCTTGGTACAGTAATGGTGCCTTGTATGAGTCCTGTGGGTGTTTCACTAGCATGAAAGACAGGGAGGCTGGTGTCCTGCATCTTGTATATGCATTTTTCTAATTTGGGGAGGGGAAGGAAAATAACAAAATGCTGAAACAAGGACACAGGATGACCCATTGTAACGATGAGATGTACAAGACAGTATGTTGAAAATGAACTTTACAACTTTGCAGGAGGGGGTTGGAGAGAGGAGGGAGGATTTGGGCAAGTGGAGAGGAAAGGGATGGTAGGGGAAATATAAAAGAGGGTGTAACAATGCTCCATAGGAAATGGACTGATTACCTTGCTTATGTAACTGTAACCCCTCTATACAGTATTCTTACAATAAAAATATATATTAAAAAAAAAGGACAGGGAGGGCAAGGCCCACTACACCATGCACACTCTAAACAAAGCACCGAGCTGAGTAAATTAGCTAGTGGAATGTATTGTCACAGATTGAGTTAGGAAATACTTGCTCTCACTGGGCTCCATTGTTTCAAAGAAAAGAAAAGAAAAAAACCTTGAGTTAAAATATATTGGTCTTATCCAGGCGCCAGTGGTGCATGCCTGTAATCCTAGCTACTCAGGAGGCTGAGAAAGTCCGTGAGACTCTTATCTCCAATAAACCATTCAGATAACCAGAAATGGTGTTGTGGCTCAAGTGGTAGAGTTCTAGTCTTGAGCTGAAGAGCTGAGGGACAGTGCCCAAGCCCAGAGTTCAAGCCCCACAACCAACAAAAAAATAAAAAATAAAAATAAGATATATATATATTAGTCTCCTTTGATCTTTGTAATTAAGAGATTTGATCTACGTGATCATGAGTTTTTAATGAAAATCAGTAGCACTGTAGTTACTTTCTGTGGTCTGTTTTCTCATAATGTAAAGAACAAGAGTGTATTTCATAAGCTCATCAGGGTAAAAGGATCTCACAAGAAAAAGATCACTGTTGAAAACAAATCCACTTCTTTTTTCTTTCCTCAGCCTCAAACTCCACCCACTAAACTGAACAAATACCAGCCAATTGCTCTGCTCCACCAAAGTTTGGCTGTATTTCAAGATTGCCTTAAGAAGGTCAATATATTTAATTGAAAAAGTATAAAGACAAAGGCAGCCATGTCCATTTATTATTTATTATTATTTATGTCAATTTATTACAACCACAGAGCTTGTCCTCCAGAGCAGTTAGCCAAGTAGCTATCACGAGAGGACCAGGTGAGCTGAAATGCAGAGATTTAAGGGCTAATCAGTATCTCCCTCAACTCCACTCTGCTCCCTGGAAGCTGAGGTCTTGCTGAGTAGCTGGCCAGGTGCTCACATTCTTTTGGTCTTGGAGGGAGACAGAGGACTTGGCAGAATAGCAGTAATAGATACTCACGCTACTAAATTGTTTCTGTTCTCTACCATCTCCTGAAACAGACTTTAAAAAAAATTTTTTTTTAAGACAAGGTCTCTAATGTAGAATGGGCTGGCCTCCAATTCTTCATTCTCTTGTTTCAGTCTCTTGAGTGCTGGGATTCTAGTGTGCCCCACCACTTCTGGCCTAAAACAGGAATGGCAAGTAGTTCAGTTCTAGAATGAAGCTGGAAGATATTTATATGAAATTATTCCATTTCTCTAACATTCAGTCAGCAGGTGACTGTGGAAACCAGATTCCCATAATCAGTGAAATCAAGGCATGAGGAAGAGTTTGTGAGTATTTGAACAATGGGGCCAATGGAATGGGTGGTTGAGAGGCCTCAGCTGAGGGAAGGACAAGCAAAAAGAACAAGAAACATTTCAGCAGCAAGGGTGGCCAGCAGAGGGAAACCAGCATTACTAGAATCTGTCTGAACAGAAACCAGAAGCGCTTCTAACTCTATGAACTAATGTAAAATGGAACCAAAGAAGAAAGTACAGAAATGGATACAAGACGTTTTTCTTTGTGTCTTGTTTGTTCATTTATCTTTTGGGGGGATGGGTAAGAGGGCCACTGAAATGGAGGGACAAAGGATGAACCAAGGCAACAGTGGCACTCACTAGATATCATGTTGAAAATGAACTGTGCAACTTGTGGGTGGGAACTGGAGGGAAAAACTGGGGGAGAGAGTGGGAAGAGGTGACACTATCCAAAAAGAAATGTACTCATTACCTGACTTGTGTAACTAGAACCCCTCTGTACATCACATTTATCATAACAGTTTTAAAAAGTTTTTAAATCTGAAGAAAAAGAAGAAAGTACAGAAATAATAGAAAGACAAACTATTTTCTTACTAAGAATGGGTAAGTTACATGTGCCTTTCTCCTCTCTCCAGATTGACTGGTGTTTGGTTTCAGTGCTCTCCAGCCTATTAATTTATAAGAAAAGATGGTTCCTTCTGTAGATGTGGGAGGGGTCTGAATGCTTTTACCTCCTGCAACAGGAAGCTTTGGTGTCAAAGCAGAGGTTGGAAGGAGCTGTGCAGCCAGACCAGGCCCAGATCCCACCACCCTTTCATCCTATGACCTTGGAAAGGTTCCTCGTATCTCCAAATCTCTGTTTTCTCATCTGTACTTCAGAAATAATAACATTCAAGATCTATAAGCCCTTATCAGCAATTCTGAAATCCAAAGGACTTTGAAAAAAATCAATTGTTTTTTAAGTTGGCAGGAAATTTGTTTGATGGCAAAACCTAACCTGAGCTCTAAGCTCTTAATTCATCTCAGTAAGCATGACTACCCACAGACTGGCTGCAGACTTGTTAAGATGTTTGATGGAGCTACTGCCCCAGACCTGGTTGGGCTATTACAAAAAATTCAGTTTGCATATAAGATTTGCCTCTTCACATGAACAATTTTGAATTCAATCATATCTGAATCCAGGTGGAATCTGGAGAGGGATAAGAGATCTATACCTTGGAAACTGTTGGAAGTCCTGGTGAAAGAATATGTCAAGTGCTCATAGCAACGCCTTGCATTTTGTCAAGGCTTGGGAAATACAACTACTTATTTCACTTAAAATCACTAGAATACCAGGTGCCATGGCTACTCAGGAGGCTGAGATCTAAGAATTGTGGTTCCAAGCCAGCCCAGACAGTAAAGTCCATGGAACTTTTATCTTTTGTCAATCACCACAAAGCCAGAAGTGGAGCTGTGTGTGGCTTAAATGGTAGAATAGTAGCCTTGAGAGAGAGAAGAAGAGAGTGGGGCACTGGTGCTCACACCTGTAATCCTAGCTACATAGGCGGCTGAGATGTGAGGATCCTGGTTCAAAGCCAGCCCAGGCAGGAAAGTCCATGAGACTCTTATCTCCAATTAACCACCAGAAAACCAGAAGTGGTGCTATGGTTCAAGTGGTAGAGTGCTAGCCTTGAGCTGAAGAGCTCAGGGACAGCATCCAGGCCCAGAGTTCAAGCCCGTGACCGAGAGAGAGAGAGAGAGAGAGAGAGACAGAGAGACAGAGAGACAGAGAGACAGAGAGACAGAGAGAGACAGAGACAGAGACAGAGACAGAGAGAAAGTTAAGGAACAGTGCCCAAGACCTGACTTCAAGTTCCATACCAAAAAACATCACTAGGATACTTTGAAGTATGAATATGTCAATTACATTAATCTGACCTTTATTATATATGGATTATAATATCACCTTGAACTCCATAAGTATATACAACCACTATGGGCCAATTTGAAATAATAAATATATTTTTAAAAAGAAAAAGAAGGCCAGGCACAGGTGTCTCACACCTGCAATCCTAGCTATTTAGGAGGCTGAGATCTGAGGATCAGGGTTCAAAACCAGCTTCAGTAGGAAAGATGTGAGACTCTTCAATTAACCACCAAAAAATCCAGAAATGGAGGTGTGCTTTTATAGCTCAAGTAGTAGAGTGCTAGCATTGAGCAAAAATACCCTCAAGGACAGTGCAAGGTCTTGCATTCATCCTCCAGGACACCAAAAAATGAAAACAGAAAAGCAAACGAACAAAAAAATCCCACTTAGATAAGAAGTGGTTCTTGTCTTGTTCTTTTCACTCTATTATTTCCTAGATCAAACTCTGAAGTTCTGACATTCCTACCCTGAATCCAGTTTTTAGCTGGATTACCAGATCCCAGATAGACTTTCACCTTTACACAAGGAGTAATTTTAAATTGCACCTAGGAGGAGAAGGGGTTGCTTGCTACTATTCAAAATACATCCATTCATAAAACAGATCTTTCATCCAAATTATTGCTTTGTCCTCATATGCTCAAATCAGAACTATGATAAAGACAAACAAGGAGTCATTACATAGGGTGGCCTTGCGTTTACCCCTAGTTAGTACTTGGTTTGTTTCTGTAGTTGGAGACTTTGACCTACATGATCACCTTACTTCATACCAGCGCCACAGGAGTTGAGAAATGCCAGGTGGAAGATACCACAACCCCAGATGCTCCAATGCACCACTCCTGTCCTCTTTCTTGCTCACAAGTGTGAGAATTCCCTTGTGTTAGGGTTCTCCAAAGAAAACACAATCAGCAGAATGTTTATACTAGAAAGGGATTACAAGATTGATCTGATATCCCAGGACAGCAGCAGATAAATGCTCTTCACTGCCGAAGGAAGAACCTAGAAAAGCACACAGTTCCCTGTTCCAATGCCCTGTTCCAACTGATTGGAGAATACTGCCCACCAAGTTCCTTGGAAATACGTTCATGACACAACCAGAAATAATGTTTTCCCAGTCCTCTAGGAATCTCTTCATTCAACTGCATTGACAAGCCCAAATTAAAACATCACACACCCCTTTCTTGTCTTCCTCTGGGCCTCAGGTGTTCAACTCTCATTCCCAGGGAGTCACAGTAGCCTGTAGAAGGCTCCTCCCCAGTGCCTTCCCTCCTCCCCAGCAGGGAAAGAGGCATCCCAGAGCACCCTTTGAATGGCGGCTCTCTGTGAACTTTCTCTTTCCTTTAGAGCAGATGGCTCAGCAGGCATAGGAACCGCATGGTCTGGGAACCAACAAAGCTGTGGCGACAGGAGAGAGGAGAAAGAATGAGCATGAGAGAAAGAGAAGGAAATATTTTAGAAATAATGTGACATTGGATTAGTTGGTTTTTTTTAAGCATCAAAGTATAAAATAAATATCCAGGGGTTCATACCAACAAATAACAAAATAAATAATAAATGAGGGCATGGAAGGACAGCTCTTTTTTACGAAAGAATTTCAGTGAGTAAATGTAGAAAGATTTAAGAAAGTAGAAAATGGTTATTATAGTATTACAATAATAATGGATACAGACAAGATCCATGGATGGATGCTAAAAGTTCTAACTGAAGGTTTGAGGGAAAAACAAAAAAACAAAACATGGTATTTGCATAACCTTAAAGTATTTTTTCATTACACTGACTAATTACAAAGAGAAATACAGTAATTTTACAGTGAAGAAATCCCAGACATCACTGTAATTTTGTAATCAGGGTTAATGACACCATCATTAAGATATATCAATGTAAGTACTCCTAGTATTTTTAACTGAGGAAGGTATGCTTGCCAAAAAAATGCACAACTTCTACTTAATCAAGAGCAAATATTGCACAAGCACAAATTGGTGGACATCTACAAACTGACATATGCTCTTCAAAAGTATCAAGGTCAGCTGGGCACCAGAGGTTCACCCCTGTAATCCTAGCTATTCAGGAGACTGAGATCTGAGGATCCCAGTTCAAAGCCAGCCCAGGCAGAAAAGTCCATGAGATTCATCTCCAATAAATCATCAGAAAATGGGAAGTGGCTTGTGGCTCAAGTGGTAGAGTACTCGCCTTGAGCTGAAGAGCTCAGTGCCCAGGCCCAGAGTTCAAGCCCCACGACCAACAAAATAAAATAAAAAGTGTCAAGATCATGATAAACAAGGAAGGCTAAGGAATTGCCCAGGCTGGAGCCCATCCAAGAGGTATGCCAAGTACATACAACATGGGATCCCTGATTGGTTACGACTGAGAATAGGAAACAAACATTAGTAAGGGGAAAAAATATCTAAAGATAACGTCAGTCATCTATTTAGTAAATAATATTGTCCATATGTCAACTTCTGATTTATTTATTTATTTATTTATTTATTTATTTATTTATTTATTTATTGTGTCGGTTGTGGTGGCTGAACTCTGGGCCTGGGCGCTGTCCCTCAGCTCTTCAACTCAAGGCTAGCGCCCTACCACTTGAGCCACAGCGCCACTTCGGCTTTTTCTGTTTATGTGGTGCTGAGGAATCGAACCCAGGGCCTCAGGCAAGGCAAGCACTCTACCGCTGAGCCACCTTCCCAGCCCAACTTCTGAATTTTAATCATGGGGCTGTGGTGAGACAAGACGTTAACATCAGAGAAATTGCTATAGAACATTTAGGAAAACCTTTGTGCTAGTTATGTACATTTTCTGTAATTTTTAAATGATATATTTTTTTAAAAGGTACTGTGACCATTGTTGGATTTCCTTTCATTAGTGGAAAGGGTCAGAATATTTCTTTTGTGAATTGAAATTGAATATGGCAGGTAGGGAAGAAGCCCCAGAATGTGTACACGTACAAAAAAAAAATGAGTTGATTAAAAACAAAGCACCTGGCCCACCGTGTGTCCTCAAACACCATTAGCTTCCTTTTTCTCTGCAGTTAGAAGTATTATGTAGTTGTTCAACAAGTTTTACTCATGGCAGCTACATATGATTACCCTGTAACTAGTCATATTCTTTTTTTGTTGTTGTTCTGGTACTGGGGCTTGAACTCAGCATCTGGGCACTGTCCCTTAAATTTTTCTCTCAAAGGTAGTGCTCTACCAGTTGACTGTAGCTCCCTTTCTGGCTTTATGGTGGCTAATTGGAGAAGATTCTCATGGACTTTCCTGATTGATTCTGGCTTAGAATCACAGTCCTCAGATTTCAGGCTCCTGAGTAGCTAGGAAAATAGGTATAAGCCACTGGTGGCCAGCACTTAGCCATGTTCTTTTTTTTGGGGGGGGGGGGGCGAGGAGGAGGGTCCAGTTGTGGGGCCTGAACTCTGGCCTTGGGCACTGTTCCTCAGCTCATCAGCTCAAGGCTAGCGCTCTACCACTTGAGCCACAGCACCACTTCCAGCTTTTTTCTTTTTGCTTATGTGGTGCTGAGGAATCGAACCCAGGGCCTCCTGCATGCAAAGTAAGCGCTCTACCACTGAGCCACCTTCCCAGCCCATTAGCCATGTTCTTAATCTCACCATATACTATTTTTCTTTTCTCTTTATTGAACTCATGGTACTAGCAAATGCTCTCCCACTGAGCTACATCTCTAGTCCCTATGTTCTGGTTTTTATTTGGTTTTTACTCCTCAGGATACAAAGATATATAACTGCATGTCTGTTTAACATAACAGATGAAACTGCTACCGGCCAACTGATTCTCAATGCTGCTGTGAGGTACATTTGAAATCATATGTCCCTCAGTTATGCTTGTTAATTAAATGGTGCTTCTTTCTGGATCTACCAAATCTCACTAGAACCCCCTCCTACCTCCATGTCACTGCTGCCATCTCTGCCACAACTGCCAGCCTAGGACATCTGAGCTGAAGGTCATTTCCTACCTAAGAACCACAAGTGTGTTACCATGTAGCCACTGAGGGTAGACTTGAAAAATTAATCTTATAGTTTGTGTTGACAAGGTATCTTCCAACTGCTGAGTGTGTGGCCAAACTAAGTTAATATGCAGAGACTCGGCTGGCATTTCTTCACACTTAGTGCACAGCTCTGTTTCTGAGATGAGGCTCCCTGCTGCACGGTGAGACTTCAGTACCCAGCCTCTCATTAAACCAGGTTGATGAGAAGGGATCCTGGCCTCAGATGCCAAGGCAAGATACTGTCTCGCACAACCTTCCTTTCCTACGGTTTTCTGTGATGGCTATGATATTGCTGCACATTTTAGCTTTGGTTTTGTAATCACTGATTACATAATGAATTCAGATTCTGTGCCTACAAAATCGATCTGCACTATTAAAGACCAGAGGGCGCCCACAGCTGCTTGAGCTAGCACACACAGCTTGCTCCCTCTCCCCTCCCCCTCTCCCCCCTACCAGGCTGGCTGGCTGATCTTGCGAAAGATGAGTCTCACATCTTACTACAGTGTGCTGGGAAAAAGGGATGTGAATGGTGCATGTGGAACTTCACTTTTGCACAGAGTGGCAGATCCCAGAATGATTTGAAATGTGCAATTTCGTGAAATATCAGCTACCTCTAAAGGTACTAACCCAGGCTACCTCTTTAATTTGTAAGTGTTTAAAAATCTGTCCTAGAAGCTATCAGTCAGGAGTGAGGGGTAAAGAAAAGGAAAGGAAAGGGTTTGGAGAGGGTGGTATGTGAAGACCACTAATGTAATATATATGGGGATGTACGAGTGTGTGTTTGTGTGTGTGTGTGTGTGTGTGAGTGTGTGTGTGTGTGTGTGTGTGTGTGAGTGATTATGAGGATAACATGAGAAAGTTCACCCATCCAATGGTTTGTAAAACGGGAAGGATGGCAGAGGGTTAGGTAAATATAATAGAGGGGGTGAACTCATTTAGAGTATACTATGTGCATCTATGGAATAATGTATACTAAAAACAATAACATCCAAAAGTCTGTTGCCAAATGCCAGTGGCTCACACTTATAATACTGGCTATTCAGGAGAATGAGATCTGATTTGAAGCCAGTCCAGGCAGAAAAGTCTGTGGGACTCTTATCTCCAAGTAACCACCCAAAAGCCAGAAGTGGAGGTATGGTTCAAGTGGTAGAACACCAGCTTTGAAAAGAAAGCTCAAGGACAGCACTCAGGCCCTGAGTTCAAGTCCAATACTTGCACAGAAAGAAAAGAAAGAAAAGAAAAAGTTAGTGTTCTATAGTAAGGTTGCTAAGTAACATACAGGACTCCTAGTTACATAGAAGTTGCAGATAAACAATGACGTATGCTTCTTAGTGTAAGTATATACCAAGTATTTCATGGGACATACTTGTGCTAAATATTATTCATTGTCTGAAATTCTAGATTTAACTGGGCATCCCCTGCTCTTACTTGTCAAAAGGCAAAGGAAAGAATGTTAATTATACTTGGCTTTTTGTTCTTATCTACCTCTCCAGTGCCAGAGATATGCATTAGGCTCATAAATAAATAAAATTTTTCATTTTGACAGCTAAACTTTAGTTCCTCTTTATCCTGAAACTTTAGCTAGACTGGATTCTACTGACAGGATAGATGGAAGTTAGGGGAAATAGTGATCCCAGATCAGGAGATTTAACTCAGGCAAAGGCTATGGCAGGGCATGGTCTCTTCAATCTGTGAGTCTCCATTGAAAAATTGAAAGAATTGGTTTAAATGACTATTTACGTCCCACTAAAAAATTCTCATCATTCTACATTCAAGACATCTGAAGCTTTCAACGTATGTTATTGAATATAACAATATTTGATAAGAAATGGAAAACGTCAGGGATTTATTTAAGCTGAAAACTTTTAATAAGTTGCTTCCCATCTGAGAAGAGACAAATGTTGACATCCTGGAAACACTAGCTGCTATGTTAAATATTTTGTGCAAACCTGTTACTTAATTAGTATCAGGGACAAGATTTGCTTGTCAGGACACTCTAACAGAATGTTCTGCTTGTCTCTTACTCTTGACAACTTTGGTAAAATCCAGTCTTCTAAATTTAAGCATCAAGAGTTTAGTGGCTACTGCACAGAAAGATGAAGATGCTCTTAAGTAAAGGAAGATACTCCATGGAAACATTCTCAATTTGGGTTCAAAATGCATGCTAACGAATGAGACTTTGAGGTAAGTATATTGCCCATTCTTTTCCAGTGATTTAACAAATCCTGAATAGCTTAGGTCACTCTGCACATTCCTCTGGCTTTGACCTCCACCTAAATGTATATGACAATGGCTTCCAGTATCCATACCTACATTTCTATGCAGAGTTTCAGAACCCATTTGCCAATTCTTTGCTAGAAATGTCCATGAAAATGTCCTGCAGGCACCTCAGGAAATCCAAAATAAATTTCTATGATCTTCACTGTTGATTTTCTCAAATTTGGTTGGTGAGTCAATTAGCTAACATTGTTTTGGCACAAGCCAGAAATCTGGTAAAATAAGTGCATCTTGAGTCAATATGTTGCTATATCCACTCAATTCTATTTCCTACACATCACTCCAATTTTTATCTCTTTTATCCATCCCAAGGTTGCTATCTGGGTTCAAGTCTGCTCAACCAGAGACTACTCCAGATAACAGAATTCAGTCTTTATAGCATGGTAGTTCTAAAATACAGTTATAATCTTCCTAAACCTCACTTGCAATGTTCCCCACTGTCTAGGAGAAAAAAGTCCAAATTCCTTTACATTTGTGAATTTGATTTCTGACTACAGCTGATTATAACAATTTCATATCCTTCCTATCTTTCCCCCAAATGAACACCCATTATCTTCTACAAAGACGACCAATATCCCTTTATGGAAGTATCCCTCTCTCCCTGATTTTCTTTTTTTTTTTTTTTTTTTTGCCGGTTGTGGGGCCTGAACTCTGGGCCTGGGTGCTGTCCCTCAGCTCTTCAGCTCAAGGCTAGCGCTCTACCACTTGAGCCACAGCGCCACTTGTGGCTTTTTCTGCATATGTGGTGCTGAGGAATCGAACCCAGGGCCTCATGCATGCAAGACAAGCACTCTGCCACTGAGCCACCTTCCCAGCCCTCTCCCTGATTTTCTTCAGCTGACTGCTCATCCTTCTCAACCTTAGTCCCTTCCTTACTCCATTTCAGATAGGGTTAATGGTTCCTTCCTTTGTTGTAACTCAGCACACTGGTTGGTTCTTAATTGTACCACCAACCCTTTACATCAGAGTTACAGAGTTTCCATTTGCTTCTTCTCCTAAACGAGGAACATTGTGAAAAACGATGAACATTGCTAAAATAGACTCAGCTTATTCGGCTGTATATCTCTAGGACCTATCAAAGGGCCTGGTACAAGTGATCCCTCAACATTCCTGGGGAAGGAGAGAAGATAGAAAAATGAAAACTTTTTAACAAGTGACCTTTCTACATCAGCATGTTATGAATACTTCATCTCACTGATTTCATATAACAACCACATCCAGAAAAATATTAGTATTAAGCCTATCTTATAGATCAAGAGTTTGAGTAACTTGCCCAAGTTCACACAGTTCAGAACAGAATCTGCTCATGGCCTTTGTTCTTCCTGATTCTATTCCCGAATGTGGAAGGGAATTACTGAACCAACGAGAGGTCAGATGATTAAGTCAATGACTAGAAACTCATTAATAATTATTATGTAAGTTACATAAAAATTTCAGAACTCAGTGCTTTTTTACTTCTTACATTTCTATTATTGTGATATGTTAGCTTTTATAGGGACAGTAAATAAAACACATGTTGATGGTTTTAGAATAACTAAAACTTGTATAATTCCCACTCACATTAAGATATGGATATGCTCTGCCCTCCCTGTCTTTCTTTATAACCAGTAGCCATGTCCTTGCGTTTAGTTATTACTTTGCTATAAATCACACACACACACACACACACACACACACACACACACTTTGTTTTCATTGCTGCTATAACCTACTACTACCACCAGTTTAGTGGCTTCAAACAATAGAAACATTATCTTATTTTCTTATACTTCTGGGAGTCAGACGTACAAACTATGTCTTCAGGGTTGTGGTCATAAGGTCTGTAAGGTAGAATCTGTTTCCCTGCATTTTCTTCCTTCTGGAAACTCCATGCTTCCTGACCTGTGGTCCCTTCTGCCACTTCAAAGCCAGCAGAGGGTCTTTTCTCTACACTTCTGTTCCCTTCTCTCCCACTGACTTTCCCCTATAAAGCACTCTAGGATTATAAGCATGAGCCATGGGCCCCTGGAGAGATTTATGTTTTTAATGCTAAACCTGAGGTAATATCAAATCTGTTAGACTGTCTCTGAAGAAAGAGTAAGATAGAATACCTTAAATTATTTGCTATATTCACATTCTGTATTTATATGGAGTTAAAATAAAAATTACATTTATACCGATTATTTTTTCTGATTTGGAAAATCTCACTGACAAGTAGGGTCCGATAAATCCACATTTCTACCTTATAGCCTCTTAAAATCTAATTTCCCTCTGCGACTGACTCTGGAAAATTCTGAGCTTATAAATGTTTTCTTGTGCCTGTGAGTCCTTTTGCCTCCAATCTCAGAATTTGAAAAGGAATATTTTCTCAATGTTGCTGAGAAATTCTAAAGGATGACTCGAAGACAAAATGATGTCAGTGAGTGCATTTGAGAGGACGAGCTGATGGAGAGCTGCCTGCACTTCGAAGCTGCCCTTTGGGGCAGGTTATGCAAATAAAGAGAACTTTATCAGTGTGAAATGGAAATGTCAAGGCTGTTGAGGGTTCAGAGAGAAGCCAGGAGGAAGGAAAGTAAAGACAACACAGAAAAGAAAATATATTCCCCAGACTTCCATGCTCTCCTTTTAGCACAAATAGCACCATCCCTACTTCCTGATATATGTTACAGACCAGGACTCTCAAACTATATATTGATTTTTGGATCCAAATGAAACGTGGGCCCTGTCTCCATTACTTGGGCTGTGGATATAGCTTCGAGGTAGATTGTCTTCATGCATGCCTCACATGCATCAAGACCAAGGCCTAAGACTGGGGAGAGAGAGATCATTACTCAAAGGTGTTCAGTTTTTACTGATCCACAGAAATACAATGCTGGGTTTTAGAATGGTTGGTTTCAGAACACATGCTGAATAGAGTTGTCCCTGCCTGTCTACGGGGGATGGATTTCAAGGCCCCGTGGATCATAAACCTCAAGTCTCTTAATGAAAAGATGTGCTATTTTTATATACTTATTCTCTCACATACTTAAGTTCATTTCTAGATTACTTCTAATGTTTAGTACAAGGCAAATGTTGTGTAAATAATGCAGTGTTGTTTAGGGAATAATAACACAAATATCTGCACATGTTCAGCACAAATACAATATTTTCCCCCGAATTTTCCAAACGCAGTTGGTTGAATCTGCAGATGCAGAATCTACAGTCATAGAGAGTTGATTGTACTGCAAATTGGAAGGAAACAACTCTTATACAAGGTCTTGATGACCTTCTCTTTCTCTTTCTTGTTCCTATTTCCACCAAGGCAGGTCATAGACGCTCAAATTCCTCTTTCCCAAAGCAGACCATGAAAATTAGAACCTCTTTCCTTCAAAATTATCCATAAAACTCAGAAAATTACTTCTCTGCATCTTTAGATAAGAACTGGCCATAAAGAAATTCTCTGTCTCACTCCATCTGATAGTGGATCAAAGATTGTCATTCTGGAAGAATCTTCTCCTGTAACCTAGAAGAAGCAATCTGAATGACTAGGTGTCTTGCTGGGTTTCCTCACCCAGTGTCTTACTATTAGGTCATGTTCTTTTTTATACATTTCTATACTTCTGTCTATTCTTCATTGGAACCAAACCTAAAAACAGACAGTTTGCCTACTAATCTTTGGGTCTTCACTTTTCAAGGTTCATGCATCACATAAAAGTTGATTCTAAAAAAAAAAAAGTTGATTATATGAAATAACTTATTGTTAAAGCTCATAGAATTCACAAAAAAATAGACCAATCATTAAGAATCAGTGTAGAGTCACCATAAATAATCTTACATGTCTTTTATTTTAAGCCATATCAACTTGTCGGAATTAGTAATCAGGTTATAAATTATAAATAAGAAACAATATATAATAGCCAGGTGATGACGGCTCACGCCTATAAAACTAGCTATGCAAGAGGCTAAAATCTGAAGATCGTGGTTCCAAGGTAGCCCGGGCAGGAAAAATCCAAGAGACTTCTATATCCAATTAACCATAAAAAGCCAGAAGTAGACCTGTGGCTCAAGTGATAGAATGCCAACTTTGAGCATAATCTCTCAGGGACAGTGTTCAAGCCCCGAGTTCAAGCCCTAGGAACAGTACCAAGAAACAAACAAAAAAAATGCAACATATACTAACTTTATTCTCTTTTTTAATAATTTTGCTCAGACAGTAGAATGATAAAATTGTGTTGGATTTGCTACACAGTGAAAAAGTGGCTCATGACATGCAGAATCTGGAAAACTTACACAACTAGCTGTTAGTATTTATTGGGAACTTATTATATATCAGGAGCTATGTGTTCATGATACAGGTATTTTATTAAGTATTAATTGATTTAACTTTCATCCTATCCCTAAAAAGTAAAATAAACGGTCCCATTTTACAGATGAATAAACTTTCTCAAAGTTATAGAACTACTTTTATGATAAACTAAAGTTAAACTGGAATCTAAGATAAAAGCTGGAGTTTCACTGTATTTCAATGGATGGATACATGGAGGGATGGATGGACTCATGGTTGAGGAAAATGTCATTTTCACAGAGTTGATCTGTGGATTCATTCCAACCTAAGTGAACTCACTAATCACTGTCATGAGCTACAAAATTGGCCCAGCATGGATCAACATTTTGTTTTAGTGACTTGGATAAGGAAATAGAAAGTGGAACTTATCAAATTTACAGATGGCAGAAAGCGAGGGAGAGGGGTAACAACCTAGCAGATGGGAAAAACAGGCCAGAGCCAACACAAATTTAATAAGGGCCATGGTAAAATCTAACACTCTGGTTTTCAATGGCAAGTACAATTAGGGACACCTAGCATATGAATATAAAAAATCAGGAACCTAGGAGATTAATTAGACTGGTTATTAATATAGTTTCCTATAGATTGAGTTCAAAATGACGTAGATGCAACAAAAATAACAAACTGATCCAATGCATTTTCTGTATAACTGGCTTTTTTATCCTTCCAAACCGACATGACCCCATTTCATCAAATGTGAAACATCATGGATTGCAAAATGTACCCGTGTTTCCTCACTGAAAAGTGAGGAAAATGCTTTCAATTAAATTAAGACACAATGCATTCATATTTTTACTTGTGATGATTGGAAAAACTCTTTCAAACTCTGAGCAAGACAGATTGGCATGTCGGTGGAGCAGCCACTCTTGTGCCTGACTCATAGCTCACTGAGAGTTCACTCTATCTAGGAACAAGTTGGTCAGGAAGACCCACAATGGTCTTGGCTTATAAGATTACCAGAAGGATAACCATGGAGCCAGGGATAGAGATCTACTAAAGTTGAGTCACAATAACCAGTCACAAAGGAAGATCCCTCAAGAAGGTGTGGACCCAAAAGAAATGAGTCTCAAAATAAAAGGACCTGTCCAGATACCTACCAGAAACATGAAATTGCTTCCAGATGGAAGTCCCAGGATGAGAACTTACTCAATTATACAACCCTCCTGAGACTGTAGTGTCCAACAACAGTGGCCCAAGAGTCCAGGCTGAGACTAAAGTCAACATCACTGGTACTTCAATCAACTACTTCAATTAGTTATTGTCAGTTGCCTGAGAAAATTGTTTAGTAGAAAAAGATTTTTTAAATCACATATCAAGTGTTCTTATTACAAAAGGAAAATATGAGCTATAAATGAGTCAAAATGTTCCCCAGCTTCTCAACTAGAATCTCATCTTCTGAAATGTGTTTCACTTGAAAGTTCTGTATGTGTTCTGATTTTCTATACAGCCACCTCAATGTCTTAGAAGGATTGGTGACAACTTCTTTCCTCTTCCTCCTCTACCTCTTCTTCTTAGTTTTCTACCTTCTCTTCTTTTTCTTTCCTCTCTTCATCATCCTGCTTCTCCTCCCCTTTTTCCTCCTTTTCCTCCTTTCCCTCCACCCTTTTCATCTGTCCCCCCTTTCTGTCTCCCTCCTTATTTCCCTCTCTGATCTCCCTCCTCCCTACTGTATGTCTATGTCTATCTCTATCATCTCTATCTTTATCTCTCCTCCTTTTTGTTTTCTTTCTGTCTCTCAAGGGTTTTCTTCCAAGTCAATAATTCAGTCCCATCTCTCACATTTTAATATTGGGCATTTTTAAAAATCTTTTAAGCAATATGTGAAGTTTGGAGTTCTTACCTGGCACCTACAGTAAGTGAGCAACAATGGTAGATAATTTTTATCATACTATATCATTGTATTTATTTGTTGAATTTCACATGGATTGAAAATGTGAAATTGAAATGTGAAAAGGGAAATAGTAAAAACTGTTTTTAAAAAATAACATGGAGGGGCTGGGAAGGGGGCTCAGTAGTAGAGCGTTTGCCTTGCATGCATGAGGTCCTGGGTTCGATTCCTCAGCACCACATAAGCAAAAAAAGAAAAAAGCCGGAAGTGGCACTGTGGCTCAAGTGGTAGAGCGCTAACCTTGAGCTGAAGAGCTGAGGGAAAGCACCCAGGCCCAGAATTCAGGCCCTATGACAGGACCCAAAAAATAAATAAAAATAAATAAATAAATAAATAAATAACATGGAAAAATAAAATGGATACCCTTTTTTTAGTATCAGAATAGAGAATTACTTTTCTAAATAGAATGTTTGTGAAGACAGAGAGGAGGTCCCAAATAAAGAGATACATTTGACTACTTAAAAAAAATATAAAAATTTCAAGCTGTGTACTAGTGGCTGCACCTATAATCCTAGATAGTTGGGAGGCTGAGAAGAGGAAAAGTGAAGTTGCAGATAGTCTAAGCAGAAAAAAATCTTATAAGATGTCTTCTCAACCTAGTGGATGCAGTGGCATGGGCCTGAAATCCCAAACTATGTGGGAGGCTGAGATTGGGAGGAGAAAAGTCCATTCAAACTGTCTCCATGGAGATAGTGGAATGTTCTTCTGATCCCCATCAAAATGGGAAGAGTAAAACTAGACAAATCATGGCTCAAGTGAGTGTATGGCCAGACAGCCAGACCTTGTCTTGAAGATAACCAGTGATAAACAGGCTGGAGACATGACTCTGGTATTTCACTAGCCTAGCAAACATGAAACCCTGAATTCAAACCCAAGTATCATCCCAAAACTTAAAAACATGTAAATAAGTAAATAAACTTTTCTACAGAGGAAAAAATATTTCATAAAATGAACAAAAGACAAACTGGAAAAAATTGTACTATCCAACAAAATGGTTAATCTGACTCTGTAAAAAAAAAAAACCAGGCTGGGAAGGTGGCTCAGTGGTAGAGCGCTCGCCTTGCATGCTTGAGGCCCTGGGTTCGATTCCTCAGCACCACATAAGCAGGAAAAAAAAAAGCCGGAAGTGGCGCTGTGGCTCAAGTGGTAGAGTGCTGGCCTTGAGCTGAAGAGCTGAGGGACAGTACCCAGGCCCAGAGTTCAGGCCCCATGACCGGGCCCCCCCCCCCCAAAAAAAAAAAAGACTTAGGAATCAAGAAGAAAAAACAACTAAATTATTGGAAAATTTTGCAAAGACTGTTTAAAAGCAATATGAATTGATAGTCAGGCACTGGTGGCTCATACCTGGAATCCTAGCTACTCAGGAGGCTGAGCTCTAAGGATTGCCGTTTGAAGGCAGCCTGGGCAGTAAAGTCTGAGACTCTTATCCCCAACAAACTACTCAGAAAAAGCTGGAAATGACACTGTGGCTCAAGTAGTAGAACACTAGCCTTGAGCACAGAGAGGCTCAGAGACAGAGCCCAGGCCCTAAGTTCAAGCCCCAGGACCAGCCAAATATATATATATATATATGAATCGATATTAAATATATAAAAAATGCTTACTCTCACTTGATAAGAGTCAAGCTTATAAGTTCAATTATAGTAAGATATTTGGCTTCCGCACAATGATGATATAAAGCCTATTCACTGTTTCCTGTCCACCATGAGGTAAGAACCTCTTCACCACAAGCTTCTGCCTTGATGTTCTACATAAGCACCCCAGGGCCCAACAACCATAGACTGAATTCTCTGAGGGTTTTCTTTTTAAAGAGAAAAGCAGTCTTTGCAGCAATGAAAAAGTAACCAATATAAGAACACTTTCTCTAATACCATGTCTTATCTATCTGCCAGGATCTCTACTTCTTGACAAATACAGACTCTACCTTAAACTATCTCTCTTCACTCTGGATTTTTTTTTTAAGGAAGCCACACAGAATGGAGGAAGAAGCTTTTTCCTCCACTGGCACCAATTCTTCAGACAAGCTTCCTAATTGAGAACTCTTCCTCAGTGACTGCTAGCTCTGACTAGAACTTGGACTTTTTTTGATAGAAAATTTAAATTCTTACTGATGTAACTGTAACCGGCATCCTTACAAGAAAATAAAAAATTTTAAAACAAGAGCTAGGTGCTGGTGGCTCACACATGTAATCCTAGCTACTTAGGAGGCTGAGATCTAAGGATCATGATTCAAAGCCAGCCTGGGCAAGAATATCCATGAGACTCTTATCCCCAATTAACCACCAGAAAACCAGAAGTGGCGCTGTGCCTCAAGTGGTAGAGTGCTAGTCGTGAGCTGAAGAGCTCAAGTTAAGTGCCCAGGCCCAGAGATCAAGACTCATGACCTACAAAAAAAAAAAGAAAAAGAAAGACAGAAAGAAAGAAAAGAAAATTTAAATTCTTTATGTCAGTGTTCAGTTACTATAATAAAATGCCTGAGGTAAGTACCTGGGGTACTTATTAAGAAAAGAGGATTAGTGAGCTCACAGTTTTAGAAGTTGGAAGTCCAGACTGGGAAGTTCCTTTGGTTTGACTCTGATGAGGGCCTAAGGACAGATGACAACATGGTAGGAGCGTATGGGGAAGGAAGAGCTAACAATGCTAGAAAGGAAGTCAGAGCAGTTGGGGAGTAAAAGCCAAGACTGTTCTCTATTACAACCCTCTTTCAAGAGCTGACTAGGGAACCCATAAGAACTACCTTAACTATGGTGAAAAAGGAGTCCCCAGAAAAGTGTGATGTAACCCCACTAGGCCCCACCTCTTTACTCTGCCACAGTGGGGCCTAGTTTCCAATACCCGAACCCTCGAACAAACCACAGAAAATCCATATCCAAGAAACAATAATCTGAAACGTTCTGCATTTGTCAATCTACTACCCCAAACTTTACACTGTAAAATAACATGCTCCATTTTTTAGCTAAAAAGAAGCATGTTTGAGAGAGTACAGCCACTGGGTTACAGGTACTGAAACACATCATTTGGAAAAAAGAATGTCAGGGTTATAGCAAAAGACCTGAAGAACATAATATCTGTCCTCAGACAGGTGAAGGACTTTCTGGCCAGGCTTGCTTTGTACAGCTGAAGGTAGACTGCCCAGCAGATAGAAGCCACTGGAAGAAGACCCAATGAGCTACAAAACCAGGGCTTGTCACAAAGGCAACAATGTCTTTTAAGGAAGTGCTCTTTCTGTAGCTGGACATATTCAAGGAAATAGTAGACGACAGACTTTGAGGGAGAAATTCTTCTCAAAAAGGCTACTACTTGCCTGTTTTAGGTATCTGTGTGTGCATGTGCGTGTGCGTGTGCGTGTGCGTGTGCGTGTGCGTGTGCGTGTGCGTGTGTGTGTGTGTATCTATCATTCCCTTTTTCCCCCACCTCTCTTTCTCATTATTCTCTGTCCCTTCTCATCTTTATTTTCTCTATTTAGCATGTATTTCACCGAACATTTTATGCATTTTATCTTTTTGTCTTGTTTGTCCCTGGTCTTCCTCTCCTATGATGAAACCTGGGCATAAGGGATTTTGCCTGCTGTGATACTACTGTATGATATAATGCATATAATAGGCATTCATTACTGAATAGATGATCGATAAGGGATTGTCATAGGAGGCAATCCTGCCTGGGGTGGCTGGTGGAAATGATTGCTTATGGATGCTTTCCAGAATTAAATCCTAGAATGTTATAAGCTCCAAGAAGTGTGTGTATAGCTCCTGATAGTCAGAGTTATGCCTGGAAGGAGAGTTATGGTAACTAAGAGACCCATCCAGGGCACGTGTTCAAAAAGGTTACAATGGAAGTGACCAATGCGAAGCAAGAGTGGGTATATGGTTAGAGGGTCTAGGGGTGAAGATGAAGACTTCAGTGAGGAAGTGGTAGTATCAGAGACCTAGCTACACAGAGGAGAACTTGGGTTTGGGGTTAGCTACAAAGCCTTTTTGTATGTGTGTGCCAGTCCTGGAGCTTGAATGAGGTTTGTTTCTGAGGTTTGTACTTAAGGCTAGTAATTTACCAATTCAACCCAGCTCCATTTCCTGCTTTTTGGGTGGTAAATTAGAGATAAGAGCCTCATGGACTTTCTTGCCCAGGCTGGCTTTGAACTGTTATCCTTAGATCTAGTCTCCTGAGTAACTAGGAATACAGGTGTGAGCTACCACACCTAGCTTACAAAGCCTTTTGAACAATGTCTCTGAGACCCCATTTCTTCAACTATAGAAAATTTATGATGTTGTTATGAAAATTAAATGGGAACTACAGAACTTTATTCAGAAGGTGTTTACATTCCTAAGTAACTGATGTTGATTCATTAAATCAAGTTCTGACTCAGTGGGATTTTATAGAGATGTGTAAGACACATTTGAAAAATAGAAGGCAGTGTCTGCAATAATTCTTAGGTGCATGGGGAAAAATTCTAGAGACATAATCTGCTCTGAGTTCAAAACAAGGAAGTCTAGACCTAAACTGGTTTTAAATTATGGCTTCATACTTACTGAGTGACCTCCAAATGCTCACTGTATGTCTTGATAGCTTCTTCATTAAAATGGGGCTAATAACAGTACCTATGTTGTAAGAATCCAATGAGTTGTTGTAATGTGGTTAGAGTAACGATATCACCACATGAGGATCACAGAGTCATGGTGATGATTTTGGAGTTTACTTTCTATCAGAGTGGAAGCATTAGATGGTTTTGGAAAAGAAAAAAGAAAAAGGACAGATATGCAGATACTACAAGTGCATGGCACCAATGAGATTGCCATGAGGAAAACCGACAAATACTCTGAGAATTTAGTGCTGTCCTGTAGATGCTTGATTTACTTTTTCTACAAGATCATCAGACTTCTGCAAAGGACATTCTGTCTTTCCAAAAATCTAAAATTTTCACTTAAATTAAGGACATGTGTTCTTTTTGGCTTGAGAGGATTGTAACTTTAACTTGCCTTTTGGGGGACTGTTTGCTTTTGGGGGAGCAAATTTTCACAAAACTAAGAGTCGGGTAACAGTCAATTCCATGGCAATTTAAACAAAACTGACAATGAGGTTTGCTGAGCATTTTCCTATATAATCTGAGCTGTAGAAAACATGCACAGGAATTTAAAGGCTTTGTATTTGAAATTTATTTTGACCATATTTGGTCAAAACTGCATGTAATAAATCTGCCAATAAGGTGAGCTTATTATACATTTTAAAATG
The DNA here is from genome assembly GCF_019054845.1 of Dipodomys spectabilis. Lineage (NCBI taxonomy): Eukaryota > Metazoa > Chordata > Mammalia > Rodentia > Heteromyidae > Dipodomys > Dipodomys spectabilis. Next base: position 19,516,187 of record NW_024871460.1, read on the forward strand.
TGTGTCTATATTGAGAAGAAATTGGGGTGTGTGGGGTGAGGCAGTTGATGAGCAGTTGGCAGCACGTAACAACCCAAGATTCAAGATGGTGGCTTGGACTGGCCTGGAGATGTAACGTGTTATAAAAGGTGGTCAGTAGCAGGAGAGTTTCTGGAGTAGAGCTGGCATGTTTTGCTGATGAGTTAGGTGTGGAATACTAAACAAAAAGAAGAATCAAGGATAAGTCTAAGATTTCTGAACAGAGTAACAGGTACAGTGATTCCACCATTTTCTGAAGTGGAAAGACTGGTAGGGAAGTGCAAGCTTAAGTGTGCCAGTCACAGGTCCAATGTGAAAGGTTTTTCCTCTGAGACTCCTATTAGAAACCAATGGGAAGGCCTAGCAGCAGCTTGAGATAGCATGGAGTTTAGCAAAGGGACAAAAGGTAGAACTACAAATTCAGGAGTCATTACAGAGAGGTGACCTCTACTACTATATCCAGGTGACTGGGTGAGAACACAGGAAGTGAATGGTGACAGGGAAGAGAAGAGGATGAAGGAGTCCTCTATCTCCAGTGCTTTGCAAGACAGGAAGGGGAGGAAGAGGTGGGGACTGGGCTGTGGTGGGAGGTGCTGAGAAAAAGAAAAGGAGAAGGGCAAAAAGTTGTATAAGAAGGGAAAGAAACTGGCTGGGAACATGGCTTAGTGGTAGAGTGCCTGCCTAGCATTTATGAAGCCCTGGGTTTGATTCCTCAGTACCACATAAATAGAAAAGGCCGGAAGTGGCATTGTGGCTCAAGTGGTAGAGTGCTAGCATTGAGCCAAAGAAGCTCAGGGACAGAGCCCAGGCCCTGAGTTCAAGTCCCATGACTGGAAGAAAAAAACAAAAGAAGGGAGAGGAACTACCTGACCATCTGAAGCTGACCAAAGGTCCCTTGGCCTAGGCAGCATAGCATGGTGGTCATTGTTGACCATAACTTGAGCTACTTCTGAGACATTCTGGGGTGAGAAGAGGCAGCTTTAGGAGAAGCTGGGTGAGGATATGGGAGCTCTCTAAATGGTCTCTCCAACTTTTCCCTAAATCCAAAATAAAATTCAAAACAAAAAGGAAAGGGAGGGCTGGGAAGGTAGCTCAGTGGTAGAGTGCTTGCCTTGCATGCATGAGGCCCAGGGTTGTATTCCTCAGCACCACATAAGAAAAAAGAAAAAAGCTGGAAGTGGTGCTGTGGCTCAAGTGGTAGAGTGCTAGCCTTGAGCTAAAGAGCTGAGGGACAGCACCCAGGCCCAGAGTTCAGGACCCATGACCGGACCCAAAAAAAAAAAAAAGAAAGAAAAAGGAAAGGGATGGAGGGATGTGGGAAAGAAGATTAAGGTAGGTATAAGGAATCAGAAAATACAATTCTTCATATAGAACAATTTGTCTCATGCATGATTTGGTGGCTTGCAGAAATTCTACCATTAAAATATTGAACTCTTTCTGCTTCCATAAATTGCATTCATAAATCATAACATCACTATGTACCCTGTACATTTGTACATTTATAAATTGTTAATTTACAAAAGTTAAAGACACAATAACTTTTCACCCCTTGCCAATATCTTCTTTTCCCATCCCACATCGAACACTACTATTCAAGGTAATTCATTAATCCTTATTAGTCACTTAAATTTTACTATAAATGAGTTTTCCAGCAGCTGTTCTAATAGTAAGGTGAGAAAGCAGAGAGGAAAAATTGCTTCATAAAGTGGTCTAGGACTAGAATTGTTTAGTGAAATAAGATCACTAAAGATCACTTTGATCTTTACATACCACTTTTTTTGGGGGGAAGGGGGGGTTGTGGGGCTTGAACTCTGGGCCTGGGTGCTATCCCTGAGCATTCTACCACTCTAGCCACCACACCACTTCCGATTTTCTGGTGGTTAATTGGAGATAAGAGTCTCACAGACTTTCCTGCCCAGGCTGGTTTTGAACCACGATCCTCAGATCTCAGCCTCCTGAGTAGCTAGGATTGTAGGCATGAGCCACCTGCGCTAGCTTTTATATATCATTTATTGGTGTTCTTTCTCTATTACTCTCTCTTCCTTGCATCCTTCTCTCCTTTCTTTTCTTTCTTCCTTTCTCTCTTCCTTGTTTCCTTGCTTCCTTTTTCCTTTCCTCCCTCTCTTCCTTCTTGCTTTTAAAATTAGGACAGAAGTGTTTCTCTTCCTTGGTGGGTTACAAGCACTTTCAAGATGTTTGCATTTTTACAACTACTTTGTTTCTGGCACTAGTCCAAGAGTAATCCACTACAGAACACCATATCTGAACTCCCAGATGTTGCTGCTAGCCTGAGGAGGGCTAGCAGCAGTGACATGGTCTTCTCTTATCTAACCTCACACATCCTTGAACTTGTCACCTCTCCTGCTGTTATTCAGACTGAGAGTCCTGGATTCCTAAGGGTAGGAGAGAAACTCATAAGTAACTGCCATAAGTAACTGAGATCTTACATTTAAAGAAGCTTTTTCATGAATCTTTTTTTAAAGCCCAATGCCATATGTGGAGCTTTTTCACCCAATATTTATATTGTCTCATTAAGAAAAACAGTGAATATATTTTGAACTAATTGTATTTTAAATAAAAGCTTCTTAATATGTGACTGTTCAAGAATGCAATTGCCCTTAAGTAGCTTTGTTTTAGTTCATTGAAAACAAATACCTTAACTTCCAAAAATAGAGAGAAATATATGCTAGTCAAATATTAAACATGCAGTTTCTACCAAACTTTAAAATGCAAATTTTGATGCAGCTAAGAGTCAGTGGTTCATTCCTGTAATCGTAGCTACTCAGGAGGCTGAGATCTGAGATCATGGTTCAAAGCCAGTCAGAGCAGGAAAGTCCGTAAGACTCTTATCTCCAATTAACTGCAATTCCTCCCCCCAACACACACACACACAAAGTGGTGTTGTGGCTCAAAGTGGTAGAGCACTAACCTGGAACACAAAAGCTCTGGGACAGTGCCCAGGTCCTGAGGTCAAGCCCCAGGACTGGGAAAGGAAGGAAGGAAGAAAGAAAGGAAGAAAGGGAAGGAAGGAAGAAAGGGAAGGAAGGAAGAAAAGGAAGGAAGAAGGAAGGAAGGGAGGGAGGGAGGGAGGGAGGAAACAAAAACACTGACACATATGAAACCCTTAGGTACATAAAATCTGCATGATTGGTTTGTTTAGTAGAAAGAAATCTAACTGGTACTCTGTTGTAATGAGTCCTTTTGATCTTTGTACCCCACATTCTCCTCGGCTTATGAGGCCTGTCATTGCTTTCAAGGCAAATTTACAGAAAAATGAGAACCTGTCCAAGACCTCATTAAAAAGAAACAAACCTTTGTGTCGACTGGATGTTCTGTCTAAAAATGTAATTCAAATAGAATCATCTGCACATCTTTGCTTTGTCTGTCATTTAAAATGCTTCAGGAAGTGGAGCTGTGACTCAAAGTGGTAGAGCACTACCCTTGAGCAAAAGAGCTCAGGGACAGCGCCCAGGCCCTGAGTTCAAGCCCCACAACCACAAAATAAAATGAAATAAAATAAAATGCTTCAATTTGGAGCTGGTGTGAAAATTTGGTGGATGTACAAGGTCTTGGATTCAATTCCCAATATGACAAAAAATAAAGTGAAATGTGATTTTACCTAGAAAAGAGAGGGATGGGGATTGTTTCAAAGTCTCCTCAGAGGCAATTTTGGTTTGGGTGACTCAGAAGGAAAATGTGACCTTTAAGCTGAGACTGAAGTCAGTGCCAGCTTCATGGGAATGTGACTGATCTGGTCACACAAGTCCTCATATGCAGAAGGGCCCTGTGTTCTTGGTGAAATGCTTTGCTTAATAATTTTTGAATAAGGGACCCTGATCTTTGCTTTTGTACTGGACCTCGCAAAGTATGTTACCAGTCATACCTGCTCTACAGAAATGCTTTGTTGAGGGAATGATAAGAAAGAGCCAGCTATGCTAGAAATCTGAATGTGGATGTCCCAGGAAGGACCAGCAAGTGCCAAGGTTTTATTGGGGGGAAGAGCTTTAAATAGGTGAGCAGAGTCTCCACACTGAATCTTTTCAAGGACATCATTTACCCTGCAGGTTACTGGATGCTCTCCCTGACATTATATAGTTTACAATCTGCCTGTCTGCACAAGGTAGGCCATGTCTGGGTAACATGTCTGGGTAACAGAAAAGTAGATAGGAGACTAGTGTGACATGAGCTCAGAGAGTCAAGCCCATATCAGATAGACTATGGGTGATGAGTTTGGGTTTTATTTTGAGATGAACAACACAATTGGATTTGCCATGAATACCATTAATTGTGAATAAAATGATTTTGTCTGCCATAATAAGATGACACTAGCTTCAGTGTGGAAAATGTATAGAGGGGGGCCAGAATGAAAGCAGGGAGACATAGTAAAAGTCCAAGTTAGTGATAATGCCATGACGGGTTGAAAGTGAAGAATGAGCTGATTTAGTATGAATTGAAGAACCAGCAGTAGAAGCCGGGCACCAGTGGCTCATACCTCTAATCCTAGCTATTCAGAAGGTTAAGATCTGAGGTTTGTGGCTCAAAGCCAGATGAATAGGAAAGTCCATGAATTCTTATCTCCATTAACCACCAAATAACGAAGTAGAACTGCGGCTCAACATGGTAGAGTGTTGCCTGTGTGCAAAAATAAGCTCACAGACAGTACCCAGGCCCTGAGTTGAAGCCCCAGGACCACCACCAGCACACACACACACACACACACACACACACACACACACACACACACACACACACACGGGAAAGGGTGACATTGTCCAAAAAGAAATATACTCTTACCCGGCCTCAGTGTTTCACACCTATAATTCTAACTACTCAGGAAGCTGAGATCTGAGGATTATGGTTCAAAGCTAACTGGGCAGAAAAGCCTGTGAGACTCTTATCTCCAATTAACCACCAGAAAACCAGAAGTTCTGCTGTGGCTCAAAGTGGCAGAGTGTTAGCCTTGAGTGAAAAAGATAAGGGACAGTGCCCAGGACCTGAGTTGAAGTCCCACAACTGACAAAATAATAATAATAGTAATAATGTACTCTTTATGTAACTTCTCTGTACATCACCTTTATAACAATAAAAATAAAAATCAATACTATTTATTGACTATATTTGTACCGGATGACTGCTGGCAGGTATCACACTTTTCTCTTAAGGTCAGAGTTGAAGGACTCCTGTACAGCTCACTTGTTACTGGAGTACACAGTTGCATAAGAAGTCTGAGTTTACTCAATTTACCTTATGAAGCCAGGCTCATAAATGAAGCAGAGAACCTGAAATTTGTGGATAGATTTATTTTTGGTTATCGAGTCCTTTTCATATCAATAGGAAATGAAACCATAAAAAATGAAACTATCAAAAGGATTCAAGACAAGAACTGCTGTATCATAATGACTGTGTTTCCATAGTGATTCACAAGATATGCAAAAACTTGGGGCCACTTAGCAGTCAGGCCATGACCCTGGGTTGACAATAAGCTGGTTGGTGGCTGGGGGAAGCCTGCCTGGAGTTGCAAAATTCTCCAACATGCCAGGCATTCACTGATAGCTGAACTTTCAAGCCGCCATGGAGTTCAGCCTCCTTAAGTACCTGAACACACTACAGTCAGAGATTTAGAAATAGCAGAGAAAACAAAACAATTTCGGTGGCTTGCACCTGTAATCCTAACTACTTACAAGGCTGAGATCTGAGGATCAAGGTTCAAAGTCAGCCTAGGAAAGAAAAGTTCATGAGATACTCATCTCCAATTAATCAGCAAAAATATAGAAGTGGGGGCTGGGAATGTGGCTTAGTGGTAGTACTTGCCTAGCATGCACGAAGCCCTGGGTTTTATTGCTCAGTACCACATAAACAGAAAAAGCCAGAAGTGGTGCTGGGGTTCAAGTGGTAGAGTGCTAGTCTTGAGCAAAAGAAACTCAGCTCTGAGTTCAAGCCCTAGGACAGGCAAAAAAAAAACCCCAAAACAAAAAACATATATTTTTTTACTTCCCTCTATCTCTCTCTATATATATGTGAAGTTTTTTTTTTTTGGGGGGGGGGGGTCCGGTCGTGGGGCCTGAACTCTGGGCCTAGGTGCTGTCCCTCAGCTCTTCAGCTCAAGGCTAGCGCTCTACCACTTGAGCCACAGCACCACTTCTGGCTTTTTTTCTTTTTGCTTATGTGGTGCTGAGGAATGGAACCCAGGGCTTCATGCATGCAAGGGAAGTGCTCTACCACTGAGCCACCTTCCCAGCCCCATGTATTTTTTATCTGACTTATGTAACTGTAACCTTTCGGTACATCACCTTTATAACAATTTGAAAATTTAAAATTTTTAAATTTAAAATTAAAAAAATTAATTTAAAAATTAAAAAAAAAGAGAGATGGAAGTAGAGTTCAAGTGGTAGAATACAAACCTTGAGCAAAAAAGCCAGGGGGGCTGGGTAGGTGGCTCAGTGGTAGAGCGCTTGCCTTGCATGCATGAGGTCCTGGGTTTGATTCCTCAGTACCACATAAGCAGAAAGAAAAAAGCCCTAAGTGGTGCTGTGGCTCAAGTGGTAGAACGCTAGCCTTGAGCTGAAGAGCTGAGGGACAGTGCCCATGCCCAGAATTCAGGCCCCACAACTGGACCAAAAAAAACCCAAAAAAAGCCAGGCAGAACTAAGGCTAGCATAAAAACAAAAACCTTGACACTTTGGAAGTAAACCTCAGTGCCAAACAAGGTCACCTTGATGGAATTTGTCCTTGACTCTGGTCATTTTCAGCATTGTCAAGCCCTCTGCCCTGTAACATGCACTTAGGTAGAATTGACTGTGTCATGGGTCATGAGTCAGGATTCTGTGATGATGCTCTTCTTCCCAGCACATGGTAGGTAGAGTAACAACAAGTTCAGCTTGCACTGTTGTGAAGCTGGGCTTCTGTTGCCACAGGACAAAGGAACCTGACTCCAGAATGCTGCGAAGGACAGCGAAGCCCATAAACAAACCTGGAGTGTGTCAATTAGGGTTAGGGTGGGTCCACCCAAACAAACAGAAGGAAGATCAAACCACGATCATTTTAGACCCAAGTCCTACACACCAACAGACAGCCATTAAGAAGGAAACAGGTTTTATAAGAGAGAATGCCAGGTTTAGGTTTGTGAGGAGAGGCCTGAGGGCCACTTGGACAGCTCTCATGGGAAGGCAGGACCCATCCTGCCGTCTGCTACCTGTGGAGCCTTGGCCAGTCTGTCTCGTTTGTCACCAAAGGCTCAAGCTCTGGGTCACCTTTGCAGCAAGGACTGCCTGCCTTCTTCAGTTAACTTTGCTGACCTTGAGTTCTTCGGCTCCTCTGTGCCTCTAGTCACACTTTCTTACCTCTTGCATTAGTTTTCTCTTCCAGTGTATCTCTTTACTGCTCCTTTCCCCAGCCCTTATCTCATACTCTGTGCAATCCATTGACATTTAAGCTCTGATTTTCCAAATTTCTATCTTTCTTGCTTTCTCTTTGCTTTTCCATAAGCTAGTTCCACAGTTTTGACTGATAGACAAGAACAAAATCTTCCATTGGTGTCTCTCAATCACTCATTATGTATCCAAATCTTCTTGCATGCTTGTTAAAATACAAATTAATTGTGGGCTATACCCATAGAGTTTCTAATTTGGTAGGCACAACCTGAAACCTGCATTCCTAATTCATCCCTGAATGATAGTGATGTTGCTGGTCAAGTGACTGCACTCTGAGAACCAGACTTACAAGAGAGTAGAGCGATGGGCAGAGCCCTTAAGTGTCCTCACAGAGCTTGCTTTTATTTATTTAGTTGGTCATGGGCCTTGAATTCAGGGCCTAGGTGCTGTCTCTGAATTATTTTTGCTCAAGGTTAGCACTCTACCACTTTGAATCACAGCTCCACCTCTGGTTTTTGAGTGGTTAATTGGAGATAAGAGTCTTCAGGGGACTTTTCTGCCCAGGTTGGCTTCGAACAATAATCCTTAGATCTCAGCCTATTGAGTAACTAAGATTACAGGTGTGAGCCACCAGAGCCTGGCTCACAGAGCTTTGAGAGAGAAAGAAAGAAGGAGAAAGAGGAGAGAGAAGGAAGGAGGGGAAGGGAGGGGAGGGGAAGAGAATGGAGGGGAGAGGAGAGGAGGGGAGGGAAAGGGAAAGAAGGAGAAGGGAGGGGAGAAGGAAGGGGAGGGGAGGGGAGGAAGGAAATCTAGCTCACCCATTTGGGTCTTAATTTGAGACTGTGCCACAAAAGCTTTTTACCCAAAGAACACACCCTCTGGCTCAACACTTATAGTTAAACTTACCTTATTTTCCTAACCAATGAGCTGACATATTATTGTCATTCTTCAACATTTTTCCCATCTTTCCAGATTTCCTGACAATGAGACATGAAACAGGGAAGACATGTGAGACAGGGAAGAATTTTAAATGGTGAGCGGGGCATCTGGCATGATCTTCTACTCCTCAGGCTATGGTCAGGGATTTCTAAATGCTCTCTAGAGAAAGTATGCCTTGAATTCCTTGTCAGGGCGATATAAGAACCATCGGACTGAAATATAATCCTCTACCTACTCTGCAAGGGCTCTACTACTATTTCTATTTTGCCATCAGAGATGGAGACAGTAGTGAGTATACCTGTGGCAGATCCAAAGATGAACTGTTCAAAGCCCCCTTCAAGGGAGGACTCCCTTCCCTCTCCCAACAGCTCTGAGGAGAGATGTTCACAAACAGACAGAATTAACTCCTTCAACAGTGCAATGCTACATCACCCAAGGCCACAACCTGATGTGGCAGCCTGTGACTTCTAGAGGTAGAGGTGTAAAGGCATGGCCATTTCTGCCTGATATGAGTTCCCTGAGAGGCCTATCACTACAGAGCTTCCTGTCAGGGTGACCAGGGCTTTGTTGAACCCACTGTTTGATTTCTTCCTCTGCCACATCTCCAACGTATCACTTGGCCTGGGAGTTGTGGGCCTGGGCTTCTGGCACATCATTGCAAGTCCATGACAGGTTGTGAGAGTTACTCACAGTAAATTCATGGCATGCAAGGCTTCTCTGCTACCTCAGTCCCTCCCACTCCCCATAACAAGCTTCATTTTTATAGCTATGTCAATCATTTGCATCAATGGCATTTGACCAGAATGGGCCTTCTGATGTAGCTTTTCCAAGTGTAGTTCAGACACCAGCTCCACTGAGAAGCTCCCCAGAGGTCATCAGAAAGTAAGAAGCAGCATAGGGGAGTGAATGGAGCCTTGGAGGTTTGTCTGGTCTAAGTTCAAATTCTAGTTCCAGTAGTAGAGAGCTGGCCTTGAGAAAAACAACAACAACAAGCCACAGGCCTAGCAAGAAAAAAACCAAATTTCAGCTCGATGATATAGCTGTGTGTTATGCAAAGAATTATGTAACCTTATCTTTCATCTTTTTTTTAATGCCAGTACTAGGGCTTGAACTCAGGGCCTCATACTCTTGCTTAGTATTTTCACCAAAGCTAGTATTCTGCCACTTGAGCCATAGCTCCACTTCAGGCTGTTTGTTAGTTAATTGGAGATAAAAGTCTCAGAATTTTTCTGTTTAGTCTGGTTTCAAACCATAATCCTCAGATCTCAGCCTCTTGAGTAGCTAGGCTTACAGATGTGAGCCACCAGCACCTGCTGGTCTTTAATATGGAGATCCTAACATCTACCTCTCTAGTCAGTGAATGAGATAAACTCCATAGATGACCAGGCCTGGCACTTCTCCAATTTTAATATACATAGAGAGGTCCTGAAGATCTTGTTAAAGTACAGATTCAGAATCTGTAAAGTGGGGTCTAAGACACTGCATGTCTAACAAGTTCGGAGGAGATGTGGCTGCTAGTAATCCATCAATCACTCAGCAAGGCCTTATGCCCAGAATCTGGTGCAAGGTAGGCACTCAATGACATTTCCTGTGCCCCACCCATTCGTCACTGTGTTTTCTTACCACCCACAAATTTGACCCTTCCCACTTGCATAATGCTTCCTAAGCATCCTTTCGTTAGTTGCTATGTCTGTGCTTCCCATGAGACTATGAAGGACAGAAAACACATTATCTTCCTCTCAGTTTTGCCAGGACCCAGCAGAGAGCGAGGTCTACAAAGGGGACTCAATAAATGTTTGATGAATTAAGCCCATAAACCCTTCCGTTGTCAGAATGAGCACATGTGTTAATTGGGGGTGTGAAGTATGCACTTGGTACAGATGCGTTTTCCATCCTCCTTGTACTCTGCAGTAGCTCAAACAGCTGAAGCAGGTTTACTTGTGGTAGTGTGACTCAGATGAGGATAAGAAGTCAGACTCGAGTTTAAAAATCAACCAGATCCTTTCCATGACAACAAGTGTGACACTCTGCCTCTGATAAGAAAGAATTATAATGATTTCAATGAAAAAGATGTAACTTTCCATCGTCAATCAATCATTCAATCCATCATGTGGCAGGTACTGAGTGCCTTGCTCCAGGGAAGGACTGGGCTTGCCTACCTCCTGCAAATGAGTGAGGAGAGCCCATGTCATCTTCAGACCGAAGAGTATACAGTTCAGAGACATCCCAGGGATGGGGAGAAGAAAAGACGTTATCAGCAGATGCAGAATATAGCAAGTCAGAGTGCTTCTCTCACCCAGTTTGATACCAGGCATGCTGTTTGAGTTCACGTGGTACTGTGAGACTCAGATGTATAGGAAACATATATATAGCCTGCTCAGCTGAGACATTGAAATGTTTCCTTTTGAGATAGGGATCCCTATAGTTCCTAGGCAGGCCTTGAACTACTCAGCCCAAATGATCCAGGCCACAGCTAGGAGTACTTGGGAGTAACTGCACATCATCACCAAGCCAGGACTATAAAAACCTATGTGACCTCTGTGTGTGTGTGTGTGTGTGTGTGTGTGTGTGTGTGTGTGTGTGTGTGTGTGAATACTAGGACTTGAACTCAAAGCCTGGACAATTATTGCCCCTAAGCCTTTTCATGCTCTATTACTTGAGCCACACCTTTATAGACTTACATCTTTTTTTTGGGGGGGGGGGTGGTTAACTAGAGATAAGTCTCACAGACTCTCTAGCCTGGGCTGGCTTTGAACCTCAATCCACACATCTCAGCCTCCTGAGTAGCTAATATTATAAATATGAGCCACCAGCACCTAGCCTGAATACCCTTTTTCTCACATTTTATTGGTAGCTGAACTCTTTGATTCTTCTAGTCTTTTCAGAAGTTAGTTACCACAAGTCTTCTATGTTTTTACATAATGTAAACCAATGTCATCTAAGACTGCTCTGTACCAACTAGAACCTGAGAAATTAAAGACAATTAGCTATCCATTTTGCATTAATCACTAGAGATAAATTATATGTGGTCCAAATTACTAGTAGTCTAGGACTAGGAAATGAAGTTAAACAAGGACTACTTTTCAATCTACTGCACAAAAGTTTATATGAGCCCTAACAAAATAAAATAGCAGTCTCATTAAAAGCAGTGTTTTGTAAACAATTCCTTCATGCCTGTAAATTTCAAAGTTCTCTGAGTGCACCCTCCCTACAAGGGAGTCTCTCCTCCCCAAAGAGCATCTCTACACCATCAGCGGGCCAGCAGAGGGATTGGTATTTGGCCCCCAAATAGAACAGGCTTTAGCCAGTTATAAACTTTTTAGCAAGAGGTTCACTGTTGTCTTTGTCAAAGTGGGGCAATAAAAAATGCCACACAAAAGGATGACATAGTCCTGGACCTGCCCTCTGCAGTTGACAGTACAAGCCAGCCAGAGCAGTGCACATATGGAGATTGCAGACATGTTGTGGTGAGTCAGTAAACAGAAAAGAAGGAAAGACAGGAAAAGAAAAAAAAAAGAAGAAGCCAGGTATTGGTGCTCACACCTGCAATCCTAGGTATTCAGGGGGCTAAGATTTGAGGATCATGTCTCAAAACCAGCCCAGGCAGGAGTCTATAAGACTTTTAATTCCAATTAACCACTAGAAAACTGGAAGTGGTGTTGTGACCCAAAGAGATAGAGCAGTAGGCTTAAGTAAAATTGCTCAGAGACAGCACTCATGCCCATGACTGACAAAAAAGGAAAGAAAGAAAGAAAAGGAAGCAGGAAGAGAGGGAGGGAAGAAGGGAGGGAGGGAGGGAGGAAGGGAGGGAGGGAGGGAGGGAGGGAAGGGAGGAAATATGTTGCCTGCTAGCTGGGAAAGATGAGGAAAAGAAAGGGAAGGGAAGGGAAGGGAAGGGAAGGGAAGGGGAGGGGAGGGGAGGGTACAGGAGGGGTGGGAAGGGGAGGGGATGGGAAAGGGGAGGGGGGAAGAGGAGGGGAGGGGAGGGGAGAGAAGGGAGGAAAGGGGAGGGAAGGGGAGGAAACGAGAGGAAAGGAAAGGAAAGGGAAAGGGAAAGGGGGAAAATTCTTAAAAGGAAGAGAAGGGAAAGAGGAAAAAAGGAAAGAAAAGGAAAGGAAACGGAATGGAAGAGAAGAGTTCACATCTAATAGACAAAATGGATAACAGCAAGAGTTGACAGTGTTCACATGATAATTCCAATCCCACAAAACAAGTACTATTGTTATTTTCAGTCTATAAAAATACCTAGAACAGGGGTTGGGAAGGTGGCTCAGTGGTAGAGTGCTTGCCTTGCATGCCAGAGGCCCTGGGTTCGATTCCTCAGCACCACATAAGCAAAAAGAAAAAAGCCGGAAGTGGCGCTGTGGCTCAAGTGGTAGAGCGCTAGCCTTGAGCTGAAGAGCTGAGGGACAGCGCCCAGGCCCAGAGTTCAGGCCCCATGACTGGACCCAAAAAAACAAAACAAAACAAAAAAAAATACTCAGAACATTCCAAACTTGTCAATTCACATGGCTGATAAGTGGTCATGCCAGGTTGTGCTACCAAGCAACTGATGTAGGATACTCACTGCCAACAGTGACACTGTGTTGTCACCCCTATGTGGTAGTTCTTGGATTCCCCTCAGATCCCCAAATCCACGGATGTATAATCTACACAATCCTCTCTCACGCTTTAAATCATAATTATAAGATGGAATACAAGGCAAATGATATGTAAACAGTTGTAATGGATTGTTTAGGGAATCATGGCAAGACAAAAGCTTGCACATGTTTCATACAAATGCAATGTTTATTCTAAACATTCCAATGCCACCTAACATTGGTTGACTGTGGAAGACTGATTTACTGACAAAGAAGTTGAGGTTCAGGCAGACTGACATACAAATCAAAGCTCCATCATACTAGTCAAAGACTCCTCTCAGCCCAGGTGTTCTCATTACACAAGGGTGCCCATCACCTCCTTTGAGTAGTCATCCTAATGACCCAAGGACATGGATATGAGCAGATTGTCCTTGGTAATCGGTTATGATTATGACTAGCTAATACTAAATAAACTATAAAAGTACATACATGAAAGTTTTTACGAACCTGATAAGGCCCCTGTAACAAGCTAAGTTTTGTGCCATGACAACAAAAACAATTCCCACAGCACTGCGCAAGTGTGGACAGAGCTCTTGCCCATGTCCTCCGGCTTCAGGCTACAAGTCACATGTTCTCATCTCTCTTCTGATGTGTCATTCCAATCTAAATTACGTAGTGCAGGTTGGCCTCTGACCTCTGAGTTCTCAGGTAGGTGCTAAGAGCAGACGTTACCCTTCTCTTCCATGTGTACATCCGGAAGTGCTGAAAGCAAGGAGGGCAGGGTGGGGCAATGGGAATGAGTTGCCAATCCTAGATGTTCGGGCTACTGAGCTTGATGACAGAATAGCTGGATACTAAATTCACTGACAATAAATAGGAGAATCCATCTCTCTTCCCTTGTTGGCTGAAAAGGATGAATTTGGTTACCTCTGGAACTGTCGTCTGTTAAGAAGGCCAGGTGCTGGTAGCTCATACCTGTAATCTTAGCTAATCAGGAGCCTGAGATCTGAGGATAGCAGTTTGAAGCCAGACTGGGAAGGAAAATTAGTGAGTCTCTTGTCTCCAATTAACCATCAATAAAAAAGCAGGAAGCAGAGTTGTGGCTCACGTGGTAGAGCACCAGCCTTCAGTGGAAAAACTAAGGGAAAGTGCCCCAGGTTCTGAGTTCAATGCCCCCCAACCCCCCCCCCCCCCCCCACACACACGCATGCACACACAAAGTGAAGAGATTCTACTTTGTCCTATTTATTCAACCCTATATCTCTTTTTGTTTGTTTTGCTGGTCCTAGGACTTGAACTAGGGCCTGGGCACTGTCCCTAAGCTTCTTTTGCTCAAGGCTAGCACTCTACCACTTGAGCCACAGTGCCACTTCCACCTTTTGCTGTTTATGTGCTACTGAGGAATTGAACCAAGGGTTTCATGCATTCTAAGCAACCATTAAGCCACCTTCCCAGACATCAACCATGTATTTCTAGAAGCTAGAACTGAGCCCAGCATGAAGAAGCAATCCAGTATTTGTAAATAAATTTGAGATTACAAAAAGGGTGACTGATGAATTTTAAGTCCAGACTCACCAGGTAAATGAAAGCTAAATCCTTTTCTATTGCCAACCCTGAGAGGCTCCAAGAAAGTGGGAGACTTGGAGCCCAAAATGGGCTCCAACTTACTGTCAGCCATCTTTCTTCTCTGTCCAGTCATTTTCTTAAAGGTCTCTCACCATAGTACTGGACATGTTCACTCTTTCCTACTTTTATATTTCTCATTCCCTCTACCCTCAACCCTTTAATCCCTTGATCTTTTGCTCATCTGGAGCCCAGAAACCTGCTTTTCTCCTTCTAGCAATGATTTCCAAACACTTATGGCTCTAGGACAAAAGCTTTGATTTCTTCTTTGTGCCACCTTTCCCTACTTTTTCCCCACAGTGGGGTGGGGTATAATGGCAGAATGTCCGGCAGGGAGCATTGCCTACCAACCCCAGGACTTTGTGCAATTTGGGCCTGAAAGCACAGACAGGAGCGTCTGATTTCCATCTAGTAACTATGCACAAGAAAATTTTCATGGGTAAAGTCCTATTTGTTGGTAGTGTTTCCTGAGGACTTTGCATTTCACAAGGTTTACTTCATCACAGAGTTAAGATTTTCACTGTATTTGATCATTATCTGTTAAGGATAGAGACTGACCATGGACTATTGACCTGGATAACATTATTCAGAAACATAGTAATAAGTATGGTGACTGTTGCAATATGGTCTTTGGTAACAGGGATTGGGCTTGTGCCCAAAGTTGACTTTGAATCCAGCTAGGATAGGTGGGAAATCATAGCCAACAACATTGTGGAGGTCAGTGGCTGACAAAGCATCAGGGTTAAGGGGTAAGTTGATCTAATAGGAATCTAATTGAAAATGGACCAGGAGATCAGACATCACCTGGGGGATAATATCTAATACGGAATTTTATCAGGTATTGAGATGGTGCTTAGATATCCAGGAAGCAGTATCTTGTTAGATAAACCAGTTTATCTAAGTTTAGCAAGTGAATGAACTGCTTTGCTAAAAATAGGTTTTACAAGGAAGGGTACAGATGGTCCTAGCAGAAGAGACAGAGGCTTGCTTAAAGTTTGTACCTACAAAGAATCTTTGTCAGGTTCTCAATGGGCCTGAGCTGTTTGCACAATTGCAAGATCTCCAGACAAACTAGAAAATCTGGAATCCAGGATGGAGGGATAACAGCCCTGTAGGATTTCAGAGATGGAAAGGTTTATTGCCACCTTTTTTTTTTGGGGGGGGGTCTAGTCGTGGGGCCTGAACTCTGGGACTGAGCGCTGTCCCTCAGCTCTTCAGCTCAAGACTAGTGCTCTACCACTTGAGCCACAGCACCACTTCCGGCTCTTTTCTTTTTGCTTATGTGGTGCTGAGGAATCGAACCCAGGGCCTCAGGCATGCAAGGCAAGCCTTCTACCACTGAGCCACCTTCTCAGCCCAGGTTTATTGCCTTCTTATACCACCCACATGAGCTTTCCTTTTCCAAAGTATACAAATCTTCTCCTTTGCTCTAAGGCAGTTTGATGTCATTTGAGGTCATACAAGGAACATATGCTGAGCAAGCCTGGATTCAGACTCGTCTTTTTTTTTTTTTTTCGGTCAGTCATGGGGCTTGAACTCAGGCCTGGGAGCTGTCCCTGAGCTCTTTTGCTCAAGGCTAGTGCTCTACTACTTTGAGCCATAACACCACTTCTGGTTTTTGAATGGTTAATTGGAGATAAGTCTCAGGGGTACTTTTCTACCTGGGCTGGCTTCAAACCATGATCCTCGTATCTCAGCCTCCTGAGTAGCTTACAGGCTTGAGCCACCACAGCCCAGCTCTGACTCTTGTAATTGTATCACCTAGGACATGCTGTCTAACTTACTTGAGTTCTTTCCTCTATTATAAATTTGGAATGATGTGAAACTCATAGGATTGTTGTAAGGATTACATGTAGTATGTGCTAAAGGCTCTCATCAATAAGTACCTCTGTTATGTCCCCACAGGTTCATGTGTTGAAGATTTGGTTCCAAAATAGTGGATCCAATTATTGAGGAGAAGTTATTAACTCAGAGGGCTATGTCTGTATCAATGGGTTAATCCTATTAACCCATTATAGACAGATGATAGACAGACAGACAGACAGACAGATAGATAGATAGATAGATGACAGGTAGATAATCTATCAACCCTAGATAGATAATTTGATGAGATTGGGAGGTGGTGGAAACTTCCAGATGTAGGGCTTACTTAGAAAAAGTAGGTCATTGTTTGTATGTTCTTGTTATTCCTTGTGCCTCTCCTCTCCTCTCTGTTTCTGGTCACCATGTGGTAAACAGCTTTTGTCATGCCCTTCTCTTCTGTTTTCATTTTTTTTTTGTCTGATACTGAAACTCCAACTTGGTACCTGACAATTTTGCTCATTGGCTAGTGCTCTACCAACTGAACCACATCTCCCACCCTCCATGCTTTTCCCCTCACTGTTCTGCCTCACCACATACCAAAAACAAGAGTGAAAACGCCATGGACTAAAACTTCTGACATTATAAGCCAACATCAGTCCTTCCTTCTTTAAACTGTTCTTCTCTGCATTTGTCACAGCAAGGAAAAACTGACTCCATAGTTTGTTAAATGAATTTGGATATGTTTAAAATGTAGATGACTCCCCGCTCTCACCTCCCTCCTCCCCTGCCCTTCCACCCCAGACTGTTTTCTGTGGCGAGTTCTATCTGACTCGATGTAGCATCAGCATACACTAGTCTGCAGGGACAAATCTCTCTCTTCCTGTACAGAGTCAGCCCATTCACTGGTGACCTCCCTCGCATTGCTCATCTTGTCTCTTCCAGGGTCTGCTTCTATCGTTAATTTTTTTCTCTTGTATCTTGAATCTCTCTTTCTCCATTGGCTCTTTTTGTGCAGGCTTGTTCAAATCTTTCATGCTAAAAACACAGAAAAGGGGTATAACTCAGTAGTAGTAAACTGTTACACAGCAAAAGTGAGGCCTTGGGTCCAGTGCACAGCGCACACACACACACACCAAACAAATGAAAGGCGCATCTGTGAATCTTGTGGTTTATAACTTCTCAGTTTCTTTTCTGAAGTTTTTTTCCTATGTAAATTTTTACTAAGCAAACTTTCGTAAGAGCCTGTATGATGGGTCACACCCACTAAGATGTTGCAATGCCTCTAGAATCAGCTCAAATCTGTAGGTTAGAGCTAGAGGTATGACTCAAGAGGTAGAGGCCAGCCAACTAAGACTCCAGGTTAAGTAGACCTCCCACCTCTTTGAAGGTGGTGGCTTTTCTGTTAATGATCCAATTGGGAAAACTGTACATCCCAGCAAGTCCTGGGGCTAGGTGGGAAGGACTCACTACTGCCACAGGGAAGAGACCTAGTTCCTCTTCATTATTCTCTGCTTTTGAGAGAGTGGAAGATTCTAGGTAAAAGAGTACTGTTGCTTCAGAAGAATGGTGCGTACCATTTTAATTTAATTTGGTCTTGATTTAAAGGGAAAGGAGTCATGGGGTATCCCCTTCACTCTGCAAAATCACTGGATTTTAAATATGCTCTAATCATATTTATAATTTCTACTCTACAAAGTTACTGTCCACTGAGGCTGAGTAGGAACAAGTCTGAGCCTGTTAGGGATGGCTGGGAGAAATATGAAGACTTCAGAGCCAGGGTGCCATCTTTGCTGTGTCACAACTGAGGAGGAAGGGACTTAGGAAAGTGTGTGGATTCCAAGGATCTTCTTCCTAGCCAGGTGATAGCATTGAGAACTGTATACATTCCTGTGGAGCCTCCTACATTGTTGCTCCCCTTTGAGGAGAAATATTTGCTGGGACAAGGGATTAGAGTTCTCCATCCACCAATGGAAGGAAGCAGAAAGATGGAGGTTGAAGGTGTCTAGTGTAAGGGGAGTAATATTAACTCCTCCACTAACATTGGCCTCAGGGGGACTTCCTGCCAACTTTAGGGCTCTTTTTTTCCTAATTCACTGACTCCTAATCAAGAAGAAAAGAGAAAAGGGAGGTCCCCAGAAATGGCTGTGCCTACACATGTATCTCAGGATGGATCTTCATTTCATTAAGCATCTTGGTGTTGGTGGGGGGAAGTATTAGGGTTTGAACTCAGGCCTTGTGCTTGCTAGGCTGGCACTCTACTACTTGCACCATATTCTTGACCCTTCTTGATTAGTTTTTTGTTTTTTTTTTAGTCGGTCATGGGGCTTGAACTCTGGGCCTGGGCACTGTCTCTCGGCTCTTCAGCTCAAGGAGAGCACTCTACCATGTAGCTACAGTGCCACGTCAAGTTTTTTGGTGGTTTATTGGAGATAAGAGTCTCATGGACTTTCCTGCCCAGGCTGGCATTGAACTGCGATCCTCAGATCTCAGCCTCCTGAGAAGCTAGGATTACAGGTGTGAACCACCAGCACCTGGCTTGTTTTGTTTTTGCAAATAGAGTCTCATGCTTTTCCTCCAGCCAACCTGGACTGCACTCTTTCCAATCTCCCAATCTCTACCTCCTAAATAGCTGGGATTATTGAGTGAGCCACAGATCTCAGAAGCAAGGTCTACATATGTACTTCCTTCCCTCTTGTCTACTCCTTAGGCCACTGTTTCCCATTAAAGCCCTTTAAGGCCACCATTACCAGGGTTGCCAGGGACTCCCTTTGGGCAGAAGCCAAAAGGTCCTAGTTTTCTCCTTGAATCCAGAGGTTCTCACAGCTCTTATACTCTCTCTTCTCTGATGCCAAGACTTTTGTTTTACTCTGTGGATTCATCCTCTGTCTACTCATTAGGAGTTTCTTTGGACTACTAGAATTCTGTCTTAACTTGGACAGGCAGATCTTTAACTGTGTGCAGATAATTTACACATCTTTTTGTGTAGCACTGACTTTCCCTCTGCACGTGCAGTAACTGAATACCAAATGCTTTAAAGATATTAGTTACGGAAATTCCATAGACATCTAAAATTAACCTTTACAAAAATAACCTCATTATTTTTACTTCACTTAACCCCCTCACCCCAGACTATCTAAAACAATCACTAGGAGATTCACCCCTCTAATTCAAGGCACCTTCACACGCTCAGCTATCCTGTCCAGAGCTGGAGTGTCCTCTTAGATGTCTCTGTCCTCCTTATACTTCGTTTTCTAGTGTCCAAATACTCAATTAATGTCCAAATACTAAATCTGTTTCCTAAATTTGTTTCCTCCACTGTAACAGCCTTTCCCCTAGACTACTATCTCCTACCTGTACCTGGATTAATTCCTTCTTAAAATCATATTCTAGCTTGGAGCTAGAGGGATACATTCAAGTTTTCCCTGTTATTCTCCTAAGAAACTTGAACTGCTCTGGTTTAACTACAAAATGCCTAGTTCGCCTTGATTTGACCTTTACCTATTTCTCAGCCATCTTCCATTCTCCAAATTGTAGCTAGTTATTTTCACAACCCAACATGCTGATTCCCAGCTCCTCGTTCCAGAGTATGCTGGGAATGCTGTGTCCATCCCTCTTGACTGAAAACTCTTACCTTTAAAGATGTAATTATTTAAGATCAACTTTTTAAGATATAACTTACATGTTACCATCCCAGAATTCTCTGAACCACTAGGGTCAGTTGTGGTTGCCTGTTATCCTGTGCTGTGATTATACATCTTGGAAAATAACCGAGAAGATGAGCAACCAGTTGTTAGGAAAATGGAGGAGGAAGAAGTCCGGACTCAATCTTCAACAGGCGAGGACTGTTTATTGAGATGCAGCAGTAAGGGGCAAACAACCTTCCTGCAGGATCAGAGGCCTGCAAAGAGGTGGGTTGGAGCTGGGCTTTTGTGGGGTCTGAACAAGGAGACAAAGGTGATCAAAAAGGCTATTAGGGCTGGGGGGAGGGAGGGAGGGAGGGAGGTGAGGGCTTTCAATTAGGACCTCAATGGAATGTTGACAACCAGCCTTAGGACTCCCCCCTGCAAGTCAGTCAGTCTGTCTGTGCCTACTTGGAGTTTTGCCTGATGTCTATAGGCACCTGGGATAAAAGGGTGGGGGTCAATCTTTCATATTCCATCTTTGGATTCATAAAAAGATTGGGCCAAGAGGGGAGAGGTAAGTCCTTCATCAGTCTTTAAGACATTAAGAGAGTCTAGTACAGCAATTTGATAGATTCAGACGTCTGATTTCATTAGTGTATTATCCCCACCTTTGGTCCTCAGCTCTACCCAGACTTGAGCTCCTCCCTGCCCTAGAGTTCCCACCCTACAGCTGGCCCCTCCCTCTCTTGGCCCAGACCCACCTGCACAGGCATTTACCTCACTTCCCTCCCCCCCCCACCCCCCTTTACTGTCGACTGGGATAAGGACAGATGCCATGTGCTTCCTCTCTCAGGGAGATATGGCTCCTCTAATAAACCTTTTAATAATCTTTCTCCTGTGTCTGCCTGCCTCTGCGTGGTCCCCTGGGATGATTGTGAAGGATTCCTACAACTAGCATATTAAGAACAGGTCCATTTCTTAGTGATAGAATAACTGCTTTCTTCAAAAATAAATGAAGTGAGAATATGGACAGTTTAATTTCAGTAAGAACTATAACTTTAATAAAACTGATACTTAGATATGAGAGACTAATGTATTCTTTCCTTACCTAGACACTCCCTATGCAGGTGAGTGAAAACCAGAATAATGGATTCTAGGTAAATAAAACAACTAGTTGAATCAGGATTAACCCCTCTATCTCCACACCAGTAAAGAACATGCCAATGGAGTGATGGCATTAGAACACTGCTCATTAGTATTCTCTCTTCCCTGGGTAAAGCCTATGTATTTATTGCCAATGGTCATCTCTGTGTTGCGCTTTTTATGTTCCTGACCAACTCTACCCCTGGCCTTGATGTTGGCTCATTAATTTTCTATATGGTTACTCAAAGACATATTAGCAAAGATCATCCTTTTGGCTCTTGCTTTGATACTTTGAGTGTGGATTTTGTAATTTAGGAGGCAAACTTTGGAGCTTGTAGTGTTAAAGAGAACCTGGATTCCAATATCCAGCACCCCTACCCCCAAAAAAAGCTGATTCTTATTTTCAAATTCTTGCTGGAGGCCCCAACAACAACGAAGTAGGAACTAGAAACTTCTATTCATCACTTTCAGAAGAGGTGGGTGGGGCTGTGCAGGGAAGATGTAGTAAAGGGTGGAGAGATCTTTGAGGGGTTTAAGCAGAATTTAAAAGGTTTAAGCAGGATAAAAGGCTGTAGCGTTTGAAATCGTTTTTAGGGTTAGAAGTTACCACAGCAGTTGTTAAAATTGTGATGAAAAATCTCTAGGGGAAGTAAAGGAAAGTTATTGATCAAAGGTTTGGATCTACAGACAAGGAAGCCAAAGGATAGCACTGTGTTTTCCCACCCCAGCTCTGGCCCACCAACTATCCAACCCATCACAGTGGACATAAGAGCAGTTCCTAGAACAGCACCTGGAGTCATGGTAGAAATGCATGGTCCTAGGTCTGCTTCTAGCCTACTGAATCAGAAAACCTAGATGTGTTTTAACAAGTCCTTAGCATGAGTAATTCCAAATTCAATCTGATCACTAGTGAGTGACACTGGGCATAGTGCATGGCCCTCAAAGCAGTGCACACTCAGGCTGGTCAACTCCTAGATGAATTCCCCTTGAGGTTACAAAATGGCTCTACCCTGGTCAGCCTCTTGGACCTTTTACCTATATCTGAGTTCTTGTAGTCAAGTGCATAGGAAATGTCTAATAATAGCTAAAGAACAAAACTGAATAACTTAGTTCACGTTCACATATGCTTGATTGAGGTCAGTTAATTTTGCTCCTTAGATTTCTATGATTTGGCATTATCTAAGTCCTCCTTCATCTCACTTGTCCCCATTCTCCTGAAAGGTTTCTGTCTACTGGCCTCACCTACATAATCAAAAATATTCAGAGCTCTCAACCCACCCTGTGCTTAAATCCCTTAAATCCCTCTCCAAATTTCAGTCCCTCAGAAACTTACTCCGCTCACCGTCCCAAGTATGGCTGATATGACAAGCTGTCCAGATACTGATTCTACTTAAGGTTCTCAGTATATTACGTTCAACATAGCTCCCCAGTAGACTTTGCCTCTTTTCATCCTCCCAGTTATCTGACTTCACCATTCCTTTTGTGACTGGCTCTACCTTTGTCCCTCTTCCCACCCCGCTTTCATTCCACTCCAGTCAGCACCATAATCTCAGTTTTATCTGGTCCTCAGATTGGCTGTAAGTAGTCTCTCTACCCTCAAGTCTCTATTGGGGCTAACCAACCATTATGCCTGGATTAACTTTCATCAGATGTGTGCGTCATAGACAGACAGAGGGATATTCCAAAGCAAAATGTCTTATACAAGCAGGCACCATTCCATCACTAGGGAACTGGCACATATCCCTCCCTATAGAGTACCCCCAACTTCCTTTTCCTCAGAGCCCAGCTGTTCTCCTACCTTACATACTTTGTCCTCCGTCTTTCCTCTCACACTGTTCTCTGGAACTCAAACTTAATTGTCAAGTCACTTCTTTGGATGAATTCCTGCCACTCTATCAGTAATCACTTTTGACAATCAAAATGGCTCCCAAAAGAGCTTTGCTACATTCCTCAACTGAAGACCGATTTTTTCTTTAAGAGAAGCTGAGTTGCAGTTAGAGATGTGGTTCAAGTGGTAGAGTGCCAGCAAATGAGTGAAAGTTTCAGATACTGAGTTTGGATAAAATAAAAAAGAGAGAAGCCAAGTTAACTGATTTTAATATCACACACACATACACACATATACTCACACTTGATCTGTTTGTTTTTTTGGTTGAGATGTTTTTGTTTTATGAGACAGGGTCTCTATGTGGGCCAGGCTTGCCTGAAAATCACCATTCCTAAGTGCTAGGATTAGAGAACTGCATAACCACACTCAGTTTATTTTACTTAGCTTTTTTGCTTTTCTTTTATTTATTATTATTATTATTATTGTTTTGTTGGTTGTGGGCTTGAACTCTGGGTTGGGCCCTGTCTCTACCACTTGAGCCACAGTGCCACTTCCAGTTTTCTGGTGGTTAATTGGAGATAAAGGTCTCACAGACTTTCCTGCCTGCCTGGCTTTGAACCATGATCTTCAGATCCCAGCCTCCTGATTAGCTAGGATTACAGGCATGAGCCACTGGTGCTCTGCCCATTTTTTCTTTTTATTATTACCTTTAAGTAGTTGGACAAAGGAGTTGCCACTTAACAAAGCAGTTTATACATACAATATATCTTGATCAATGTCACCCTTTCAACATTCTCATCCATCTCTCCCCAACTCACCCTTTCCCTCACGCTTCTTAAGTTTGTAGGATATACATTGGATTCTTGACTGCATTTCCTCTCTACTGTCTTCATTTGTCTACTCCTTTCCCCTTGACCCCACCATCCCCTCTGAGTAGCCGATTCCTGATATTTATTTTGTTGAACTTTGATTGTGCCTTTCTAAGAAATTACATTATTTGGGATCTCCCTCGAATCTCCCTTGAAAACATATCAGTTAATACATTTGTACATATTTGCATACCACCCAATGTATTTACTTATATTTATAAGCTAAATCTAACCTTTACATATAAAGGAAACACATGCATCCTTTGTCTTTCTGGGCCTGATCTTCTTCACTTCACAAAATCTTTTCCAGGTCTTTTCATTTCTTTACAAATGATAGAATATATATCATTCTTTCTAATGGATGAGTAAAATTCCATTATACATACATACATATATATATATATATATATATATATATATATCACATTTTCTTGATCCATTTGTCTATTGGGGGACATCTGGGCTCATTTCATACATTGGTATGGTGAATAGTGCTGAAGTAAACATGGTTGTACTGGTGTATTTACTGTACCATGGTTTACCAAGCTTCAAATTCTTTTACAGAGCCGCGTACTAAAAACAGTTTGGTATTGGCACAAAAACAGACCTGCAGACCAATAGAACAGAATAGAAAACACAGAAATAAATCTACAGCCATTTAATATTTAATTAGGAAGCCAAAAACATAGGCTGAAAGAAAGACACCTCTTCAACAAATATTGCTGGTAAAACTGCATGTACACATGTAAAAAACTGAAACTACATCTTTATAAATCACTTTGGACCAGCATCAATTCAAAATGGGTCCCAGATTTCAATGTAAGACCTGAAACCATGAAACTATTACAGGAAAGAGCAAGGAAAACATTAGGGCTTCTGAGCACTGACAGAAACTTTTCTGAGTAAAGACTCAGAAGCACAGCAAATCAAAGAAAGACTTGACAAATGGAACTGCATCAAACTAAAAAGTTTCTGCACAGCAAAGGACATATTTTACTTAATCTTAACAAATTATTATTTTCTCCCCACTACCAGGTGACAAAGGATGGAATATATTCAGGCCTTCAGAGGTCATCAAACAGAGCTTGCGTAGATCAGGCCCTTGGCAGGAGGTCAGAGGCTCCAAAGGCTTCTGGAATATGGTGGAATCCTTACACAAGGAGGGAACCAGCATTGAAAGAGGTGTTAGGAAAAGGTATAGAACTGGAGTTTGGCCAATTCTACTCACGGAGAGAAGGATAAATTCTTTTCTTTGGAAACACCAAGAGAGAGAAGGCAAGAACTGTAGACATTAAGGCCCAAAGTCTTTCTGGCCACAGGGAATGTAAATTCAAACATTTCTTGGGAAGAAATTCACAGATTTTCTTGGGATGATAACGGTTTTCTTTGTAAATATGCATCTCTCATTCCTTGGAAGATTTAGAATTAGAGATATAATGAAAGAAATCAAATCTCATAATATATTTTAAATTTAAAAAAAAATCTATGGCTGGGCACTGGTGGCTCATGCTTGTAATCCTAGCTACTAAGGAGGCTGAGATCCAAGGATCGCAGTTCAAAGCCAGCCAAGCAGGAAAGTCTGTAAGACTCTTATATCCAATTAACCACCAGAAAACTGGAAGAGGTGCTGTGGCTCAAGTGGCTGGCCTTGAGCTCAAGAGCTAAGGGACAGGCCAAGGCCTAAAGTTCAAGCCCACGACCAACCAAAAAAAAAAAAGAAAACCTGTGTATTTGATATATAGTTGATATTTTAAGTGCTTCTAGTGTTTGATATTTTAGATACTTCTCTTTACTAATATTTACTAGAAAAATGCTTAATGTTTAATAATATCTAGAAATTAGTTTTGAGCTGAGGATTATTGTCTGAGCCAGTCTTGACAGACAAATCTGAAAGATCCTTATCTCCAATTAACCAGCAAAAGGCCAAAAGTAGAGATGTGGCTTACATGACAGAGTGCCAGCCTTGAGAAGAAAGCCAAGTGAAGAGTGTGAGGTAATGAAGTCAAGCCTCAGTTACCAGTACAAAAAAAGAAATTTTTTTTTTATGGTCCATAGTGAATTGCCAAGAAGAGTATTTGAGGCAGTGTGAGTTAGTAAGCAAGGGTTTGGGAAAGAGTCAGAGTTTAATTTAAAAAATGATGTAATATAAACTCTAACTTCTCACCTTCTTTGCAAGTTTGTTTCCCCAGCCACCTCCAAGTTTGCAACTGAACATTCTTGCACCATCTTCAGCTTCACATTTCAGAAACCTAGCTCATCATTTCATTTTGATTTTAGGTGAGAGGTTTCCTTTTAGAAATAATGTGTTTACTACCCCAGAATCACTCAATCCAACAGGCTGGGACCTTTATAGTCAAGTTTCACACTTTCTTTTTCTTCCCCTGATTTAAGTCCACTGTCCACTGTCCAGCTCTGATTGTATAAGGGGCTTGATATTTGCTTTTGTCAAGGAACATTGACTTTTTTTTTTTTGTCATGGGGCTTGAACTCTGGGCCTGGGCACTGCCCCTGAGCTCTTCAGCTCAAGGCAAGCACTCTACCACTTGAACCACAGCCTCACTTCTGGTTTTCTGGTGGTTTATTAGAAATGAGAGTCTCATAGACTTTCCTGCCCAGGCTGGCTTTGAACCTCCATCCTCAGATCTCAGCCTCCTGAGTAGCTAGGATTACAGGCATGAGCCACAGGTTCCCAGTTACCATTGACACTTTACTTGGGCCCACAAATTAGCAGAAAGCAAGATATAAGCTAAGGGTCTGGGAAGTTGGCTCAGTGATAGAGTGTTTATCTTGCATGCATGAAGCCCTGGGTTCAATTCCTCAGCACCACATAAGCAGAAAAAAGTCAGAAGTGGCACTGTAGCTCTATAGTGGTAGGGAATTAGCCTTGAGCTGAAGAGCTGAGGGACAGTGCCCAGGCCCAGAGTTCAGCCCCCACGACCAACAACAACAACAAAAAATAGATATACGCTAAGCATCGTAGCCTCCATTTTGTACTTACGTCTTTTATCCTGAGTTATTCTCTCTAGCAGTCACTTGACAACCACCTAGAAATCCAGAAAGGACTAGATCACCTGCTAGGCATTAATAATTTGTTTATCCTCACCAGATTGCTCCCCCAAGTTCTTCAGAACTCCTTCTAATATAGAATAAAACACATTTTTATGCATATGGCCTGAATCTTCACCTAATTCTTTGCTTACTTAAGTCTATGGTTCACATCTATATCCTGAAGATGGCTGAAGAGGAACTAAAGTACTGTCTTCCTATGGTTGCCTATGCCACATAATAAGTCTTTCTCTGTCCTTTACTGTT
Source organism: Dipodomys spectabilis (assembly GCF_019054845.1). Taxonomy (NCBI): domain Eukaryota; kingdom Metazoa; phylum Chordata; class Mammalia; order Rodentia; family Heteromyidae; genus Dipodomys; species Dipodomys spectabilis. The sequence continues at coordinate 19,543,295 of NW_024871460.1, forward strand.
TATTTGACATATAAGGCTGAGTGGCCAGATGTGGTCTAGAATGCTAGGAGTTTGAGCCTAAGACCTAAAACTCCAGTTTCATGATAGCCTTTCTATATCAAGACCACTTTCTTCCAACTTCCTGGGTCACCACTATTGTCTATGACCAGAGGACCTTCTACCAGACAAACTCTGAATAATTCTGTAGTAGTTACTTGTCAGCGTCACCTGCTATACTTCATCAATCTTTGTTTCCAACTCTAATATTAAATTTGCTTGAACTTCTAATGACTTCCTCAAGTGTGTCACATAAAACCTAAGCTTTCTCTGACATCCATAGCTAGTATTCCTACTAATGTTAGCATTTTCATTTTTCATTATTTCTTGGTGGTTCCATTTTATTTTTGTCAAGTTAATTTGTTGGCCCCAATCTCCATCTGACACTATGTAAATCATCTTTGCCCAGTTCCTCTGAACAGTTCTAATTCCTTTTGCTTTTGGTCCCTTATATCTGATTTCTTCTTCCAAATACTGTCTCACTCACTCCTCCCTGAGCTTTAGTACAGATTTCATTTGTCAATGTACAGTTCACAATCCCTTAGCATCTATATACATTTCTGTAACTAATTTTGTTCTGTTTACATTATTCTGTAATAATATCTTAGGTTTTGCATGTGTATTGCTTGCTTAAAGAGATTATAAGAACTTTTTAGAGAAGAGTTTTAGCCACCTTGCCAACCACAATGTTATGAAGAGAGTCAAATGAGATAGTTTATTTGGAAGTACTTTGTAAGCTACAATGTGAGGATAGCTGTAATATATCTGTAAACCGAGGATTTGAACTTGGGAGCTAGACCTGGAAGAATTTTCATTTACTTATGTTGCTTTAAACAGAATTTAATCTCTCTTGGGCTCCAGAAATAACACCAGTAAAATGGCCATCAGATGCTTTACAGAATAGAGGGGTTAGGAAGATCAAACAACTTGGCATCAATAAACACTCTACAAACTTTAAGGTGCCCATAAATGTATATTTTTTCAGTAATGATGTGGTAAGTATTTGACACATAAATGTTGACACAGATACCAATTCACATTGGCTTTGTGACTCAAAAAGATTACAAGATGCCAAGCATATTCCATTGGGGCTCAAGGAGCATCACTTCCTAAATGGTAAATCAGAGCAGAGGCAAGTAATTCTAGTGACTCATACATACTGAACATCTCTTACTCAAGAAGTAAACAGAACTCCAGAAGTGAATGAAATTGAAATCCTCATAGAAATCCTTCAATTATGAGGGACTATTTGAAAAGCAAAGCATTTGTCCAAGTTATCTCAAATTCTAGGCCCTATATTTGAAATATATTCATCATTCAACACTTTTTATTGCAATAAATGTTAATTATCCACCAAGCATTGTTTTAGGGTCTGGAGATACACTAGTGAAGATGATTCAAGCTATAGTTCTAGGTAATACTCTAATAGGAGAGTGAAACAAGTAAGCAAAGTAAGTATAGATTATACTAAGTACTATGGGAAAGTGGTAGTACTGTGGAGGTGGATGGTAGTGGGTAGGGGACCTCTACAGCTGGCATATGTAAAGAAAGTAACAATAAAGAGGTGACATTTAAGCTGAGGAAGGAGAATGAAGTATACAGCCTCAGACATTATGTTACCATAATATCTTAGGTCACTTACAAAAACTAGCTAGATTTGATTAAAATGTTTAATCATTTTGAAATTTGGGCCTGGATGGGGTACACAGCTGCCATAGATTCTTCCTGCTTCTGTCATTACTTGCTTATGAAATTAGGCTTTATTATTTTTTATTTGACCAGGGGGGGTTTTGTCAAGGCCTCTTGCTTGCTAGTCTGGTACTCTGACCTGAGTCATGCCTCTAGCCCTAGTTTTTGCTTGTTATTTTTGAGACTAGTGAATTTTTCTGCTCTGGCTAACCTCAAATTAGAGTCTTCCATAGCTCAGCCTCCTGAGTACCTAGGATTACAAGAGTCAGCCAACTGGTACACAGCTCTGCCTGCCACTTCAATGTTTTAAAGAAACTCACATGTATTATCTATACAGAAATAGATCAACCTCCTTAATTTTTTTCAATATGGATCCTTTTCTGTAAAGAAATGGACAATGTCCCAGAACTGGAGAGAAAGAATTTGCATCATTAGGTAAACTGAAAGTCATTCTAAAATGTACTGCTCAAGATAGTAGACCCTGTATGTGTCTATTTTACTTTATAGTTAGATAAGATAAAATTTTCTTTCCTTTTTTTTTTTGTCTGACACCAAGACTTGAACTTGGTACCTTGACTAGTGCTCTACCAATTGAGCAATGTCTCCAGCCTCAGTAAATTAAAATTTCAGTTCATTAAGTCTCATTAGTCACATTCCTATACTCCTGTGCGGCTACTATATTGGACAATACATATAGAGAACTTTCCATTATTACAGGAAGTTGTATCAGAGAGCCTGATATAGACTTAAGCAAAATACCACTGGGGTTATAAACTAACTTTCAAAACTCAGCTAATCAATGCATAGATACCGAGGATACTCATAGAAACTCAGGAGTAAAATAATTCAAATATATCCCAACACTAGAACAACATTTTCATTTGCAATAAAAACTCCCAGTATTAGATTTCTACGGCCAGGCAGGGATATGTTGGAGGGACAAATAATTTTGTCACTATCAAAAATCACAGTTAGCCAGCTTATGAGTTAAAAATTATTTCTTAATGTAAATTTAGATTAAGTAAAACATACTTAATATTAGCTGAATTTGGTCTTCTGCTCTGACACCTGAGTCAACAGCACTGACATGATGAAAGAAAAATGAGATTTAATTATATTCAACTTCTTTAGTGTCATTTGTCAACTTAGCTCACTTTTGCTACCATTATGGACTTAGCTTTTTATAAGTTAATGTATCTCAATCAAACACAGTTATCATTTTCCTACTAATATTCAGATTGACAGAATTTAGTCAATAGGCATCACTTTAGACTTCGTATTATTTCATGCAGCCCTGTTTTTTGTGTTTGTTTTTAATCAACCTTGCCTTTTGGCCCAACAGATGCTCTAAGACTCATCTATACCTTCTCAGATTCAGATACAAAATCAGCCATATTTCTAAGGCATGTTGGTTAATGTAAATGGAAAGTAGTTAGGCATGGTGGTGTACACCTGTAAGCCTAGCACTCAGGAAGCTGAGGTAGAAGGTCACCCTGGGATGTATAAAAAGACACAGTCAGGCTGGGAATGTGACTTAGTAGAGTGCTTGCCTAGCATACTTGAAGCTCTGGATTTGTTTCCTCAGTACCAAATAAACAGAAAAGGCTGGAAGTGGCACTTAGGCCCAAGTGGTAGAGTGCTTGTCTTGAGCCAAAAAGTAGCTCAGAGGCAGTGCCCAGGCCCTGAGTTCAAGCCCTAGGACTGGCAAAAAAAACTAACAAAAAAGACACTGTCTCAACATTGGCACATCCACATTCAGTGCTGCACTATTCACAATAGCCAAGTAATGGAATCAGCCCAGCTGCCCTACAACAGATGAGCAGATTTTAAAAAAATGTGTACAGGGGCTAGGAAGGTGGCTCAGTGGTAGAGTGCTTGCCTTGCATGCATGAGGCCCTGGGTTCGATTCCTCAGCACCACATAAGCAAAAAGAAAAGAAGTGGCGCTGTGGTAAAAAAATGTGTACATACATACAATGTGATTTTACTCATCCATTAAAAATATGTCATTTACAAGGAACTGGATGGGCCTAGAACAATGCTTGGTAGGGCAAACTTAGCAACATGAATGGTATATGTTTTCTCTTACATGTAGAAGCTAGATCTAAAACAGAACTGGACATGATAATTTATACAGGAGTTTATAATAATTTATATAGGCATTCACACACAGCCAGACTAAAGGACGCTACTCTTAGAAAACCAACCCAAATGCATAACTCCTCTGAACACTTAAATTGGCATTTATCAAAACAAATACCAGGAAATGAAAACATGGTTTTTTTTGGTGGTGATGGTGTTACTGTATGTTTTTCCTTTTTTTTTTTTCTTTTTCGGTGGGGGTAAGGAGGGACACAGAATGGGAGGAGGATGGGTGAACAAATGCAGTCATGGTATTCAATATATACTATGTGGGAAATGGGCAGGGGCAAGAGGGGGAAATTGGGGGAAGCAAAGAAAGGGGTGACTTTGTCCCAAAAGAATTGTATTCATTACTTGACTTATGAAATGGTAACCCCTCTATACAACACCTTAATAACAATTATATAAAGATTATATAAGACACTATTTCAAAACAATGAAAGTAAAAAGTGTTACTAAGTAGCAAAATTTATAGGAGGCTCATGATGGTGAAGTAATACTGTCCCTTGGCCATGTGATACGATGGATCTAGAAAAGATGTAGTTTACCAAATGTAATTAGTTTACGTTAGTATTTCCAACTTATTTCTCATATTACTAAATGACCATTTCAGTGTTTGTTTATATTTAGTTTTACTGGTAGACAAATCCAAGTACCTGATAGGGCAGGTGTTCTACCACTTGAGCCATGCACCCAGTCCCAATTTTCTCCTTCCAAATTCTAATTGTTTTTCATTTATTTTATAATTCAATGAAACATACAATTATTTCTCTAAATTAAAAGTTAGGTTTTTAATAAAGTTTGCATGATAATATGTATTTTTACTGATAGTACAAAAAGCATCAATACTATTACAAATATTTATACAAACAGTAAAATTTCTGAATGATAGTCACATTTTTCTTGGAGTGAATCTCTAAGGATAACCATCTCAGTTATTTTTCTACTCACAATAAGTCTTCATTTTGTGTGTTTATCTACACTTACAAATGCGTACTTTAGTCCTCTGGTCCTAGCTTTGTGAGAATGTTGATGTTCTGAGGTCTTGGATAGTAGTGGCTTTCAGCTTCTTGCTTTTTTTTTTGGTCATGGGGCTTGAATTTAGGGTCTATGTGTTGTCCCTGAGCTCTTTTTTGCTCAAGGCTAATGCTCTGCCACTTTGAACCACAGTGCCACTTCTGTTTTTTTTCTGGTGGTTAAATGGAGATATGAGTGTCACAGACTTTCCTGTCCAAACTGGCTTTGAATGGAAATCCTCAGATCTCAGCCTCCTGAGAAGCTAGAATTACAGGTGTAAGCCACCAATGCCTGGCTCAGCTACTTACTTTTATCTCCTCAGAAATTAGTAGATTTTTAAAAATGCAAATTATCTTGCTAAAGTTAAATGGCTGATAAGCTATCTTTGCATTATCTTTTTAAATAGACTTTTATATGGAATGAAATTTAGATATTTCAAAATTTTTAGCAAACAGGAATGGTATTCCTAAGTAGGTATCCCAAAATAACTGTAAGTATATAAAAGAAAGTATAAAATCCAGATTATATACTTCCAAGAGAATACATACTTCCAAGAAAGAAACATACTAGGTAAGTATCTATATGTAACTGTCACTATAATAATTCAACATACACTTGTGGAACATAGGTACAGTAGTTATCTACCACTTAACAGGAATATATTTTCTTATTTAGTCTGTGAGTGAACCAAAAAACTTTAAAAGATTTCTGGGTGTAATCTGTTCATACTTTCTTGGTTTCCTAGAAGAAAAAACAAAATAAGGCAATGAAGTACAGCTACAAGAGCTGCCTAATAACACAGAACTTAAACTTTTTCATTCACTCCTTCTGACAGGTAGGTATAGGAAGTTACACTCAAGATATACCTTCACATACGCTGTCCGGATAGTTTATAAGGAACCAACTCAGGGAAGGCAATACTGTGTGTGCCTGGAACGGGGTCCATCTATGTCTTGGGCCTCGTTTGGCTCCCCTGAACTGTTGTTTTCAGTGGGAGGGCTTGTTAAATGGTGGTTATTATTAAATCAGGGCAAATCAGCCCATTTCTTCTCTCATGCTCCCAACCACAAAAGCTTCCAATGTGATATAAATGCATCTTTCCAATGCTGATATAAATGCATCTACCTATATATATACCCAGAAAACCTTGTTCTCACCTGAACTGTAATTGTTGGCAATAATGTCTGATATCCTCCAAACACTATCCATATAATAATGTGCCACATTGTAGAGGGCTCCTGAAAGTGTACCTCTTTAGTTGGGAATTATTATATTCTCTCACTATGTCTGTCAAATAGGCGTCTTGATCTTAGACTTGAAACAGGTCAACACTGATTTGTATTACATAACGAAATGTCTGTTGTTCTGTATATATATATATATATATATATATATATATATATATATATATATATATATATATATATATATATATATATCTTAGAGAACCGCATCACAAAAATCATCTTTACCTAAAAGTTTCACGTAGTGAACTCTTTTAGGGAAGTTACTCTATTATTAATGGCAGCAGCAGGCAGGACAATGAAAGGAAAAAGAAAGGGAGGGGAAAAGGGAGGATAGGCAGGCAGGCAAGCCAGGTGTGGTGGCACAAACTTGTAAGGATGCTTGTGGGTCCAAACCATCCTGGGCTACTTGTCTTTAAAAAAATAATTATAGCTCGCCTGCCATCAGTCGCTGCCAGCTGCCACTAGAAGCTGCCATGATCATCCCTGTTACTGATTCACCTGTGGCAAGATTGTGGGCAACAAGTGGAAGGCCTACCTTGGTCTGCTGCAGGCCAAGTACACCGAGGGGGACGCCTTGGACACCCTGGGCCTGAAGCACTACTGCTGTCTGCTGCTAGCACACGTGGGCCTGATTGAGAAACTGCTCAATTACGCTCCTCTGGAGAAATGACCGAGGGATCTTGGCATCCTCCTCTGCTGACCAGGGCAGACAGTGCCACACTGAGTTCAAGATGAGATCCTGGGGAGTCCGGAGCAATGCCTGCCTGCAATACATAGCTGCAATAGCCTGCCTACATAGCTCCCATTCTGGACAAAAACACCAAATAAAGGTCTTTATAGAACCACTACCAAGAAGTCCTATTGATTTGAGCTGGTTTTGGGGGGCTCCCTGGATCTGTTTCCCTGTGGCCTTGAAATAGGGACACTGGATCTAGTCAGCACCATAGGGAATTGGTTTTAACTGTCTTCATGGTGGAAGAAGGTGATGTGCCCCTCCCAGGTGATAGACATGCCTGAATTCCTAGAGGCAGAGGTGGGACTTGGACAACAGGTTACCTGCCAACCTTGGGTCATCAATTCTCAAGCTCCCTGTGACCAGACCCTACTTAGGCCTAGATCAGCGCAGGCACCATCACACCACGCCTCAAGTTCCTTGTCTCCTGTCTCTACTCGGGTCATCATGGTCTTCCACTCGAGCTCTAGTTGACTGGGGTTGATCTAGTTTGTTGGTGGTGTTTTTCTGCTCTTTCCTTTCCTGCTCAAGTAGCTCAGTTTTTTGACAGTGTTAAGTGTATTCATGGGGCTGCAGGTTTTTGTGAGATTTACCTTAAAACACCTGTCTTGTGGGAGTCCTTATTTCTGCTTCCTTGGTCTCCAGAGATGTTAGAGGCAAGGACTTGACCCTGCCATTCTCAATGGGACAGCTGGCTAGGCCCTGGGCTTTCCTGTATAGTCTTCTCCCTCATGGCTCTCAGAGCCTCTCCTGATGAGTGGGTAGGTAGGTAGTTATGGCTCTGGTTGTCCTTGAAGAGGATACATCCAAAAAGTAGGGCCCAAGCCTATGGGAGTCAGGAGTCATTCTTCATGGTGCCCTCCCCATGTCCAGTAGCTAAAGGCCCATGTCCCCCACCCACATTCTGTCTAGGTATTCAAAGCTACAGGGCCTACATTCTAGCTCTCTGAATCTTTGTTTTTGTTTTGTGGAGTAGTGTACAAACTCAGAGCTTTGTGCTTGTTAGAAAGATGCTCTGCATTTGAAAAAAAAATAATTATAGAAAGGACAGGTAGGGGCTGGGAAGGTGGCTCAGTGGTAGAGCACTTGCCTTGCATGCATGAGCCCCTGGGTTCGATTCCCCAGCACCACATAAGCAAAAAGAAAAAAGCCGGAAGTGGCGCTGTGGCTCAAGTGGTAGAGTGCTAGCGCCCAGGCCCAGAGTTCAGGCCCCACGACCAGAACCAAAAAAAAAAAAAGGACAGGTAAATTCTTTGATGCTGCTGTCATTATATATTCTTCAAGGTATTTTCCTTTGCCCTTAGAAATGGGCATCTGAAATGCTGAAAGGCACTTATATATCACTCAGTAAATACATATGGAATATGTAAAGCATGTACATGTCAGTACAGCAGTTTTTTAAAATCACCAGCCAAGGATACTTGACTTCATCACCTACTATATACTTCAGTTTGAAACTGACTTCAATCCTTAGATGAACCCACTCATAATTGCCTAAAGGTTACACCATCATGTTTCTACAGATTTTCAAGTTTTATATCAAACTCAGCTCTCAACATAAAGCCTGTGCTAGATTATCATTGGCTACTATGAAGACTGAGAAAGGGGGGCTGGGAAGGTGGCTCAGTGGTAGAGTGCTTGCCTTGCATGCCTGAGGCCCCGGGTTTGATTCCTCAGCACTACATAAACAAAAAGAAAAAAGCCGGAAGTGGTGCTGTGGCTCAAGTGGTAGAGTGCTAGCCTTGAGCTAAAGAGCTGAGGGACAGCGCCCAGGCCCAGAGTTCAGGCCCCATGACTGAACCCCCCCCCCCCAAAAAAAGACTGAGAAAGAAAAAGCTATGTAAAATTATTCCTGCTTATTAATTTTTAAACATTTAAAACAATTACCTAATTCTCTAGAAAGCAAGCTGCATAGGGGTAGAAACCTTATCAGTTTCAACATTTTATAATTAATGCCTTAAATACATCAAGGTATCAGTAAATACTTGATTTTAATGGACGAATGAATTATATCACCCAATACATTTTATATAAAGAGCAACATAATTATTTTTTAAATTTTACTATAGGAAAAAGTGTCTATCTTCCCAAATAAACTGTGTTTCTTTTCATCAGACAGAATTTGTTTTCTTCACCTTCCGTTCCAGGAAGATCAAAGTGACACTGTTCCAAGAATATCTTAATTGATCTCCTTTTTTCTCATCTTTCAAATCCAGTACTTTTACACTATGACCAGAATTACATTATGGAAAAAAACCAGGCGCTGGTGGCTTACATCTATAATCTTAGCTACTTGGGAGGCTGAGATCTGAACATCACAGTTCAAAACCAGCTTGGACAGGAAAGTCCATGAGTCTCTTAACTTCAATTAGCCACCAGAAAGCCAGAAGTGGAGCTGTGGCTCAAGTGGTAGAATGCTAGCTGAACAATAAACAGAAGAGACAATGAACAACCAGGTCCTGAGTACAAGTCTCAGGACTGGCACAAAAACAAGACAAACAAACAAAAGCAGAAAAAAAAGGACAAAAAAATACCACCATGACAAAGGAATGGTCCTATGTTCCCTTTTCATTCTAGCACCAAATTATTTCTCCTGTTTTTCAAGCCCTGATATGTTTTTCCTTATTTTTGCCCACCTCCCTACTTGCCTTTACCCTTCATGTCCAACACTTCTAGCACTAGGATTTTGCTATCCCTCAACACAAATTGCTTAGTCTCACCTCCAGGACATTTTGATGTTATTTCCTCTGCATTACAATGGCTTTTATTCTCATTAATCCAAATATTAGTCCCCTTCCCAATTCCCACATCAAAGACTTCATCCTTTGAAATTTACACTTGTCTGTATTTGCATCAAAATTATTCTACTTCTTAGGTATCATAGTCCCTATGGTAGTTTTCTGCCCATATTAGGATTGTGTAAGGAAGGAATGAGATTACCATGCATAATATTGTCTATACTCACTAATGATTAGCTCTTAATTAAATTTCTATTTATGTGAAATACTCTTTTTTTTTTTTTTGGTCGGTCGTGGGGCTTGAACTCTGGGCTTGGGCGCTGTCCCTCAGCTCTTCAGCTCAAGGCGAGCGCTCTACCACTTGAGCTACAGCGCCACTTCCGGTTTTCTGCTGGTTTATTGGAGATAGGAGTCTCATGGTCTCTCTTGCCCGGGCTGGCTTTGAACCTCGATCCTCAGATCTCAGCCTCCTGAGTAGCTAGGATTACAGACAGGTGTGAGCCACCAGCGCCCGGCTTGTGAAATATTCTTGTATTAATTCACCTCAGAGTATTCTCACATTGACCTCTACTTCATAACAGGAAATAAGTTAGGTGTTTGATGGCAACAACTATTCAACACTGTTTCAAGGGTATTGCAACTGTTTTCCAAATTGGTTTCTGATACAATTGTATCTTTTGTATGTATCATGTATACGTTGCTATTCAGTATTTCTCCTACAAATTGAATTAGTATCTGCCAAATCAATTGATATGTTCTTATAGAGAAATGAGAGGTACTCAATGATAGAATCATACAATTACTTAATCATACAATAGGCAATTACAATAATGCTAGTGCAGTGGTAGTAGTATCCTGGTTATGTTAAATAATATCATAAAGAGTGCAATGGTTCAACACAGATGGCTACGACCTTAGAAGAGCTCTTTGTAAGGAACCTTACTAATTTTACATTTTTCTGAGTTTTATTCTTTTACAACAAGACTATTACTTTTTTCCTCCCATTTCTGTGTTTATGAATCTGGGTTTAGGATCTCTGTTACAGGATTTATATCTTTTTGTCTCCCATTTTCTTAGAACTAAGGTCTGATTATATCAACTGACACAAAATCTAGGAACAGGATCCAATTTCATATGCTTTTATGAATCTCTTCATTCTAGACTGGTATGAGGAACACATGTAATACATATGGAAGAATACATAAAATCTGAATAGGGCTCATGATCCTTCTGATATTGGTATGACAAGTTATAAATTTGGATACATATTATATCCTCACTAACCTAGGAACCAAATAATCAGATAGTTGATCTTCTCAAATACTGAATAGTTTGGATCTTATGATACCATGTTTTTATTTCAAGTATCAACAAAATGTATACCCTTCAGTTGGGAGGGAGCTACCACATTCATTTATTATCCATCTCAAGTATATCTCCTAGCATTAACCTAAGGATCTTACACAACCAGCTAAGTTTTATTGTCTTACAATTATACAAGATACTGTAGATTAGCTTGGATATACTCTATAAAGGTATTTGGAAATTTATTAATAAATCAAGTTCAAATAAATAAGTTCTCTGGGAAACCTTAGAATGTATCCATTAAATTAAAACAAGTTAATTGAATGATGGTATATGTATAAAGGCACTATCTCATAGCTTGCATCTAAAATTAGATAATATAGGCAAGCCAGATATTTTTTAAGACCAAAAAGAAATAATGAGATAGAAAACTGATAGTGTATCAAAAAGGCAAAAGGAACTGGCAAATGTTTCCATGTGCTGCCTTTTACTTATAACTTTTATTAATCCTAAAATAAGCAATCACACTGTTAAAAGTCAGAGGGAAGTTTATTACTCCTAAAAAGAGTAAAATAATAGTATAACTGTCATTGTATAGGTGCTTAGTTTTATGGTCTAGAAGATCTTTTTGTCCAGTCCTCTTGCTTGTCCTTCCTTGACAGGTACTAAAAGTCTGCCATCTCCAGGCTTTGTAGTGGAAATGAGAGTCTAATCAGTATGTTGTGTTCCCAATGGAACTGAAAGTGTCCCAAGAAGAGTACTAGCCAAGAGCAAAAAGACCAAGCAAAAGCACTATGCACTGAGTTTAAGCCCCAGTAACAGCACTACTAGTAACAGTGTAACAAGGTTCCCTGAAATAACTAGTAGCATTGGAAGGAACATGCTAAAGAAGCCCAAGAGCTGGGGGCATACTGCTCTAGTTCCACATGTGAATAACAGGTTTAAGACTTTTCTGTTAGTCCATTTTTCATGAAATGGTTAGCCTTGAGATTAAGTAAAGCAACACAAAAACCAACTGCTTCCAATTTACCAGGCTTCATACTAGGGATAAGATAGACATAAAATATACATGATGGCAACTCTCCATTGGAGCTTTTTTTTTTTTTTTTTTGAGAGCTAGTTCATGAACATCCTATTTTAATATAATGTAGTAAATATTTTCTCTGCTTGCCTGAGTACTTAAAAGTATACTCTCTCTAGGCTTAATCTTTATGTTAGGAAATGCTCCCTAGCAAAGCATGGATGGCTCAAATTTGTAATCCTAGCTACTTAGGAAGATGAGCTCTAAGGATCATGGTTTGAAGCCAGCCCAGGCAGGAAAGTCTTTGAGACTCTTATCTCCAATTAAGCATCAAAAAGACGGAAGTAGGTAGGCACCAGTGGTTCACACCTATAATCCTAACTACTCAGGAGGCTGAGATCTGAGGATCCCAGCTTGAAGCCAGCCAAGGCAGAAAAGTCCATGAAGACTCTTTTACCTCCAAAAAGCTACTCAGAAAAAGCTGGAAGTGGTGCTGCCATTCAAGTGGTACAACATTAGCCTTGAGCACAAAGAATCTCTGGGAGAGCGTCCAGACCCAGAATTAAGCACCAGGATGGAAGAGGGGGGTGGGGTTGGGGTGGAAGCAGAGCTCCAGCTCAAGTGGTAGAATGTTAGCCTTGAGCAAAAAGCTAAGAGATAGTACTTAGGCCCTGGGTTCAGGTCCCTGCTCAAGTACAGAAAAGTAAGTGTTCCCTACAAAACTACAAAAGATAGTGGAGACTGGAAGTAGAGGTGACTAGGCTAAAGGCCAAAGAAAGGGAAGTACACAGCCTTATCTGGCAGTATGAGAAGTTACAAAAAAAAAAAAATATTTTGTAAGATAGAACTAGAAGAAGGTAGTGCAGAAATAAAAATAATATGTTTAAGAGGGAAGGAAACACAGATTTTGCAGTGAGTAAAATAGACCTAAGAAATTCCACTGAGTTTGTCAACAGATGTGTAATCATTGAAAACTCTTGATGGGACAGTTGAATGAAGATAAAAGGAAGATATATTGCAGTGGACCGAGGAACCAAAGACAGGAAAGTAGAAATTTTAAAAACTGAACAGTGAAAGAATACACTGTAAGAGGGGTTGGTTTCGTTTTTGATCAGAACAATTCTAAGAAGCTGGTTGGAAGTGAGAAATAGGTGGATTCATGGATCAAGAGAACCAACCTCAGGTTCTTGGTTCCAGTTCCAAAGGGCACTTGTGTTTTCCTGAAATGGGCTCTGACCCTTCTGCCCATCTGAATAATTTCCTTTTCTCAAGGACAGGCTCTTACTGGCTTCCCTAGCACATAGTACACAATGGCATCCAAAAATGACAAGAACCACAATGGCTTAGAAGGCCTGATAATTAGCTCCCTCTCCAAAGTATCAATCTATAAACAACAAATGTATACTTCCAATAACTAGAATGTCTCTACCCTCTAGGTCATCATTTCCTGGGTCAAGCTGGCCTGGAGGCTGAATTTTTAATTGGATTTACCAGTTGGAAGTTTGTTTGTATAAAATGGATTTGTAGCAAAGAAGTCTTTTCAGTTATTTAATCCAGGCTCTGGTAAAACCTGATGGGGAGACCTCAGTAGTGACTAAAATACTTAACCCATTCCATACAGTTGCTGGCCAAACTCTTGCTCTCTGACCAAATTATCAGGCTCCAAGGAGATATCCTTTTCACCTTTGTTTTTTTACAATCATGTTTTAGTGAAATGTACCTTCATCGTCTAACAGAGTATATGAAAAGCAATTGATAGTCATAGTAATTGTTTTTAGAAAAGTTGTTTCCAAATTATAATTTCCTCTTCTACTTTTTCTTTTATGACTGACTGACTGGTTCTCCAAATCACCTATGTTCAGCAATAAAAATACCAAAATTCGTTTTCTTTAAAGCACAATAATGTTTTAAAGAAGGAATAATGCTTTTTTTTTGAAGGAAATCTACTTAAAATCTAATAGAAAATTGTCAGTCTGATAAAATGCCAAGACTAGGTGCTTGTGGTGTTGATTTTAATAATTACAGTAGTACCGAAGAAGTCATCATGAGCCTCCTGAGGGCAAGAATTAGTCTTTGTCATGAATCCTTCCAGATACAGTATGCTCCACTTGGTAGGCCATGAATAAATATATTCACAGATTGATTTTTAACCAGAATTCTGATAGTCACTTGTTTAGTAATAGCTATATCTTCCTAATGAACAGTCCTTGACTGATAAAGAACACGAAGTAACATTTTTCAAAAATAGTATCCTCTTCCTACAGCATAGGAGAAAAAATAGTACTTGTGTAGGATTTGTTGGCTTAAATTCTAATTAAATGAGGACATATAATAAGGCAATATAGCAGGGATGCCTTGAAGTTCATTGAATTAGAATTGGGCAATCATTTGAGATTGCTTCCTTAATAGTAAAATAAAATTCTACCTGCCCCTACTTCTCACAAGAGATTGCTGCTAACCCGTATGATGTTTAAGGCTTTGAAAACTGTAAAAGTACATTTACAATGTCACTCTTACACCGGCACTTTTACGGCTATCAGCTCATTAAAGCCCACGTCTATTAAAGCCCACAAATAATACACCAAATGATTTCAAATAAGCTTGTCTTTTCCTAATTGTACCTGGATGGCCATAAACGAGTGACTGAGAAACTCGTACTTTTCCACGGGCATCGTTTCCCCCCACCCCAAGTCCTGTCTCCTACCACCAAGACGTGTGTGAACACTATCCAGACATTTTAGGGTACCCTACACAACACTTTCAGGCAGTAAGTGACCGAAGACACCGCCTCCCCCCGCCCCCCGCCCCTGCCAGGTGCCCCAAATTAAAGCCACTGGGACTAGCAGCGCCCAGAGACGCCGCGGGCCGGCGGGGCCGGGCGCCTCCCCGCCCCCACCCTCCCGGGAGCGCGGCGCGGCGGGGGGAGGGGGGCTGCGGCGCCCCGGACGGTTGGGGGTCCCCGAGCGGGTGGCGGGACCCACGGCCGGTTAGGGTCCGCGGGCGGCGCGGCCGTTGGGGGGGGGGGGGAAGGAGAAGACTCCAGCTCCCGGCAGCCATCGCTCCCACAGCCGACGCGCGTGGCGGCGCTGCCCGCTGGGACTCGTAGTGCGGTTCGGGTAGGAGAAAGGGGCAGCCACCGCGGCTCCCTCCACGCACCTTTCGGAAACCGCGCCCTCTGGGGGGGTTGTCCATGCCAGCACACCCCCCGGGATCCGGCGTCCCTCCGGGAGGGAACTAGCGGATTAGCGAGAGCCCCCCCCATCCCCCGCACACCCCGCACGTGGGGGGGAGTTGGCGCTGTGGAACCCGGAAGCCGTGTGCGCCGCCCACCGCCGCGGTGACGGGTTAACGCTCCTCCGCGGGGAGGAGGGGGCGGGACTCGCCCGAGGACAGTCCGCGAGCCGCCGTCCGCCGCCGCCGCGCAGCGCTGCGCAACGCGGGCCCCGCCCCCGGCCGCGGCGCGTGCGCAGAAGCCCCGCCCCGCCCTAATCCCACCCCCACACCCGCAACTGCGGCCGCCGCCACCTCTCCCTTCCTCTCTGCTCTTTCCTCCTCCTGCTTTCTCTTCCCTCCGCCTCCTCCGGCGCTGACGCTCGCGTAGGGCCCTGGCGTCAGACGCGCGGGGCGGGGCGAGTGCGGCGGGGGGTATAAGTAGAGGGTGCAGGAGGCGGTGCTTCCCCTTCTCCCCGGCGGTTAGTGCTGAGAGTGCGGAGTGTGTGCTCCGGGCTCGGAACACACATTTATTATTAAAAAATCCAAAAAAAATCTAAAAAAATCCTTTAAAAAACCCAAAAAAAATTTACAAAAAATCCGCGTCTCCCCCGCCGGAGACTTTTATTTTTTTTCCTTCCTCCTCTTTTATAAAATAACCCGGTGAAGCAGCCGAGACCGACCCGCCCGCCCGCCCGCGGCCCCGCAGCAGCTCCAAGAAGAAACCCAGAGACCAAGGCCTTCCCGCCCGCCCGCCCGCCCGCACCCGGCACCGCCAGCCTCTCCCAGCCAGCCGCCGGCCACTCCGCGGCGGCAGCCAAGCGACCCGGCTCTGCGGCCGTTGAGTAGTCGTCGATTCCGGTTGATTTTTGTCCCTCTGCGCTCGCCCCCGCTCCCCTCCCCCCGGCTCCGGCCCCCGGCCCCAGCACTCGCTCTCCTCTCACGGAAAGGTCGCGGCCTGTGGCCCTGCGGGCAGCCGTGCCGAGATGAACCCCAGCGCCCCCAGCTACCCCATGGCCTCGCTCTACGTAGGGGATCTACACCCCGACGTGACCGAGGCGATGCTCTACGAGAAGTTCAGCCCGGCCGGGCCCATCCTCTCCATCCGGGTCTGCAGGGACATGATCACCCGCCGCTCCTTGGGCTACGCGTATGTGAACTTCCAGCAGCCGGCGGACGGTGAGAGCCAGGCCCGGAGGCCGGCGAGCGAGCGGGAGGGCGGCCATAAGGCGCGGGCGGCACGGAGGGCCGCTAGGCCGGCGGGCCCGGGGCGGGGGCGGCAGGGCATGTCAGCCTCCCCCCCCCGGGACCGGCAGGGAGAGGATCGGGCTCTGGGACCTCCGACCGGGTCGCCAGAAACTGCGATCTCCGGGCCGGCGGGGACCGCGCAGCCGGCAGTCGCATGCTGCCCAGCCACTTCCTCCTTTGCGACCATTTTCTCGTCCTCAGTCGCTCTCAAACTTTAGGGTGATGACGCGCGGGGAGGGTGGGTGAGATTCGCTTCTAACACTGCGCTCCCGCCAGAAGCTGCAGCATTCCGGGGCGCCGAGCCCCTTCCCGGGTCGTAGGTGGAGGCACTCCCACCGGCCTGGGCTCTGGCCGGCGCCCCGGCCTCGGGAGGAAGTGCGATTCCGTGCTCGAAAAATACCACGTGTTGAACCCTGTAACCTCACAGGCCCGAGGCCTGCTCCTGCTAAATGGCCCGATCTCCTGGGTCGGGGAGCCACGAGGCCTTCGAATAAAGTTAGGGTGCCGTGTGGTGTGGGGGTCCTTGGTCTCGCGATCCCATTTTTTAATAACGCATCACGCTGACTGATGGACTCGGGAAGGCAGACTATACCAATGACACGTGCGTTCCGGGGTTTTCCCCTGCATGAGCCATTTCTCTTGCATTACCAGCGGGGCGATGGGAGGAAGGGATGTGGAAAGAAGACCCTCCTTTTGAAGGCGAGTTTGCTCGGGCAACTATAGACCTTTTTAAAGTCAAATTAGAACTTAGTATGATAATAGTGATCGTTCAGTATGTAAGTACGTTTGATGTGTTACACGTGTAGACACACTTTTCAGAAGTCATGCCTGTGGTTTTCACAGGATTTTCTTTAAAATGTTAGCTAATTTTGGCTCTAAATGTTCCTTAGTGTAGCTAACTTGGACTGGACCATTACATTTAATCTGTACATTCAGGTGACTGAAGGCTCTCATATCTTTAAAAGTGGCCCAATATCCATGAAATCTTGAGTGATTCAGTACAAGTTTACATTTTCGTTTGAAGTATTTTAACAAAAACAAAATTCGAGAAACAGATCTATGGCCTGATGAGTTGCCAGGATCAATTGACTTAGGAAGACAGCTTCAGTTACTCACTTTTTTTGTCCTTCAGAGTTTTGGATACAGGCCAAGTATTCTAAAATGCGAGTTCTTGACCAGGTTTTTCAACTTAACCAACTGGGTTAAGTTGATACTGAGATTTTTAGGTAAGCAGGGTATGCTGAGCAATACTGTCCAAAAGTTGTAAAACTGCACTGCAGGATTTTTTGCCCTGTAAGCAGTTACTCCAGATATCACTTCATTACAGTTCTCAACTCTGGGCAGTGTGTGTCACTTGGTACAACTAGGAAGGAATTAACAGAGATTGTAAGGTGGTAACTTGAAGGGATTATTCTAAAGTTTTAACATCTTCAAGTCTAGCCCCTTGAATAATCCCTTAATCCCTTTGAATCAGAAAGATTGAACTTCGTGTTGCCATGGTTACAGTACACTTAAATATTTCTATTTTATGCCAGTAGAGAAATACCATAACTTTTCAAAATAAAACTTCATCTTCATTCACTTGGTTGTGTACAATGTAGGCATTCTACTCCCCCTGCACCCCCGCCACGCCACGCCACGCCACGCCCCGCCCCGCCCCCCACTGGTTTTGTTTTTCATTTTATTTTTTGCTGATACTACTGGGCTTGAACTTGGGCCTGGGTGCTGTCAATAAGCATTTTTGTTCAAGATTAGTGCTCTGCTTCTTGAACCACAGCTCTGGCTTCTTGGGTGCTTAATTGGAGAAGAGTCTCTTACAGACTCCTATCCAGACTGGCTTTAAACCATGGTGCTCAGATCTCAGCTTCCTGGGTGGCAGTCCTTACAGGCATGAGCCACTGGCTGGTTGCATAAAAATATTTTTAATTTATTGATAGATCAGTGGATTTGGAATAGCTTTCAGCAGTGACCAGTCTTCAGGTTAATAGGAAAAGGTGACTCATTCAAAAGAAACTCAAGCATAGCTTAAAAAATTACACTGAAGGAGCCGAGTAGGTGTGGTCACTGTGGTTAATTGATAGTAGGCTGACGCCTGATTATCACTATGGTCTAGAAGCTAGAACTTACATTTAAAAGTGGCTAGAAATTTTGTCCTGTTGATAACTTTATAGTTATATTGGCGTGGGGTTTGTGGAAATTGTTTCAGGATTTAAGATAGACTGACTTAACATAAAAAAGTATTACTTTTTCCAAATAAGTAACTTGTTAAGCCAATGACCTAAGATACAGTTAATTTGTAAAAGCATTAAAAGCAAACTTAACATTACACCTAGTCTTTTAATTCAGTGTTTACTTCACAGCTAAATATGACCATCCTTACAGTAACTTTGTTACATGATACTAGGAAGTTCTGTGAAAATTCTCCCTTTATCAAGAAAATGAGCTAGTCTTTATATAATGTTAGCAGTGATGAACCATAAAGTGACCTTCTTGGTAACTTCTTGATCAAATAGCCAGGAAGCTGCTTTCAGCTTGCCAATGTTAGTTTTTTGTTATTGCTCATTAAACAAGCTGTATGTGAAGGAATTTTGGGTTTATATAGACTGGAACAAAAAGATATTTTTAACTTTGGCGATTAAGGGAAAATACTGTTTCAGAAAATACTAGCAATATGCATCCTTGTGGGGATTCTGATCAGTGTCCTTTCTCTGCATTATATAGTAAGTGGTCAGTTAAGATTTTGAAGTAGATATTTGCCCAAACTCTGAAAACGTCTTTTTTTTTTTTTTTAAACAGCGGAGCGTGCTTTGGACACCATGAATTTTGATGTTATAAAGGGCAAGCCAGTACGCATCATGTGGTCTCAGCGTGATCCATCACTTCGTAAAAGTGGAGTGGGCAACATATTCATTAAAAATTTGGACAAATCCATTGATAATAAAGCACTGTATGATACATTTTCTGCTTTTGGTAACATCCTTTCATGTAAGGTAAGCAAAAATGTGACAAGTATACATTTCTATTGTTGAGCTGCTTTTAGATTAGTCCTTAAAATGACAGCTGTGCAGTTAGTACCATTTTTATTTCCCAGATATTCAGAGCTAGGTAGCTTACAAATTGGCGCCACCACTGGAAGAATGTTAAATCCATACCAAATAACGAAGGGGTATGTATATATCTTTTGCATAGGTGGTTTGTGATGAAAATGGTTCCAAGGGCTATGGATTTGTACATTTTGAGACACAGGAAGCAGCTGAAAGAGCTATTGAAAAAATGAACGGGATGCTTCTAAATGATCGCAAAGTGTGAGTATAATAATTCAAAATTCATTTTAAAAGTTAATATAGTTGTGGGCTGGGAAGGTGGCTCAGTGGTACAGTGCTTGCCTTGCATGCATGAGGCCCTGGGTTTGATTCTTCAGCACCACATAAGCAGAAAAAGCCGGAAGTGGTGCTGTGGCTCAAGAAGTTGAGTGCTAGCCCTGAGCTGAAGAGCTGAGGGACAGCACCCAGGCTCAAGAGTTCAGGCTCCAGGACCAGCAAAAAAAGAAAAAGTTAATATCCTTGTGTTTGTAATAGATACAACTAGAATTTTTTATCAGTGGATTTCTCTTACAGACTAGGGCATTTTAACTGTCTGAGAGTTCTTCAGCTTCTTCTACAGGTACAGGTTAGGCTTAGTTTTTATGAGGTACCTGTGTTGCTCTTCATACTGTTCCCATAAATCACTGTATCATGTGGTAGAGTTCTGTCAATTTCATGATGAAGGAAAGACTAAATATGTAAAAAGTCATACTACTCTAAGGAAACCAGTGACCAGTAATGTATAATCTTGCTAGGCAAAAGTGGTATAACATCTGTAATCATAACATGTAGGAGGTTTAAGGATGGATCTCAGTTTGGGACAGGCTGAGAAAAAAACAAGTTCATGTTCTAAACAAGGGAAATGCTACATATTAGTCAGTTTAAGCTCCTAACCTGAAACTCTTTAGTACCATCAATGATCAAATCAGATTTGGGCATATTTCAGATTAAGAATGTGTAACCAGTGTAATCTCTACAGATAATTTCAAAGTCTGAAATATTTCTGTTTTCAAGCATTTTGGGTAAGAATTATTTCACTAATTCACAGTTGAAATGTTTGTCTTAAACATCCAACACTTGCAAAATGCACAAAGACTGATCATTGATTAATGATGGTGACCATTTTGGAAAATACTTTTGACTATGTATAATCTTAAGGTCATTTCTACTCTTTTGATGAGAGTGTTTCTGAACAGATAGAGACAATCATGATTTGAGTAGGATTCCTAGGTGTATTGCTGTTCTATGACATTACTTTTAGTTAGGGAGAAATTAAGTTTTTGAAAGTCATGATATTGACAGTACTGTAGTTATGCCAAGTTCTTAGAGGCTGGAGTGCAGAATTAGGATGTTTGAATTTCTGTTGTGGGAGATGGCAAGTAAAGTAAGAGCCACTTGAAGACAGCGGTGATGAAACTTTTAATAAAAGAAAGAAATACTCTTGTCAGGCACTGTTGGCTCATGCCTGTAATCCTACACAGGAGGCTGAGATCTGAGGGTCAGGGTTCAAAGTCAGCCCGCCTGGGCAGGAAAGTCCATGAGACTCATCTTCAATTAACCACCAGAAAACTGGAAGTGGCACTGTGGCTCAAGTGGTAGAATGCTTGCCTTGAGCTGAAGAGCTCAGGGACAGTGCTCAGGCCTGGAGTTTGAGCCTGACTAACAAAAAGGAAAAGGAAATGCTCTTGCACTGTGATTGTGGTTAAGAAGTTTATTATTTATGTAGTTGGTATTTTCATACCTGAAAGCCCTATTTCTATGTTACAGTATGCTTTTAGAGGTTCTGAAAAATTGTCAATTATGAATCACATCGCTTCAACCAATATGAACTTTATAGGGATATGACTTAATGTTATCGTCCTTACATATTTATATTAGATTTGTTGGACGATTTAAGTCTCGTAAAGAACGAGAAGCAGAACTTGGAGCTAGGGCAAAAGAATTCACCAATGTTTACATCAAGAACTTTGGAGAAGACATGGATGATGAGCGCCTTAAGGAACTCTTTGGCAAGTTTGGTAAAGTGTCTGAATTAAATTTTTACCTTGAAGTTCTGAGTGATTGCTCATAGTTAATTTTGGCTAGTATTTCATATTAAGAAAAGATGAAACTTACATGGTACTTAAAAATGCTTACAGTTTCTTGAATTAAGCTAGACTTGCAAAGTATTAGGAGGGCATGAAAATCTGTTTTGCTACATTAAGATGCTAGACTTACATACTCAAAGATCCCATTTCATCAGAAGCATGAATCTGACTCAGCAAGCTGGCCAACTTTGTGATAATTGTCTAGTCTTACAAGCATCATATTTAAGAAAAGTCAATTTTTCTTTTTTGAGAGCTTCAAATAATTGGGACTTTTTAAAATTATTGTAGTCTGCCATTTTGAACATTAAGCAACAAAAAGAAAAACAATTTGCACACAGATAATGTTAGAAAAGGAGTGAGGTCATGTTTTGGCATCCTAATGCCAAATTCTCTGTAGCTTTTCATGTTTCATCCCTGCAGCCTACTGAAGTTGGATTTTGTTAACTCACTAATCCCAAATGCTGAGTTGATCACACCAGTATGTGAATCTGTCTGATACTTCATTAAATATATACCTGCTTATATATAGTAGAAATTTGAATATGGCCTTAGGCACATTGAAAACTGTGCCACACACCTACAGTCTCAGTAGTCAAATGTGATTTTTAACCTGTTTTCTGCCAGTTGGATAAGATAATCTCCTTAGTTAAAAGTCTCTTCCACTAGGGATGAGGGAGGGACATGTTTTTAGAAACATACATGTCTCCTCTTTGGGAATTGGTTTGTTTGTTTTTTTGCCTCCAATCTATTCAAAAGCAGATAGGCTAAGGAAGGCTTTAAAAAAAGATTAATTCTAACATCAAGAAAATCCAAGTGCTGGTAATAGAAAACACCTCTTGAAAGTTAAGAATAAAACTTTAAGTATACAGCATTTTAAAATGGGAGGAAGAATCTTGTAGGGAGTATGATATGAAGTGCTTGTTTGCTTTCTTAGTGTAAAAGAGCCTTTAAAGCATAAATGCCTAAAGCATGGGAGGCTTGCAGAATTGTCTAGAGGTTTGGAATTGTTTCATACCATTTACTCTTTTCTCCCCTGCCCCCAGCTTTGTTTTATATGTTGAAACGTACAAACTATAAATGTATGGAATAACTTTGAATTTAAAAATTTTTAGGACCTGCCTTAAGTGTGAAAGTAATGACTGATGAAAGTGGGAAATCCAAAGGATTTGGATTTGTAAGCTTTGAAAGGCATGAAGATGCACAGAAAGTAAGCCTTAAATATAAGTAATTAAATGTGATGTGGTCTTGATATATTTTTCAGTAAGCGGGAGGGGCATGAAGTTGAGTTGAGATTTTATATATGTACCAGTGGTTATTGGACATTGATTACACTAGCTTGTGTTTTATGTATTGAAGTATAAATTGGGATTCTATATTACCAGATCTGTAGATTTTGAGATGAGTTTTCTTTAAGCTTTTGTAATTAACAGATTTTCCTTACTGTTGAAGAAATTAGCTTACATTTATTATTGTAAGTTACTAATGAAATTTTTTTGTGATTTCTATAAGGCTGTGGATGAGATGAATGGAAAGGAGCTCAATGGAAAACAAATTTACGTTGGTCGAGCTCAGAAAAAAGTGGAACGACAGACGGAACTTAAGCGCAAATTTGAGCAGATGAAGCAAGATAGGATCACCAGATACCAGGTTCATTTTTAATTGAACAAGCAAAATAAGACAGGGATGCGGAAACCTATTTTACATTCATTTCAGTTACTGCCAGGTAACTGAGGATTTGAAAGTGGAAAAGAAGAAACATGGGCTAAAATAATAGAAGGTGTGCTCAGGATCACTGGTTTTCTTTTTCCTTTTCAATAGTTTTTTTTTACTCTTTTTAGGGTGTTAACCTTTATGTGAAAAATCTTGATGATGGTATTGATGATGAGCGTCTCCGGAAAGAGTTTTCTCCATTTGGTACAATCACTAGTGCAAAGGTAAAAGCACAATTTGGAGGGTTTGTGCTACTGTTTTTGTTTTTATTTTGACAGGTTTTAAACTCAAGTCCTTGAACTTGCTAAGAATGTGCCTCTACCACTTTAGCTACCATCCTAGCCTTTTATGATTGAGCTGCTTTTTCAAATAAGGTCTCCTGAGATTTTGTGCACAGGCCAGGCCAGCCTGAAACTACAGCCTTATTTTCTCTTCCCACTATTAAAGGTTTGGGGGAATTCCCCCTGTGTAGAGTGTTTACTTATTTTGCAAACAAACAAATAGTTTTCTTTGCCAGAAAAATACCAGTTCTTGGGGCTAGGAAGCTGGCTTAGTGGTAGAGCGCTTGCCTTGCATGCAGGAGGCCCTGGGTTCCATTCCTCGGCACCACATAAGCAAAAAGAAAAAAGCCGGAGGTGGTGATGTGGCTCAAGTGGAGAGCACTAGCCTTGAGCTGAAGAGCTGAGGGATAGCGCCCAGGCCCAGAGTTCAGGCCCCACGACTGGACTCAAAAAAAAAGAAAAAGAAAAATACCAGTTCTTTTCAGTTTTTCAGAAGTGAACGTTTTGCCTCATTTTAAGATGTTGTAGCCTAATGGTGCTTTTGTGCAAACGTTTTAATTCTCCTAATCTTTCCCTAAGGTAGGCTGCATTTGGTAAAAGTAACAGTGGTGTCCTTATGTGACATGCAGTGTTTCAACTAGTTTTCTTAAAAAAATATAGTTTCTGGAGGCAACTTACTCTAAAGCCATAATTTTTATTACTGTTATCCTAATCTGAGTAGTTAAACCCCAACATCTCACTCACCCCAGTTCAATAATTCCTTGAAATCAGAAATCAGAGATTAAGAAACAAGGTCCTATCTATTAGTATTGAAATTCAAGGGCAGTCAGCAGAAAAGCCCATGAGACTGCCAACTCCCAAATACATACCCAGCAAGAAGCTAACTGGAGGTGCAAGTGGTAAGAGCAAGTGAGTGTGAGCCCCTGACTGTGGCCTCCCCAATAAAAGAAAAATGGGGTCTAGTCCAAATTCTGAAATCGTTATTTAAGAGCCTCAGTTTTAGTAGTTTTGTCTAGTGTCTGAGCTGAGATTCTGTGAGTAATATTTTGTTGATATGTAATGTTGGTCCTATCGCTTTTCCTGACAACCCAAAGGGATCTTCTACCTATAGACAGGAAAATTAGAGGCAAAGTAGATTAATAAAAGTACCTTTATTGCCTTTATTTTCTGTACAGGTACTTGGGATGTGATAAAATGTATTCTTCAGTGGAAGTCGCGCTAGGTTTCCAAGTGATAGAGCACTAGGGTTGAGCTGAAGAGCTGAGGGACAGCAGCTCAGAGTTCAAGCCCCATGACAGACAAAACATTTATTCTTGAATGTCAGTTGTATCAGTCCCTTTGGAGGGAGTAAAAAGGAGGTCCAATTTGTTCTCAAGGCGATCATTTGTTAATTTAACAATGCTTATTAAAACAGATTTATCAAGCAAGACAATAGGGTAAAATGTGAAAGGTAATAACTACACAGGAGCTATTGTAGTTTGTGTAAAGTTTTTATGAAATGAAGTCATACTGTATGCCTTGATGTTGCCTTTACACACTTAAAGTGCTTTTTCACTTTTTTTGCTAAGGGTTAAATATTTTTGCTAAATATTGGTGCCATCATTTATTTTAGTGTACTTGTTTTGGTAAATTTTTGAATAGGTGGCTTATTTTTACTCTTAGAACAATTCATGTCTTCTTGAATCTAGATTTCTAGAGTTTGGATTGCTGGTGGTGGTTTGT
Source organism: Dipodomys spectabilis (assembly GCF_019054845.1). Lineage (NCBI taxonomy): Eukaryota > Metazoa > Chordata > Mammalia > Rodentia > Heteromyidae > Dipodomys > Dipodomys spectabilis. Next base: position 19,568,563 of record NW_024871460.1, read on the forward strand.
TTTTTTTTTTTGGTCCAGACATGGGGCCTGAACCTCTGGGCCTGAGTGCTGTCCCTCAGTTCTTCAGCTCAAGGCTAGCACTCTACCACTTGAGCCATAGCGCCATTTCCGGCTTTTTTTCTTTTTGCTTGTATGGTGCTGAGGAATCGAACCTAGGGCCTCAGGCATGCAAGGCAACCTTCCCAGCCCTGGTGCTAGTATATTTAAAATGGAGATTAACAATTAAAATTGTGCCAAAAAGGCTAGAAAAATCATTGGTCTTTAGGGATTTGTCAATTAAGGTGATATCCCATCTTTAATTTTTTTATATAATTATGTATTTACTAATTCTGTTTTTCTTCGCATATTTTTATATTGTTAGGCTAAGATAACGTATGTTTATATGTTAACCTTAACACTTGAATATTAAGGAAGAATTAAAGAACACAAGAGGTTGATACAAAGTGACAGTTTGGTAGTTGATGACTTTGACTATAAATGGAGTAATGCCTTCCTTTTTTGAAACAGTGTTTTTATTTAAGTAGTTTTGCAAAGGAATTGCCATTTAACACAGCAGATTATGAATATAGTGCCTTCAGATGAATATTGCCCCTTTTAACAGTCTGACCTATATGTCCTCTCTTTTTGTTAACTGTTTCTACCTTACTTTAACATTAATTTTTCTTTTAATAGGTTATGATGGAAGGTGGTCGAAGCAAAGGGTTTGGGTTTGTATGTTTCTCCTCCCCAGAAGAAGCTACTAAAGCAGTTACAGAAATGAATGGTAGAATTGTGGCCACAAAGCCACTATATGTAGCTTTAGCTCAGCGCAAAGAAGAGCGCCAAGCTCACCTCACTAACCAGTATATGCAGAGAATGGCAAGTGTACGAGCTGTGCCCAACCCCGTAATCAACCCCTACCAGCCAGCACCTCCTTCAGGTTACTTCATGGCAGCTATCCCACAGGTAAGTTTTTGTACTGCTAATGTATTTTGTGCATTAAAAGTGAATTGAGATAGAATTCGTAAAAAAATTGCTTGAGGGTTTTGCAATGTTTTGTGGGGGTAAGAGCAAATAACTATTTGTTGGGAATTTTTTTCTTTTTGTTTGTTTTTAATCTAAGGCTAACAGATTTATTTGCTTGCTTTCTGCAGACTCAGAACCGTGCTGCATACTATCCTCCTAGCCAAATTGCTCAACTAAGACCAAGTCCTCGCTGGACTGCTCAGGGTGCCAGACCTCATCGTAAGCCCTTTAACTAAAATTATGAATTAGATAAAACATGCATATGGAAAATTGACTGTTAGTCCCTTGTTATACTTAGACTGTTGACATTCATAATTTTTTTTTTATTTTTTGGTGGGTCATGTGGCTTGAACTCTGGGCCTGGGCGCTGTCCCTCAGCTCTTCAGCTCAAGGCTAGTGCTCTACCACTTGAGCCACAGCGCCACTTCTGGCTTTTTCTGTTTATGTGGTGTTGAGGAATCAAACCCAGGGCCTCATGCATGCAAGACAAGCACTCTTGACACTGAGCCACTTTCCCAGCCCCTGAAATAAATTGTGGGGGGGTTTTGGTTTGGTTTGGGCCTTGAACTCCTTCTCTCAAGTGCTGGGACTACCGGTGTGTATCACCACACTCAACTTGTTTTGCTTAAAGTGCTGCTTCATTTTTAATGATAGTCATGTCTGTTTTGGGTTCCTTCATATTTGTCACGCTAAGGTTTGCATCCTTCCTTGTATTTACTAGTCAAGCACTCAATTACTTGAATACAGTCCACAGCCTTTTTGTCAATTTTGTTGTTGTTGTTGTTTTCCAGAGCCTAGGGTCTTTAAAGATTTTTTTCCTAGGGCCAGCCTCCATCATTATATCCATATCTGGAAGCTTGACACTAGCATGCCTAGCTTGGATTGGTATGGGAGTTTACGAATTTTTCCCTGGGCTGGCCTTGAGCTGGTCTACACTACTTATCTAGTAGCTGTGTGTTACAGGTTTGAACCACTATACCCAACCAGAGTCCCATGTTAGACCTATAGAACACTTCTAGATTATAGGAACACTTGAGATTTTTATCATGTTTCCTATCTCAGTTATTAAGCGTTTGTCATTGTATTGAGTTAGTGTTTTTATTTAATAAGGCTCTTAAATGATTAAATGTGATAAAACAGCAGGCTTGAAATTCAGCTTTGATTTTTGTTTGGCCATTTTTAGCCTGCTGTGCAAATGTCAGCTCTAAAAGCTCAAAAGCTCCCTAGTTAATGTTTGAATCTTTAAATGCAGCATTCCAAAATATGCCCGGTGCTATCCGCCCAGCCGCTCCTAGACCACCATTTAGTACTATGAGACCAGCTTCTTCACAGGTTCCACGAGTCATGTCCACACAGCGTGTTGGTGAGTCTTTACCCTTTCTGCAAAGATTGATCTTCAGCTTGAAAAAGTGCAATAAACATTCTTAAATGTCTTTTTTTTTTTTTAAGCTAACACATCAACACAAACAATGGGTCCACGTCCTGCAGCTGCTGCTGCAGCAGCCACTCCTGCTGTCCGCACCGTTCCCCAATATAAATATGCTGCAGGAGTCCGCAATCCTCAGCAACATCTTAATGCACAGCCACAAGTTACCATGCAACAGGTAGTTTGGTCATTTCTTTATAAAAATGGTAGTTTGTGTTTTGAAGTTAGATAGGACAGACATTTCTTGTTATAGGACCTTACGTTATCTGGACCAATTTGGTAGCTGAGAAGTGTTTGTAAAAATGTTCCATTTCTTACATATTCTAAGAAATTAGGTATTTAGCAGTCCCCCTCCTGGAGTGACATCTTGAGGGGTTTTTGATTGTTGATCAGCATATAAGTATAAGGGAAATACTAGGCTGTGAGATAGATTTGTAATTGATCATAACAGAATGATTATGAAATACTCTGGAATCTGTCCAATATGATTAGACATACTTGAATGTGTATGTATTGACAGATGCCTTATTCTGTATTTGTAATTCTCAACTTGAAATCTTTAGATGGTAGTTTTTATTAGATTTTTGATTGTCTACTGGTGGCTATTTGCATGTGTTACTATTTTTCCTGTTGTTTTTTTTTATCTAGCCTGCTGTTCATGTACAAGGTCAGGAACCTTTGACTGCTTCCATGTTGGCATCTGCCCCCCCTCAAGAGCAAAAGCAAATGTTGGGTACGTATCTTTGTTACCACCTTCTCAGTTGCAGAGGCTAGAAAATACAAAGTTTTAGATTCTGAACCTAAATGTGATAGCCCTGGGAAACCAGTAAGAAAATGTGTTGGTGGTAGATTAAGTAGTGGGCATTACTTACGGACTTCACTCCATGTTTTGAACAAGGAATGTGAAGACAACTTTTGACTTGGTTGGCATCTACCTACTTACTGATACCAACTTGACAAACAGATAATGCCAGGATATAATTTCATTGTAGCAGATCTTGCTTTGCTTTTTCCATGAAAAATGAGGAACAGTGGTGGGATTATGGGTTTAACACAATGCTCTATTAGATTTAAAAAAAAAAAAAAAAAGTAACCCCTGTTTGATACAGTTATGTGCCATCAATATTTTTTGATTGAAAGAGTTTTTGAATGTTCTTTGTTCATAGGTGAAAGGCTGTTTCCTCTTATCCAAGCCATGCACCCTACTCTTGCTGGTAAAATCACTGGCATGTTATTGGAGATAGATAATTCAGAACTACTTCATATGCTTGAGTCTCCAGAGTCTCTGCGTTCTAAGGTAGTATAAATTACTTGTCCAGTTGACTCTTAATCTATGATTGATTAGGCTTGCCTTTTTTTTTTCCCTTTTTTGGGTGATGCTGGGGATTGAACCCGTAGCTGTCAGCATATTAGACAAGCTTTCTGTATTCTTTCTGTATCACGTCCCTAGTCAACCAGCTTTTATATCCTTCAGAGTTGTATCCCCAGCCAATAAGCTGGAGTTTGTCCATAAAGCATTAATGTAGTGCTTTGTATAAAGCAGACACAGTACCAGGAGCTTTATAATTATTATATGTAAATTTTCACAATAACTTGTATTTAACCCAATTTTATAGATAGGAATCTGAAGCATCAAGGTATTGAGTAATTTGTCCCATATTCACATCACTTGCATATGGCAGAAACCTGTATTGAAAACTGTTCAGTTTGGCTCCTGAAAATATTCGTTGCACCTTGATGGAAGGATAAGAGTCAATCACCTTTTCTCTAAGCTGGTTTGTTCATTTGACCCCTATAGGTTGATGAAGCTGTAGCTGTACTACAAGCCCACCAAGCTAAAGAGGCTGCCCAGAAAGCAGTTAACAGTGCCACTGGTGTTCCAACTGTTTAAAAGTGAGTTTTCTTGTCTTTGTTGGTTCATTGCTCTCATCTTGCTTCTCCACCTTTTTTTAAGTTTGCTGAAGATACTTTGAAGCATAAGGAAGCAAAAAGTTACTTTGAAAGTAATTTAAATACATTGCTACTACAGAGTGGTAGACATACAGATATACAGATAAAGGAAACTACTTACTGCCTTACTATTGGCTAACATATTTAAATAACAGGACTTTGATTTTATATTGTGGGCATTGGCTTTTATAGTGCAGTGCGTTTTTTGATTGAATAGTAGCCTCCTCAGTTTCCCTTAGGCTCTCGTTGTTGTTTATTCCAAGAAACCAGATAATGTAGTTATACAGCCAGGTACAGATAGGATCAGAATCTGGAATTACTTTTTTTAAGGACAAGGTAGGAAATAGAATGGGTTTTGTGGGCCATGTTGTATCCTTTGGATTTACTCTACGCTGATATCATAGTGCAAAAGCAACCATGAGTGTTAACCAGTTGCTAGTGGCTATTCGGATAGCCAAGATCAGAGGATCCCAGTTCCAAGCCAGCCCAGGCAGAGACGATTTTTTATCACCAACCAGCAAAAATCTTGAGGTGCAATTCTGGTTCAAGAAGTAGAATGCCAGCTTGAGCAAAAAAGTCAGATGAAAACATGAGGCCCTGGGTTAAGCCCCAAGACCCCTACTACTGAGTAAAATTAGTATGGCTATGTTCCAGTAAAACTTGACAGAAACATTAAGTGATTGAATTTTTGCTAAGGACCTTAATCTTCTATTGACAAGTGCCAGTATTGATCTTAATTATTTTTCCCTTTTCTTTTTCTTATTTACATTTACAGATTGATCAGGGACCATGAAAAGAAACTCGTGCTTCACCGAAGAAAAATATCTAAACATCGAAAAACTTAAATATTATGAAAAAAACATTGCAAAATATAAAATAAATAAAAAAAGGAAAGGAAACTTTGAACCTTATGTACCGAGCAAATGCCAGGTCTAGCAAACAGTGCTAGTCCTAGATTACTTGATTTAAAAACAACAAAAAAACTACAAAAAAATAGTAAAATATAAAAACAAATTAATGTTTTATAGACCCTGGGAAAAAGAATTTTCAGCAAAGTACAAAAATTTAAAGCATTCCTTTCTTTAATTTTGTAATTCTTTACTGTGGAATAGCTCAGGATGTCAGTTCTAAGTAACAGAATTGATAACTGTGCGAGGAAACGTAATTTGGATTATAAAATTCTTGCTTTAATAAAATTCCTTAAACAGTGCATGGTTATGCTTTTGGCTTTTTTTTTTAATTCTTTGATAACAGGCATGTCCAAAAGATGTAGTATCTTAACGTTCTATATATGTACCTGATACCAATCTATGTTTGAAGTTAAGCCAGTTTATTACTAGAGGTGTATGGGTGTACATGTGTGTGCCAATAGAGGGCTTGATCTCTGCTTTTGTTCACAGCTTGAGCCTCATCTCCCGCCCAGCTTTTGGGGTTTATTTGTTGTTGTTTTTGAGGGGTAGGGTTCTTTGTTTGGATTTGCTGATTTATTGGAGATAGTCTTAAAGTTCTCTGGCGAGGCTATTTTGAAACTGATCTTCAGTTCAGTGTGCTGAGTACTAGATTTATGGGCTGAGCATTGAAGACTGGTTTTATGATAGAAGATGTGTAGCTTAAGCCCTTACTTGGCTGAGACTTTTTTAAAGCAGTAGTTTTTATATATGAAGAGAGGCTACAGATAATACTGACTTTAAATGTAATCTACATGTCAAAAAGCTAGGAGTAGTTATCAAAGGGATGCTATGCTGGGGTTTGGGCTTTGTGCAAGTTGAGGTGCTCTGCAATTCACCTAAATTGCAGGCCTGTATGTTACTGAATGTCATTAATTCAATAGTTGATCATTGTTAGAAGATGTAAAGCTCCTATCTTCAGGAGGATAGATTTAGATCAAGCTTCAAGCCCAGAACATTTGCATGGGACTGATAGTCTAACCATTATATTTTAGGAAAAATGGTCTAAATTCCAACCCATCCTATATAATATTTCTAGCCCAGAACTTATTTTGTATTATTGATGATGCTAGCAACCTTGCATTTGGGATCCAATTCAAGTAAAACCTTGACAATGAAGCATTATATGATGCTTCAATACCTGGGATGGTTTTTGTTTTTCTGTTCTGTCTTTCGAAACCTACTCAGCTGTTTTGTGTCTGAAATCAGTGTACACTGTATGGTTTTTTTTCTCCAACCATAACCTCAGTGAGTTGACTGTTAAGTGGAGAATAATTTCTTTTGGCTCCCTGAAAGATTTTCTTGTTAATAAACTTTGGTTTTCAAAGAGGAGAGTTTAGATTGAGCCACCTAGAATTTTTATCTACAAAGTTTTCCAGTGTCTACATAGGATTGTACTTGAGTAGTAAATCTTGGGAGATAAGTCACATCTGATTTTGAAATAATCTTACATTTTCTTAGAATTAGCATGATGAGCAGAGGTCAATAAGTCTGTATAAGTGGGGCATTGTGCTTACAGGAGTTGTTTTAGAGAAGTTGGCCAATCATGTGTACTGTATTTGCAAATTTGACTAAAATGTGTAGCCCCTAATCTGCTTATGCCTACTCATTCATGGACATGGATGGAGGAGAGTTAAAAAACAAAAAAGGTGGTCCAACATGTACGTTTCCAGATGTTAAAGTTGTCTTTTCAACTATCACACTAAATGTGTCCCCTTCACGGTCTTAATGCCATGTCTATGTATTTTCTAAGGACTCTTAGTGATTTTGGCATTTTATAGCGGCTGGCAAGTGTAGTACCGAAGTGCTATGCACAGGAAGGATGTGATGTGATATGCCTTATGGAGAAAATACAGGTAAGCTTTCAGGATGGAAACTAGTGCTACTGAAGATGAGGGTGGATGGATATATGTTAAGATTCATCAGTTGTCAGCCTTGAGGGATTCTAAAATATCACATGGCATTGATTCAATCTGCTCACTCAATGTTGGTGAATTCATAAAAATAACTGCCATGCATAAGAGTTGCCTGGTTATAGCTGTTAATACATAGTTCATAGTTTACAATGGTTTCTTTAGTGCTACATAGTTTACAACGATTTGAAGTGAAAAACAGTAAGAACTGACATTGGACTATCACATGCCTTACAAAGTATATATAATGCAACATCATTTGGGAGTCACTAGCTAAGTGACATAATGGTACTAGATAGACAAAGGCCCAATTAGAAACTTTTAGGTTATAATCTTATTTTCAACACTTAGGCTTGTAATAGATATAGCTAAGCATAAAGTGTATTTATAGTAGACCACTAATCATTCCTTTCTCTCCAGGTCAAACTAATGGACCACAAATTAGAGATTCTATAGAGAGTACTTTGAAATTTTATTCTTTCAATATAAATTCATGTCCCCAGATTATTTGCTTGCAGTAAATATATAATTTGTCAGTCGTGGGGCTTGAACCCTGGGCCTAGACACTCCCTCAGCCCTTCAGCTCAAGGCTAGCACTCTACCACTTGAGCCACAGCGCCACTTCTGGTCTTCTGGTGGTTTATTGTAGAGAAGAGTCTCACAGACTGCTGCCCGGGCTGGCTTTGAACCACGATCCTCAGATCTCAGCTTCCTGAGTAGCTAGGATTACAGGCGTGAGCCACCAGAGCCCAGCTATATATGACTTTTAAAGAGGTTCTGATACTAACATTTGGTGACAGTACGAGACTAGTTCTTACGAGACTAGTTCTTACGGGAGTAAAATGGAACCACAAGTTTTATTTAGGTGAGAAGCAGCATGGGTACAGCTGGTCAGTATATTGGCTAATGCTGTCAAGCTGTGACATTCTGATACACAATTCTAAGAGGTCAGACCAGTCTTGGGGACAAATATAGTAAACCAGTTAGGCCAGGAACAATTTCAGACAACAGCAGAGTTTCACTGACATCTTCACTCCCTTTTAATCCCCCTGTTGTAAATAAAGGCTCAGTTACACAATCTCAGGTTAGGTTTTTAAGGGTTGTAGGCTGCCATTTAACTGACCACTCATCGGATACTTCTCAAATGTTGCTGTCTTCTCAGCTAAATTTCACATGCTTATGCAACCATGTGGCTCCATCAGGTTGGCCTGATTTCAAGGCATTATCCTTTACTTGTGGCAAATTTAGGGAAAGAATGATACAAAGTAGAAAAATATGAAAAACCAACTCAAACTTACTCCAAAAAGTTCACATAAGTAAAAGAAGGATGCTTGTACTTTTCAGGAAGACCACAAAACATTGGTAAGGCATATGTGAAAAATGAACAGATGATTGGTTATTGGGTTTTGTTATCAGAATTACCTCCATGGAAAAAATGTGTAATATAGGGGACCTTTTTGTTATGCTGATTTTCAAGTTTTCAACTGGATATCAGCCTGATACTCGAAAGTGCTTTCTTAACACCTGGGTTTAAATCAGTAGACATTTTGTCCCTTAATCAAAGGAATCAAAAGTTAGATTTTATATTAAATACACATCCTGTTAATTTTTAATAGATCTAATTTTGTGCATGTGACAATCCCTAACAATGAATTGTGAGCCTAGGTAACAATGTAGCACAATTAGGACCAGTAATGAAAATTGTCCAAGCTTATGTGCACTGTTAGGACAGGCCCTGGGCTTCTGTATAGAGCCATGCTACTTAAGGTGGTAGATGTGTAGTTAGGTTGAGAAGTCAGACATCATTTTATTCATGTGTATGTTGAACAAAATTCTCTGGTTAGTGCTGAGGATTGAACCCAGCCTTGAATATGCTAGGACAAGCTCTATTGCTAAGCTCCACTCAACACTGACGTGAACTCTTACCTTCATGTACTATCTTACGCAACCATCCTATAAGATTGGTTCAGTAATTTACTGTTTTACAGATGAAGTTGAAGCTTCAAGAAGTAATTGCCCCTAGCCAATGCTAAGTGGAGAAGGACTGGGGTTTGAATTGGCCTGTAGAAATCCAGAGTTCTTCCCCTTAGACTATATAAGTTACACCAAGGTAATTTACTTAGAAGCTATGAAAGAGTAGTCTCATAAAATGTCAGGTACTTAGGCTACTTTTGCATGGGGGACAGGGAGGGAGACAGCAATTTTGACATTTCTCAGAGCATGCACTAATAAGCCAAAGCAAAGATGCTTTTCTGTTGCACATTTGAGGCAGTCAAGGGGATGAAAGAGTCCTTGCTTAGAAGAAAACATTTTAACCAAGTTGGGCATGAAATTCTAAGTATTTTTATTCACCAGAGCATCTTGAGCTGCCTGGGAGCAAACTTAATGATATTATCATTCTAGATTCCCTTCAAACCTTTTTTTTTTTTTTTTTTTGCCGGTTGTGGGGCCTGAACTCTGGGCCTGGCCGCTGTCCCTCAGCTCTTCAGCTCAAGGCTAGCGCTCTACCACTTGAGCCACAGCACCACTTGCGGCTTTTTCTGCATAGGTGGTGCTGAGGAAGCGAACCCAGGGCCTCATGCATGCAAGGCAAGCACTCTACCACTAAGCCACCTTCCCAGCCCCCCTTCAAACCTTTTGATTATAAGTTGGGGGGTTTTTTGATAAGTTTTTATAAAGGTCCATGGAGTGGCCATGTGTTGCACTTCTGTGCCAAATAGGAAGATGTCCTTTTCTCCACAGCTATTTTTAAATGGAGGGAATGCTAGTTGCTGCTGATGAAGAAGAAGAAAGTTCCAACAAATGGGGAATGTTTTCTTTTGAATAAGTAACATATACTTCTAGTAAGTGGCAAAAGCCTCATCTAAAACTCCTAGCTCTTTGACCGCAGGGTCTGTGCTAGTGACTAACTTTTAAATCTCTACTTCTTATACAGACAGGTTTTATTTGTTATTTATTAATTAAAAACAACTTTAAAGAACTTTGAGTATTTGAACTTAACTCTCATCTCACTGCAGTTAAGAGATAATATGTTTTGTGGTATGTGAGTATAAACTTAGATCCTGTCCTAGTTCTCCCTTCAACAGGCAAATGTACCTGTAGAAAAGATATTCTTTATCATGTAAACACAGCTAGCAGAAGATAGCACCATAAACAAGCTACACTTGGGAGTATTTGCTTTTAATATCTTTGATGCATGGCAATTTGACATCACCTTTTCCATTTGGGTTAGGTTTTTGTAGTTGTTTTTGTGTTTTGGTCAGTTGTGTTTGGGCCTTGAACTCGGGGCCTGGGTATTGCCCCGAAGATTTTTTTGATCAAGGTTAGTGCTCTACCACTTTGAGCCACAGCTCCACTTCCAGTTTTCTGGTGGTTGATTGGAAATAAGACTTTCCTGCCCTGGCTGGCTTCACATCACAATCCTCAGATCTCAGGTTCCTGAATAGCTAGTAATACAGGCATGAGCCATGAGCACCCAGCTCTTTTTGATATTTGCTCTTACTGCACTGAGATTTTCTTTTGCATAAATTTTAATTTTTTATTGGAATGTATACAGTTGAGTACATAAAAACATTTCTAGCACCTCAGAAAGTTCTCTTGTATCTTCTCCACCCATACCTCAAAGGTAAACATTCTATTACTATACTTCAGACTTCATATAAATAAGTTTGTCCTGTTCTGTCTGATTTATCCATGTCATGTATAACAGCTGTTAGCTCTTTCTGTTGCAATATAATAGGCTTTGTATGAATATATCATGATTTATCCATTTTTCTTGTGGAAGGAAACTTGGGGGTTTAGTTACCAACTGTTAACAAAACAAGCTTGTGACTAGGTGTGAATCACATTAAGAGTGAACAGGATATTATGTGCTGTGGTGATAATTGCTGTGTTACAGCCACCAGAAGCTACAACTTCATTTATTGCATTGAAACAAGCTCCCAAACTCCAGAGACAATGTAACACTGATCATTGCAGAACAATTACTATTTGCTTACTTCAAAATGTTGGCAGAATCAAGGTCAAGCACTGACTGTGGCTCATGCTTATAATCCTAGCTTCTTGGGAGATAGATACAGATTGGGAGGATCATGATTTGAAGCTAACGCAGGCAAAAAGTTCACAAGACCCCCATCTCACTAGCATAGCCCAGTGCTATGCACCAGCTATCCCAACTACTCAGAAAGCATAAATAGGATTACAATTCAGGCATAAACATGAGCCCCTATTAAAACAAGTGGCAGAGCACCTGCTTAGCAAGCAGAAAGCCCTTAGTTCAAATCCTAGCAGTACCACACATATACACAATGTAAATCAGAGCTAGTCTTCAAATGTAGACTATATCTTATAAAACAAAAGAAATTGAAATACATACTGTTACCCTATGATTTTAAATTAAAACAAACCTACAATCTTCCTTTGTTTTTCTCCACCTTTTCTCAAGTTTTAGGAAGGGCATTTGCTATTTGAAGAGGACTACCTGACAAAGACAATGATCACAATTCAGCCCAATAGTTAGGATCTTAGATCTCAGAGCCATATTTGCTGTTTCCATTCTCTCCATATCTGTGTGCTTTGTGTTTGTGCTACTAAAATTTGAACCCAGTGCCTCATGTATGCTAGTCAAGTGCTCTACCACTGAGTCTCAGACCCTTTTGGATTTTTATTTTATTTTTTTTATTATTTTGTAATGGTTCTGCTAAGTTGTCCAGGCTGATTTTAACCTTAGGATTTTCCTCTCAGCTGGAATTGCAGATGTGTACCTCCAGTCCTGTCAAATTGGGGAGGAACCATTTTAGAATATATTGCTTCACTTTACTTCTTGACACAAAGCTTTGTATTCCCTATGAGCAGAGAATTCTACAGAAATCTAGGAAAATTACTGATTCAGAAATTTAACTGACACAAGCTTGAGACTTCAGTCTGAATTTTGTCAGTTCTAATGATGTCCTTCATGGCATTTTCTTCTTCGAACCCAAGGATTATGTTCTACATTTTCTTATCTTCTCTTTTTTTCTTAAATGTTACAGTTACTGTTCAGCTTTTACTTGGATTTTGTGAAACTGATTTTGAATATGTAAATGTTCTTCAATTTGGTTTATCATGTTTCTTTGACGTTACATTTCAGGTGAAGCATTCTTAACAGTGTCTGTGTTGTCCCCAGTGTCCTGACCAGAGGCACAGTTCATATGTTCCTCGCTGCTCATTATTATAATCATGATATTGTCTAACTCCCAATTGTATAGTTACTATTCTGCCTTTTTTTTTTTTTTTTTTGTATGAATAGCGGAGCTTGAACTCAGGGCCTGGCGCTGTTCACTAGCTCTTTCCCTCAAGGCTAGCATTCTACCATTTGAGCCACAGCTTTACTTCTGGCTTTTTGGTAGTTAATTGTAGATTGTCATGTGTACTTTTCTACCCAGATTGGCTTTGAACCATGATCCCAAATCTCAGTCTCCTAAGTGGCTAGCTCACAAGTATAAACCATTGGCACCTGGCTACTACTCTATCTTTTAAAACTAGTTTGCAGTCCATAGACAGACCCTTTAAAGACGATACAAATAAGCTAGCTGCTCAAGGCTCATGTCTAGAATTTCAGCTACTCAGGAGGCTGAGTGAGATCAGAAGATTGAAGTTCAAAGGCAGCCCAGGAAAAAGTTCATGAGACTCTTACCTACAATTAACCACCAAATTAGCTACAAGTGGAGATGTGGCTCAAGTGGTAGAGCATTAAATCTTGAGGGGAAAGTGCCAGACCCTGAGTTTAAATTCCATTACGTGCAAGCACATGTGCACGCGTGCGCACCGCGTGCGCGCACGCACACACACACACACACACACACACACACACACACACACACACACACACACCCTTATGCAAATACCTGGCTCTTTATCAAGCTTTAGCTCTTTACCAGCTTTTATTAGGCTAATTGAGAAAGATATTGTTCCCAGTTTCATAACTCACTTCACACATTTCAGATATTTTAAAAAGCATCTTCTCTACACTTACTGGTGATTGTTGATATAAACTCACAATTTCCTGTTTTTATTTTATTAGTGGTGGTACTGAGGCTTGAACTCAGTCCTCTGTGCTTGCTAGGTAAGTGCTCTACTACTTGAGCCATTCTTTCAGTCCCTTTTTACCTTGGTTGTTTTTGAGGTAGGATCTTACTTTATGCCTAATCCAGTAAAGCTGTGATCCTCCTACTTATGCTCTCCCATGTCTTTGAAGATGACAGGAGGAAACATTGCACCAAGCCACTGTGCTTACCCTTGCTAACAGATGCACACCATTGCCTCCAGCCATTGATTGGGATGGAGTCTTGGGAATTTTTATCCCCAGTCTCCACCTCTCAAGTAGCTAGGATAATAGGCTTGAGCCACCATACCAGATGAATTCCTGTGTTCTGCTCAGGGTTATAATCATTGTTATAATCCACTATATCTTATTGATGCTTATATTTTCTCAGACTTGGCCTGTGGGGTCCCCTGGGTCCTATGTACATGCAACTGTCCCAATCCTCCATCATTTTTTCGCACTTCTTGGCTCAAATAGTTACTCGAGGTTTACCTTGCACCTTCCTTACATATATCCTGCTACTTGATTTTTTAAAATTGAATTTTATTTTTTTCCTCTAGTGTCTCGCAGGTTAATGTCATGTTGGGTGCAAAGTGAGATCATTTTACTGTTTTCTTATTTTGATTCTTTCTATTGTCTAACTGTGATGGCCAAATACTATTAGTGGAGAAATTAGAAGTCTCTGCTGTGCTTCCAACCAAATGGCATTCTGAAAATGCCTCTAATGTTTCACTGTTCATTAGGATTCTGGCTTTCGGTAGGATAATGAACATTTCCACAGCTACACACATGTGTATATAAGTCACACAGAGTACATGTGCTCATACACATATGTACATATTCTAGATAAAAATAAATACCATACACTGCATATATATCCATTGTAAATTGTGTCTTTTTTGGGGGGGTGGGGGTCGGTCATGGGGCTTGAACTCTGGGCTTGGGTGCTGTCCCTGCGCTCTTCAACTCAAGGCGAGCACTCTACCACTTAAGCCACAGCGCCACTTCCAGTTTTCTAGTGGTTTATGGGAGATAAGAGTCTCACTGACTTTCATGCCCAAGCTGGCTTTGAATGGCGATCATCAGATCTCAGCCTCCTGAGTAGCTAGGATTACAGGCGTGAGCCACTGGTGCCCGGCAAATTGTGTCTTTAAAATTATTACACATCCCTTCTTTGGTTCACTTGAATCTTTATGGTATAAACCAATTAAATATAGTTTTAATAGGTGAATGAAACCTGTTCACATTTATTGATATGACTGCCATGTTTGGTCTCATGTCTATCAAACTAATTTGTTAGAATTAGTGACATTTTTTTGTTCCATGTGGTACATTTTGCTATTTAATTTTTTTCTTTTGGATATGTAGGATTTCTTTTTGTTCTAATTATGTTATCTTTCTTCTTAAATATTTTATTCTCTGGCCAATTTTAATGTTCTCTTATAACTTCTATGTAATAACTAATAGTTAATTATCTTAATCTATTTCCCCTTCCTCTTTTATCTTTTCTCTCCTAGTTTCTATTTTTTGTTTTTGTCCTTTTTATTTGTGAAATTTGCAAATGTACACAAAAGTAGAGAAAATTATGTAATAAATTCCACTCAAAAGACTATCAACACTTAGACAACTTTCATTTTCATCTATATATCCCCCACCCACATGTACTTATATTATTATTTTTTGGGGGGGGAGGGTCTGGTCGTGGGGCCTGGACTCTGGGCCTGAGCACTGTCCCTCAGCTCTTCAGCTCAAGACTAGCACTCTACCACTTGAGCCACAGCGCCACTTCCAGCTTTTTTTCTTTTTGCTTATGTGGTGCTGAGGAATGGAACCCAGGGCCTCATGCATGCAAGGCAAGTGCTCTACCACTGAGCCACTTTCCCAGCCCCTATATTATTACTTTTGTTTGTATGTGCTGGTACTGGGACTTGAACTCAGGGCCTTAAATTCTCACTTGGATTTTCAGTCTAGGCTGATGCTCTACCAATTGAGCCACACCTCCACTTGCAGTTTTTGATGGTTAACTGGAGATAAAAGTCTCACAGACTTTTCTGCCTCATCTGGATTCAAACATCTGTCCTCAGATCTCAGCCTCCTGAGTAGCTAGGATTACAGACATAAGCCACCAATGCAAGTCAATACCTAGATTATTTGGAGCAAATTTCCAACATCTCTTTTTCTTCTTCTGTAACGTATTTTAGAATAGTCTTTGGAGGGCTGGGAAGGTGGCTCAGTGGTAGAGTGCTTGCCTTGCATGCCTGAGGCCCTGGGTTCAATTCCTCAGCGCCACATAAGCAAAAAAAAAAAAAAAGCCGGAAGTGGTGCTGTGGCTCAAGTGGTAGAGCGCTAGCCTTGAGCTGAAGAGCTGAGGGACAGCGCCCAGGCCCAGAGTTCAGTCCCCACGACCGGACCCAAAAAAAAGAATAGTCTTTGGAAAAAATGCCACAATGCCATTCATCCTAGCTTAGAGAAACTGACAAATATATGTATAATATCCAGGATTCTCACTTTCCCAATATTTCTTTACATGTTGCTTTTCTGAATCAGTATTTAAATAAGTTCTACTTATTACTATTAGTTGGCATGTCTCTTAGCCTTTATAAGTTAAAGTTCCTGTCACTTTTTTCTTACTTTTTGGTTTTATATATAATATATATATAATATATAACATATATTATATATAATATGTTATAATACATATAATATATTATATAAATATATATTATATATAATATATAAATATATAATAATATATAAACATAAATAATATAATATATATTATATATTATATGTTATATAATATATACAATTATATAATATGATATATAAATATTTATATGTATAAATATAATATATATTATATAATATGTATACTATATATTATATTATCTATAAATATATTATATATAATATATAAATATATATAACATATATAAATATAAATAATATAATATATATTATATTATATATATATATATATAGTTTTGTAAAGTATCTTTTCAAGACTTGCCCTTTCTCCCTCCAGTAGTGTGGATTGAACCCAGGACCTCCCTCACTATGAGGTGAGGTTCTCAACCACCGAGCTTACCTTTCCAGCCCTTTTTATTTTAAGACAAGGTCTTGCCAACTGCTTCAACTAACCTGGAACTTGCCTTTCTTCTGTCTTAGCCTCCCAGACTTAGCTGGAATTACATATGTGAGCCACTATACTTACTTCCAACTTTTAAATTTGCATTGTTCCACTAGCCAGTGGCTCATGCCTATAATCTTAGCTACTCAGAAGGCTGAGATCTGAAGATTGTGGTTCTAAGCCAGCCAGGGCCAGAAATTCTATGAGACTCTAACCACCAAAGAGCCAGAAGTAGAGCTGTGGCTCAAGTGGTAGAGCACCGGCCTTAGGCTCAGAAGCTCAAAGACAGCACCTAGGTCCTGAGTTTAAGCCCCAGGACTGGCACACAAAAAAAAGAAAAACAGAAAAAAAAACATTGTTTGTCTCATTATTGTAATGTACAAGTTTGTTATAGGTCCTGGATATAAGCCGTTGGTCACATATATGTATGTCATCAATATTTTCTTCCATTATGTGGCTTGCTTGTACATTCTCTAAATGGTATCTTTTAATGAGTAGATTTTCATTTTATGAACTCCAATGTGTAGATTGTTTTCTTATATGGATCGTGCTATTTATGTGCTCTCTTGGTATTCAATAAAGTAAGGATTATGGTTCCTATCAATAAGCTCCCGTGTGACTGCAGGAGGCAGGCTGTGGGGACCACCGAGCTACACAGATCAGGGGCTAACCCAGTTATAGCTTCATGGCAACGTGCCTCTACGTTTTGTCCTTCCTCTTCTTTCAAAAACTAAATGCTCCTCTTAATTCAGATACTATTGGTCCTTGGGTTCACATCTGCCCTTCAGTGTGCTAGGAATGAGGAGGAAGTGGGTTCTTGGTATGGGATGTCTCAGCATTGGGTCCCATTCAGGCCCTTCTTGACTTTGTTTCTTTAATATTACCCCAACAGAGGATAGGGGTCCTCCAAACACTGTTCATACATAGGATGTGGGTGTAGCTAAGTGGAAAAGTACTTGATCAGCAGATACTAGACCATGAATAGCTGGGATTACAGGCATGGCCACCAGTACCAGGCGTGGATACATAAGTCTGAACAAAGTTACAGGGGAAAGTACAAAGCACCTATCCAAAGAGCCACATAGGGAAGACTCTCAAATAGAAAACCAAGGAAGATCAAATGCTGGAATAAGGGGAAGAAAAGGAAATAAAACCAATCTAATCAATTGTTTCACAAAAAGAAAAATCAATTCAGAATAAAAGCAGAAGAGAAAATCCCTCCTAATAGCACAGGGAGTAGAGTGGAATAGAGAGTTAGGTATGAAGTAAAACTCAGAAATGATTGTTGCATCCTAAAGAGTAATGTTAAATTTTTAAAGGAGAGATTTTGACATGGCCAAATCAAAACAATCGTGTCTGTATACATAACAGGCCTCAAATTTCCTCCAAAAGAATTGAATCTAAATATCATGTTTTAATGCCAAGCATGTGATTTTTAATTTTTTTATTTTGAAACAATCACAAAGATATAGAAATGCTGGATATAATAGTAATTTGTATACATGTGCATATATGTATATATGCATGTATGTATGCATGCATGTATGCATGTATGTATGTGTTGGGATTGAACTCAGGGCCTATCTCATCCTAGGCAAGTGCTCTACCACTAGACTACATCTCATACCGCCAAGGAACTAATTTTCTAAGCCATTTGAAAATAGGTTGTCAACCTGATGCCCTGTGACCTGTAACCACTACACTACTATCCAAAACATTACTACCATCTAGTCCTCACACTCCATTTAATTTCTTTAGTTGTTTCAGTATCATCTTTTATAGTGGAAGACCTAGTTCAGAGTCAGGAATTACCTTTTATTGACATGGGCCTTTTCAGTCGGGAGCAAATTCTTCAACCTATCTTTGACTTTTCTGATCCTGATATTTTTAAAACTATTAAGAACCAGTTATTCTCTGAAGTATCCCTTGATTCAGGCTTACCTGGAATTTCATTATAGATTAGGGTTATTCATGTTTTTGGTGGGATGATGGCAGACTTGCCACTACATCTCTACATCATCCTGTCATAGCCTCAGGATTTCGTTTTGAACATTTGATTAAGTTGGTACCTGCCAGGGTAAAGTTGTTGGCTTTCTCTTTGTAATTAACAGTTTGACATGATGTGAAAATTGGTTCTTTATCAAACATTGAATTATTCATTGACTTGTATCTGTAAGATTCATGCTTTCCTATTTTACTCCATGAGTTATAATCACGATGAGTTTTAGTGCTCATATTGTCACTAGTATAACTAGGCAATTTCTTCAAGTTTTATGTCCTTTTGATACGTTTTCATCATTTCCTGGCTTTCTGGCCACCAAGAAGGTGGCCACCAGAATTACATACTTTTCCTTCTTCAGTCTTGGAATCAGCCATTTCTAAGAATACCTGGTCTATTCAGTGGAAAATGGCATTTAGAAGCCAAGATCTGCATGTCAGGTATGCTTGTTTATAATACATTATCTGTACTTATGCTCTCTAAAATGCACAGAGTTAGGGATTCTAGAAAATACATCCTAAGACCTACTGAAGCAGAGTCTTCAATTTTAACCAAATCCCTAGATGATTCACAGGGACATTGACTTTTAGGACATGCTGCTCACTAGCAGAGTAGACTTCACATTCAAGCAGATTTTAGAGCACCAGCCACTGCAGCTACATTTTAACCACCAGGATGGAGGAAGGGAGCAAAAGTATCCACTTTTTTTTCTGTGATTTGTCCCTTTTGTCTTTCCCAGAAGTCTTGAAGAACAATTCTGCTAATTTTCTCATTGCTTAGAACCTATCACATGGGTAATGCAAGTGAGGCAGGGAAATGTACTACACATTACCACATTGCTCAGTGCTTGTTTCTAAAGCATGAAGAGGAGGATACCTACTGGGTAGGTTATAAGTCTACACTTCTGGCCTTCCCTGGTAGCAGTCATTGTGTCCTCTCAGAAGATTGGGAAATTGTCAGCAGCATCAGCCCACAAAAGAAACCAGTCACCCATATATGGACAGCAGGGAGGTTCCTTTGAGTCAACCAAGAATTGAAGGTAAGCCGGGTGCCGGTGGCTTACGCCTGTAATCCTAGCTACTCAGGAGGCTGCCATCTGAGGATCACAGTTCAAAGCCAGCCCGGGCAAGAAAAGTCTGTGAGACTCTTATCTCCGATAAACCACTAGAAAACCAGAAGTGGCACTTGGCTCAAGTGGTAGAGCACTCGCCTTGAGCTGAAGAGCCCAGGGACAGCGTCCAGACCCAGAGTTCAAGCCCCACAACCGACAAAAAAAAAAAAAAAGAAGTAAACCTCCTAAACAAGGCACTCTTTTATACAGACAATGCTAACATCTTGTCACCAACCATACTTGCCTGGCCCCAGACTGAAGCTAGACTCAAATTCAAGGAACAAACTACATAGTTTGGAAGTCATAGTGTAACCCAGTATTTCAGCCAGCAAACTCAAAACAGATAGTACAAATTCAAATCCCAGCACTCTTGCTTATCAGCTGTAGAGATTTCAAAAAGTGTTAGAGTGTGGATTAGTAGAGAGCTTGATCCTAGGTTGTTGTAGTTAAGGGAAATAGCCATTATATAAAGCATAATGGAAAACCTGCCCCACAGCAAGACTTCCATAAACATCAGTTATTATTTCTGAACATGGCTTCTACAACAAGCAAAGGAACAACTACCTAGGGGCATCTGCCAAGCTTGAGCATAGAATTAGGCCCTAAGACCTCTTCACAGGAAGTAAAGCAACTACCACCTTGGAAGTGCCATCAGATTGCTAAATACTTTAAGCCCTGTGAATACACTAGTTTAAAGATGATGCCAATCTGCTCCGTTTACTTTTCAGTAACCTATGACCAACTCACAAGACTTTCCAAATTTGTTGTGGGACCATGTCTCTTTTTTCCCTGATCTTGGTTTCTCTTCTTGCCTACTTAGATTATTTCAAACATGTTTTTTTTTAAGAATTAAAAAAAAAGCCAACAAACTGCTATGCTTGATATGACATTTGCCTTCATATATTCTTCTCTGAGATAAAGCCTGCAGCCATCACTGTCCCTTTGCAAGGACGACTTAGCAAACCTTGGCAAGTCCACACCTAGAACTGGGTCTGCAGAAAGCAATGGGCAAACATCCTGGGCAATTTGGCTTCTACTTCGTAGTGAATACAACCGGTTTGGCTCAATACCTTAGAGGACCTTGAAAGACCAGTTCTTGTTATTTTAACCTCCTCCCTAGTTTATCATTTTGATTTATAATCCCAACATATTATGCAATGAGTCCTAAGTATCACTGAAAAGCAATATCTAAGATAAACATGGTATAGGTTTAAAATCATGTTACCATGACATGATGGGGAAACATTCAAAGAAAGCGAGAATGTGTGTCTGTGTGTGTCTTTGTGGATATTTTACAAAAGTTGGAACAAATGTTCCTGGTTTATATCACTTTAATTTCTTCTGCCACTTTCCAGGTTAGTTGATACTATTGACTAACTCCTCTGATTTAACTGGGGACAGGATGTCACCTGGCTACCTGAGGGGCCAGGCTGAGAAGAGTTAGCAGTGTTCATACAGGTGTGTGCCCATTACAGAGAACTTGACAGTAGGAAGCCTCACCTATGCAAAGTAGTGATAAATGTGGCCTATGTTGCTGTGAGAGGCAAGAACTGGCCCTTGCATGTGGGATAAGGTCATTTCAGCCAGCTTTCTATCTTTCCCTCTTTTCCTGGTGAAAGCATTTCCTTTTCAAGAATTTTCTCTTCAACTTCAAGCAAATCTAGAAAATGTAATGAGACGCAGTGCCTGATTGTGTGACTGGTGACCTAGGCCTGCTTCTCCATCCCTTTGGGCATTATTGAACAAGCTGGAAAGCCAGAGGTCATCCTTGACAACAGCCTTTCTCTCATTTGCTTCAAGCTAAGCTTTGAGGCCTGTCAGTCCTGCCTCTGAGCTTTCTGTCCTATCTTCTTTCCCATGACCCCTGTCCCAGGACCCCTGTCCTGAACAACTGTGTAACTTAACTGAAGGCCACTTCCATCCAGTTTTTCAAATGGACAAGTATGATGTGCACCACCACTCATCTCCAATTTCTATCCTTGTTTCCTGTGGCTTTAGGATACATTCCTTAATTTTACCTCCAAGTCATATGGACTGTGCCCTACCATTTTTTCTGATCTAGATCATCTGCTCTTTTTTTTTTTTCCAGTTCTAGGGCTTGAACTCAAGGCCTGGGCATTATCCCTGAGCTTCTTTTGCTCAAGGCTAGCACTCTACTACCTGAGCCACAGCGCCACTTCCAGCTTTTTCTGTTTATGTGGTACTGTGGAATCAAACCCTGGGCTTTATGCATGCTAGGCAAGCATTCTACCACTGAGCCACATTCCTAGCCCCTCTGCTCTTTTCATTCAAAGCTACAATGGGCCTTCTTGCAGCCCCAAGTTCTAGGATGCTGCTTTGTATATACTAATTCTTCCATACAAAATACTGTCCCCCAACTCTTTACCTAAGTAACTTATCTTTTTAGTCTTCACTCTAACATCATTCCCTTAGGTTGAAGAATTACTTTTTTTGTTTTTGTTGTTCATGGGCTTGAACTCAGGGGCTGGGTGCCATCCCTGAGCTTTGCTCAAGGCTAGTACTCTACTACTTTGAGCCACAGATAAACTTCAAGTTTTCTGGTGGTTAATGGGAGATAAGAGATTCACAGACTTTTCTGGCCAGGCTGGCTTCAAAGCATGATTCTAGATCTCAGTCTCCTAAGTAGCTAGAACTATAAGAATGAGCCACCAGCACTCAGCAATTCCTCTGATTTCTCATAGCATTGAGGTCTCTTTCCCGCAGGCTTTAACACAGGGCAAGTTTGTACTTGTGAGCCAATTCATTTATGTTTTGCTCATAATATATGCTGGATGATGGACAAAAAACTGGTTCAATCCATGAGCACCCAACACAAATCATGCCAACTGGAGCTTTTCCCAAATGGAAGGTGGAGGGGAGTTGTGCTTTTTCTCCAGGCTCATGAAATACCAGAGGCTTGATCAAGGGTAGAAGTGGGGAGCCTCCAGCCAATAGGCCATTTAAGGCCCAAGAAATTATTTGGTCTGGCCCTGCCAAGGCAACCCCACTTTGGAATCAATATTCACTAAAGCTAGAATAGATTGGTTTATCCAGTGCCTTTTGCATCTTTATAATATTCTTTGAGGGCCATGCAAAATGAGCTTGTTACATTTGCTCCAACATTTAATTACACTCATTCCTAATGTGATGGCTGATTCGGTTTCTCTTTGGAGAAGCAGGTGAGGGTAGCTGGTATTGTTGATGCTGCTCCTTGTAACTGCTTTTTCAGGTTTCTATCTGGTCAATCTCAGATATAGTCTACTCTGTAATGGTAAGTTTTGTTTTGTTTTTGTGCCAATTCTAGGACTTAAACTCAGGGCCTGGCACTGTCCTTGAACTTATTTTGCTCAAGGCTAACAATTTACCACTTGAGCCACAGCTCCACTTCCAGCTTTCTAGTAGTTTATTGGAGAGCTGAGTCTCACAGATTTTCTTGCCCGAGTTGATTCTGAACTGCAATCCTCACATCTCAGTTCCTGTGTAGCTAGTATTATAAGTGTGAGCCACCAGTGCCCTCTTGCAATGGTAAGTTTTGAAAAGAACTGCTCACAGCAGTAAGTTCTTTCAAATATGCATTTACATTTTAATGTTTGTCTCCTTAAAGTAAGAAATTCATCATTAATTAAATGTCTGACCGAATACAGCAAGCTCATGTTAATCGATAATTTTGTATGACCTGCAAATGATGTTATAAACAATCCAAATGACACTTGGAATAAGCAGTTTCCCCAGCTCTGTAGTGTGGAGATGACCACCATCTTTGTCTCATGGTGCTCAGATTTCTGGACAATGAAACCTGAAGACTGGAGTCTCCTGAGACATGTACGTGGAGGCTTGTGAAGTTTGGGGTTTTGTCACTTGCAACAGAAAGATTGGCAGGTATGGGAAGTTAACCTCATCCTGGAGATCCAGGACTAGCAAGGCCTTAGGACTAGCAAGGACATTTTCAAAGTTGGCTCACAGATAAGTTAAAACTTGTATTTCATATGGCTAACTTTGCCTACTGTAATGAGACTTCACCACTGCCATTGCTACCTGCCATGGGAAAGATGCTTATGTGTTTGTTCACTTGCTTAGTATTTCATTTGAATGCTTAGTCTATCTATGCAACGAACAGCTACACATCTAGCCAGCCAGCCACTTATGCAACAAACATATACTGCATACCTACTATGTGCACTAGAAATGCTGCAAGGAACATGGAATGAAAGATTCAGCCCTTTGGATGGTTTATAGAACATTGTTGGGGGATGTGCCATACACATAAATAAGAAGAATGTCTAGAACTGCTGTCAGAGGACTGCTTTTCGGAAAGACTGCCCGCCTGTGAGGCAAGACAGCACACTTTTTTTAGTGCTGGTTCTATGTCTTGAACTTAGGGTCTGGGCACTGCCTCTGAGCTTTATTGTTCAAGGCTAGAGCTCTACAACTTGAAACACAAATCTACTTCTGACTGGTAAATTGGAGGTAAGAGTCTCCTAGACTCTCCTGCCCAGATGGATTTGAACTCAATCCTCAAATCTCAATCTCCTGAGTAGCTAGGATTTACAGGCGTGCACCACTGGTACCCAGTTAAGACGGCACACTTTTAAGTGCACAGACTTCAGAGCCAGAGAGACCTGCATGTGAACATGGGCTCAGTTGCTCACCACCTCTCAACCTTACTTAGTTTTTCCACTGGAAAATGAGGATAATAATACCCTTGTGGGTTATCAGGGAGATTAATGGAGATAAAATACATAAACTGCCCAGCAGAGAGCACTCAGAAAATTAGAGTAAATGTTATTATGAGTGTGGGTGGAATTTTGAGGATCACCTGGAAAGTATCCTTGCCCAAAATTACACCCTTTTACCTCCATGCCATCTAGACCCTAAAATCCCAGTATTAGAGATTTGGTTTGGGGGTGGGTTATGGTTTGATTACTAGGAGACCCCTGTTAAAATGCAAACCTGTCATTTGGAAAGTGCTAGCTATTACAGTAAGTCATTTTCAAGGATTAGTTCAATTGGTCATCAAAGAATGGGACTTGCAGAATGAGGCAAATGATAATATGACTTAGCTGCTGCCATGCATCCTAGTAGATGCTGTTCTTGTCCATTTGACCTTGGACACTTGACCCAAGCTCATGGTGGCTCATCTCCCTCAACCAATGATGCTAAGGACAGCATCTCTTAGAGTTGTTTTGGTAATTAATGAAGCTGATGGGGGAGAGGGAAAGCCTGAATCAGTGTACAGGCCTCAGTGGTTGGTTTGGAAACCAGGGTCCATGAATGGTCCATGAATGGTTTTTTCTCTAAGAGGAAAACACCAAAGGAGGAGGAGATAGGTCCTCAGGTGCCCAGGCCATCAGGAGCCGGTAAGGAGGCTGTAGTGTCAGGACTGCATTGTGCTGTGCCATCAACTGAAGTGGCCAGTGATGTATGGTGGCCATCTGGAAGGAAAAGATGTGACAAGGTCTCATTTACCTGAAGAAATGGAATCCTGGACTTCTACCAGTACTGAAAATGCCACTTGTTAAGGTGTGTTCTCTCCTTTGCACTTTCCGAAGCCTCAAGTAAGTTTGGTATGTAGTCATCTAAGACAGATGGGCTGGCAAAAATAATACAGACAGAAGACACAGTTAAAACCCCCCAAAGCAACATCACCACTGTGACTTCCTGTTGCAATAGTCCACAGGGAGGCATTGATCACAAGCCAATTGAAATTTTCCATTCCATCATTAGCCATAAGAGGATCAGAAACAAGGCCAGCACACAGGCCAATGACAGCTCTACTGTTTATGTCAGCAGGGAAACGTTTGGGTCTGTATTAGTACTCCTTTTCTGACTAGAAGGCAAGCATCAGTCACCCAACCTGAGATTTAGAGAAAAGCATGGGGTTGATGGAGGTTTCAAAGCACTAATGGAAAGCCAGCTGCATCAGGATCCTCTAAGGAGCTTTTGACACCTGCCCAGTCCTCAGAGCCTGCCTTCTAGAAAATCTTGCTCATTAGGCCTGGGATAGGGGGTGGTGGTGAAACAGGAGGCTTCCTTTTTGATAACAGTTTTATTGGGATATAATTTACCCAATTTACCCATTTAAATTTACCCATTTAAAGTGTGTAATTCAATAGATTTTAGTATGTACTCACAGCAATGCAACCAACACTCTAACAATTTCAAATTGTTTTTATTACTTCCAAAAGAAACTGTGTTCTAGCCGGGAACTGATAGTTCATGCTTGTAATCCTAGCTACTAAGAGGCCGAGATCTGAGAATTGTGGTTCAAAGTTAGCCTGGGCAGGAAAGTCCCTGAGACTCTTATCTCTAATTAACCACCAGAAAACTAGAAGTAGACTTTCAGCTCAAAGTAGTAGAGCATTA
Organism: Dipodomys spectabilis; assembly: GCF_019054845.1. NCBI lineage: Eukaryota > Metazoa > Chordata > Mammalia > Rodentia > Heteromyidae > Dipodomys > Dipodomys spectabilis. The sequence goes on from NW_024871460.1 coordinate 19,594,489, forward strand.
GACCTGAGCTGAAGAGCTCAGGGCCAGTGCCCAGGCCCTGAGTTCAAGCTCACAACTGCAAAAGAAAGAAAGAAAGAGAGAAAGAAAGAAAAAGAAAGAACGGAAGGAAGGAAGGAAGGAAGGAAGGAAGGAAGGAAGGAAGGAAGGAAGGAAGGAAGGAAGGAAGGAAGGAAGGAAGGAAGGAAGGAGGGGCTGGGAAGGTGGTCAGTGGTAGAGCGCATGCCTTGCATGCATGAGGCCCTGGGTTCGATTCCTCAGCACCACATAAGCAGAAAAAAGAAAAAAGCCGGAAGTGGCACTGTGGCTCAAGTGGTAGAGTGCTAGCCTTGAGCTGAAGAGCTGAGGGACAGCGCCCAGGCCCAGAGTTCAGGCCCCACGACCGGAACCAAAAAAGAAAGAAAGAAAGAAAGAAAGCAAGCAAGCAGAGAGGGAGGGAAGGAAGGAAGGAAGAGAATCTGTACTCATTGGCTATTGCTTCCCAATCACTTGCCACCCCAGCCCTAGATAACCATGATCACCTTCTGTTTCTGAAATGCATCTTTTCTGGACATTTCACATAAATGAAGTCATTTGCGTTTTTGCATTTACTTCTGTGCCTGGCTTCTATCACTTTCCTTAATATTTGCAAGGTTTATCTACATCATATATTTAGCAGTATATTGCTCTTTATGGGTGACTAATATTCCATTGGATAGCCGTCTACATTTCATTCAAGTCGGTAGATGTTTCACTTGAAGTTTTCTGTTCTGATTATCAGGAACAAGGCTGCAGAAAGGCTTAATTTTTTATTATATTTTTATTCTCTTTAAGTTGTTGTGCAAAAGGATTACATTTACCAAATCAGTTTATATGCACAATGCATCTTGATCAGTATCATTCCTTTACAGTGTTCTTTACCAGGGGTAATTTATCCCCAATGGACATTTGGCATGGAGGAGAGGTGCTTCTGGCAGACCTTGGGCAGAAGCTAGTGATGTGGCTAGCCACCATGCAATGCTCAGGACAGTCCCCCAGTAATTTTCCTGTGAAAAACAAATACACTTCCCAGGGGGAGAATCTTCTGCATGAGACTCAGGTGTACAACAAGGCGATTTGGATCCTCATTCTCCCTCTTCCCCTCTAACTCTATATACATTATCTCAAGATTATAAAACACGCTTACTCTCAACTCTTTTTCAAATAAAGAGGACTCACATTCTTTTAGGGTCTGCGATCTGTTGTTTATACAAGGGCTTCTTGACCTAGGATCCAGGCCTTGGGGAAATTACAAACTACCTAAAATGGTTTACATGATTATAGGTACATGTACATTTTTCTGGAGAGAGTCTTTATTAAAAAAAAAAGACTTAAAATTGTCATTATAAAGGTGATGTAAAGAGGGGTTACAGTCACATAAGCTGGGTAAAGAGTACTTTTCTTTTTGGATAATGTCAGCCCTTCTCTCTTTCCCAGTTTTTCCCTCTTGTCTCATCCACAAGTTGTATAGTTCATTTTCTTTTTTCTTTTTTTGTCAGTTGTGGGGCTTCAACTCAGAGCTTTGGCGCTGTCTCTGATCTCTTTCTCTCAAAGTTAGCATTCTGACACTTTAAGCCACAGCTTCACTTGCAGTTTTCTGGCGGTTAATTGGAGATAAGAGTCTAATGGAATTTCCTTCCCTAGGCTGGCTTTGAATTGCGATCCTCAGATCTTGGCCTCCTGAGCGCTAGGATGACAGGCATGAGCCACCATGGCCTGGTAAATAGTTCATTTTCAACATAGTGTCTAGTGAGTACCACTGCTGCATTTGTTTACCCTTAGTCCCTCCATTTCTTTGTCCTCCTTACCCTCCCAAAGACAGATAAACCAACAAACAAGAAAGAAAGAATCCCCCACAGTATAACCCCTGTTTTCACTGTATTTGATGTTGGTATAATTTGTGGAGGGGAAGGGAAAAAACAAATTGTTTAAATAGGGATACAGGTGGGCGCATTGCAACGATGAGATGTAAAAGACGTTATGTTGAAAAACGAACTTTACAACTTTGGCGTGGGAGGGGGATGGGAAGGGGAAACAAAGGAAGAGGCAACAATGCTTGCTCATGTAATTGTAACCCCTCTACACGGTATTTTCACAATAAAAAAAAAAAGAAAACAAAAAAGAAAAACAAAAGTAAAGAAAACAAAAACAGCAAACCTCTTGTTGAGAAGATCATTATTCTAAGTGAGTCTATGAGCCGATCCTTCCTATGTTCCAAGGCAGATTCTTCTTCCTACATTCTCTGCAGCAACTCTTCAAAAGCTGAACATTCTCTTAACCAAAACCAGTTAATCAACATTCAGAGGTGAATGAGGCTACTGTGGAGATGAGAAGGTAAGCAAGTGGTTTGACCTTCACAGGGAAAGAGATTTCAGTAAAATGTCCTGGCAAAGTGGTTAAGGGTGTGGTCATGGGAGCCAGATGGCCTGGTGGTGTGGTCTTATATGTAAGCATTTTGGACTTCACCATCCCTACCTGAAAAATGGGGCTATCAGTAATAATCAACTAATGGTGGTGAGAATTAATGATTTAAAGTGCCTAGGATGAAGCTTAGCAGACTAGATACTTAGCATTCATTTTTGTTATTTATAAACTGCTGTTCTCTATTGTTAATGTATGAATGATTGATAACAAACATATAAATTATCAATACAAAGCCATTGTAAATGTAACATTATTTCCCTCTGTCTTGTCAGTACCCTTGGAGGCAGGTTCTGTACTTGGAACTTAAAAAAAAAAAAATGAGCCGGGCACCCATGGCTCATGCCTGTAATTCTAGCTACTCAGGAGGCTGAGATCTGAGGATCACGGTTTAAAGCTAGCCTGGGCAGGAAAGTCCGTGAGACTCTTATCTCTAATAAACCACTAGAAAACCGGAAGTGGCACTGGGCTCAAGAGGTAGAGTGCTCACCTTGAGCTGAAGAGCACAGGGACAGCACCCAAGCCCAGAGTTCAAACCCCACAACCAACCAAAAAAAAAAAAAAAAAAAAAGTATCATTCTCCTTTAATCTATCGAATGATGATGAATTCTATGAAGAAAAACAAATGAGGTTAGGGAGTAGGAAAGGGAAGGGGGGGGGGGGAAGGGGGGTTGCCTAGGACAGTCAAGAAGGCATCTCTGAGAAGGAGACATTTTAGCAAGATTTGAGAGTGAGAGATGAACCATGTGGCTGTCAAGGGAAAGAAATTCCAGGCAGAGGAACAGTAAAAGTAAAGGCTCTAGAGCAGCATAGGCCTGGCTCAGCCATGAGTCCAAAGAAGGCATGGGAGAGCACTGTGAGAGATGTCAGAGAAGTAGGGGACCCTGAGGGAGCCCTCAAAACTGGAGGTGGCTTGCTATGTCCTGGCTTAGAGGACTAAGATAGAGCAGAGAAAACAGTCTGAGGTCTTTTTATTAACCCAGGCGAGAGAACATAGAGCTAGATCAGGTGGGAAGTAGAATAAAGTACATTTGATGAGTCAGACTTGGGGTGAGAGAGGCAGAGGCGTGAAAGCGGTGGCCAAAGTAAACACCAGCCCCTCTCTTAATTTACCGTGAGCCTGTCAATACCTTAAGCTGTGTTTACACATTTAATGTACTCAATGTTAAGTATTTTAAATGCTAGACTAACAAACAAAACCTTCCTAAAGACTTATGCAACTCAGGAAGTGGTGCTGTGGCTCAAGTGGTAGAGCGCTTGCCTTGAGCTAAAAAGCTGAGGGACAGCTCCCAGGCCCAGAGTTCAAGCCCCACGACCAACAAAAAAAAAAGAAAGAAAGAAAGAAAAAAGACTTATGCAACTCTAAGAAGACTAATGTATTAGGTAAGTAACAATATTGCTTTGCCAGTTATCTTGAATGTTGCAGTAATGTTAATAAACTCACATACACTCAACATTCTATTTTACTTTTCACCTTAAAATGGAAAGTCTACAATTGATGATTCAATTACAGGACTATGGTGTGATCACAAGGCTACTATGTTACATTCCTTTTCATGTCAAGTTCTCTTACACACTACATGGTAGATACCAACTAATAAATATGTTACAGACTAGTTCTAAAGTTAACATAAAAATATTGATACACGCCAGGCACCAATGACTCATGCCTGTAATCCTAGCTACTCTGGAGGCGGAGATCTAAGGATTGCAGTTTGAAATCAGCCCTGGCAGGAGAATCTTATCATCAATTAACTAACCAAAAGCTGAGTGGTAGTTGAGTGCTAGTGACTGAGTGCTATCCTTGAACACAAAAAATCAGGGACAACATCCAGGTCATGAGTTCAAGCCCCAAGACTGGCACACACAAAAATATAGATAGATAGATAGATAGATAGATAGATAGATAGATAGATAGATAGATAGATAGATAGATAGATAGATAAATAGATAGATAGATAGATAGAGATAAAGCTTTCCAGGTGAGGTCGAATACCCAGTAAGTGCAATGTCATCAACCTAGTTGAGGGACAATGATCACATATTCTAGATGAACATTCTGATGCCTGGCTGAAAATGACGAGCAGCCACACAATGGGAAGATGCAGAGATCCAGAGAGTATTTTTTTGTTTTTCTTTCTCTTTGTAATTTTTTTCTTCTCTTTTGAATGTTAGGAGGAACACTTTCCTGCTCACAATGGGTAGTGGTAGGTTGGAGGGAGAGGAGAGGGTCTAATAAACTCCAAATTCAGGTGACTCATTACTCAATTCTTGTTATTTCCATTGACTTTATCCCCAGATTTGAGGAGATGATGTTTTATGATTTCCCACCCAGATTGCTTCACTGCTTCATTGGATTTGGCCATGGATGTGGTTTCCAAACTTGGCTGTACTTTGGTGGGACCAACTGCTCGGTGAGGATGGAGGCCAGTGTGGCAGCCAGTGTGCCCCATGCAGAAGCTGTGAGGTGAGGCCAGGACACTGAGTTTGTTTTTCATCACTTAGCAGCCATCTCAGAGATCAGATTGACTGTCACAGTATCACAGGGCTTGTGTTCAAGGCACTCTCATTTTACTTGATAATGACCCCAAAGGTCAAGAGCAGTCACTCTATATGGCACGGAAAAGCCTTAAATGGATCCTTCAAGTGAGAGTAGATACATAGAGAGAAATTTCATTCTATTGTTATAAGTTCCCTTGGACTTTTTTTTATTTGTTTGTTATTGTTTAATTGATTGATATATATTTTTTTGAACTCAGGGCTTAGCCACTGTCCTTGAGGGTTTTTTCTTTTTTTGCTCAAGGCTAGCATTTTACTACTTTGAGCCACAGTGCCACTTCCAGTTTTCTGGTGGTTAATTGCAGATAAGAATCTCACTTTCATGCCTAGGTTGGCATTGAATTGAGATCCTCAGATCTCAGACTCCTGAATAGGTAAGAGTACAGGTGTGAGCCACCAGTGCCCTGCTGATTTTTATTTTATTATTTTTTTTCTTTGTCAGTCCTAGAGCTTGAACTCTGGGCCTGAGTACTGTCCCTGAGATATTTTGATCAAGGCTAGTGCTTTACCACTTGAGCCACCTCTCCACTTCTGGCTTTTTGGTAGTTATTTAGAGATAAGAATCTCACAGACTTTCCTGCTTGGTCTGGTTTCAAACCACAATTTTCAATCTCAGCCTTCTGAGTAGCTAGGATTATAGGTGTGAGCCACCAGCACCCAGCTATGCCCTGTTGGGGTGTACACTCTAAGGGCAGTCAATAGTCACGGATCAGTCTGCACAAGGTCCAAGCTATATTGTATGATCTTTTGCCTAAGTTTCTTCATTGTGAAAAAAAAAAAGAAAAGAAAGGGCTGGGAAGGTGGCTCAGTGGTAGAGCGCTTGCCTTGCATGCATGAGGCCCTGGGTTTGATTTCTCAGCACCACATAAGCAAAAAGAAAAAGCTGGAAGTGGCGCTATGGTTCAAGTGGTAGAGTGCTAGCCTTGAGCTGAAGAGCTGAGGGATAGCACCCAGGCCCAGAGTTCAGGCCCCACGACTGGACACCCCCCCCCCACCAAAAAAAAAAAAAAGAAAAGAAAGAAAAGACAAACCGGGCGCCAGTGGCTCATGCCTGTAATCCTAGCTACTCAGGAGGCTGAGATCTGAGGATCATGGTTCAAAGCCAGCCCATCAGGACAGACCCTTATCTCCAATAAACCACTAGAAAACTGGAAGTGGCACTGTGGCTCAAGCAGTAGAGTGCTCACCTTGAGCTGAAGAGCTAAGGGATAGTGCCCAAGCCCAGAGTTCAAGCCCCATGACCCACAAAAAAGAAAGAAAGAAAGAAAGAAAAGAAAAGACAATACTTCACCAAATGTGAAGCCTATAGACTTTCAGCCACAGTGACAGGCCAATACAGGGTCACTGGGTGTCATAAACATATCATTGTGGTATGGGATAGTGTTGCTCAAGTTAGAACAAACAAGCAACAACAACAACAAAAAAAAAAACCGGGGCTGGGAAGGTGGCTCAGTGGTAGAGTGCTTGCCTTGCATACATGAGGCCCTGGGTTCAATTCCTCAGCACCACATAAGCAAAAAGAAAAAAGCCGGAAGTGCCGCTGTGGCTCAAGTGGTAGAGCACTAGCCTGAGCTGAAGAGCTGAGGGACAGCGCCCAGGCCCAGAGTTCAGGCCCCACGACCGGACCCCCCCCCCCAAAAAAAAAAACCCAGGATGATAATAAGAAGTTCAGTACCTACTCATCAGATTATTGGAAGTATAAAGAATTAATTAATGTATTCAGGCAACAGTGATTCATGCCTATAATCCTAGCTACTTAGGAAGCTGAGATCTGGAGATCATGGTTCGTAGCCAGCCTGGCCAGGAAAGTCTATGAAACTTGTATGTCCAATTAACTACCAAAAAGCTATGGGTCAAGTGGGAGAGCACCAACCTTTGATGAAAAACTAAGGGACAGGGCCCAGGCCCTGAGAGTTCCCAGTTCCATCAACACTACCACCACTATCCAAAAAAAAAAAAAAAAAAAATAGGATTAATGCATGAAAAAACCTGGAGCAATCTCAGGTAAATAGAAAATATCTAGCAGCCATTATTTCCACATCAAATATGAAGATGTTTTTCCTCCAGCTTTATGTCTAAGAATACTTTTAGAGAAAAATCCACCTAAGAGGATGAAAGAGAAAAGGCTTGAAGGACCTGAATGAAGAAAGGATAGATCCATCAAATGCCTAAGGGGGAGGGAACAGGAGAAGCCAATCTGGTGCCTGGCAGGTGCTTGGTGGATCCCAGAAGGGAAGGGCAGGCAGGCAGGAAGGCAGCCAGTGGGAGCATAGTGCCCCAAGCTAGTCTGTTTCTGCATCCTGATCTCCCACCAGACTCATTCTCAAGCTTCGCTTCAGTAGGTATGGTGCCAGGTCATGAATATGCTCTATACATGTTTACTGAATAAAGAAAACCCAGCTATTAACCATGCCTGTTCCTCCTCCATCAGTAAATTAGAATATCAAAATTCTCCTTGCAATTGTTCACCTCCTAGTTTTATGCAAAGCCCAACTGAGAAAACTGATATTTATGGGGCTCTCCTAAGGCTTTGTTTACATTAAAAAAAAATGGTTCTCACAAGGAGAACCATCCAGATGGACCACCAGTTGATAAGGACAATGCAAGTCCTTTGCTTGGTTTCCCTTAAGTGAGAGTATACAATTCCTTCGAGTGCCTTTATTATGTAGGACTGCTAATATGCAGTCAGAGCTTACCAGAATTATTGCTTTGCTAGCATTTCCTAGGGACAGCTTCGACATTCAACGGTAGAGCTGGCTGCCAAACCTGCTTGCTGCTGTTGCGTCTCCCACTGTGCGCCTGCCCCAGAGCTGGATTTCCTGCCAATTGTGGGCACGAAGCTGTGTGATCGCCACATACTCAGAATTGTTTTCAGAGGAGCCTGGCTTTTCCTTGCACCATTTCTTGCATTTTACGTTAACTCTCTTTCTCTTCCTGGTCTGTTGTGTGGGTGTCAGCAGTACTTTCCCGTTACTTTAAGGTCCTAAAGTATGGGTGCTATGGCTGTGTATTGTTCTTGCTTTAGCCTATCCCAGCTTCCCTTCTGCTTTTATGGGGTCGTCCTGATAGGTAGCAGTTAGCCTTCAACAATGGGGACATGCAAAGGAAACTTAAATGGAGGCTAAGATCACAAGACCTCCAAGAGAAAATACTATGATTAAACTTCTTGACTCACAGGTAACCTCAGCCCTGTGAACTGGACCTGGGGGAGAGGGATTTCTCATAGGCAATCTCCATAAGTACTCAAATCCCAAAGGCTAATCCTGTGGTTCTCACCCTCGAGACAAACCACTTTCAGTCTATTGAAAGCATGTTTGTAACAGGGACTTAAACTGTTTTTGCTGCAATGAATTAGCTAAAAGCAGGAGACAAGCCTGGCATCTCTGCCTTCATTTTATGCTTTGCAATCAATCACCTTGAGTTCCAGAGAAAAACTGAACTGATCGATAGCATCTTTATGGCAAGGAACTGAAACTACCCCTAAGGAATAGCAGAGCCTTGCAGGACAGATCCACCCCAAATGAGGATAATTGCCCATAATCATAAGAGTATGCCCCAGAGCTAGAGAAACCATCTCAAGGGAACCAGATTGTTTCCTTCAAAGGATGGCAGCAATAACAATTTCTTCAGAACCTGGGAGAACCAGATCTGACCAACCAGACCTTATCTGTAACTTGGAGTGTTTAATGTCTATTATTTGTATTTAAACCTAACATGTCTATACCCTGAAGATGGTTGAAGATAAACTGAAGTGCCATCTTCCTGTGACCTCATTCCATATAAATATCTCTCTTCTCTGCCATATTTCTTTCCTAATAATTTTTTTTATCATGTTCACTATGTTTTGCATCTTGCCTGAATTCTTCTTTTGCCAGGTGCAAGACCTTAGGGAGAGAGCTGCATGGACTTTTTGTTAATAGGAGTACTCCACATTTCCTATGGGGCCTCTTCCCCAAGTCCACATGACCTCTGAGGAGCTATGTATTTGAGGCGCCTGCTTCCTCAGCCTCACTTTCCCCTGCCTCAAAGGTGCCTAGTTAGCTTGGCTGGCAGAGAATATTTGCTGCTGCTAGCCACAGAGAGTTCTGTTCTGCTCTTTTCTTTTTTCTCTTTTCTTTCCCTCCCTCTCTCCCTTCCTTCCTTCCTTCCTTTGTTCCTTCCTTCCTTCCTTCCTTCCTTTCTTCATTCTTTCTTCCTTCCTTTCTTCCTTCCTTCCTTGTCTTTCTTTCCCTCCTTCCTTCCTTCCCTCCTCTTCCTCCTCCTGCTCCTCCTCCTTTTCGTCCTCCTCCTCTCTGGCCCTCCCCCCACTGCCCTCCTCCTTCTCAGTCCTGGGACTTGAACTCTAGCCTGGGAGCTGTCCCTAAGCCTCTTTGTGCACAAGGCTAGCACTCTTCCACTTTCACTACAACACCACTTCTGGATTTTTCTGAGTAGTTTATTGGAGATAAGAGTCTCGTGGTCTTTCCTGCCTAGGCTGTCTTCAACCATGATCCTCATATGTCAGCCTCCTGAGTAGCTAAGATTATAGGCATAAGGCACTATCACCCAGCTTAGAGATCTCTTCATTCAGATATAGGGTACAACGCATCCTAGACTTCAGGGTCCTCATTTATGAGTTGGCAAGCTAAGCCTCAATAGGACTAAGAGACTAAGAGAGGAGCTCTCAATCTAAAATGTTCTTTATGTTTTACCTTTAATATACTGAATAAAAATGTATAGATAATTTACACACCATGTCAAAATCAATGCAATGCCCTAATCATAGTGCAAAAGAGAAATAAAAATAGAACAAAATAAAAATAAATTATACAATAGTATCCAGTAAGTTAATAATGCATGACTATGCAAATGCATCCTCACACTAGGAGACAAGGAAGGAATCAGATTCTTGCTCCAAAAGTGTCTAGTGACATGAATGTGACAGTGGCAAGTGAAGATTTGTGAGGTGGGTTGCATACTCCACTAGTATGAGTGACATGCCATGGGAGACTGATTTCAGTAGAATAGTAAGTCTTCTAGCAAAAGAAAAACTACATTTCCCCCTCACTTTACATATGATAGTATTCATGAACAAGTCAGTATATATTAAAACTGTGCAGGAAATTCTTTGGTGTATATGCAAAATGGGATTAAGTCTAGACTCAGTAAAGTACAAGTAAGCTTCTCGCCCACAAAAAATCCAATGGAACATTAGTAATTTATTTGGAACTCGGGGCAATTCTTTATATAGGACTGTCTGGAGCTTTGCAGCCTAGCATTAAATTCAAGCAATAGCTTCCCAGCATCGTTGTGACAAATCAAAACTATCCCATATTTCCATGATGCTCCCTAGGGGGTGCTACTAACCACCTATTTCTTGCATTGAATTGACTGTGTCTGGAAATAAATGAGCTGTTTGTAGCTCTAACTGTAGGCTGCAGTTGCATGGTGTCATTTTACCCAGCTAGGTGAAAGCAGCCATCTGCAGAAACAAATGGAGCTAATGTGGACAAAAAAGCAGAACTGAGAGAGAGAATGAGTGTGAGAGAGAGAGAGAGACAGAGACAGAGACAGAGACAGAGAGAGACAGAGACAGAGAGACAGAAAGACAGAGACAGAGAGACGGGGAGGGGGAAGGGCGTGCGGGGAGCACTCCTAGATCTAGAAATGCTTGGAATCAGACAATATTTGTATTTCATATACTTTCAATTTCCCTTTTGCTTGAGTTATGTTGAACTTAAGTTTCTGACATATGCAATGACAACAAAAAATTCCCACTAATAGTTCCTGCTTAATGAGCATTGTTTTTGGTTTGGTTTTGTTTTTTGGTTGGTCACCGGGGTTGAACTCTGAGCATGGGTGCTGTCCCTCAGCTCTTCAGCTCAAGGCTAGTGCTCTACCATTTGAGTCACAGCGCCACTTCCAGTTTTCTAAGTGGTTTATTGGAGACAGGAGTCTCACAGACTTTCCTGTCCAGGCTGGCTTTGAACCACTATCCTCAGATCTCAGCCTCCTGAGTAGCTAGGATTATAGGTATGAGCCACTGGCACCTGGCTTTGTTTTTTTTTTTTTTTTTTTTTCAAAGCAGACTGGTTATTTCAAAGTTGCTTTTCATGTAAAAATTAAAGCAGAGGGAATTCTAGCTAAAATTGGCTTGTTTAGAGGTTGGCTAGTCTCCCTTTTTCTCTTTCTCTCATTCTTGGAAGGGCAGATGGCTCAGTCTTGGTGAGATGATGTACAATTCCAACATTCCAACATGAGGGACTCCAATTTGGTTTAGTGAGTTGGGCTTAGTGCAGGAGATAAGTCCAGACCAGTGGCCTCCTGTAAATTTTGTTTAACAATTATTACCATCAATTTATTTTTCTCATTCTGGGAACTAGGAATAGAAAGGGGAAGTAGTTTCCCCTTTCAGAGCTTATAGACTCATGCATTCTCTGAGTGTAGCTGATTGGACCAAGGATAAGCCAAATTCTCTTTACTACTAAAAAACCAGGTCTTCAATGAGTGGTATCATTGTCCAAAGCTTGAACTGTTATTACAAGTAACATGAAAACTAGGGGGGAGGAAAAGAGAGCTGTAATGTAGCTATATTCTGATGGATGATTTAGGAACCTAATAATACGAAGAAGAAAGAAGAACAAGGAGAAGGAGGAGGATGAAGGGGACGAGGAAGAGGAAGAAGGAGAAGGAGGAGGAAAGGGAGAGCTTCAGAAACTCTCCAGTTCCATGATTTATCTCTTCTTAAGACCCAACTGTGCCTGATTTTACTGCTTCAAACCTCTATGTCTGGCTGGGCAGCATAGCACAAGTCTCTAATCACTACTATACAGGAAGCAGAAATAGGAGGATCATAGCTGGAGGCCAGCCCTGGACTAAAGCAGGAGACCATACCAGAAAATAAACAAACTGTTCTGGGGCTTGGCTCAAGTGATCAATTTCACAAGCACAAGGCCCTGAGTTCACACTCAGCACCTCCAGAAATTAAAAAAAAAAAAAAACCTGTATCATTGAGCACATTCCCCCTTTTCTATCCACAGTGGATTTCTATGACTTACGTTTAAAGAGCTGCAAGCTAACACTTTATTCTTATAAGTATTTTAACAAATCCCAGTAAATCTTGTTCTGACAGGCTTTAATCAAAGGGCGACACAAGAAACCGCAATGGTCTTTCCTAGATATGAGCTCTGCCTCTCACCAGCTTTGTGCCTTTTAAATCATTTTACTCTCCTATCTCCTTATACTTAGGACAATAAAAAACATCCTTGCTCCCAGCACTGCAGTGACAGCTGGGATGAAGACACTGGTGTGCTTAGCACAGAGTCCAGAACTAAGCCAGGGCTTGCTAACCAGGTTTCTCTGCCTTTCCCCTTTGTGCCTTACCTTCTACCTTACAAGGACCGGAAGTGAATGCCAGGAGGATTGAGATCTGAGGACAGATACCTTGTCTGAAAAATAACCTACAAGAAAAAGGGCCAAAGGTGTGGTTCAAGTGGTAGAGGGCATGCCTAGTAAGTGTCAGGTCCTGAATTCAAACCCCAGTACTTCCAAAAATGTTTTGTTTTGCTTTTTCAAAGTTAGAGTAGCATTTGATTCGAGTCAGTAAGTTATAACAGTCTCAGTTCTCATGCCATAGTCCCCTCACCAGGTGCCTTTCTTCCCTGATAAACCTCCATGCTACACAAATATCCTGCTACTAACAGCAACCGTGACTTTTCTGACCTGGACCCTCTTCTGGTCTCCCACTGAGGCTACCTCCTAATTTTGCAGGTGAGGAAGCTGAAGTAGCAAGGACAGTGATTGGCTCAAGTCCACATGAATCGAACCCTGAGACGAGGCTAGAGACCTTGCCTGCTTTGTATTGCTCTCCCCATCTCTTGCCTGGCTTTTTTTTTTGCTCAAAGCTAGTTCTCTATTGCTTAAACCATGCCTCTTCTTTCAGCTTTTTGCTCACTGATTGGAAGTAAGTCTTGGGTTTGTCTTCCCAGGCTGGTTTAGAACCAAGATCCTCAGATATCAGCCTCCTTCTTGTATTTTTTAGTTTCTGGGGTGAGAGAGATACAGACAGAGACAGAAACAGAGACAGAGACAGACAGAGAGAGACAGACAGATAGACAGACAGATGGACAGACACAGACAGAGCAATTTTGAGACACAGAAACAGCTAGTCCTTCATTTGGCTCTGGTGCTTTTTAGCTTCACATGTTTAGCAAAACTTTTCCAAGCCAAAGTTTCTTCCATAATATGGTCCTGTTTTTGAGGATTTGTAAAGATCGAATGGGAAGATGGACCAATGCTATGCCAAGATGGGTGACAATTGTGGTTTCCAGGTATAAAAGCCTGGGTGGGACTTAAACTCAGCATTCAAGGTCAAAGTTTCCATGTTAGAACCAGGAGTGGGCAACACAGCCCTCCCTACCTCTTGGTGTTAGGTGGAGGATGATATGAGGTAGGATTTGCCAAGGGTAACAAAGCCAAATAAAATCCTTGGCATGACCCACCCCTTGTACTGGTTGTCCTACTCTATCTCCTGTTCTCAGGTCAAGTGCAACAGCCTTGTTCTTCATTTCTGTGTCTCCAAGTGGCTTTCCAACACTCCTTGCTTTTCTGCTTACTCCTAGTTCTGTGCTCTGTGCCTGCTCCCCCTGAACCCCCTTTCCCACAGATCCCTTCCTGTACTGGCTTCCCTGTAAGGCTTCATGAAGCCCAGAGACAGCATCTGGCACATCACTGAAGCCCCTAGGCCCATACCCAGGCCCAGACACACCACAGACACCCACTTAGTACACCTTCCCCCTCCTGCCTGCAGGCCAGGCCACCTTGTGTGTTCAACCTTGCTCCTGCAACTCCCTGGCCAGAAATGCAGAAAAGCTGGTTGTCCTCAAGTTCACGTGTATTTAGCCAGAATCAAAGTCTGATAAGTGAATGGTCAGGCAGGGTGTACCCAAGTGCTTTGCTATTTATAATGAAGTGGCTGTGGCAGAAAATGCCCTCTCTTTGTCCACCACCCCCACCCCCAGCCATGGAGCTCTAGCTCTCATTTCTGTTGAAAAAACCATATCCTCTTCCTATGAACCGTTAACCAATGGGGTTCCTTCAGAGATGTGGGGCATGGCAACTGAAGAAGAGGAGCCCAAAGAACCAAAAGCAGAAACAAGACTTTTCTTACAAAAAGGCATTCTACAAAAGCCCTGTGCGCTCATAAAGGGATTGCTTGGGTCATTTCCAGGAGCACTGTGAAGAAAAGAATGATTTCTGATGTTTAATTCTCAAGTAGAAAGATACTACTCAGTGACAATCATGTGTTCCTAATTTCCATTCATTTATTGTCAGGAGCCAAGAGTGAATTAAAATATAGGCCAATGGTGATATGATGTTCTATTGTTGGGAATGCATCCATACCTAGAAACATTTCCCATTCCTCAGAGTAAGGTGCTGCAGATACATGGGACAAGTTCCATCTATCCCCATCCCCACTCCTGGCACATGTTGCTCAGGGATCATGGTATTTAGCATAGGACTTAAGAGGTCAGCTCTAGAATCATTCTGCCTGGTTTGAGTCCTGGCTCTGCCAGTTATCAGATAATTCCATGATCTTGGGCTTTTCCTTCAACCATGCAGTGTATCAATAAGCTCAACAATAAATGGGAACAGAAAAGCACCTGCCTCAGACCATGGAGTTGATTGGGTGATGTAATATATAGATGGTCTACAGTTCCAACTCAATGATTTTCCAACTTTACAATAGTGCAGAAGCAATATGCATTCAGTAAAAACCACTTTTTGAGGGCTGGGAAGGTGATTCAGTGGTAGAGCACTTGCCTTGCATGCTCGAGGTCCTGGGTTCGATTCCTCAGAATCACATAAGAAAAAAGCCGGAAGTGGCACTGTGGCTCAAGTGGTAGAGCGCAAGCCTTGAGCTGAAGAGCTGAGGGACAGGCCCAGAGTTCAGGCCCCATGACCGGACCCCCCCCAAAAAACCATTTTTTGAGTTTTGATCTTTTCTCTTGCTAACAATAGGTGATCCAGTCCTCTGTACTTATTTTTGAAATATGGGATGGAACCCAAGGCCTTGCATATGGTAGGGAAGGACTCTACCCTTGAGCTACATACTCAGTCCTTTCAATTATCTCTTGAGACCAAGTGGTTGCATTAGCAGCTGAAGCACCCAGGCAGCCATGTGACCAGAAGAGTACACAGCTAATATTCTAATGTACTGTCTTGCTAAATTGGGCAGATGCTGGGCAGAAAAGGTGCATTACATGCATCACCCACATCTGATATTTTCAATTTACAATGAAATTTCAGGAATCAAATTTATTATAAGTTGAGTATATTATAAGTATTCTTGTGTGAAGCTCTAAGAATGGTGTATAGCTCAAAGTAAGTACTCACAAAATATTAAATACTTCATCCAAAATATGCCTACTAACAGGCGAATAAATAAACACATTGTGGTATACATATGCAATGGAATACTCACCAATGAAAAAAAGATGAAAACTATACAATGGAATACTATTCAGCCACAAATAGGATAGAAACAATACACATCCACCTACCTTGAAGACTGTCCAAATAACTACTGAGTAGAAGATGCTAGATGATAAAGTTCATACTGTAGCCAGGCGCTGGTGGCTCACGCCTGTAATCCTAGCTACTCAGGAGGCTGAGATCTGAGGATCGTGGTTCAAAGCCAGCCCGGGCAGGAGAGACTGCGAGACTCCTATCTCCAATAAACCACCAGAAAACCGGAAGTGGCGCTGTAGCTCAAGTGGTAGAGCGCTCGCCTTGAGCTGAAGAGCTGAGGGACAGCGCCCAGGCCCAGAGTTCAAGCCCCACGACCGACTAAAAAAAAAAAAAAAAAAAGTTCATACTGTAGGATTCCATTTATAGCTGAGAAGTGCGAACTAATCCACGGTGGCAGAAAGTAAATCAGTGGTTGCTTGACTGGTGATGTCAGGGACAGGAAGGAAGGAGAGAAGGGTTACCAAAGCGTAGGAGGTAACTTTGGGGTTGATGGGTTGGTTTACTATCTTGACTGTGCAATTGACTTCACAGGTGTACATGTGTCAAAACTTACCAAATGGTAAACTTTAAAGTGTGTGTGTGTGTGTGTGTGTGTGTTTCAGTTGTACCTCCGTAACTCTAGGGAAAAATATTAAGCTGGGTGCCAGTGGCTGACACCTGTAATCCTAGCTACTCAGGAAGCTGTGATCTGGGATCTCGGTTCAAAGCCAGCCGGGGCATGAAAGTCCATGAGACTCGTATCTCCAATAAACCACTCAGAAAACCAGAAGTGGTGCTGTGGCTCAAGTGGTAGAGTGCTAGCCTTGAGCTGAAGAGCTGAGGGACAGTGTTCAGGCCCAGACTTCAAGCCCCATGACCGACAAAAAGAAGAAGAAAGGAAAGAAAGAAAGAAAGCAAGAAAGCAAGAAAGAAAGGAAGGAAGGAAGAAAGAAAAAGAAAGAAAGAGAGAAAGAACAGAAAAGAAAATAAATATTAGCGGTGCCTGTTCCCCATCTTTCTGAACACAGTCCCCCAGGGGGTACAGCTTGGATCAAGGTATATGGGACATCCTAGATGAAGGTTTTGATGCTTTCCCATTTATGAAAGTTACAATTCTGTAAATTACTAGTCCTCCAAATCACTCTGGGCATTATTTTCATCAATAACCTAGAATTATAATTCTTACCTGGAGATCAACTGTGAAAATGTTCGACAAAGCCCTCTAAGAAACTGCACAGGATCAAAAGAAGGCGATGGTGCCCTGCTGCTTGCTTCAATACCTGATGAGTGGGCAGGACTTAGTCTGCCTCTTCAAGCATCTCTTTAATAAATATTATTTTGCGTGAATGTCTTTTTATTTTGTTTTTTCTTTCACACAACTCACACACTATATAGCCCAGGCTGGCCTCAAAGTCATGATCCTCCTGAATGCTGAGATTGTAGGCAGGCCTGGCACAGTGAGGGGAGTGGGGACCAACCTCCGGTGGGAAAGTGGCTCCCTCTCCCCCTCTCTCTTCCTCTCCCCCCCCCCCGCCCCCACTCTCCCCCTGTGTCTCCCTCTCCCCTTCTCCCCTACCTTTCCCCCTCACTCCTCCTCTCCCTCCCTCTCCTGGCACTGATTACTTGGGCACTGATTACGCGTGACCTGGGGTTGGTGTGCTGGTTGTGGGTCGGGGGTGGAGGGGCGGGGCGGAGGAGGCGGCTCGTGGTGGGCGGCCCCCGCGGACAGCGGCGGGTTCGGGCCCCGCCCCGTTGGCGAGGCACGCCCGCTGCGCCGACCCGGGGTGGCCCAGAGCTGCGCCCCGCGCGCCCGGAGGCAGGTCGGGGTCCAGCGCCGCTCGGATTGATTCGCCGTCCGCACCATGAAGATGCATTTCTGCATCCCGGTGTCCCAGCAGCGGCCCGACGGGCTGGGGGGCCGCTACGTGGTGCGCTGGGGGGCGGCCGGGTCGGGAGGGGGCCTGTGTTCCGCGCCCCGCTAACCGGGACGGGATGTCCGTGTGCTTGCAGCTGTATTCCGTGTACCTGGACGGGTTCCTCTTCTGCCGGGTGCGCTACAGCCAGCTGCACCGCTGGAACGAGCAGGTGAGCGGGCGGAGGCGGGCGCACCCCCCACCCGAGGCCGCTGCTCCAGCGGGTGCCCAGAGGCCTCTGGGAATGTGGCTTTCTCGGGACACCCGGCTTTGGGGGACTTCAGGCTCCTGATTCGTGGGACGAGGTTGCGGGGAGGATTAATTAGGAATTGCTTACAGGTAGATGGACACATCTGCATCAACCGTCCACAGGTGTGAGATGAGGAAGAGGCCCAGTGATTCTGCCAACCCCACTCCAGCCCTTGAACACTGACCAATCCCAATCAGCTCGGGGTGCTGGGTCTTGGGTGGGGGCCCAGGGTTTCCCAGGACGGTGTCCTCCTTCAGAATGAATAAGTCAAGTGGAGACCAGGGTGCAGCGTTCGCAAGGCTGCACATGACTGTCTAATCTTCCCCCCACCCCCAAGAGTTTGTAAGTTCACTCACTTTTAAAAAAGACGTCTGTATTTTTGTTTCAGGTTCGGGTGAACAAGTAACCAAGGACACACATGGCTTTTCACGTTGGGAGTCCATTTTTCATTGTAGTTTCTCACTTTTCTCTGGGAGGCAAATGGGTTTAATGGATTTTATTGTTCATTTCAGTAGGACCTGTCAAGTCTTCAAAATGTGTTAGAGAAGTAAATGGCACTTGGGAAATGTTCTTGTTTTCCACACACTTTTACAAGTACAGTAGTTGGGTTTTCTCCCTTATTTATTTTAGACTTTAAAGAGCACTTATCTGCAGTTAAAAAACAAAAACAAGAAACAGCTTGCTCAGAGACAACAACTATCAGCATACATTTGGGAGGGGCTGAGGGAAGCCTTTCAGTCTTGGTTGCTAGAGAGTCATAAGTGCACCTGTTTCATTTAGCCTCCTTCTCTTGGTGGACTGCTTTACTTTGATTTTTCTACTCTTGAAAACATCACAGTGCTAGAATTTGCTCTTCCATCACAATGCACTGGAAAGGTCTATTTTCAGGGGATGAAAATCTTTGGTGTTAACAAGAAAATGGGTATGTTGTGATTTTTTTTTTCTTGCCAGTACTGGGGCTTGAACCCAAGATCTAGGAGCCGGTCCTTTAGCTTTTTTGCTCAAGGCTGATACTCCAACTACCCCTTGAGCCACAGCACCACTTCTGGCTTTTTGCTGCTTAACTGGAGTTAAGAGACTTACAGACTTTCCTGCTGGGACTGGCTAAGATTCATGAACCTCAGATCTCAGCCTCCTGAGTAGCTAGGATTACAGGTATGAGCCACTGGAACCTAGGTCAAAATCTTTTTTTTTTTTGGTTCCGGTCGTGGGGCCTGAACTCTGGGCCTGGGCGCTGTCCCTCAGCTCTTCAGCTCAAGGCTAGCATTCTACCACTTGAGCCATAGCCCCGCTTTCCGGCTTTTTTCTTTTTGCTTATGTGGTGCTGAGGAATCGAACCCAGGCCCTCATGCATGCAAGGCAAGTGCTCTGCCACTGAGCCACCTTCCCAGCCCCACCTAGGTCAAATTCTTAATGACTTAATGCTAAACGAAATGAAAAGAAAGCAATAGAAGGGTCCCCATCTCTATGCATACATGTGGTAAGTATAAGTCTATTTCCTTATAAAAGTGAAAATTACAATTATAGCTGTGTGAATTTTGGCTATGAGGATTGGATTTATATTTTGTATAGTCAATACCTATTTATTTAGTTATTTTTGTGCTTGTACTAGGGCTTGAACTCAGAACCTTGCACTCTTGTCTAGCTTTTTTGCTCAAGGCTGGCACTCTACCACTTGACCCATAGCTCTACTTCTGGCTTTTTGCTGATTCATTAGAGATGAGTCGTGGATTTGTCTGCCTGTGTTGGCTTCAAATCTCAATCCTCAGATCCCAGCCTTCTGAGTGGCTGATCATAGGCTTGAGCCATCACGGGCACCTGGTTTGGTAGCTAGCTATATGTTTGATTGAGAAGGACTTCCTACCCAAATGAGGTGGTCTTAGTCCACTTAGCCAGGGTAGGTAAAGAGCTAATCCATGAATGACTGAACCTGAGGAAGAGATGGGTGTGTATCCATGAGGTCACCTGTGACGTGCTCTCTGAGATCATCACCTGCAGCTCTGTCCTTCCTTGGGTGAAGCTTTCTTAGGGCTGGTAGAGTGCTGCTCATCCCTCTGCCACATAAACTGGCTGGCTCATCTCTCTGTGCCTTCGGATGAATAAAAACACTTTGATTTATGCCTCTGTCTTTGCCTGCACTATCCTCCTTAAATGATGTAAAGAAATCTGCAAAGATAACAGCCATTCTGTTCCAGTGTTAAGAGGAGGCATCCTGTGTAAGTGATGCTGAACTGGGTGCTACTTTTTGCACTCTGCCAGCATCAGATATGACAGTGAGGATAAGTTGGGGCCAGTCAAGCTTAGAAAGGACACTGTAGCAGGGGCAGGGGCTGGGATCTGTGCAGGCTCATTATGCCCTTTGGTGTGCCTCCCTGCTCGGTGTTGCTTCTCCTGTTCCATCCCACGCTGGGCTACTCTAATCTCCCCCTTTATTTTTTTCTTAAACAAGGTTTTGGTAATGTAACCCAAGCTGACTTCATATTCTTGCATTCCTTCTGCCTCAGCTTCCAGATTGCAGATGTGCACAACCAGGCTTGACTTTGATCTCTTTCTCTTTCTCCATTCATCTTCTATTCCTATCAGGCTGGACTACTCATTATCCATGCCTTGTTCACCTCCTCTCCTTGGAAGACTTGGTTTTGGGCTCACCAGGAAGGTTGGTTGCATAAGGTACCTCTGTCTGATTTCTGCGACACTTTGTGTTTAGATGCCACAACCCAGAGCACTTTGAGCTGTAGATCCTCTTTTGGCTAAAATAGAACTTGGGGAAGTGGGAAGAATGAGTCAAGGTTGGAAATAGAGAAGGAAGAAAGGACTCCATTTATAACTCCACTTGTCCCAAGTTGCCACCACCCGGTATCAAGGCTGTGAGTGAGGTGAGGCAGGGGTGATGTTTCCCAGTATGATCTTTTCACATTAAGAGACAGAGTTTCACAATGGGATGTCAGGGTAGAGGATTAAAAGGTATCACTAGATGAAGCCAGTGGCTCACACCTGTAATCCTAGCTACTCAGGAGGCTGAGATCTCAGGATCATGGTTCAAAGCTAGCTCAAGCAGGAAGGCCAGGAGACTCTTATCTCCAATAAACTACCAAAAAGCTGAAAGTGGAGTTGTAGCGCAAGTGGTAGAGTGCTAGCTTGAGCAAAAGAGGCTCAGAGACAGTGCCCAGGCCTTTAGTTCAAGCCCCAGGACTGACACAACAACAACAAAGTATCTCAATGTAGTTTCTGGGGGAGAGAGAAAAAATGAGGGGGGAGGGGGGAGAATGCTTCAAGCAAACAAAACACCTAATAAAAGCACAGAAGACTTAAATTTTCCTTTGACAGAGAGATTGAGCTGAGCTATAGAATCAGAAAATTTGCTGTAGAGTTTCAACTGCTATATTTTGTGTTGAGATTCATAAAAAAAGGACTCTGTTGGTATTGTTGAACTTTAGCCACATTCGAGAAGGGAAGTGAATGATTCTTCGTGGAGTCATCTCACGCTGTGAAACCTGCGGGGAGGCCTTATGCCCTATGATGGGCCTTAATGTGTGTTGACTTGCACCAGCTCTTGGCCTCCAAGATGGGGCTCCTCACGATGCTCTCCTGTAGATGGCTAGCTTTGCTGCCTCAAGGCTGCTACTGTTAGAATCTATTGGAGAACATCTGTGACATTCACGAACACGTGCCTAGGAAGCCCCTGGCCTTTTAAAGATCACTTAATCAGTAAATCAAGAATAACTGCTTCAGCCGAGCGCCGGTGGCTCCTGCCTGTAATCCTAACTACTCAGGAGGCTGAGATCTGAGGATCGTGGTTCAAGCCAGCCTGGGCAGAAAGTCCGTGAGACTCTTATCTCCAATAAACCACTAGAAAACTGGAAGTGGCACTGTGGCTCAAGCAGTAGAGTGCTCACCTTGAGCTGAAGAGCACAGGGAGAGCGCCCAGGCCCAGAGTTCAAGCCCCACAACCGACAAAAGAATAACTGCCTGCAAAAAAGACATAGTTCTGCTTCTGTTGAATGGAATTAGCAGAGACCAGAATGGAATTAGCCTTGCCTTGTCCGGAAGGGAACTCCAATTGGGGTACCTTTTGACAGTCTTTAGCTCAGTAGGAACATTTGAGTTTAAGAGTAGCACAGTTGTAGCTATAATGCTATAGTGGGGTTAGATGAGAGATTGTGCCTGTTGGGCTAGCCAAGTCATTTCATGTGTCCACAATTATAGCATCACATAAAACTGCTTTATTACCCTAAAACATTTCTATACATTTCTATTCAGTACCGTCTGATCCCAAACCCTAGTGTTAACTACTTGTTTTTTTGCTTAACAGTCTCTATATGTTTGCCTTTTACCTAGGATGTCATATAAATGAAATCATGCGGTGTATAGCTTTTCCAGACTGGTTTTTTTTTTTTTTTTGTTTACAATATGCATTTAAGTTTTATCCAGGCTTTTTTTTTTTTTTTTTTTTTTGCTGGTCCTGGGGCTTGAATTCTGGTCCTGGGCGCTATATCTGAGCTCCTTTTGCTCAAGGCTAGCACTTGAGCCATAGACCCATTTCCAGCTTTTTTCTGTGATTGACTGGAGTTAAGAGTCCCATAGATTTTCCTGCTTGGGCTGGCTTTGAACCACAGTGCTCAGATCTCAGCCTGCTGAGTAGCTAGGATTGCAGGCAGGAGCCATCAGTACCCAGCTCTTTTTTTTTTTTTGCCAATCCTGGGTCTTGAACTCAGAGCCTGGGCACTGTCCCTGAGTTTCTTTTGCTCAAGGCTAGCACTCTACCACTTGAGCCACAGCATCACTTCTGGTTTTCTGGTAGTTTATTGGAGATAAGAGTCTCACATACTTTCCTGCCCGGGCTGGCTTTGAACCCTGATCCTCAGATCTCAGCCTCCTGAGTAGCTAGGATTACAAGCGAGAACAGCTCACTGGTCCAAAATAGTATTTTTATAAGTAGTATCCCATTATAAGGATGTCTATCGTTGCATGGATGGAAGGACACCTTTGTGGCTTTCTGTTTGGGGGTTATAATAAAGCTACTCTAAATGTTCACATGTGGGTTCTTGTGTGGCCATAGTTTTCAAATTAGTCTAATAAATACTTAAAAGAGTGATTGTTCAATTATTCAGTAAGAGTAGATTCAGCTATATAAGAAACTGTCTTCCAAAGTGACTGATACTTTGTATTAAATATTTAAATAATAAAAATAAAAAATTAAATCACAAAGTAAATGTTGACCTCAAAGTAAAATTCTCTAAAATCAGATATCTAAATATAAGCATCAAGGAGCTATATTTGTCCATAATTATATAGTTAATAATTTTTCTAGATGTTAGACCAATACTTTTCCAGTAGAAACTTCTATACATATGGAAGTAATTCTAGATCTGTTTTTCCAACTCAGTAAGAACTAGCCACCTTCCATGGCTGCTGAGCACTTGTGACTATTGCAACTGAAGAATTGAATTTTACGTTACGAAAATCTCATTTTAGCTAGTTTAGATTTAAATTTGCTCACAGATGGCTAATGGCCACCATATTGAATGATACAGTTCAAGACCACTGGGATGATTTTGGCTTTTACTTGTGTGAGACGGGAAGCTGTGGAAGAATTTGAGCCAGGAGTGCAATGGTGTGACTTACATTTTGGAAATTCTACCTTAGATGCTGTATAGAAATAGATGAAGGGAGGTCAAGGATAGAACAGAGAGAGACCTTTTGGACGCTTAACTCAATAATCTGGAAAATGGGCATCTGCTCGTGATTTGGTTTGCATATAGTGCTATGGTCGAGAGAAGTGGTCAGATTCTCTATATCTTTTGAAGTTAAGAACTATGTAAGATAAATATTTGCATATCTATGCACTGTAATTCTGGAGCAGATAATCAAGTTTTAAATCTTGTCTGTTCTCAACCTCATTTTGCTTAGATATGTTTTCATTTTGTTTTTAGCCAAAGATTCTGGTAATAATAGTTTCAGCACCTTTAGAGGTGCTGTGTTAAACCGTGACTGGGTTTCTTCTGACTGGTGTCCTTTGTGGGTTTGTGTGTGTGTGCATGCAAAACGTGTGTGTGCTTATGTGTGCCAGTCCTAGGGCTTCAACTTGGGCCCGGGCACTGTTCTTAAGATTTTTTGCTCAATGCTAACAATGTACCACTTAAACCAACTTGAACCACAGCTCTACTTCTGGCTTTTTATTATTATTGTTGTTGATGGTAGTTTAGTAGCGATAAGAGCATCACAGACTTTCCTGTCCAGGCTGGCTTTGAACAGTGATCCTCAGATCTCAGATTCCTGAGTAGGTATGAGTACAGTTATGAACCACCTACAGCCAGCTCCTTTGTGTTGTTTTGAAGAGATGGATACCATCTCACCTTTAAGCTGCCACTGAGAGTATGGGGCTAGAATACAGAAGACTCTTTTAGTTCCTAATTTTGTGAATTTTCCATAGAAAGAATTCCCACCATGGTCTTGCAATAAGACTAACCTGGGAGAAAAATGCCTGACTATAGTCTTTACTGGGATAGTAGTTAGTCTTACTGGAATTCTCTGTTACTGTCCAATAGGAATATCATATGACTCATATATCTAATTTAAATTTTCTGATAATTATATTAAAAAGAATAAAAAGATCCAGCTACTCAGGAGGCAGAGATGAGAAAGCCAGGGTTTAATACCAGCCCAGACAAAGTTAGTGTGAAAATCTATTTTATAAAACAAGGTATGCCCGGTACCTGTGGCTCACGCCTGTAATCCTGGCTAGCTAGTCAGGAGGCTTAGAAATGAGGATTGCGGTTCAAGGCCAGCCTGGGCAGGAAAGTCAGTGAGACTCTTATCTCCAATTAACCACCAGAAAACTGGAAGTGGCCGCTGTGGCTCAAGTGGTAGAACACTTGCCTTGAGCTGAAGAGCTGAGGGACGGCACCCAGGCCCAGAGTTTAAGTCCCATGAGTGACAAAACAAATCAAAAACAAGGTTGATGTGGTGATGCATGCTTACAATCATAGCTACTGGGAGGCAAGGTAGGAAGACTGAGGTTTGAGGACAGCTTGGGCAAAAGCGTTAAGACCCTATCTGAAAAACAAACTAAAGCAAAAGGACTGGGAGACTTGGCTTTTGTAATAGAGCCCTTGTTAAGCAATTCAGTCTCCAATACTGCCAAGTTTTGTTGTGAAAAGTAAAAAGAAACAAATGAAATTTACTTTGACAATATGTGCAATCGATCAAAACATTATCATTTCAATGTATAATTAGTATACAAATGATCTATGAGATTTTTTTGCATTTTCTTTGAACTAAATCTTTAAACTCTGGGTGTGTCTTACCCTTGTGGCTCATTTTAAACATTCATAGGCACAGGTGATAGTGGCTGTTTTATTAGATAGCACAGCTGTATACATCTGTCCAGTTCAGATTTCATAGAGTTGGGGTTGAAGAATTAAGTTCTACTATAATCGTTGAATTGCAGATATTATGGAGTGATTTAAGAAATGCAGACTGATGGAGGAATGGGCAATCTTATAAACACAAAAATCAAAATCGATTCTAACTCAACCAAAGTTAGGAATTCTCAGATTGTGTCAGGTCTAATATCATCTTTAGAACATTTGCTGAAATATATTCCCCCTTAAGAAAATCAAATTTTCCTCTTTTCCTTCCTTGGACAATGAAGAAGCATTAGTTTTAAGGAAAGTGTTGGGCTTTGCTCTGAGAAGAGGCCTTAGCATCTTACCAATGCTGAATTTGGAGCAAACCTGCTTTAACTGTGTATTTTCTGGATCTCTCAGCTGAAGCGGGTCTTCGGAAATTGCTTGCCGCCCTTTCCACCAAAGTACTATCTGGCAATGACCACCTCTATGGCCAATGAGAGGAGAGACCAGTTGGAACAATACTTACAAACTGGTGTGTATTGTGATTTAAAAAATAAACACCTGAAGATTGAGCTATAAGTTACAAATCACAAAGTTGATCTGTTTTAAAGTGCTAAATGGATGGTTTTGAACATTTTGAACTGTGCAACCATAGTTTTAGAATATTGTCATCACTCCAAAAGAAAACTTGTGCCAATTGGCAGTCAATATCTTCCCCTATTGGGTCCTGGAAACCACTATATTATTTTCTATCTATAAATTTGCTTAGTGGCGCTGTGGCTCAAGTGGTAGAGTGCTAGCCTTGAGCAAGAGAAGCTCAGGGACAGTGCCCAGGTCCTGAGTTCAAGCCCCAGAACTGGCAAAAAAAAAAGTATAAATTTGCTTATTCTTGATACTTCATATGCATAGAACTGTGCAGTGTATTATTATATTGAGTTTTTAGAATACTTTGTGTTGCTGGGCACCAATGCCTATAATCCTAGCTACTCAGGAAGCTGAGATGGAAGGATTGAAATTTGAAGCCAACCCAGGCAGGAAAGTCATGAGACTGTTATCTTCAGTTAATCAACTGAAAGCCAGGAGTAGAGCTGTGGCTAAAGTGGTAGAGTCCTAGCCTTGAGAGAAAACAAAAACAACTGAGGGACAGTGCCCAGGCCTTGAGTTTATGCTAATTCTGGCATAAACATAAAATAAAATTAAAATAAAATAGGTTGTGTTAAGACTCACTCTAGGTGGGTTTTTTGTTTTGTTTTGTTTTGTTTGCTTTTTGTTGATACTGGGGCTTAAAAACTGAAGCCTGGGCTGGGAAGTAGTAGAATGCTTGCCTTGCATGCATGAGGCCCCGGGTTCGATTCCTCAGCACCACATAAGCAAAAAGAAAAAAGCCGGAAGTGGTGTTGTGGCTCAGGTGGTAGAGCACTAGCCTTGAGCTAAAGAGCTGAGGGACAGCGCCCAGGCCCAGAGTTCAGGCCCCACGACCGGACCCAAAAAAACAAGCAAACAAACAAACAAAAAAACTGAAGCCTCCTCTTTGGCTTTTTTTTTTTTTTGCTCAAGAGTGGTGATTTACCACTTAAGTCACACCTCTTTTTCTGTTTTGTTTTTTTTTTGCTGGAGATAAGAATCTCATAGATTGGTCTGCCCATACTGTCTTTGAACAGTTAAACCAAATCCTCAGATCTCAGCATTTTTGGTAGCTAGAATTGAAGCCACCAGTGCCCAGTTGTATTTGACTTTGAGGAAAAGAAAGAAATATTATCTGGCTTAAGATAGAACAAAGGTCAGAGCTTAGGCAGTGCTAAAGATTATACCTTAAACTCAGCCCTTATAATTGGTACGAAGGTACCAAGGATGTCCTGGCCCCTGAAAGGCTGACAGTACTGTAGTCTTGGCTGTTGTCTTTGGCAAGTGTTTAGTTAGCAAGATTAAGCTCTCACATAGAAGAGTGGCTTGAGGGAAAGTAGTTCACATATTTAGACCTTTAAAATCAGTGTACACATGCAATGTTTTTAACAATATAAACTATGCAAAAAGCATACAATAAAGGGTAATCTTCCTCTCACCCTGTCTTCCAGCTCTCTAGAAGTAAACATCCTTACCAGTATTTCATATCCCCAAAAGCAATCTTTATATAGACTAGAGCCCATATAGATACCTTTTTGTTCAGTGCCAATTGAGGTTCAACCTATGTACTTTTCTTTTTTCCCTTTTTTCTTTTGCCAGTCCTGGGGCTTGAACTCCAGACCTGGGCACTGTCTCTGAGCAGCTTCTTTTGCTCCAGGCTAGCACTCTACCACTTGAGCCACAGCACCACTTTCAGCTTTTTCTGTTTATGTGGTATTAAGGAATCAAACCCAGGGCTTTATGCATACGAGACAATCACTCTACTGCTAGGCCACATTCCCAGCCCCCTATATATTTTTCTGTACCTGTTTTCTTTTTTAACTTTTTATTCTGAAACGCAACACACAGAAAAGCAAAAAAAAAAAAAAAAAAAAAAAAGCAAAGAATTTCCTTATATTCTTCAATCAGATTTTCTAACTGTTACATTTGCCCTACCATTCTCTTTCTTGCGTGTATTTGTATATTATGTGTATATATGAACATGTATGCTTTTGAAATGATTCATATCACATACCTAAGTCATTTTATCCTTAAGTATTCCTAAGTATTTTTCCTAAGATCAAGGACACTGTTGTATAAACACATAGAGTTATCAAAATCAGAAAAGTATTGCTACAACATTATCTACAGACCTTAGTTACATTTACTCAAGTGAACTAGCACACTAACGTCCTTCACAATTGAAGTTTTTTCTTCTATATGTTGCCTTTTCCTTTTAGAATACGTATAGTTTGACCTAATTTCTTTCCATAACTGCCTAATTTAAACTTACTAAAAATTCAAGAATCTATAGTAGAGACCTGTTGAATAAGCCCTTTCAAGTTCAAAATGTAATCTCCCTGGCATTTTCAGTCTCTCTTGGTTTTTCTTCTCAAGTCTTAACAAAATCCACCTTAATACCTGGACTTTTTACTGATAACCCCAGCACTTACAAGATCACTGTTCTCGACCCCATCTTGACCATATCATCAGATATCTTGTGTATCCTCTTTGACAAGGTCAAGTGAGGACAGAGTGCAGCTTAGTGTCATTGTCATGACGGAGAGCTTGGGCTTGGGAACAGACCCACAGTCAGATCCCACATTTGCTTCTCAGCGGCTGTGTGACTTCGGGGTGACATACTCACCTGTCAGGTACCTCACTTAGACTCTCAGGGTCTTTTATCTATAAAATGCAGATGACAGGTGCTTCAGGGTTTGTCATGAAGATTAATAGAGCCAAAATGCACAAACTTCTTGTGCCAGTTAACCTGGTACAGTCAGTTATACAGTAAATACATGTATATTAATACTGTTTTTTAAGTTTTCCTCATCCCCAAGAATCTATGCTAAGCCAGACACCAGTGGCTCACACCCATAATCCTAGCTACTCAGGAGACTGAGATCTGAGGATCATGGTTCAAAGGAAAGTCCATGAGATTCTTATCTCCAGTTAACCACCAGAAAACCAGAAGTGGTGCTGTGGCTCAAGTGGTAGTGCTCGCCGTGAGCTGAAGAGCAGAGGGACAGCACCCAGTCCCAGAGTACAAGCCCCACAACCAACCAACCAACAAAAAAAAGAATCTATGCTAAGCAATATATTTTGCCTAATATGCCACGTCTATTCCAGAAAATAAAGACAGAGCTTCCCTTTTCTTTCCTCCCTTGAAACTATTCCCTCAAGACAGAGGGAGCTGTTAGCTCACATCTGTAATCCTAACTTCTCAGGAGGCTAAGATCTGAGGATCACGGTATGAGGCCAGCCTGGGCAGGAAAGGCTGTGAGACTCTTATCTCCAATTAATCATAAAGAAAAGAAGCCAGAAGTAGAACAGTGGCTCAAGTGGGTGAGTGCTAGTTTTGAGCAAATATACTAAGGGACAGTGCCTTAGGCCCTGAGTTGAAGCCCTGTACTGGCACAAGAAAAATAATTAAGACAGAGGGAATGCCTTTGATGGTCGTTGTTTTGAGACAGAGCCTCACTAGGTAGCCCAGACTAAACTTGAACTTGAAATCCTCTTGCCTCAGCCTCCCCAGTGCTGAGATTACATGCCCATCTGGGAATGCCTTTTCCAGAAAGTTTATCATGTCACCAAGTTTTAGTTTATTTGGAACACATGGCATTGCTTGGAAAGGCACATCCTGTAATGAAGTCAGTCAGTGCTAATCTTGAATGCTGATTTGATGAAATCAGCAAAAGAACAGCAAGAAGAAAAGAAGAAATTTAAGAGCAATTCAAAAGTGTACCAAGTTAGTTCAAGTATTGGGTTCAGGACAGATTTGAGGGAAGGGAACCAAGCACAGAGGAGGCAGGCTGGCAGCCCGGAGTCTACAATGCTTACAAGGGCTGGTTTGCTCCTGGCTTCTGCGTAATCAGGTTGAACTTTAAAACTGAGGGCAGGGGAGAGGATTTTTGTAAGATCCAAGCCCTTCAATCTCTTGTCACTCTTTGGATAACCTCTTGAGAGCCCTGATTTTTCAAAGTGGTGCTCTCAATTGATGTTTCTTGGTTGATTGGATTTTTTCAGATGACCCAAACTTGTATGCTCTTTGTGCTGCTTCATTACAGTTTCATCACCATCCCAGCAGGGCAGTGAAATGAATACTGAGCAGTATGAATGAGCATGAATAATGTGAGATTCCTGGGAATGCCATTACCCTGCATTGGCACAAAGGGCTCATGTGGTTAAGGCTTCCTACAATGGGCAAGCTTTGTGGATTTTCCTGTTCTGAAGGAAACTTCCTTGCCTCCAGGGAAGCCACCGTGTGCTGGCCAGGCTTGGAGGATTTCCTGGAGGACAGGCAATTTATAGACAAGGCTCAGCCCAGCTCTTGCTCACCTGGCTTGCTGTCCATATTTTTCAGTAACTGCAGACCCAGATGTGTTGAGAAGTGATGTCTCCATTGAGTTTTTAAGGCTCGTCCAGCTGGTAAGCTTGTCCTTCTTTACTGAGGCTGTTGTTTCTCTGTAGAGTATGTGTCTGTTACCCTTGTGTGCATATGTGTACGTACCTTGTGCTTTCACCATCAGCCATGTAGAGCATGGGCTTGGGTAAAATGTATTAATCTTGAGTAACATGGAGGATGGTTCTTATTCTAAATGGAAAATGAAGCATGCCATTTGGCTTTTGGTTTGCCTTTTTTTTTCCCCCAGTTCTTGGGCTGGAACTCAGGGCCTGGACACTGTCCATGAACTTTTTTTGCACAAGGCTAGCACTCTACCACTTGAGCCACAGTGCCACTTCTGGCTTTTTCTGTTAATGTAGTATTGAGGAATTGAACCCAGGGCTTCATGCATGCTAAGCAACTACTCTTACATTAAGCCACATTCCCAGCCTGGTTCTTCCTTTTATTTTGTAGCCTAAGTACTATGTATTTCTGAACTGGATCTGAAGGGACCAGCTGAAGGGGTGCAGAAATCCAATATTCTCTCTCTCTCTCTCTCTCTCTCTCTCTCTCTCTCTCTCTCTCTCTCTCTCTCTTTCTCTCTCTCTCTCTCAACTGGGGCTTGAACTCAGGGTGTGGGCATTGTCCTTGAGATTTTTTTGCTCAAGGCTGTCATTCTTCTACTTGAACCACAGCTCCACATCCACCTTTTTTTTGCCAGATAATTGGAGATAAAAGTCTCACAGACTTTTCTGCTCTGGCTGCTTGGAACAAGGATCCTCAGATCTCAGCTTCCTCAGTAGCTAGGATTACAGGTGTGAGCCACCAGTACCTGGTTTTTTTTGTATCCTCTTGATAGTTTACATAGGCAAATCCTCTCTTGTTATTGCTGTTCAAGGGCTGGTGATGATAGTAGAGGAATATGTACAAGGGAAAGTAACCTTTCTTGGCCATAGTCCCTCTTCTGTAGATAGCTGTTCTTTATTTACAGTTGATGTGCACATTTTTGTGCACATGCATGTAAATACACACCTTATTTTTAAAATACCATAAAGTAAACATGCTTCTTGAACCTTGCTTCCTCCTCCCCACACTGAGACTCCAACCTCTATACTATAGGCTTGAACTGTCCTTGCTAGGCAGGCATTCTACTACTTGAGCCACGTTACTAGACTGAATCTTGCCTTTCAAAACTTGACATTTTTCACATCATTCTATATCAACACATATTAAGGTAAATTTGACTTCAGTTCTTTTGAGGACACCTGATGGATTTTTGGCTGTAACGCTTTTAAAATGTCATCCATGGGTGTCAATGCCTTTATAAATTTATACCAAAGCCTTCTGATGCCAGCTGCATTTTGCAGTGGTTCTTTTTTACCATGAACTTTACCAGCTCTTTTTTTTTTTTTTAATGCTGTCACATGTGTTTATTTTTATTTCAGTTCATCTATTCATTCATTCATTTTTGGTACTGGTACTGGGGCTTGCATAGAGGGCCTCGTGGGCTGTACTCTTTGAGTCAAGCCTGTAGTCCATGCTGGCTCACTTTTATTTCCTTTTGTTTTTCTTCTTCACTGAGGCCTTTATCTGTTCTTTCAGATCTTCATTCAGAGATGTTGCATTTTTATTAGTATGTCTAACATTTTTTTCTGCTTAGGGGTATCATTTTTCAGGCCTCTCTATATTTTTGATTCTACTTAGTGAATTTTCTTTCCCTCTTCCTGTGTAGGGCTTTTGCATAGATCCCTTGTAGTCTTCTTCAGGTGATTGTTCAACTTCAGAAGGGGCTATTCTTCCTCAGATAGCTGTTTACTGATCCATAACACACACTGTTGTGGGGATGGGGGCTTGAGTTTAAGTCACTCAAGTCTCTCTCACAGGATTTCTGGATCTTGGCTCTGCTTTCTGAGATTTTTTTTTCTTTCTAATGCTCTGCTCTAAGGCCCACACAGTCTGTTCAGTAGTGAAGCAAAAACCATAACTCTTCCTGTTATGATCTAGTGTTTATGATGCTTCAGTTGACTTAGATCAGCAATCCCCAAAGTAGCTAGTGGTTAAGAATTCAGATTCATCACAAAGGTGCAATATCTATGTACATCTGATCATATAAAATCATATTTATCTAAATGAACTCCAGGAAATGGAAACGAGAGGCTTTTTCCTTGTTGTTGTTTCTGTTTTCTATTTGTCTTGTTTGTTCATTTATCAATCTTTGGGAAGTTAAGAGAGTACAGCAGTGGAAGGACAAAGAGTGAAAAATGCAGTAGAGCTACTAGACACTATGTGGGAGATGAACTATACAACTTGAGGGTGGGGACAGAAGGGGAAAACTGGGAAAGAGCAAGGGAATGGAATGATATTGTCCAAAAAGGAATATACTCTGCCTGACTTACGTAATTGTAACCCTTTTGTTCATCACCTTTATAATAACAATAAAAATTAAATTTAAAAAAGTTCAGGTGCAGGATTAACATGGTTAAAATTTTGGCCATCCTGTTTATGAGTTATATGACTTGGAGCAATTTTGCTTCTTTGTATCATGGTTTCTTTTTGGTAAAATGGAGAGAAAAATGTCTTGCCTCTTTGGGTTAATTTGAGGATTAAATGAACTAAGCCCTTTCAATCACTTAAATGTCATCTGGCACAATGTTACCATGTAGATGATAGTCACTTTTGAATCTGAGCTGGTCCCTTTTCTTTCAGCTTTTTACTGGTTAATTGGAAATAAGTTTCATGGATTTTCTGGTTGGTCCGGCTTTGATTCTCAAGTCTCAGCCTCCTCAGTAGCTAGGATTATAGGCATGAGCCACCAAGTGTTCAAGAGGGAAGGTATTTTAAAGGAAATGACTTCTAAGCAGGTCTTTGAAGGCTTTTGTTATAGGCAAGGTATATAGTACTCTAGCTTTTATTTTCTTTTATTTTTACATTGAGGGAAAGAAAGTGACACCCATAATATCTGAAAGTGTGGAGGGACTTATGACTGTAATTAGTGAAAGGAAAGCAGAGACCACTTCCTGTGGAGAGGAATTTATCTCTCCTACCGCCCATGGCCCCTGATCTCCCTCCAGAGCGGGGGGGGGGGGGGGGGGGGGATTGGCAGTGAGAGGATGTAGCCACAGATGCTGTGGAAGCAGGAGGAAACAGTTGGGCATCGGAACTCACAACAGAGTGCTCCTGAAGGGCCCGGGAGAACGGAATGAGCAGTGATTTGTAGAGGAACCAGACCATGAAGGAGCCCAGGGAACTGGGATTAGGCAATTTCCCCACCTAGATATTTTCTCTGTATTTAATAAATCAGAGGCAGAGTCCTAGTGTGTATTGCCAATAATCACACATTCCAGGCCTGGCCCTTCAGGGCTTGCAAAGAGAGGAGCATCTCCTCACTCTGGGCAAGGTCACGCTACATTAAAAGCATGAACATGTGGCTTTCCAGGAAAACCTCCAGTGGAAGATGGCAAAAGCCCAGATGCAAAAATGTAAATGGAGTTTTGCCCTGGAAGGGATCTTTAAACTGGGCAAAGCCCAGGGCTTCCTGGTATCCCTCAGGTTTCAGGTAGAAAAACATTTCTTATAATCAAACATTCTGACGTCCGAACCCATGGAGCCTGGGGCCAATGCCACTGCTTCCAGTCATGTTTATCACTCTTGGTTTCTCTCCCTCATTTATATATTTCCCTGCCCCTCCCCACTTATTATGCTCTCAATTTTTTTTGTACTGGTCCTAGAGCATAAACTCAGGGCCTGGGTGCTGTCCCTGAGGGGTTTTTGTTGTTGTTGTTTGCAAAGCTGATGCTCAACAGCTTGAGCCATAGCTCCACTTTAAGAGTCTCATGGACTTTCCTGCCTGGGCTGGATTTGAATTGTGATCATCAGATCTCAGCCACCTGAGTAGCTATGATTACTTGTGTGAACCACTGTTGCCTGACTTATACTCTGAAAATTTTCCCTGTGTACTTAACAGGTAAAAGGACATTTGAAAAGACACAGCTGAGGTCTTTGGACTGAAGATCTGTTTATATTCCTGGTTCCTAAAGTGGAGTATTCCCCGGCAGCATGTAACTGCAAGGCTGACCATAAGCAGACAGGGAAGGCTGCTGCGAAGCTAGAGACAAATGATTAATTCAAGAAGTTTTGCTCACTGTGGTAGCCATGCTAAGGGGTTTGGAAGGCAACTACTTCATAAGAATTTAGGGTTTCAGGCTGGGAAGTTGGCTTAGTGGTAGAGCGCTTGCCTTGCATGCCTGATGCCCTGGGTTTGCTTCCTCAGAACCACATAAGCAAAAAGAAAAAAGCCGGAAGTGGCGCTGTGGCTCAAGTGGTAGAGCGCTAGCCTTGAGCTGAAGAGCTGAGGGACAGCGCCCAGGCCCAGAGTTCAGGCCCCATGACCGGACCCAAAAAAAATAAATAAAAGAATTTGGGGTTTCACTTTTTGCCTATGACAACTTGAACTGTAATCTTCCTATTTACTCTTACCATTGTTAGAATGAAACACATGTATCATCACATTCTGTTTTTTTTGTCTTTTTTTGGGCAGTTGTGGGGCCTGAACTCTGGGCCTGGGCGCTGTCCCTCAGCTCTTCAGCTCAAGGCTAGCACTCTACCACTTGAGCCACAGCGCCACTTCCGGCTTTTTTTCATTTTGCTTATGTGTTGCTGAGGAATCGAACCCAGGGCCTCATACATGCAAGGCAAGCGCTCTACCACTGAGCCACCTTCCCAGCCCCCACACTCCATTTTTTTTTTTGTTCTTGTTATGGGGTTTCATGATGTTTTTGTTTGTTTGTTTGTTCGGCCCAGGCTGGCCTAAAACCATGATTTCCCTTAATCTCAACCTCTCACATCGCTAAGATGACAGATGCTTGCTACCATGCTCAGCTATTGGTTGATATGGTGTCTCCAGCTCAAGTTTTAAAATGTGTCAAGGCAGCTCATGGTTCAGAGGATTTTGATGTGTATTTTTTAATGTGTTCTCAATTTTCTGTTGTTTATTTGGAAGTTATTCAAGCTTTGTGTTACTGTTCTGCCTTGCCTCTTCATCTACATACCTCTTCATCTTTCTCCCCACTAAATGTCTACCCTGGGCTCTTGTGTGCTTTGGTGCCATCTGCCTGCAGAGCACCTGGACCCAACCCTTCTCTCCTCCTACTCACAGAGGACTTTCAACATTCTGACCCAGAAAGCATCTCTGGATGTGTTTCTGCCCGATGGAAGGAGCATGAAAGTAGATATTCTAACATCAGATACTGCCGAAAGAGTCCTAGAGGTAAACTTTGTTTAATCTCATTCCAGAACTTCATGGAGAGAAAAAATAGTTCTGCTTCAAAAGCAAGGACTGGGGCAGGGCACCAGTGGCTCACGCCTGTAATCTTAGCTACTCAGGAGGCTGAGATCTGAGGATCACGGTTCAGAGCCAGCCTGGGCAGGAAAGTCTGTGAGACTTTTATCTCCAATAAACCACCAGAAGTTCAGAAGTGGCGCTGTGGCTCAAGTGGTGGAGTACTCGCCTTGAGCTGAAGAGCTCAGGGACAGCGCCCAGGCCCAGAGTTCAAGCCCCACGAACAACAAAAACAAAAACAAACAAACAGGGACTGAGGTATGGTGAGCCTTGGGAGCCTTCCTGGATTTGGTTTTTATTCTGTGTGTCTCATCTGTGGTAAGTGCTGGGGTCCCCTGGGAGGCTGAGCAAGGCACCTGGATGACAGCCCTTCTTCTAGGACCTGATTTTACCCTCCCAATGGACATCACTCACCTTTTCCTAGAACCTAGCCAGGATATAGTCTGTAAATGTCCAGAAGGCTTTGTTACAAAACATTCCATATATATATATATATATATATCCCATATATGAGAAAGGAAGGAAGCAGTTCCTGGCTGAGTCTAGAATAAGCCATACCCAGTGGATGATGATAGGGCCTGGCAGTCTTTGGAAGGCTCTCTCTCCTCACACAGGAATTCCCTGAAACCAGTACCTTATCAGGTCTAATTCTGGGCACAAAGAGCCAAACCTGATTTTGAGTCATTTTGAGGATGACAAAGGTGTTAGATGTGACTGTCACCAGTCACTTTTCCCCTTCTGCTCAGCTGGGCTACAGAGAGAATATTGTCTTCTCACACTGATATGTGCTCTGGGGGCTCACTTCCCAGACTCTTTTTCCCTGGGAAGATTTTAGTTCCATTCCTCAGAGAAACATACAAGGGCGCATAGAAAGCTACAAACATCAGCTTGTGTTCTGGGGATGGCTTCTGACCTCTGTGAGCTACCTGCTGGACTCTTTGCTCTCAGGCCTGCTTTTATGTGAGATGCTGCCTTAGGCTTTTCTTCCCAACTTAGAGGTCCAAGCCGTCTAGGCCCTTGACCTCAGTAGAGTAGCCCAGCTCTGGATTAAAATGATTATGTTGGAACTTTTTTTCCCCTGAAAATCATTGTGTACTTCTACCATACCCCCTGATCTTTCCTTTTTCTTTTTTTCCTTTTGTATTCTCAGTGTGGATGAATGGACGCAGAAGCACTTAGATGCTTCTCCTTGCTGAGGCCACCCATGGAGGATTCTTCCTAGGCTCCTCCTCCACCCCAAGGCCTGCTGATCCTATCCCCAAACCTTTCTCAAACCAATCACCTTCTCTGTCACTATGCCTCCATCCTGAATGAGTAGAGGATGGCTAATATCCTGCAGAGATGAGAGATAGCAAAATGATCCAGGGCCTGTGTCCATATCCAGCAGCCTCACTGGAGGCCAGTCTAATTGGAGGCCAGATGACAGAAAACTGTCCCTTGAGGTGAGGTGAGACTGGTTTTTGTTTTGTTTTGTTTTGTCAATTGTGGGTCTTGAACTCTGGGCCTGGGCGCTGTCCCCGAGGTCTTCAGCTCAAGGCGAGCATTCTACCACTTGAGCCATAGCACCATTTCTGGTTTTTCTGGTGGTTAATTGGAGATAAGAGTTGCACAGACTTTCCTGCCTGGGCTGGCTTTGAACTATGATCCTCAGATTTCATCCTCCTGAGTAGCTAGGATTACAGGCATGAGCCACTAGCTCCCAGCTCTTTTCTTTATTTAAAAAAATATTGCTAAGGTTGTTTTTTTTTTCCCAGAATGAATTCCAAACTTCTTTGAATGTCCACTGGCCTGTCAGAGCACTTCCTATTAAAGGATATTGGTCATTTCCAGTTCTGCATGTCACAGATGGGAGGCTCAGTTGTTATCCTAATCTTTGTCCTTGGCTTGTCTTTTCCTAAAGGTGGTGTCTCATAGACTGGGACTGTGTCGGGAGCTGATAGGTTACTTTGGACTCTTTCTCCTTCAGTTTTGCAAGAATGGCAAGCTATCTGGTAAGAAGGAAAGAGATCAACCAGGAGGTGGGGAAGGCAAGGGCTCATCCCAGATGTGGGAGGCATTGCTGAGGGGGCCAGTCAGCCTATCACCAGGTTGTAGTCCCTACTGCAGTTCTTGACTCTGGATTGAATATTGTAAATGGGAGGTTGTATCAGGATGAGTGGTGACAAGCAGCCGCAGAGAAGTAGCAAGGTCAGGAGCAGGATCCCAGGTCCGCCCACCGACTCTCCTCCCTCTGTGCTTACCTGCACAGTCCTAGTATCCTCTCACTTTTACCCCTCACTTCCAACCCCCAACCACTGGCTATGCACAGCTTTCTGGTGCCTAGAGTGCTATCAGGACATCCCCTTACCATACAATGTCTCCTAGTCAGAGAGTACTTGTGATAAAATGTGAATGTTACAAAAATTTTTAGATTCTTTTTAAAAACTAATTTATTGTTGGTGTGGAGGTGATGTACGTAGTGATTACAATTACATGAGTCAGGTAATGAGCACCTTTCCTTTCAGAGAGTGTCTTCTGTTCCTTCATTCTCTCCCAATCCCTCTCTCCCATCTCCATCCAGGAGTTGTATAGTTCACTTTCATCAATGTCCAGTGAGCTCTGTTACCAAACCTTTCCCACCCTTTTTCGCTCAAGTTCTATACCCTTCCCACCCCCCCCCCCCCCACCAAACCCTTCTAAAGATATACACTTGAACACACCATACATAAGGTAAAGAAGACAGAATCATCAAAAATGGGAGAAAAAAGTGTTTAGATTCTTGAAAGAGAAAAAGTCTACTGAGATAGGAAAAGGTGGCAGTCTAAGTCCAGGACTGTTGGCTTTCTCTCCACTGCATATTAAGTATCACAGGCTTTTTTTTAGCTGCACAATCCTGTCAGTTATCTCAAAGCAATTTATGCCTTTAAGCAGTAATAGGGAACCTAAAGGTTTTAGGTGTGGATTGGGCCCTACAAGCTGTGGGTGACAGCCACAGCACTGGGAGCTTCTGGACCTATTTATTTCTTCTTTGTTTATTTTCATAGGGTAAGTATTCTACTCAAAGAAAACTTCCTACTTTGATAAGGTTCAAATAATATTTATTTATTTAAATTATTATTTACTTTATTGTTGTTATAAAGGTGAGGTATAGAGGGATTGCAATTACGTGAGTCAGGTAATGAGTGCATTTCCTTTTGTACATTGTCTTCCCTTCCCTCACTCTCTCCTAGTAATATTTTTTTAATGAGCTTCAGGAAGTTAAAAATATATATTGCCAGGCACTAGTGGCTCACATCTGTAATCCTAAACTACTCAGGAGGCTGAGATTGGTATTCATGGTTCAAAGCCAGGCAGGCAGAAATGTTAGTGAGATTTGCATTGTGTGAGACTCACATCTCCAATTAACTTCCAAAAAGCTGGAAGTGGAGGTTTGGTTCAAATGATAGAGCATTTACCTTGAGCAAAGAAGTTCAGAGTTCAGGGACAGGGCTCAGGCCCTGATTTCAAGCCCCAGGGCCAGCACACACAAACACAAAAGTTACACATATGTGCAAGAGAATATTATTTTTCCACTATGAACACCACTTTCTCCTCTAAAAGGTCTGTATGTAAACTACGTATGCATTTCAATCTTTAAGATTGCCTTTTTCCCTTTTCTAGTTGTGAAAAAGTTGGCGGACTTTGAGCTCCCTTACGTTAGTCTTCAGAGTTCTGAAGTGGAAAACTGTAAAGCTGGACTCAGAAAGTGGTGAGTATTTATAGTGACAGAAACCATATCTGGTCGGAAATTGTCAGCATCTCGCCACATGCTGCCCACTGCCTGACAGCTGGCAAGAGACCAGGAACTGGGACAGGTGAAGGGAAAGACAAGGAGGAAGTGAGAGTAGAATGAACCAGAATACTGGTGGTGATGCCCAGGGGGAGGAGGATGACTTTGTTCAGTTCTTCAGTCTCAGGTAATTCCTCAAGAGGTTTTAGAACGAGGATGGTGGCCTTCCATTCTTGGTCTCTCCTCAGAGACAAACAGGAAGGGAAGGCTTTAAAGATAGCCACGCGAGAGTATGGATTGCTGCAAGTGAGGGAAGTTGCTGCCCTCCTGTCTGCTGGATTACTGATGGTATTAATGGACCGGTTTGTGATACTTACAAGCAGATCTGACTCATTTGTTCAACGTTGGCATTCCCTGAAGGCAACCAGTGGAGTCACAATTCACTGAATTGAGATCTTAAGTATTAGGCGTACTTTTCTTTCCAAACTATATGTCCTAGGGTGGTATGTCCCAACACCACCCATGTTCCTAGATTGAAAGTATTGTGTCTTGTCAGAAAATACTATCATTCTTTTGGGAAAAGCAGGTTATGAGGTATAACAAACAAACAGAAAGTTACTCTTAGTACTAGTCCTATAATCTGTGTATCCCAGCATTTATTACTGTGACTGTACTGGATTGGTACTTAAGTCTGGTCTCTCTGAGCTCAGTCATTCTGTTATCTGAGCACAGAAGAACAGAAGAAAGACACTTTGAATCTAGGTGTGGTTGTTAATGCTAGTTGTGATGATCTGCTAGAGCTTCAATTTGCAGTTTTGAGTTTTGTGAGACTAGTACCAGCAAGGCTAGATGTTCAAATACTGTTATTCTGACATATACTAAAAATGGTTAAAGTCTTGCAGCATGGAGCTCTAAGAAGAGGAGAAGGCTCACTTCTAGCTCAGGATTTAGAGAGTAACTGCTTGGAAGCTGCTTGTTATAAGAGTGGCTGAGCATGGTAATCCTTGCCATCAGAGTACATGATTAAAGTCCCAGCTCCCACAGGTTTAACTGCACAACTTAAGTCAAGCTCCTTAAGCCTCAATTTCTTTATCTGTAAAATTGGAATAATAATAATAATGGCTATTATTATTATATCATCTCCCAGGATTGTTGTAAGAGTGAAAGTAATCTCATATATCCAGTAAGATTTGGTCATGTTTGTTATTGCTGTATTTCTGATCTCACAATAATTTAGTAACAATATATATCACTGGGACTTCTCACTCACGTGTAAGATAAGACATTTGCACTATTATAAACCAGCACCTCGATCCAGGGAGATTGCCTTTGCTTATGGGACTGTAAGAAAGGAGACCCATTTCTATTGTTGGAGCTGAGGAGGGGGATGGCCTGACACAGCATCCACTGTGCCTCACCCTCTTTCCAGAGGAGGTCTTACCTAGGTGTGAGCTGTGTGATTCCAGCAGGTGAAGCCTCTCAGGAAGGCCTAGCCAGAGTTATTTCCGTCTGTGACTCCAGCATCTCTCCAATGATGACAGAGTTCCTTCCAGACCAGCAGTGCCAGCCCTGATCCCTACAGAGACTCCACAGGGGATGGACTGGGGCTCTCCCAGTCTCTGGTGCAATAGTTGCCGTTTTGTGCCACACAGGGGCAAATAGGTAAATGGAAAGTCAGCAAGCATCCTCCAGTTGCTTCTTCCTCTCCCAGAGTGAAGTTGACATAGCTCCATTTTCATCCTTCTGCAGGTCTCAGCCAGCCCACAGGTCTAGCCACCCTGAGGCTGCAGCTCAGCTGTAGCTCATCCTTCCTGACCTGACTCTTTCAGTCCATTCTCAGCATCCTGTTGTGTTTCCCTGGTGACAGATTTCAGTTCATCCTGAGGATTCTAGATAGGATATGGAACTCCTCCTGTTTGCAAGCCACTTTTCTGAGACCCAAAGAGACCTGTCTGAACAGGGAATGGGGGAACTTCACATCTTGAGTGAAACAAGTTTGGTCAGAGAAGTGATCAGCCTTTACTCAGGGTGCTGAGGAAGCCCCCAGGGGGTGGTTTGCTAACACAGCACTGGGCAGCAGGGACCAGCAGAGGGGCCCCTGGGAGGAAGAAGGGATACGTTAGGGAAGGAGGAGGAGAGGAGAGAAAGCATGATTAGATTATAAGTTGGGTATGGGAATGGTAGGAAATGAATTGGAAATAAATGTGTGGGTATCCCATGAAGGGTCTAGGAAGTGAGAAGGAAGTATGATCCAACTTCTGCTATTTTGAAAGCTGGAAAGTTTGCTCAGGAAAGATCATCCTGGGTGGAATGTAGTGTGGGAGGCTGAAAACCTAGGGAGAAGTTGCCGGGGAGGTGAGAGCGGAGAGCAGCCAGGTGCTGAGTGGTGAAGATGAATGTGGTTATAAGGGGCAGATGACCATACCAGATGCTATGGGGTGGGAAAAAGGAACTCAGGACTTGGTGGTCAACGTGGAAGCTGAGGATGTACAAGAATTCCTAGAGCTGTATTTTATTTACATCTTTACCCTCAGAGTCCATTCAGTAATAGAAAATAGGGAGTCGAAGAGATGGAGAAAGAAACTGAAGTCTAGGCAAGTATAGTGTGTGGACTGTGAGAGAAGGGGGCCCTGGCTCCTAGGATGGAGGACTACACTCCCACATATGCTGCCAGCCAAGCCACATGAGCTCATAGAATGCCCCTGCATTGTACAGGTACCTGGATCCAGCCCTCGACTCCATGCTGATGGACTGCAGAGCAGCAGTAGATTTGCTGTATATGCAGGTGAGAATGCCATTACCATAGCCCACTGGGATTAGAATGGTTAAAAATGTATAATTATTAGGACTAGGTGGAGTGAGTCACGACTCTGATCCTAGCCACTGGGGAGTGTGGGTAGGAGGATCATGGCTCCTGATGCCCCTCCCCCTTCACAAACAATAACTAAAGCAAAATGGGCTAAAGGCATGGCTCAAGTGGTAAAACACAAGGCCATGAGTTCAATCGCCAGGACTACCAAAATCAGAAAAAAATTATAGTAGTTAAACATTCAACATCACTAAAGCTAGCACTATACTACTTTGAGCCACAGCATCACTTCTGGTTTTCTGGTGGTTAATTGGAGATGAGAGTTTCATGGCTTTTTCCTGCCCCAAGCTGGCTTTGAACCATGATTTTCAGATCTCAGCCTCCTGAGTAGATAGGATTATAGGCATAAGGCACCAGTGTCTAGCTTACTTCTAGATATTCTTATTTACATTTCATTTTTTTTTGTTTTGTTTTTGGGTCCGGGCACAGGGCCTGAACTCTGGGCTGGGCGCTGTCCCTCAGCTCTTCAGCTCAAGGCTAGCACTCTACCACTTGAGCCACAGTGCCACTTCTGGCTTTTTTCTTATGTGGTGCTGAGGAATCGAACACAGGGCCTCGAGCATGCAAGGCAAGTGCTCTACCACTGAGCCACCTTCCCAGCCTCATCTTATTTACATTTCAAACTGCATGATATCCTTGTCCCAAGGTCCTTTCATGCCCAATGTCAACCTTGAAGCTTCTAGTAGCAACTGATTCATCCCTGGGCCTTTTGCACATTTCATTGACCACTAGTCAGAAACCACGTGTCCTCTGGTTCCTTGGCCTTTCATTTCTCATGTCCAGGAGAGAACGCCTATAACATTGGTACCCAATTAGACAGACATCCTAGGGCACTACAGAATGTAGTCTGTTCTATAGTAACAACAATCACCACATCCAAGGCAAGGGGCCATACTGAAAAAAAGTTTGTGGGCTGCCTTACAGCCCTCGGTGTATTCATGAGCTCAGCACAGTACTGGGAATCTCTCTGTATGTAGACTGCTCTCTGGCCATTGTAGGTCTCCAGAGGCACAGGATACAGCTCATGGCATAAGTGGCTTATACCGGCAATGAGGTTCTTCATGAAGGGTGGTCATGGAGACGTGGTTCCCACAGAAACATAGCAAGCTTGGAGCAGTGGCCCAGGGCAGGCAGAGTGGCAGTGAAATTGTCATTGGTCATTCTGCAGTCCTCCAAGTTTGAATCTTCAAGTGGCTGCAATTTGTTCAAGTAGAACTCCCAAGTCCCTGGGATATACATAGGTGAGGCTGACACTTCTCAGATTCAGGTATTTTAGCTGCAGATTCAGGTATTTTAGCTGCAGATTCAGGTATTTTAGCTGCAGATTCAGGTATTTTAGCTGGCTCATCCTCAAGTTCCTGAACAGACAAACTCTAATTCTAGAAGTTTGAAATGGGTTATTGACAAGACCTTCAAGGAGATCTTCAGGCACCTGAGCAACTCATGCAGACGGCCCTCAAGGAAAGAGGCATTATGTATAGAAGATACTGCTGGAGCCATTGCAGATTGCTGAACTGCAAGATAAATGTCTTCAGAAACTCTTTTTGCTGCTCTGGGCTAATCCTTCTGGGTAGTATATCAAGCCCATCCAGGGTACTTTTTAGGGTCTCCAGTTCAAAAGTCTTCATCAGTGGCCCCAAGGGGAGGCATGGGGAGGGTCAGGCCTGCACTATGGTCTTCAGCATCTCTGGGCATCTCCTTTTGAAGGCGTCCAAGAACAACAGAGGAAAGAGCTCCACGGACAGGTCCTCCAGAGAAGAGATGGCCAGGCCTAGTTCTCCAGTGGGCTCTGAGCTCCCAGCTGCATGAGTGTGGGTGGGGTTTGATCTCTCATCTTGATGGACCAGATGTGGACCAGGTATGCTAGGCTCTCTGAATCCCACCAGGACAGGCAGTACTAACTCCATGCTCTTGGATTTTCCTTCTCTCCTTTGGTGTCTCTGAAGAGGTTATTTTCTTTTTTTCTGAACAGATTTTCCCCAGACGTTATTACTTCTGTTGCTTACCTTGATTCAGAACCATCTTGATGAGCCTTCTAGGGGTGGCTGTCCTTCAGTGATTTCTGCCTTTGAGCTCAACAGTGTTCAGCAGAAACTGGAGACTCGATCAGGAAACAGCTGGGGAACTCGTTAGAAATGTGGACTGTGAAAATACTTGCTGATGGCAGTGACCCAAAACTGAGCACACAGGGCCCATATATATTTAACTGAATTTTTTGGTGGTACTGATATTTGAATTCAGTTTCACACTTACTAGGCATGTGTTGTATTA
The DNA here is from genome assembly GCF_019054845.1 of Dipodomys spectabilis. Lineage (NCBI taxonomy): Eukaryota > Metazoa > Chordata > Mammalia > Rodentia > Heteromyidae > Dipodomys > Dipodomys spectabilis. The sequence goes on from NW_024871460.1 coordinate 19,638,700, forward strand.
CCTGATCCATGTTACCTAGTCTTTTTGCTTTCCTTCATTTTTTTTTGTTTGTTTGTTTGTTTTAGCCGGTCATGGGGCCTGAACTCTGGGCCTGGGCACTGTCCCTCAGCTCTTTAGCTCAAGGCTAGTGCTCTAGCACTCGAGTCATAGCGCCATTTCTGGCTTTTTCTGCTTATGTGGTGCTGAGGAATCGAACCCAGGGCCTCAGGCATGCAAGGCAAGCGCTCTACCACTGAGCCACCTTCCCAGCCCGCTTTCCTTCATTTTTTAGATAGGATTTTGAACCCTCTTCCTCAAGGCTGGCCTCTGGTCAGCCTCCCACAAAGCTGAGATTACACATGTATCTCACTGCACTCTAACTGAGTATGTTTTAGTCCTTGCCAATGCAAGAGACAGAAATTCCTTTGCATTCTAGTGAGGTTGAATATGTATTTGTCCTTTGGAATTCCTTTTGGTCAATTACCAATACTCATCTTTTACCCATTTTCCTGTTAGGGATGATTATGTTTTTCTTATTGCTGTGTATAAACATTAACTTTCGGTCATATATGGTCCAGACATAAATGTACAGAAATTTTATAAATAGAAAGTTGTATTTTTTGTGGTTTTGATTTTGAACAAAAGGCAATCAAAGTTTAGAGGATTCTTTCTTTTTTTCTTGCCTGTCCTGGGACTTGAACTCAGGGCCTGGGTGCTGTCCCTGAGCTGCTTTTGCTCAAGGTTAATAATGCTCTACTGCTTGAGCCACAGTGCCACTTCTGTCTTTTTCTGTTTATGTGGTGTGGAGGAATTGAACTCAGGGCCTCATGCATGCAAGGCAAATACTCTATCACGGAGCCACCTTCCCAGTCCTAGAGGATTCATTTTTATATTTAGGTTGACAAAGAAAGTAATTCTTCAATTCAAGATTTTGATTGATGGACTGTTTTGTTTAAAAAATGTTACTATAAAAGTTATATACAGAGGGGTTACAGTTACACAAGTCAGGTAAAGAGTACCTTTCTTTTTGGATGTCACTCCTTCCCTTGCTCATATTTATATTTTCATGTAGTTAAAGGAATATGTTTACTGAAGAAATATAATTATTCCTTCATTTTGTCATTATATTTTATTTTATTTTTATTTATTTATTTATTTATTTTTGGGTCCAGTCGTGGGACCTGAAGTCTAGGCCTGGGCCTTGAGCTCTTCAGCTCAAGGCTAGCGCTCTACCACTTGAGCCAGAGCGCCACTTCCGGCTTTTTTCTTTTTGCTTATGTGGTGCTGAGGAATCGAACCCAGGGCCTCATGCATGCAAGGCAAGCACTCTACCACTGAGCCACCTTCCCAGCCCTGTCACACACACACACACACACACACACACACAAAGTAACCTTCAGCTAGGAGTGGGAGGACATAACCTGTAATCCAGAACTCAGGAGGCTCACACCATAAAATGTATATTTTTGACCAGCTTCAACTACATAATGACAACCTTTCTCAAACAAACAAACAAATAAATGCCAAAACAAAAAAGGTGACTAATCTTTTTAGCATCCTAAATGTATACAGATCCACTTGACTGTTTTTTAGCCCTTTGTACATGAGTGTGCTTTTCTCAAGAGTAATGCGCATCTGCTAAGGTTGCTAACTGCACAACTGATGCTGTTTTAAGGCTGTGCAAGACATTAAAACAGAATGGGCCAAACCCACACCAGCCCAGAGGGAGGAATTAGAGGCTCTCCTAAAGGAAGACAATCAAACAAAGGTGAGTCAAAAATGGTACCAAGAGATGTTCTTTGGAAGGAAGTTCAAGAAACAGATTAGAATTGAACTATTTCTATAATTTATAAACCTACCCACTACCAAAAGTGAAGCTTGCTTTAAAAGTGAGAATACCTTCATTGATTTTTCTGAATCTAGAATTAATAAAAGGTTATTATTGAAAGATTTTTAAAAAAAATAGTATATTGTGAGTCCTTTGCCAAGTCAATTAATATAGATCCTTCACATCATTTTTAATGACTCCAGAGTATTCACTATTAAGGATGTTATCATTTAACTAGCTGATTTCCTATCATTGTAGGTTAGGTTTCTTCTAGCTTTTGCTGCTATAAATCATTTTGGCAGTGAGAGGCATGAGGCCCAGGCCTGTTTCTAGTTTATACTTTCTGTATTCTTGGCACCTACTATAGGAGCTGGTGGAGCTCCCAGAGCACTAAGGCCTCTCTAAGTGTTATGTTAGGATATGTTTCAAAGTGTTCATTGTTAAAGGAGATGTCTATGGAGCCACACATCTCCTGCTCCCAAGTGACCATGGGAGTCTGGCAGACAAGACATCCACACAGCAGATACAGCCTCTAATTAATTGGGTTGTACTTTTTCATTCTTCAGACTTTACCAGTGTTTGCAACACAACACTGGTTTTGAGCAAAATGTAATAACAATTTAGAGGTTCATTCATACTTAGGATGATACAGTAGTTCTTCAAAGGCTTAGATCTTTGAAATTTTTATTGACAGACTGCAGAGAGAGAGATCAAGAAGATAAGAGAACAACACCTAGAGCTATGACTTAGTGTCTTCCCCCTTGTTATACTGTACCTTAGCTTTGTCCTAGAAATTTTGGGGTTCAATTTCTATGTGTTTGTAAATTTAGGTGTGTATGTATGTATGTATGTAGAGAGGCTTGACCTTAGGGCCTCTTGATTAGCTTCTTTGCTCTTGCTTGGCACTCTACCACTTGAGTCACACCTCTAGTCTAGCATTTTGCTGGTTAATTGGAGTGGAGGTCTCACGGACAAGGCTAGCTTAAAACCACAGTCATCTGAATATCAGCCTTCTCTATAGCTAGGCACCTGGGTTTGTTTATAAATTTTGATAAATACAGATTCCATTTTTATAGATAGACTAGAGTTGCCACCTTGGGTACCAAAACAGGTAGTGTCGATCACACCAAATCTATGTGTATACATGATCTAACTTCTTAATTTAGTAAGAATATTGCTCTCAATTCATTGTCATTTCCAAAGTCTGTCTGACCATTAATGCCCCCAATTCTATAAAGCATTCTAAAAAACTCCTTTTCTTCTGTGTGTTCTATGAGAATGACATTAGCATATCACCTGAGTTTTTCAGCTGCATCATGTGATCTTTTGCTTCTTCCTACCACCCATTATGGCAGTTTTTAGAGCTGTCCCAGGATGTCCAGCATTATGGATGCATGCAACTGGATCCTTGTACCTGTGACTCTCCAGAACCTGGCTGTGGGGTGGTCCTTTCTGTTGGTAATAACGCCATCAGCTGCTGCATAACCCTGCCTGACAACCAGACCCAGGAAGTCCTTTTCCAGATGAGCAGGGTGAAGTGCTGGCAGGTCACTTTCCTGGTGAGTACCTGATACCTTGCTTTGCCCATGGTTTGAAAATCCTGTTTTTGGATTGACAAGAGTCAGCCAGGGAGAAAAGTTTCCCATTTGATGAGCACTGCTAATGGAGAGTGGTAAATATCACAGGTGCTAAAGCCAGGTGATTGTCCAGTCAGGTTATTGTCCATCCAGAGCAAGAGAGATACTCATCTTCTCACCTTCCAAGAGCTGCTTCCCTATTGCTTTAAGTGAGGTCAGAGTAGTCCCTGTTCATGGTGATCAGGGCTGCCATTGACTGAGTACTTAGTATATGCTTTTAGTGCTTCCCAGACCTGTACACTGAAGATCGGCCCTACTGGAGGAGCCCCTGCCTGGGGCTCACATTGCCATCTTCTTTCTTTGTGTGTTTGTGTGCTGGTCCAACATTAGCGTTCTACCACTTGCACCACAGCTCCACTTCCAGCTTTCTTGGTAGTTAATTGGAGAGAGTCTGCTTAGGCTGGCTTCAGATCTCAACCTCCTGAGTAGCAAGGATTACAGGTGTGAGCCACCAGTGCCCAGCAACACGGCCATCTTCTTACAAGACATCCATGGGCTCTCACACCAGCTTGTGCTTCTTCCTCCTAAATCGTCTCTCTTGGCAAAGGGGACTTCCATCAACTCCCACTGAAGGACATGGGATTGTCAGTTCTCAGCTGTGAATGTGACTCCTATGAATATTCGTGGTCTGGCTTTTGTCTGAGCACAAGTCTTCACTGCAATAAATGCCCAGGAGTGTAATTGCTGGATCATAAGGCAATTGTAGTTTAGGTTTTTCAGTAATTGCTTAACTTAGCTGGGCATTGGTGGCACATGCCTATAATGTAAGCAACTCAGAGGCTGAGTCCCAGCAGAAAAGCCTACAAGACTCCACTCCAATTAACCCACAAAATACTGGACTGGAGGCCTGGCTTAATTGGTAGAGAATCAGTTCTGAGAAATAAATCTGTGTGAGAGCATGGGGTCTGAGTTCAAGCCCTGCTACTGGCAGAGAAGAAGAGAGGAAATGAGAGGAGAGGAGAGAAGCATGGAGGAGAGGAGAGAGAATGAAGAAACAAAGGAGAAAAAGAAAAGAAGGAAGGAAGGAAGGGAGGGAGGAAAGGAGGGAGGGAGGGAGGAAGGGAGGGAAGGAGGGAGGGAAGGAAGAAAGGAAGGATGAAAGAAAGAAATTGCAAAATTTTACCAACTTGAGTTTTTACCACTGAGTTTTGAGAATTCTTTGTATATTCCAGATGTGCGTCTTTATTGGCTGCTGAATTTGCAAATATTTTCTTTCTCTCTTTTTCTTTTTCCCTCTCTTTCTCTGTCTGTCTGTTTCTCTCTCACTCCTCCCTTTCTTTTTCTATGTCTCTAGTTTTCCACAGTATCTTTTCAGGGTGATAATGTTTAATTTTAATGAGGTCTGCTTTAGCAGTTCCTTTCTTTTGTGCATTGTACATTACATGTGATGTCCAAGGACAGTATATCAAAGCCTAGAGCAGAAGGTTTTCCTACTGCCTTATTTTTGCCCTAAAATTTATGATCCGTTTTGAGTGAATTTCTTGTTTAGGGTACAAAACTGAAGGTCAAATTCCCTTCATTATCTCTGGGAGTCCAGCACAGCTGTGTACCACTGCCCACGCGGCCCCACTTGCACAGCTCCCCGCCGTTCAACCAGAGGTTTGAGAGCTCTCTGGAGCTCAGAGTTGTCTGCTCACAAATTCCAGTCTCTACTTCAGACTTTTATTTCTTTTTCCTTGGTTTCACGGGGTGCCTGAGCTCTGTTTGGGTTTTCTCCTCAGTGCCACTTCCTGAAACACCCGTCCTCATGGGCTAATTGGGGGTCACTGTGGTCTATAGGGCATTTGTTTTTCTTCTGATATTCGCTGATCTTCTCTCAGCTATTGTCTGGTTTATTTTTATACCCATGCTCTCAGACAAAGAGTTCTAGAATATGACTCTGATTATTATCTAGTTAAAAAAAATTCTCTTCATGAATGTCCATTGACTGCAGGAAACAATCTAGAATCTTGACCTTAGCTTCTGAGCCATTGTAAAAGTTGGGGCCCTTCGGTGGCAAGCAGTGGAAGAGAATACATGTGATTTGTGACAAAGGGACTGATTGGAGGACTAGGAGTAGCTGACACAGAGTGACTGACATAACAAAGTCAGGCACCAGCCATTGAAGGCTTCAAGAGAAAGGGTTGGGAGGCCCTGCTCTGGGTCTCTCAACTCTGGTATCAAATGAGAGGCACAGAGAATATTTGTCTAGTTGGCCTAAGCTTGGATCACATGTCTTTTACTCCGTGCAAGTCCTACATGCAGTTTACTGTGGAAGAGGAATGGCTTCCCAAGGGAATTTGAGATTACATTAGTAGCAGTGAGATCAGGAGAGAGCCTATAGAGAACTATCACAGGTGATTCTTAGCCATCTTTAGGACTGGTCCCATCCTGCCTGTCTGTGCTTCCTCTTTCAGCCCCCCATGACTTGTAGGGAGTGCTGAGGCCACACCCCACAGTGTCTCTGTCAGGCCTCCTCATGCCTCAGTGCATTTGTACCTGCTGTTTTTCCTAGAGGAGTCATCCCACTCATTTCCCTCTACGAGCAGAGCCACTAAAACACGCATGGACAGCTTCTGCTTCTGCTCAGTTGTCCCTCCTTCCAGGAAGCCTTCCTTCCTGCTTCTTACCTGGGTTAGATGCCCTTTTTTGGGGGGGGGGGGTCCGGTCGTGGGGCCTGAACTCTGGGCCTGGGCACTGTCCCTCAGCTCTTCAGCTCAAGGCTAGTACCACTTGAGCCACAGCACCACTTCCGGCTTTTTTCTTTTTGCTTATGTGGTGCTGAGGAATCGAACCCAGGGCCTCAGGCATGCAAGGCAAGTGCTCTATCACCGAGCCACCTTCCCAGCTCGCTAGATGCCCATTCTAATTCCTCCCTTAGACCCCAGAATGCTCCTCTGAGAACACTCCTCAACAGACCTTCTTGGGAACAGGGAGTCTTGCTTGTTTTGACATTATGCCCAGCATATTAGCAGGCATTTCAATTTCCAATGATATCTTTTCCTCTGTAGGGCACTCTGCTGGATATGGATGGGCCTCAGCGAACTCTCAACCAGAACTTAGAGCTCAGATTTCAGTACAGTGAGGACAGTCGCTGGCAGTGGTTTGTTATTTACACCAAGCAGGTGAGTTCTCAAGAGTAGAGCATGAAACTCTGTGTATTCCAGATGCAGTGGTTCACACCTGTAATCCAGCTACACAAGAGGCAGAGACAGGAAGAACATAGGTCAAGGCCAATTCAGGCAAAAAACTAATGAGCTTTGAATGGGGTTTGGAGAGATGGGGAGAATGATGAAAAGAATGACACTGATCAAGTTGCATTGTACTAGAAACTGACACTGAGTTAAAAACCTCTTTATACAACTACTTAAAGATAAGAAAGAAAGGGGAAGAAAGAAACAAAGAAGGAAAGAAAGAAGAAATGAGGGAAGGAGGGAGGGAAGAGAGGAGAGAGAGTGATTGAGACAGAAGGAAAAAGAAAGAAGAGAGAGAAAGGAAGGAAGGAAGGAAAGAGAGGAAAGGAAGGAAAGAGAAGGAAGGAAAGAGAAGGCAGGAAGGAAGGGAGGGAGGGAGGAGAGAAAGGAAGGAGGGGAAAAAGAAAGTAGAAAAGAAGGAACAAAGAAAGAGAAAATAAAGAACAAGACAATTGTGGTAGATGTTTGTAATCTCAGCTACTCAGGAAGTAGAGAAAGGAGGATCAAAGTCCAGTGTTGGTCCAGGCAAAAAGCATGAGACACTATCTAAAAAATAAAGCAAAAAGGGCTGGAAGTATAGTTCAATTTTCAGACAATCTGCCTAGAACGTTTGAGATGCTGAACCCAAACCCCAGATCTGTAGTAACTTGGGAAGACAGGGAGATTTTAGCAGTGAAACCAACCTCTCTTTCCCACCCATCTCATCAGAATGCTGAGTGTGGTCCAGTTTTATTACAGTCTTTTAATCTAAACAGTAGCAAATGGGTTTAACCACTACAGAGAGGGGCAATAAACGTTCTTTTAAAGGATTTCTAATAAGACCTTCTTTCCTTTGGAGTGTGTGTTCTCTTGATACGTGCCCAAGGGCTGTTTTTGCAAAAGGCAGAGATATGACCTGTGTGTTTTATAAATACAAATGAGGGCCAGTGGGACCCAAATCTTTTCTCAGCTCTTTAAACAAAAGCTCAGTTCTTTCTATTTAACAAGCCCAACCTGGTTAATAGCAGTCTTAGCCTCCATGTTCTTTTACTTGGTATAGGAAAAAAGCACATTAGTGCAGAACTGTACTGCCTTGCTGCTTCCTGCTCTGGTGGTGTGTGGCTTGCATAACTGTGCAGATGCACAGGGCTAATTGTTAACAATGCCAGGATTGTACATGCCAGCTATGTTACTCTTTTCCCTGTTAGTGACACTGCCTTTTCTATCTCTCCTCCTTTCCTCTTAAATATTTATTTATTTTGTTCCTGTAATGCTATACACCCCTGAAAATGGTGACATGTTACCTTTTGTCCATTGGCTCTCTCATTCTGCCATCTCTGAGGCTACCACCCCAGCCTGTATATCTCGCTTTCCCCTTCATCTTTTTCAACAGACTGATCATCCCTCCTCTCAAGCCTATATGAAGGTCCCGGGGCCTTGTATCAAATTTTAGTAAGTTTAACTGAGGAAACTAGGACCAGAGGCATGGCTCAAGTGCTGGAGTACTTGCTTAGCCAAGCACGAGGCCCATGTTCAAACAAGGTACTTCTAAATGAGGAGAGAGACATCAAGCAAAAGGTAAGAGCAGGGCTGGGAAGGTGGCTCAGTGGTAGAGTGCTTGCCTTGAATGCTTGAGGTCCTGAGTTCGATTCCTCAGCACCACATAAATAGAAAAAGCCAGAAGTAGCACTGTGTCTCAAGGCTCAAATGGTAGAGTGTTAGCCTTGAGCTGAAGAGCTCAGGGACAGCACCCAGGCCGAGTTCAAAACCCATGACTGACCAAAAAATAAAAAAATCGAAAAAAGAAAGAGAATTGCTGGGTAAGAAGTAAAAACAAACAAAAAAAATATCCTAGGGAATCTTAAATTTTGCACATGGGGTACAGATCCCGAGACAGTGAGCTCCCTACTTCTGTGTAACAAAATGTGTGGACTGTTGAGTTCTGGACACTAGCTAGACCAACCAAGCTGCTGTGATGCTGGGGGATGATTAAGATACTGGAAAAGAAGAAAGTGAAGAAATGAAACTGTTTCTAAAATTTCAGTAAAGAATAAGATAATGAGGCATTTTTTTTTTAAAGCAAACAGGTTACTATTTATGACTAATAATGGGGCTTAAAAAATCATGCGATTCAGTGTGGGATTCACCATGATCAGTTGATGTGGTTACCATAATAGGTAGTTATTTGTTGCTCATATAAAATGGTCTGCTTACAAAACCGTAGAAAACTGGATGTAAGCAGGGAAGTTGTGTGTGTGTGTATATGTGTGTGTGTGTGTGTGTGTGTGTGTGAGAGAGAGAGAGAGAGAGAGAGAGAGAGAGAGGAGAGAGAGAGTGAGTTCTGAGACTTGAACTCAGAGCCTAGACCCTGTCCTTGGGTTTTTTTGTTTTTATTTTGCTAAAGGCTAGCACCCTACCACTGGAGCCACAGCTCCACTTCCAGTTTTTTGGTGGTTAATTGGAGATAAAAGTTTCATGTACTTTCCTGCCCAGGTTGGCGTTGAACTGCAATCCTCAGTCAGCCTCCTGATAGCTAGGATTACAGGCATGAGCCACCGGTGCCCAGATGTATTCTGGAGTTTTAAGAGAAAGAAGATTAGTAGTGAGAGTCAGGGCATTTTTTCATCTGTCTTTAGATTTCATTGTAAATACATTCATGTAATTGAGAGAATTTGTTTACTTACTAATTGCATTGTATGCCAGTTTCTGGAAGTTAAAGAAATGTGAGTTCTTAAAAGGATGCTATTAGATTTTAAGCAAAGTGCCAACTCTACTTGGTGGTGTGAGAGGGAAGGTAGGAATGGCAATAGCTTGAGTGTTCTTTCTGGATTTCTTAGGCTTTTCTGCTAAGTAGCTGCTTGAAAAAGATGGTATCAGAGAAGAAGGTAAAACTGGCTGCTGAGAATCCAGAAATGGTAAGTGTCCTCATTTGTATACATTTTCCATTCCAAGTCCCCATTATCAGCCAGCATCTGCACACCAGGCTGTCCCTCAGAAGTCCAGGCCAGCAGGTCTGGCCCTTGGGGAGAACTCCTCTGGTGTTGTATTCAGAATAGCGTGGTGGAGGGACTTCTGTCTTTAGAATGAAAGTGTTTTTCTGAGGAGTACTTATCTTTGGACTACTGAGAACTCTATGACTTTCTTCAGCCTATAGAATTCTACAACGCTTTTTGCTTTTGCTTTTTTTTTTTTTTCAACTTGAACTCAGTGTTTTGGGATCTCACCTGGCTTTTTCTCAAGGCTAGTGCTCTACTACGTACGCCATAGCTCCACTTCCTGCTTTTTGCTGGCTAATGAGTTTTTTGTATTTATCTGCCCTGGTTGGCTCTGAACCTCGATTTTTCTGAGTAGTTCAGATTACAGGCATGAGCCCAGTTGTATACCATCACTCTTTCATTTTTCCTAAATGGGGGTTTCTGGTTAGTCAGAAAAGTGTATCTGAAGTCAAAATCTTGAGGGGCTCTTTAATATAGTGAAGATGATATCAAATAAGCTCCAGAGTTTTCTTCTAGATAGCATTCATAGCCTCTTGATACTTGTGGTGTGCCAAACAGGAAACCATAGAGTAAAAGAAACTTTTAAAGCGATTGTTTTTTGTCGATGTGAATTCTATTTTTGTAGTGTACATTTATGTATCAAAGATGTAACAATGCACCGAAAGGATTGGTGGTCAGACACTAAAGCAGAACTTACTGAGGCTTTCACCCATTCTTAGCCTCTCCTCAGAGCCTACACATATCACAAATATGGCAGGACCATATGTTTGAGTGACATTTGTAAGCTTAATTCTTTTTACAGACTATTACACCAATTTTTAAATCTATAACAAACTATTTGGAAACCTTGTGTAACTTTTTAATGTAAATATAGTGCTTTATAAGAGGATGGGTTAACATTCAGCTTTATTTGACTTTCACATCTTTTTTCCCCTTCTGGAATCAAAAGTATCTTTATAGAGAAAATAAATTCACTGTCTCTTGTGATTAAAAATGGTCTACAGAATAGTCAATGAAGGAGACTATTTCTACACAAGTAATAAAATCCAGCCTCTTAGGCAGGATGGACCCCACTTAGGCTTTGATGATGATCATGTATATAAAAAAGGAAAAAGAGAAAAGTAATTAGCTGAAGTAGCCTCCTTAAAAGGGAGAAGAGCCCTCAACCATGAATGAATCAAATGTAAGCTACTCAATGCAGGAAATACTTGTACGGTGAATAGCTAAAGAGTTCACTCAACAAAACAGAGGAGGCAATAATCCATTTAAAGTTCTCAGGAAAAACAGCAGGAACTGAAATCAACCCTTTATGGCTGTGACTAATGGCAAAATCAAACATACCCATCAATACTCTTGGGTTGCTTTAGCCTAATAGTCAACCTTTATTTCCACAAATGATTTCTTATTTTTGTTCTTAGGACAGAATTTTTCTCTTGAACACTAGGTTTGTAAGAGCAGATTTTAGGGCTAGTTTGCATTTCAGGCTAGAATTTTGTCTACAGAGCCTTGGGGAAAGTAGAGAGGCCGGTGGCCAGCTGAGTTCTGGGCTTCCTCAGAGAGAACGATGGTCTACAGTGACCCCATGGCTTCACATAGTCACATAAATATCAGATGGAGACATCCCATTGCTTTCTTGGCAAAGTCGCAAAGTGTGGACTGGCATCTGTCACTTAGAGAGGCTTTGTATAGACCAAGACAGGGAGGCAGGCTCTAGCCTAGTCTAAGCTTTTCACAGTTTTGAAGAATCTGGGGGCAAGGGGGAGAGCCAGAGGAAACCATAACCAAATGAGCCCCATAAATAAAGTTGATGGTCCCTCGAAGCAGATTAAATAGCACTGGCTTTTCTTATTAAGATGGAGTGAGAGGAAGAAGAAATTTACTGCTCATTTCAAATTAATTGGCCTAGTTAGCTCTAGGCAGTGCTTTCATGGGTAAGACTTGTTTATGAAGATACTATTAGAACTTGAGCTGAACAAACTCAGTAAAAAATAATGTAGGGGCTAGGAATGTGGCTCAGTGGTAGAATGTCTGCCTAGCACACATGAAGCCTTGGGGTCTATTCCTCAGTACCACATAAACAGAAAAAGCCAGAAGTGGTGCTGTGGCTCAGGTGTAGAGCACTAGCCTTAAGCACAGGGAGGCTCAGGAACATAATGTAAAAGCACCATCACCACCACCACAAATCCCATGTTAAATTCTTTTTTTGTGTGCATGCCAGTCCTAGGGCTTGAACTCAGGGTCTGGACACTGTCCCTTAGCTTTTTCACTTAAGGCTGGTACTCTACCACTTGAGTCATAGCTTTACTTTTGGCTTTTTGCTAGTTAATTGGAGATAAGGGTTGTGGGGACTTTTCTGGCAGACTGGTTTCAAACTATGATCCTTAGATTTCAGTCCCCTAAGTAGCTAGGATTACAGGCATGAGCCACCAGTGGTCAGCTCATGTTAAAAAAATTTTTTTTGGGGGGGTCCAGTTGTGGGGCCTGAACTCTGGGTCTGGGTGCTGTCCCTCAGCTCTTCAGCTCAAGGCTAGCACTCTACCACTTGAGTCACAGCACCACTTCTGGATTTTTTTCTTTTTGCTTATGTGGTGCTGAGGAATTGAACCCAGGGCCTCAGGCATGCAAGGCAAGCGCTCTACCACTGAGCCACTTTCCCAGCCCTCATGTTAAATTTTTAAAGGCAATATTAATCACAAACTGGGGGTTGGGGTGGAGTGTAACATTTGTCTTCAGCCCCCCCCCCCCCCCCCTTGTACACAGAGATCCTACAGAATTCCTCCACCCTTCCCTCCCTGCAGTCCCTGGGGCCCTACATCTTTTCATTCATTTGCTTTAATACTACCCTTCCCTCCACCAGACTCAATTTAATTAGGTCTTTAAAAACAAAACAAGGGCTGAGAACAGGTGGCTCATGCCTGTAATCTTAGCTACTCAGGAGGCTGAGATTGAGGATTGAAGCCAGCCCAAACAGGAAAGTCTGTGACTCTCTCTCTCTCCCTCTCTCTCCCCACCTCTCTCTCTCTCTCTCTCTCTCTCTCTCTCTCTCTCTCTCTCTCTCTTTCTCTCTATCTATCTACATATATACATACATACATATGGTTTTAATGTAAAAATATTGTACAGAGGGGTTACAGTTACATGAGTAAGATAATGAGTACATTTCCTATTGAGCATTTGTTTTTCCCCTACCATCCCTTAGCTCCCCACCTCTCCAACTCCTCCCTCCCCATCCCCCTAAGTTGTAAAGTTCGTTTGCAACATAGTGTCTTGTACATCTCATTGTTACAAAGAATCAACCTGTCTCCTTATTTAAGCATTTTATTATTTCCCTTAACCTCCTCAAATTAGAAAAATGTATATACAAGATGCAGGGCACCAGAATCAAATTCAGTGAAAACAGGGACTCATCTCCAATACACCACCAGAAAACTGGAAGTGGCACTATGGCTCAAGTGGTAGAGCGCTCACCTTGAGCTGAAGAGTTAAGAGACAGTGCCCAGGCCCAGATTTCAAGCCCTCGACAAAACAAAAAAATAAACAAATAAATGGAAATGTGGCTTAGTAGTGGAGTGCTTGCCTAGCATACATGAAGCCCTGGGTTCAATTCCTCAATACCACTCAGAAATGGAAATGGCACTGTGGCTCAAGTAGTAGAGTATTAGCCTTGTGCAGATGAAGCTCAGGGACAGTGTGCAGGCCCTTTTAAGCCTCAGGACTGTCAAAAAAAAAAAAAAACACACCCCAAAACCAAAACCAAAACCAAAATCCTCTATATAGAGCCAGACATGATGGTACACACCTGTAACTCCAGCACGTGGGAAGCAGGAAGCTCATGAGTTCAAGGTCAGCTTGGCTACATAGTGAAATTCTGTCTCAAAAGCCAATGGCTGGGATGTGTCTGGACAGTAACATTTCTAATATTCACAAGGCCCTGAGTTCAATTCCCAACACTGCCTCCTCCTCTGTCTCTACAGTGAAACCCCCAAACCTTATCCTCAGTTCCCTCAGAGAATGTGCCATCTGCCTTCTGCCAGGCCCCCTGATGGGTATCTTAAGCACAGTCAAGTGTCTTGAACTTCAATTTGAGTCTTCATTTGATTAATGGAGCCTTTGATTACACAGGCTCCATTTGGCTTTGATTCAGTATATGGATTGGAGCTCTTTGGATTATCTCAGGATTTAGAAGTGCATTTCATTTTGTGCAAAGTCTTTTAAAAGCTGTGGTAAATTGCAAAATCCATAGGTAGCCATGGATGTTAAGCATGAAGTTTCGCTTCACTTTTGGGAGATACAATGTTTCTACACCAAGACTCTGGGCAAAGGAAGTGGGGATGGGCAGATAACACTGGGTACACCTCCTGACCTACAGCAGGAGGAACCATTAAAAGGATTTGTGTGTGTGTGTGTGTGTGTGTGTGTGGCAGGGCAGGTGCTACTTAAATCGGTTATTTGTGTTTGAATATCCAGGCTGTGCGAACTGACATGTTACTAATCTATTTAGCAGATTGAAGTTCCAGAACAAGGCAAAAGTAAAAGACACCAGGTTCAACAAAGCCAGGTCTGTGACTAAAATTACATGGTTGCTATATTCTATTTTTGATAAGTTTACCTTTCTCTCTCTTTAACTAAAACCATTCTCCTTAGGAAAGAAGACAGAATTCTGTTTCCTAGAAGTTTCCTAGAATAGAGAGGCCTCACAGAAGTACAGTTTTTTCCTATAGCATCCAGAATGGGCAAAGGAATTTTCACAGCAGAATTTTCCAAGTGGGACACAAATTCTTTGGTGATTTTCCTCTATGCCTTATGCTTTTTTGGGGGAGGGGAGAGAGGTGGCAGTGCTAGAGTTTGAAATCAAGGATTCATGCTTGCTAGGCAGCCGCTCTATTGTTTGAGCTATGCCTCTAGACTGTTTTGGATCTTGTTGAGATAAGGTTTCAGTTATTATCTGCCCTAGTCTAGACCTTGATCCTCCTACTTGTGCTTCCCACTGTTGCAGGGATGATAGGTGTGTGCCACTTGCAAATCTATAGATGGGACTGGCCTCAAACTATATCCTCCTGATCTCCTGAGTTAGGCTTCAGGTGTGAGCCACTGGGCCCAGCACTTGCATTTAAAAAAAATCCTCTCTCTAGCTTGTAGATTTTAGTATATGTTACATGTTTTAGGTTATATGTAATATGGGCTCCAGGAACCCATACAAAGTGGGGGTGGAAGGGGCAAGACAGGCATAGTGTTACCTGGATGACAACCCTGAGCCAGCATAGGTCCATTCATGATGTCCTCCCATGCCAGCAGGGGCCCTTTTCTAACCCCTAACAGATAGGTACTATTCCTAAATACATTTTCTATAAAGTCATTTTTAAAACCATTGCTTAAATGGATGTAACTTTTCTCTTTTCCTTGGTGTCTGTGTGTGTGTGTGTGTGTGTGTGTGTGTGTGTGTGTGTGTGTGTGCCAGTACTGGGGTTTGAACTCAGGGCCTGTATGCTGTCCTTGAATGTTTTATGGTGAAAGCTAATGCTCTACCACTTGGGCCATAGCTGTGCTTCTGGCTCTTTGGTGGTTAGTTGGAGGTATGAATCTCATGTACTTTTCCGGCTTGGGTTGGCTTGGGATTGTGATCCTCAGATCTCAGCCTCCTGAGTAGCTAGGATTGCAGGCATAGGCCACCAGTGCCCAGCCCTGTTGTCTTTTTTAACACTGTTGTAATTTTCTTGAAGTTTTTGTTATGTTATTATGGAACTTTTTCTTTTCCCTTACATTTCACCTCTCTGTTTACTTCCCAGCAGAAAAACAATTCTAGTTTTCTGTCAAGAAAGAGCAAGATTAAGAGAGCTGTTGATGACTGTGTTTTTGGGACCATAAAGGAAGAAGATCTTTGAAGAAAAGCCTCACCTTAAAAATAACATTTTGGGGCCTGGGAAGGTGGCTCAGTGGTAGAGCGCTTGCCTTGCATGCATAGGCCCTGGGCTTGATTCCTCAGCACCACATAAGCAGAAAAAAAAAAGCCGGAAGTGGCACTGTGGCTCAAGTGGTAGAGCGCTAGCCTTGAGCTGAAGAGCTGAGGGACAGCGCCCAGGCCGAGTTCAGGCCCCACGACCAGACCCAAAATAAATAAATAAATAAATTTATTTTGTAAGGCTGGCTATCTCATGACAGCACAACAGCTTGGGTGTTGGAGTTAGGCTTCCTACCATGAGGAAATTTCTTGGCTTTTTTTACTGTTTTTCTGACATTAAGGTAAATTATATTAATCAACACTACTGTAGTACTCTATGTAAATCTAAAGATTAAAAAGATAGGGGAACTAAAGTTTGTTTTTAATGGCTCATCAATGATAAGTGCAAATTGGAATCAACAAAAAATGAAGTTCATTTATTTTGTCTTCCTAAAATAGATGGTTATCTAGCTTCATAAAGTCTTTTGCATGTTCTAATAGTTCATGAAACAAGTCATGGTGGCACATGTTTATAATTCCAACTCCTTGGGGAGTGGGATTATGAAGATCAAGCTGGGCATGATGATACATGTCTGGGATTCTAGCTATGCAGCAGTGTGTAGATAGGATTATTAGCCCCAAGTGAAAATTCAAGATCCTACCTGAAAAAATAACTAAAATTAAAGAAGATCTGGGTTGTAATTCAGGTGGCAGAGCACTTGCCCACAGGCATGAAGCTCAGAGATCAGACACAGTATAACTGGGCACAGGTGGCTCATGCCTGTAATCCTACTCAGGAGGCTAAGAGCTGAGGATGGTGGTTCAAAGCCAGCCTGGGCAGAAAAGACCTGTGAAACTCATCTCCAATTAAGTACCAGAAATCCTGTAGTAGAGCTGTGGCTCAAAGTGGTAGAGTGCTAGCCTTGAGCAAAAGAGCTCAGGGATAGTACCTAGGCCCCAAGTTCAAGCCCCAGTACTGGCAAAAAAAAACCCCCCCACACATCCAAAACTAAAACCAAAAAACCACCACCAGTATCATCAAAATACAGATATTGAGTTCTGTTCAATAATCATCATGCTATTTTTAATACTTTTGTTTTTGAAATAAAGTATCAAATGCCTTATGTCTCTTAGCTTTTAAATTATATTCATTTTCTCACAAGATTTTTTTTAATCCAGTTTCAGTTAACTCCTACTAATTAATGTAACTATGTATAGAATTAAGGCCATAGTAAAGAAGAGAGAGAGAGAGAATCGATACAATGTCACTAGACAAAAGTGCAGTTATGTTCTATTCTGGATTGTATAATGACATAATATGAAATACATTCTATTGAACGTAGAATTTACTGATGAAAATTCTGTGATCTTTTTTAAAATTTTATTTTATTGTAAAGATGCTGTACAGAGGGGTTACAGTTACATGAGTAAGATAATGAGTACCTTTCTTTTCTTTCTTTCTTTCTTTCTTTCTTTCTTTCTTTCTTTCTTTCTTTCTTTCTTTCTTTCTTCCTTCCTTCCTTCCTTCCTTCCTTCCTTCCTTTCTTTCTTTCTTTCTTTCTTTCTTTCTTTCTTTCTTTCTTTCTTTCTTTCTTTCTTTCTTTCTCTCTTTCCTTCTTTCTTTCTTTCTTTCTTTGTCGGTCATGGAGCCTGAACTCTGGGCCTGGGCACTGTACCTCAGCTCTCCAGCGCAAGGCTCGCACTCTACCACTTGAGCCACAGCGCCACTTCCGGCTTTTTCTGCTTATGTGTTGCTGAGGAATTGGACCCAGGGCCTCATGCATGCTAGGCAAGCACTCTACTACTGAGCCACTTTCCCAGCCCATAAATACATTTCTTGTCGAGCCTGTGATCCTTTTTGAAATGCAGAATCTATTAAATACTCTATAATATTTACAAATCAATGCCTATAGCCCTAATTTCTCATACCTCCAGGTTTTCTATTTCTATCCTAGACGGAGGTAAGACAATCTTGTAGTAGAAGTCATAGATAGACCACGGAAAGTTCCAGATAGTCTCAGGTGGGCCACAGTGAGGGTGCTAATGGATCACAATCAACCTTTGAAGTAAAATGGAAGCTTATCTACTGGGTTTCCAACTTAAAAATATTCAGGGTCTATCCCACAGTATGTGGGGCTCTTGTAGACACTAGAAATTCAAAGCAAATTTTTATTTGGATAAGAAGAGGCTTATAATAGGGCAAACTATATCCAGTTGCTGCCTTTATAGGTTAAAAAATATTGTCTATTTTTTGTGTTTCAACTTACCGTAGAGAGTGAAGAATCCTAGACCATGTGTTGTCATGTCAGAAGTATAGAGTTGACTTGTGTGTTGAAGGAACTTAGAAGTCAAAAGGAAAACCCAGTAGGAAGAGAGACTTTGAGTAGAGTGGAGATGTAGGGAGAGAGACAGGATACAGTAGAAAAAATGGAAGAGAAAACACAGATCAAAGAATAGGAATTGTGTTTAGGAAAGAACAAATCTATGCTGGCAAAGTTTTAGGTTGAGTAGTTCAAAACTGTAACCTCAGCACTCAGGAGGCTGAGGTAGGAAGATGTTGAATTCACAATTAGTCTGGCTACACAGTAACACCCCATCTAAAAGAAAAAAAACCTCTTAGAATAGTTAAGAGAATTACTAGGAGGTAAAGCTAAGTGGAAGCAGTCTCTATATACTAAGGCAGAGAGAAAACAGTTCACATGGTGTACTAAGGTAGCATCCGGACATCCTGATGTCATAAATAGAGAGTTGGTCCCTAACTAGAGGAAGATAGAACCAGAGACATTGTATTTACTCATCTTTTTTTAAAACAGTGAGGCTATTACCACAGTCAGAATAGGAAAAGAAAGATACAAGTGACACCATGCATTCATGTTAAGAAGGAATTAGGATGATAGACGACAAGACTGGAAGCTGGATTTGTAAAATGGCACACTCAATAGTTCTGTGAGAAGGTGGGGGGGGGGGGGAAGGGGATGGATTGGCCCCTTTGGGGATTTCTAGGCCTACTTTTATCTAGGAAGAGTTTGGATGTTTGAATCACACTGGATTTTAACTTGGTCACCGGCTCAGAACTCAGAACTCAATCTTCCAGAAGGCCACCCATGCCAGAGAGATGATGTGTGAGCCCCTCCCTCGCACCTCCCCATCCCGGAAGTGACATCATCACCCTACCAAGGACCCCTCCACCACACTGGTGAAGCCAGGAGCAGCATATCACCTCTAGAAGGTGGGCCACTGTCACTAACCCCAAGGGGGATGGGGTGGCTTTGCAAATGATCAGCATATACCACACTTAGCAACAATGTAGTTAGACTTTACCATGGTTGTGTCTTCTCTGAACATGTGTAGACATTGTATAATTTAGAGTAACAACAAGAACAGTAACAATTATCTAGACAGCATTTACATTGTGTTGGGTGTTATAAGGATGTAGAGATGATTTCAAGTGTTTAAAGGTTACTTGCAACTACTGCACCCTTTTATACAAGGCACTTGAGTATGCCTGGATTTGCCATCTGCTGGGGATATATCTCAGGAACCACAGGACCTGAAAAAAAAAATGCTCCCCAGTCCACCATATTTTCTCCTAACATACCCGTAGTCACCAAAATACCTTCTAGAAACTAGACACACATCTGTTCCTAAAGGCTGTTTATATTCCATAATAACCAGCAAAAGTGATTTGTCCACAGGCAAACATTGAGTTTGAAAGACACAGAAATCATGAGGAAAAAAAGGGAAGAGCTGATTAAACTGTGGTGAGTTCAAGTGATTAAAGGGCAGATATTAAAATGGTAAACGCTTACGGTTTGCAAACGTTGTTATGTGGACCATTAAGCAAATTCTGTTAAATATTTCAGTCAGAAATGACTTTAAGAAAAGTCAGGTGTGGTAGTGCATATCTATAATCCCAGCAATCAAAAGACTAAGAAGAAACTGGCAAGTTCCAGGTCAGCCTGGGCTATGTAGCAGACCTTGTCTCAGGAATGATTTTAAAATCACTCTCCAAGTAAATTCGAGAAGAGCTAAGTGATTTTAAAAAAAATTATATAGCTGCGCACAGGCTCATGCCTGAACTCAGGAGGCTGAGCTCTGAGGATCACAGTTTAAAGCCAGCTGGGGAAAGGAAAGGCCATGAAACTCTTACCTTCAACTACCACCAGAAAACTGGAAGTGGCATTGTGGCTCAAGTGGTAGAGTGCTCACCTTGAGCTGAAGAACTCAGGGGCAGTGCCCAGGCCCAGAGTTCAAGCCCCATGAACAACAACAACAACAAAATTATATAAAACCACATAGATTCCAATGTTTGGTGGCTAAGTGATCCTAAAATACGATGAAAGAAGCCACAAAAGAACTCAACATTAGCAGCAACTCTATTTCCCTGAACTTGAGTTATGCCCCCTTCATAAATCACCTGGCCTCAAGTGACAAGCTCAGTGTGGTGAGATCATGCCATGAAGAGTCCAAGATGGTGCCCTGTTGTCATCCTCCAGGGTAGATGAAGAGGCTAAGGTAAAGCCTTGCTCTAGTCCCTTTATAAGGTAATGATTCCATCCAGGAGGGCTCTCTAGGCTTGCCACTCAATCACCCCCTAAAGATCCTACCACTTAATATTGTCACACGGACAATTATGGTTCCACATGTGAATCTGAAGAACAGCTTAAGAGTATGGCAGTAACTAACTCCAATTTTAAGAAAAGAAAAATAAATTTAATGCTGATCTTGAAGCTGGAACTCAGGGTCTAGACATTGTCCTATATCTTTTTCACTCAAGGCTACAGTTCTACTTCTAGATTTTTGGTGGTTCATCGGAGATGAAAGTCTCAAGAACTTAACTGCCTGACCTGGTTTGGACCCTTGATCCTCAGATCTCAGCCTCCTGAGTAGATTAGGATTATAGGCATAACCCACCAGCACCTGGCCTAACTCCAACTTTTAACCTTTCTTGCGGGCTGGAAGATAGATACAGTTTTTATTAAATAAAAACCATTTACAGTCATTGCCTTACATGCATAGGCTAAGAGGCTGCATTTCACTATTTGCCTTCATTTCATATGAAATGTCAGGATTCTTTTTCTTGCTGACCAGTAGTGTTAAGTTCCACAGATGCCTCAGTCTCATTGTATTTGTGGAAATAGTTGTCAGAGTAAGGCTGTACAGTACTGTGAAAAGTCAGAGTAAAATAGCCTCAGGCTTTCCCCTGGCCTGCCTTGGCACTTCTGTAGAGGTGGAAATGAAAGGCAAGGATAAGGGTTTTGAGAAGGGAAAATAAGACTGAAGCCAGGTGAAAAATGAACCCTTTAATAACTCAGAAAACTGCACTTTTCTAAGTTACTCATTATCTGGACTGAGCAAACATTCCCAGGCTTTGGGGATGTTTCCTATGCTTTTCCTATGCCCAGACTTAACACACCCTGAACTATGATCTCTAGGGAAGGAGATGTTTCTAGGGTTTGAAAGGAAACAAGAGGCCAGAAAAAAAATGCACTTATCCTGTGTTGTCTAGTATTACCGTTTTGTTTTGTTTTGTTTTGTTTTGCTTGCTGCTCAGAAAAAGCCTACTGACTTTCAGAGTTTCTGGGATCACATTTTGAAGAGTAAACTTAATGACCAAATGTGGATATCATCGTTTCTTGGGTGCTTAGGAGAGTTGTTGTTGTTGTCTTAATTGACATTTTCAATGATATGCAGTACTACTCATTGCACTGTTAGGGAGATTGCTTCTTAAGAGCTTTGGAATCAAAGTTCTCACCTACCTGACATTCCAACGTAAGGTTCTAGTTCACATAGCCAATAGCTCACATCTCATTGTTGCATTGAGACCTGTTGGAAACAGGCATGATTTCTCACCAAAGAGCCCCTGTCACAGGGGGCCCAGGGAGTCTGGAATCAAGGAGGTCTCATTGATGGATAGGTAGTGAAGGTACATAGACTCCTCAGGGACTCTCGGCTCAGGAAGCAAACTCATATACAGTACATTAATTTTTCCAATAATTTCTGCTTGAAATGCTTGAGAATGTGGTGGATGATTCCTCCAGCACTCATCATGCTTCCCACCTGAATTCAGGGCTTGTTTCTGCCTCTGGTCATCCGTGTGAGTCTAAGCAAGTTTTGTGGCCAAGATTACTTCAGTTCTCATCTGCATACTGAGTTGTAAGAATATGTACATGTTCTGGATTGTTTGTTCTATGTCTTGTCAGCTTGACTATACTGGAAACTACATCTCCCAGAATTCCCATTCCCTAGAGCTAAGCCTAGGCTATTGAAACTACTCCCACAGGGGATAGGCCCAAGTTCTGCTGGACTTCCCAGAATCCTCAGAGACTAGTGTGTAATTCTAAATGATTTGCTTAAACCTTTGTACAAGGTATTCCCTCACCAGAGGCCAACTGTTTAGCTTTTGGGAAGAAAAGGTTAATTAGGGCTAGATACTATGTAGATTCCTGTCCAAGGAACATCTTAGTTCAGCTCTGTGAAAATCGGTGTGATCTGGCCTGTGTAGGCTTATGCAAAGAAAAATGACAAATGGATGTCAAACTGTTGTTGTGGTTGTTGTTTTTCCTCTTCCCACACTTCTGGTTATCTTAGTAACAACAAAAACTGCAAGATCTAAGATGGTTACAATTAGCAAAGAGAGACAAACTGTTGGTTTGAATGCTTGGCTATAACATTTTATTGCTGTGTTGGTTGCTAGAGGAAAACATTGGTCTCCTTGGCTTCACATTTTTCCTCACAAGCAAATTTGCTTGAGAGGATAGGATGACACATGCATACACAAACATACAAACAAGTGACTTATTTTCTTGTGGTGTAAATGCTTTAAACTGTTGGGGAACCGAAATGAATGTGACTCTGCTGTAGATAAATAGGCGCTACTCATCTCTAGCATTGACTCAGTTATTTCCTGGTTAGGTCTGAGGACTCCAGGTGTTTCAGGAGATGCCTGATTCATGCTTACCTTGTGTTAGAGGAAGCACTGGGGAAGCCATGCTTTTCTGGAGTACGTCTCCCTCTGGTGGCCATTCCTTTCTACCTATTAAAAAAAAACAACATGTACTTTTGGAACATGGGAGCAAAGCCCAAAGTTAGGAAGAAAAGTCTCTTACTTTGCAGGTACAATGTGTCCTTCAAAACCTCTTTGTGTTCTGACCACGTCTCTTCCTAACAATTATATCTGGAAAATTGCTAGGTCACTTTCAGCTTCTTCTGATAAGTGCTTAACTATTGTTTTTGAGAGTCTTCTGCCTTTTCCATGACTATAACAGAAACATAAAATCCTTTTAGCCCAGCACCTTCTTTTACCTAATAAGAAACCGTCCTAGGTTTCACAAACACATTTTAACCTTCACAAGGCAAGTTGTCATGATCATGGTCTATAAAGTTTGTGAATTCTATGAGCTTTGACAATACAATTATTTCTTCCACATCAGGTGATGTTTACATTTTTTTCCTTTTGCTTAGTGTCAGCTGTTCCCTCTTTCCCTCTCATTCCCTCCCTCCCATCTCTGCCTTTAAGTTGCTTAGTTCATTTTCTGTCCAGTGCAGCTGATGAGCTCCTCTATTTTATGTTTTCCTGTTCCCTCTGATTCTGCGTCCTCCTCCTAGCTTCCCTCAGATCTGTGTCTATATATACCATATAAGTGGTCAAGAACATGGACTCATTTAGCAATGATGCGACAAAATGAGTGGAAGTCCTTTGTTTCTCGAGTCTTGTTTACTTTGTCATATCGTCTTGCATTTTGGCTTTAGCATCCACATATCAGGGAGACCGGGTGCCATTTGTCTCTTGAGCACTGGCATTTTAAGCAATTTATAAGGTCATCAAGTGCTTCCAGGGCAGAAAACCTCAGAGCTAGTATTTCTGAGCACGTGCTATATGCAGCCATTGTGGAAACGCAGGGGATTCAGTGATGTACATCGACCCTTCATATTGTCTCCTCTATCTAGAATACTTCCCTTGTTCCCTGAACAATTGACTTCTCTGATTATATACACACATATTTAAAGTGACAACCAAATTGTCTGTCCTTGTGGCATTCTTTCTCTTTAAAACTCTTCTGGTTGTAATCCAGTAACCCTCTCTACTGGAAATCTCATGAGTAGAACTGGAGACCAAATAGATTTTTGATGAAGACAAAAACAGCAGATTTACCTGAAGGGAAGAAAGCATAAGCTTCAAGGCCCCTGCAAAAGGCTGGATAATAGTCCCTTAAAGATGTCCATGCCCTAGGACCAGGCAGGGGCATGCATGCCTATAACCTTAGTTATGCTGGAGGCTGAAATTGGGAGGATGGTAGTTTGAGGCAAATAGGGCAAAACAGTTAGCAAGATCCCATCTCAATCAATAAGCTAGACATGGTGGTGGTCATCTGTCCTTCCAGCCACACAGGAGGCATAGATAGAAGGATGACTGTCTGAGATCAGCATCAGAATAAAACATGAAATTCTATTCAGAAAATAACTAGACCAAAAGGATCTGAGGGTATGGCCCAAGTGGTCAAGTTTCTACATAGCAAGGATGAGGCCTCAAATTCAGACTCTAGTATCACCTCCAAAAAAAAAGTCCATGAAATCCCAGAACCAGTGGATTTGTTAGTCAGCATGGCAAAGGGGCTTTGCAAATATGATTAAGTAAAGGTGTTGAGATGGGACAGTACTCTGAATTACCCACGTAGGTCCCCTGTGAGGCCTTACAGGGAGAAGAGTCAAAGTTAGAGAAGATGCACAGATGGAAGGCAGAGTCCAGAGAAGAGAAATGGGTCCTGCAGCTCCATTGGGAGATGGAGGAAGGCTATCAGCCAGGTGACACAGATGACCTTCAGAAGCTGGATTCTCCTGAGAGCCTCTAGAAAGAACACAGCACTTTGTCCACTTGGATTGTAACCCAGTGGAAAGATTGTGGGCTTCTGATCTAACCAGTAACACAAATATGTTTTAAGTCATTAGAATTGTGGCAGAAACTAATGTACAGTCTTCTCTGAACACATCCCTTTCAAGATTCTCAGTGGGACTCCAGAAATGTGTTCACAGAACCATAATTTTTGTAAACTTTGCACAATTAAATATTTCAATTAGCACTAAGTGAAACTCATTTTGTGTGAGCAGCATTGGGTGGCTACAGGCAGAAAAGTAGTTGGAGATCCTTTGGTTTACATTCTTGTAGTTCATCGTCACTTTCAGGCAGCTGCAAGATGATGTTGGAGTGTAAGATATCATTTCCTTGAAGACCCCTAGGGTCCACTGGGTTCAAGTCCCTAGGGAAGGGAGAGCAGTCACAGACTGGGTGTCATCTCATCAGAGAAGAAATAAGTGTCCGCACAGATTGGACAAAAGCAGTCATTCATGAAGCAGAGATAAATTTAAATATAACAATGAATAGACTCTCTGGTTATTTGATAAGCCCACTAAGAAAGAATGAACATATTATATGCACACACTGGGGTAAAGTCGCAGCAGTTTACTGGTACCAGAGAAGATCATCTAAACTCAGTACCCACCTCCAGGAAGGCATTAATGACAAACTGAAAGTGTGCCATGGCTTCAGAATGATATTTATGATAAATCACCAACCATGAAAATGTGCAATGCTCGAAGATATCTATTTATTTATGTATTTAGTGCTGTGATCAAACCTGGTTCTTTTGCATTTCAGATAAGTGATCTACCATACTTAGCCAAGTCCCCAGCTTGCCCTGAGTGGTTAGGATTCTTCTGAGAAAGAAATATGGTACACACAGACTGCGCACCAGTGGCTCAGGCTTGTAATCTTAGCTACTCAGGGGCCTGAGATCTGAGGATCGAGGTTCAGAGCCAGCCCTGGCAGGAAAGTCTGTTAAGACTTTTATCTCTAATTAAGCACCAGAAAACTGGAGGTGGTGCTGTGGCTGAAAGTGGTAGAGCACTAGCCTTGAGCTGAAGAGCTGAGGGACAGCACCCAGGAGCTCAGGGACAGTGCCCAGGAGCTCAGGGACAGTGCCCAGGAGCTCAGGGACAGTGCCCAGGAGCTCAGGGACAGTGCCCAGGAGCTCAGGGACAGGGCCCAGGAGCTCAGGGACAGGGCCCAGGAGCTCAGGGACAGGGCCCAGGAGCTCAGGGACAGTGCCCAGGCTGAGTTCAAGCCCCACAACCAACAGAGAAAAAAAAAAAGGATAAAAGAAATATGGTACACAAAAATGGAGGGATAAACAGAGAACAAAATGCAGCAGTGGTATTCTCTAGACACTTTCTTGAAAATGAACTATACAACTTGTGTGGGGACAGAAGGGTATAATGATTCCCCCAAAAGAATATAAAATATGAAATTAGAAACAGAATAAAATGATTATTAAAAATAGGGCCAAACTTAAAAGGCAGAATCTTCCTGTAGAAAACAAACAAAAAACTCAAGGCTAGTTATTAAAAGGAAAAATTCCAAAGATAAAGACTGGAAGTAAATTAGTGAGTTAAACAGCAAGTTAGTGGAATTCAGGAAGGAGTAGTAAAACAATCAGTATCAGTCATGGGGACTCTCCAGGCCAGGGGCGACACAGAAGGTACAGTGATCTGAATAACCAGAATCAAGCCTGACCTCTGCAGAATCCGAGAAATGGGTGAGAGGGAAACCAAGCATAATCACCAAATTCCTGCTAACTGCATAATTCTTGCTCTGTACCCCCAGCTGGCTTGCTCTGGCCTATTGCAAAAAAACCCACCTACGTGTGGCTTGTGTCCTTAAGTACCCAGCAGATGTGCATATTGGGGGCTGCATTCTTAAGCTCTACAAGCTAGATGCAGAAGCCACTGTGTGACAATAAAGGCTCCTAGCCTATTTGATGGAGTGTTGGGGTGTCTTGTAGGGAAACCGGGGTATTACAGAGGGAAAAACTGGGAAGGAGCAAGGGAAGAGGTGACATCCTGCCTAATGCAACTGTAACGTCCCTATATATCACCTTTATAATAACAAAGAGAAAAACAAAACAACAAAAAATATGGAAGAGATTTCCTCAAGCTTGACCATCATCCTAAACACCTACAGGACATCGTCAAGAGCAAGCTAGTGCAAGCTAGTGACGGTAGATGGGCCCTGAAAGGGTGGGCTCCAGGCATCCTGGAGAGTGACTTGGTTGGGTGAATGGTGCTAAAACTCAGGGAGAAATGGGTCCAATGCTATGGTGGTGAGGCGGAGTCCTGTTGGCTCTAGGACCCTACTAGATAAATAAAACATTTTGCATGAAAGAAATAATTTAGTAAATGGACTTCTGACTCCATGTTTAATTGTGGCTCTGTGTGTGAGAGATACAGAGACTGACACAGACAGACAGATAGTTAGTAAGCCTGGGAATCTCACAAAGCCAGCTGTGAACTTTTTTAAAGAAAAGAAAAAACCTAGGGTCATATTTCAAAGCAGTCAGCCAATCTTGCTTTTGCGAATGTGGGTTTGGATTCCAGGAACACCTGCAGCTATTAATTGATGCTTAATAGCATCTAATAAAACGGTCCTTGTCCTTTGAAGCTTCCACTTAGCGGAAGAGATGGGCCGGATATTTAGAGAGAGGTGGAAGTGTAAAATCCTCGGAGTGTGTGTGAGTGTGGGGGGGTGGGGGTTGCAGATCAGATAAACCCTGTCTGTCTGGGTGGTCTGCAGTTGGGTGAATTCAGAGCAGGCCAAGCCGCGGAGCGGGCCTCCCATCTGCAGGGGGCGCTCGGACTCCGCGGGGCTCGGCCGCTCTGGCCCGGCGGAGGTCCCGCCTGCCTCAGTGGTCCTCCCCCCCCAGCGGTCGCTGAGGAGCCGCCGCCGCCGCCGCCGCTTGGGTCGCAGGTACTTGGGCCGGGGCGGAGGGCAGCACCTGGGCGGGAGCCGCTGACGCCTCGCACGTGCCCTGAGGGCTGTGACGGCCTGCGGAGCCCGGCCTGGGGCTGAGGCCGAGGGCGAGGATGCGACGCCGGCGCCGGCACCTGGGCAGGCCGGCCGGCCGGCCGGCGCGGGCCCGAGGGCGTCCTGGCGGCGGGGGCGGGGGCTCCGGGCCCGGGAGGGAGGCCAGGAGGCCGGGCCTCTTCAGAACGGAGCGACGCTGTCCGCGGGGAGGCGCCGGTGGGAAGCCCCGCGCGACCCCAGCTCGACCCCTCCCGGGGAGGACGGGGCGCGCGGACGCGTTCGCGCCGTCAGCTGGGCAGAACCTGCGGGTCAGGAGCCCACCTGTGAGGCCGACGTGGCCCGTGGCGCTGGGGGGCGTCCCTTCCACGAGGCCTTCCTTGGGGGGTGCTGGGCCTCCGTGCTGTCCCCGAGCCGTTTCCGCTCCAGGCTGGGCCACAGCTCCATCCTCCCCCCCCCCCTTTTTTTTTTTTTTGCTGGTTAATTGGAGAGGAGTCTCTTGGACGTACCTGCCCGGACTGGCTTCGATCCACAAATCTCAGCCTCCTGAGTCGCTAGGATTACAGGCGTGAGGCCCTGGCGCCCGGCCACCACCTAGGCCTTTTGGTTTTAACCTGCAGTGCGGGGAAGAAGCCAGCCGCGTTCTCCCCACGTTTCCCAGCGAGGAGCTCAAGAAAAAGGTCCTTAGTTTTTCTGTAGAACCGTCTGGCTGCACGGCGTAGAGAGTTGACTGCAGATCATCAGGAGGTAAAAATCGAGTAGTAACCCATCTCTTCAGAACATGGGTGTCCAGGAGCTTCTTAAAGAGCTGTACTGTGGTGTGGTGAGGATATTTATGACAGGGTCAACTGTCTGCAGTGTGTATTTCCTATCAGATATTTGCCAACTGATTTAAAATGCTTGCAACTGTAGTTGACTCTTGGCACAACCTTGATAAGTACCAGCTCAATTTACATATAAGGAAACTTAGGCACAAAGAGTCTCCCTTGGCCAAGGTCAGTTTGGCAAAGGATAGTGGGATGTTAGCCTCAGTAAGATTTTTGTTTCATTTTGGTTTGTAGTCCACTAATTTCTCTCAGAGTTAGTGTTCGTGGCAATATGTGAAAGCCCTGTTCCAAGCTACTTTTTAGTTTAAAAGGAGTTTAGTGAGAAAAATGTTTGCTCATTAAGGATTATAGTGATAATAAAATTAAGCATGTGGGAGATACTACATTGAGTACATTATGATTTGAAATAAATGGCTCTGTTTGGTTAACACATTTCATTGGTTTTATGTGTTTCTGGACCCATTTTAGTGAGTTTGCTTTGCCTTTTCAATATTATGGTAACAGTGCCAAAAGGTATCCAAGATTTTCCAAGACTGTAAGTTAATGTTTACAGGAGGTAGGAAAGTCATCGTGCAGTGATGATGAGGTAGATGCAGGGCATGTTATTTAGCACAAATTGAGTTACTTTACTATGAAAGATAAGAGATTTTCACAGTTTCTGACACTATTAGAATGGAAATTGTTATTTACCATTGTGGAAAGAGGTTGGATATAATATGGTTCCAAGTCTCCTAGCCTTTTTTGGATTTAAGGGTTTGCCTATTCAACTAGGCTCTGGTGGCTCATCCCTGTAACTGTAGCTACTCAAGAGGCTAAGATCTGAAGAGCCAGGTCAGGCAGACAATCTCTTTGAAGACTCTTTGAAGAGTCTTTGGAGACTCTTCAAATAACCAGCAAAAAGCTGAAAGTAGAGTGTGACTCAAGTGGTAGAGCATCAGCCATAGGCAAAAAAAGTCAAGAATGTGCCAAAAAAGCAAAGAACAATGAATTTACATATTCAATAGAGCATGGTAGCTCAAGCAAACAGCTGAAAGAAGAGTATGGCTCAAGTGGTAGGGCACCAGCCATGAGCAAAAAAGCCAAGGGTGAGTACCAAAAAACCAAGAAAAGACAAGAGAGAGGGATTATATATTCATCAGAGTATGGTGGCTCAAGCCTGTAACCCTGGCTTTCTGGGAGGCAGAGATTGGAAGCTGCAACCTGTGCATAACAGTTTGAGAGACTCTATTTTAAACAATGGCTGAATACTGTGGCACATGCCTGTTATCTCCCGTGACATGAGGCAGTGCAAATGGGTCAGTTGCAACCTGGTACAGCAGTACCCTAGTCCAAA
Organism: Dipodomys spectabilis; assembly: GCF_019054845.1. NCBI lineage: Eukaryota > Metazoa > Chordata > Mammalia > Rodentia > Heteromyidae > Dipodomys > Dipodomys spectabilis. The sequence continues at coordinate 19,668,244 of NW_024871460.1, forward strand.
AATAACCAGTGCAGGCTGGGAAGGTGGCTCAGTGGTAGAGTGCTTGCCTTGCATGCATGAGACCTTGGGTTCGATTCTTCAGCACCACATAAGCAGAAAAAGCCAGAAGTGCCGCTGTGGCTCAAGTGGTAGAGTGCTAGTCTTGAGCTGAAGAGCTCAGGGACAGGGCCCAGGCCCAGAGTTCAGGCCTCATGACTGACAAAAAAAACCAACCAACCAAACAAACAAAAAAACAAAAAACCAGTGCAAAAAGGCTAAGGGTGTGGCTCTAATGATAGAGTGCCTGCCTTGCAAGCAAAAAACCAGAGTTTAATCTTCAACACTGACAAAACCCACAAAAGTTTACCTACAGTATTCATTCAGCAAGTATGTAAATGCACAGATTGTCTTTTATGCTCAGGTGCTGTTCTAAGCATTGAGGATATACGAGTGACCAAAACAAAGTCCTTGTCTTTTAGAGCTAACATTCCATGGGAAAACATGGGCACCATAAACAAAATAAAATGTTACAGTTAAAATATAGCCAGCTAGGTGGTAATGATTACTGAGAAATAAAAACAAAGCAGTGAGGGGGCCAGGAAATGAGGGAAGGAGCAGAACATGTAAGTGAAACTGGCAGAGTGTGGGACAGCCATGCAGACATCAAGAATAGGGCTGAAGCCCAGAAACTACCAGTCTTGTTGGGTCCGAGCAGAGAGAGGGAATGAGGTTAGACACCTCAGGGCCCTAGTAAAGCTGTTGAGTTTTACTCCAAATGAGGACAGAGGTCATTAGGGGATTTGAGCGGAGAAACAAAGAGATCTGACTTCATGTTTTTGAAGGATCACGTGACTGCAGTGTTCAGAATTGACTGGAAGAGCAAAGATGAAAGCAGAGAGACCAGTTAGGAGGTTGGTGCCATAATCAAGTGTGATGATGGTGGCTCAGACAGGTGCTAGTAATGGAGGTACCATCATCACTCCCTCACAAGACCCCCAGTGCATGCCTGAACCCTTTAATAGTACATAACCTGTGTATAGTACACTATGCTTTTCCTTATATACACAGACCTATGACAAAACTTACTTTACAAATTAGGCCCAGAGATGAATAGCAACAATAAGAACTGTTCTTTATAATAGTACATGTTATGTGACTATCATCTCTCTTAATATATCTTCTACTGTACTTACCCTTCTTGCAGTGGAAGCAGCTACTTCACAGCCTACACGATGAGGTAAAGACCTGAACATAAACACCACAGTGCTGGCCCTGCCACACTTGGTCACTTGATCTGACAACCAAGAACGCTACTAACTGCCTAAAAGGCTAGTAGCAGAGAGGATACACAGGACAAAGCGGTGATTCACGTCTAAGTTAGAACAGAGCTAGATAGCTTGAGATTACATCACCCTGTTCAGACTGGCACACATTCTAAAACTTTCTAGAACTTTCCATTTAATATTTTGACCAGTATTGACCATGGGTGACTGGGGACTAGTGTAGTAAAACCAGGATTACTGTAATATTCTAGGTATAGCTAACAAATTCACTGATGAATTAAATATGGAATGTAAGAAAGAACGAAAGAATGAAGTGTGAAGGTACTGGTAGCTCATGTCTGTAATCTTGGCTACTTGGGAGGCTGAGATTCATGTAGGCTCACAATTTGAAGCCAGCCCAGGCAGAAAAGTCTCTGAGACCTCATATCTGAAGTAACTAGCAGAAAGCCAGGCTGATGGCATGGCTCATGTTGTAGAAAAATGGCCAAACAAGCAAGCCCAGTAATCACAAAGTCCTGAGTTCAAACCAAGATAGCAAAAAAAAAAAAAAAAAAAAAGAGTAAAATGTGACTACTGCCTGAGTTATGAGAAGGATATAGTTGCTGTTCACAGAAATGTCCACTAAAGTATAATTAAAAACCAAAATTTGGTTCTGACAAGACAGAAAATAATTGGTATAGAAGGATATCATATTGGATGATGATATTTTAGATCTACTTGAATTAGCAGTAGGAGACATACTAAAATACAGTGGTTAATTAATTAATTAATTCTGGTCCTAGGGCTTGAACTCTGGGCTTGGGTGTTGTCCCTGAACTCCTTGTGCTCATGACTAGCACTCTACCATTTGAGCCACAGCACCACTTCTGGCTCTTTCGGTGATTAATTGGAAATAAGAGTATCACAGCTGGGCTCTGGTGGCCTACGCTTGCAATCCTAACTACTCAGGAGGCTGAGATCTGAGGATCACGGTCCAAAGCCAGTCCCAGTCCAAAGCCAGTCCCGGCAGGAAAGTCCATGAGACTCTTATTTCCAATTAACCACCAGAAAACCAGAAGTGGCACTGTGGCTCAAAGTTATAGAGCACTAGCCTTGAGCTGACGAGCTGAGGGACAGTGCCTAGGCCCAGAGTTCAAGCCCCACAACTGAAGAAAAAAAAAAAAAGAGTATCCCAGGCTGGCTTTGAACAGCAATCCTCAGATCTTAGCCTCCTGTGTAACTAGAGTGTGTTTCTGGCACCAACATGGTAACTGCAAATACATCCATTGAACCTAGGTTTGTCTTTGCTTTCCTATCTGTCATTTTATAATTCACTATGCACTTCAGGTTATATAGAACTTCTAAAAAAATAGACATTTTACCACATTATTTTCAGTGCCTTAGTGTTTGTCATAAAGCAAATGGCAAAATATTAACTAGTTTTGAGATTGAGAATAAGAATTAGAGGGAAAAATTAGGTGAATCAAAACTAGCAAGCAGTTTTTTCTTTTTCTTTTTTTTTTTTGTTGGTCGTGGGGCTTGAACTAAGCAAGCAGTTTTTTATTGCTAGTGTTCAGAACAAACCCAAACAACTGTTTGCTGGAAAGACATTTTCTGCAGAACAGCAAGAGTGAAAGAGCCATGTTGCTGTTAGAGCTTAAGATCCTTAGTCACTGTTCCCACAATGGCTGGGTAGATCTCTGAGCAGTTTGTAAAAACAGTTTCATGGGCTAGTACCAGTGGTTCATGATTGCCATCCTAGCTACTTAGGAGGCTAAGATCAGGGATCTGGTTTCAAATCAGACAGGGCAAGTAAGTCCATGAAACTCAATTCTAGAAGTGGAGCTGTGGTTGGGCATCAGCATTGAGTGATAGAGCTAAGGGACAGTGCCCAGGCCCTGACTGAGTTCAAGCTCTATTACTGGAACAAAAAAGAAAATAAGACAGTTCCATAGCAGGTGGACAGATTTGTCACCCTGTGCTCCTATTTCTGAAAGATTCACCAGACTCCGAATATGTAGACATAAATGGAGCTGACTTGTCTATCTGCCATTTTAGTAGGAGAGGCTGGGTGTAGGAGCCAGCCCTCATTCATAACTCATTATACTGAAGAAGCAATTAGTTGTGCTAGTTCAGCTTTGCCTTAGAATATTGACATTTCCCTCTCGTCCCATCACTGAGAGGCAGCAAGAGGAAAGTTCTAGCTTTCCCCTTCCCAATATGCAAGTTCTACCTGTAACCCTTATTTTTATCCTTATAGGCTGGGCTAGGAAACTAGAGGGGGAAAATCTGTTCATTTCCTCCAACCGAGAGCCATTTCTAAGCATATACTCCCTGTCCTTGGGTGTCAGAAGGTGCTCCTCCCAAGTAGTTTACCAAAATAGATTACTCAGATCCCAAAGCAGGAAAAGAGCCAAAGGTTCCCTTAAAGCATCAAATACTCCTTGGCTCTTAGATATGAAGCCATTTATTCCCTTGCTTCAGAGTTATCTCATTTTTCCTGTCTAGTGGGGAAAAAGGAAATACCGAATACTCCATATTTTTTTTTCCCCTTTGCTATTCTGGGGTTTGGAATTCAAGGTCTTGCCCTTGCAAGGCAGGCTCTCCTACTTGAGCCACTCCTCTACCTTTTTGCTTTTAGTTAGTCTCAATAGGGTCTTCCTGTTGCTGGGAATGTGGCTTAGTGGTAGAGTGCTTGCCTAGCATGCATATAGCATGCATGAAGCTCTAGGTTTGATTCCTCAGTACCACATAAACAGAGAAAGCTGGAAGTAATGCCGTGGCTTAAATGGTAGAGTGCTAGCCTTGAGCAAAAAGAAGCCCAGGGACAGTGCTGCCCAAGCCTGAGTTCAAGCCCCAGACCCTCCTCCCCCCACCCTCCCCCCAAAATAGGGCCTTGTATTTATGCTCTGGGACTGCTTGGACCAGGACTTTATATTTCCTTAAGTTTTCCATATAGCTAGGATGATGATATGTGCCACTGTGCCCAGATTTTTATTGGTTGAGATGGGGTCTTCCATACTGCTCAGGCTGGCCAGGAGACACAATCTTCCCACTGTACTTCCTGAGTAGCAGGGATTACAAGTGTAAGCCGCTATACCTGGCTGCTGAACATTTTTTTTGTGTGTCCAGTCGTCGGGCCTGAACTCTGGGCCTGGGCACTGTCCCTCAGCTCTTCAGCTCAAGGCTAGCACTCTACCACTTGAGCCACAGTGCCACTTCTGGCTTTTTTCTTTTTGCTTCTGTGGTGCTGAGGAATCGAACCCAGGGCCTCATGCATGAAGGCAAGCACTCTACCACTGAGCCACCTTCCCAGCCCTGATGAATATTTTTTAAAGGAGAAATTAAACTTTATTTCAACTTTGAATTCCAAATAGTCATAGGATTATGATATTAAGGAACTGAAATGAAGCAAAGAAACTACAGAGGCACTCTTGCTGTATGCCTTTACCAGATGCTAAAGTTGCACTATAAGAAATAGGGCCACATGGTGGTGCTATTGTGCCATATGAACATTGTTGTTGTAGCGAAAACAAATAGTTGTGTTATTTGTTTTAAAATCAGGTAACATTGTCACTTATGTGTACTGAAAAGACTGACACAGCAGTGTTCATGTAATATTTTCATTATATGGTTACAGGTTATAAACTGGAAATTTCTTAGGGAGAAAGCTTTTTGCTAAGAATTTAAAATATGGCCAAATTACGTATAAAGACTCTGTAAGATAATAAAAAATATTAGAATAAAAATAAAACATCCTAAGCAACCAGTATTGCTTTTATGAATAATTTTGATTTATTTTAGGCCAATATCTTTTTTTTCTTTTGTGCTGGTATTGGGGCTTGAACTCAGGACCTTGTCTTCTTGCTTGGCTTTTTTGCTCAAGGCTGATCCCACTCACACTTCCTGGAATGGCTTTGAACCTTGATCTTCAGATTTCAGTCTCCTGAATAGCTAGGATTTTAGGCATGAGCCATTGGCACTCAGCATTAAATGTTTTTCCTAAAAGTTGAATTGTAGGTAGACTATGATTCAAACAAGTAATAGCTCAGTAATATAAATATTACCAGATATATATCAGGCATCCTTGAAAACAGATGAGGATTTTCTTGTTATCCCAGAAGTAAGAAATATTTGAAAATAACAAGTCCAGGAATTTAGTCACTTCCTGTGAAGTAAGAAGACATTTCTAAACATTTTATTGTTTTCCCACAAAAGTTTGCCTTGTATGAGATGATTAGAGTCGCCTCTGCATGTGTGTGCTGGATGTGTTTCCTCTAAAGTAAGAGACACACCAGAATTTATTGTTTTTCTGAAGTTTAAAAAGTTCATTTTAAACGAAATGCTTATAATGAGTTAAGTTGCAATGTGAACACTAGATTAATATTTCCCCTAATTTCCTTTTACGAAAGCTTTGCTAAAGTAATTCATTGTGTATAAAAGAATCCTAAGAAACAAACAGTAATTCAGTTTTCTTACTCATCTAGTCTAAGATAGTTTTTGTTTTGTTTTTGTTGTTTAGTTTCAGTGAGGATGAAGAATTGCAAGAATTCAGTAAATTTAGTAAATGCAAGTATTATGCATCTCATATTGTAGCATTTATGTGCATAACAGGAGACAAATAAACATGAATTTGTTCTTTTCATTAAGCTTAGTTCTTTAAGAACATCTACTAAGAAATATCTGATTAACCTAGTTTAATTGGCACATGCACTTACACATAATCAACTGGGCTTTTAAAAAATCACTCAGTTATTCACATATTTCAAATTAGCTTTCTTTACTGTGTTAAAGAAGTTTTAAACTGTTAATTAATTGGTAGCCTTGAATTGAAGAAATCACAAAATTAAGAATTTTGAGCACAACCAAATTAGACTCATCATATTGGAAAGAGCACAAAATATGAACTCCCTACAAATTGAGATATAGAGTAAAAATGTATCAGGGTTGTGAATCATGATTTATCTCAAATTTGCTCTTGTTGAACTTGCATTGTTTTTAGCATTGGAAGTAATGTTTAGAAGATTCTACTTAAAATCTTCCAAGGCTCATCGTGATTCTGGGGCATCCTGAAAGGATGTTATTCACAAGTCCTTTTTTAATTTTCTTGTACTTTCAAAAATAGGACAGCTGTTTTCCTTTTTTAAGAACCCCAAATAACAGTTTGTATATTTTGCCTTTATTTAGGACAGTTCACTCAAAAGATTAGAAATTTGAACCTTAGCCATATGATTGATAGAAATTGACTTCACAGGCCCCTCTAATTCAATATTCCAAAAAGTAAGTAACTAAAGATGTTAAATCGAGCTTAGTTTGAGATGAACTATAGACTCAAATTTTGGAACTTTTATAGAAAACTTTTATAAGAAGTTTTAAAGAATGCACTGTGTCAAGATGGTTGACAAAAGGAAACTGTTGACCTGTCAGGAGTCCTGTGGAACAGGAGGCCAGTTTCCTGGCCACACAGCATATCGGCCGCATCTGCTTACATCCAATACCTGAGAACCTGCTAGGATATTCAGAAAGGGGAAGAAGAGGAAGGAAAAAAACCTGTGCACAAATGTTTGTAGAAGCTTAAATGTAAGAACTGGAGACAGCCAGATGTCCTCTAGTACGTGAACTGTTAAACAGCCAACACCCATGTGATGGATTACTACCCAGAAATAGAAAGGAACAAATAATTAATCTAAAAGCCTGGATAAATCTCTGAAGAGTTGTGCTGAATGGAACAGGCCAATCCTTTGCAAAGGCTCTGTGTAGGGTACCATATTTTCTATTTATGTATCATTCTTGAAGTGCCAGAACTAGAGAAATAGAAGACAGAGTAATGATTTCAGGGGTTAGGAGAGGGTAAGAGGCAAGTAGAGCAGCTGTGACAGAAATGTCCTGTGTCTTCGCTGTGTCGGTGTCAAGATCCTGACTGTGATGTACTAGAAATTTGCAACATGTGACCATTTGGGGGAAACTAAGTAAAGTCCTCAGGATCTTTCTATATTTTATCTTACATGTGAATCTACAGTGATCTAAAGAAATAAAAGGTTCACATGATATTCAGTATATACTCTTTGGAAATGAACTGTATAATTTGTGGATAGAGACAGAGGACAAAACTGGAAAGCAAAGGAAGGGCTGACATTGTCCAAAAATGAAATGTACTCATTACTTGACTTATTAAATGGTAACCCACTCTGTGCAACACCTTAATAACAAATTATATTAAATAAATAAAAGGTTTACTTAAAAATCTCTAGTTCTTTTTATCCCTTGAACAATAGTTAATACACATTCTGAGTTTTATTTACTTCATTACTTGGGAAAGTTTAGGTTTTTAGTGATCAAGATCTGATGGAGGTTGTGGAAATTTCTTTTGACTTGGTTTCTGATTTAGTCTAATGTATTTGTATAATATTAAATAAGAAGGAATTACAGAATTCTGTAATTTGATCAAGTGTGTTTTGTGACCAGGCCTCTGCATATCAAAAGAAAAGGGCAGAAGCATAGTTTTTCTTGTGGAAAGCAGAACATTAGGAATACTTCATTATTAGGAATACATGGGGATGTAACTATATGGTGTCCGTACTCTTATGTCCAAATACAAAGGAGAACATTTCATTATGTGAATTCTGTTGGCCTTCACATAACCCCTTCGCTCTCTTTTTAACTTGAAATTGGGGCCATTTCATGTTGCCCTAGTTGTGAAGACTCGCTGTGGTGGTCAGGGTAAGAGGTGGACAAGGACTCTGCTTTAGATAAACTCAGAATATTTGTCCAAGAACATTGAATTTAGAGAATCCGTGATGACAAGTTTGTCTAGATTGCTGTTACAGAACCAGGAAACCAGGAGGCAGCTGAGGAGAGTTGTTTTATGTGCCATCACATCTTTGCCTTAGGCACTGGTTCAGTTGTGGGCATAGACCTTAACATCCAGTATCTCAGCCACCCCCCCATCCTCTCCCCCAGGTCCAGTGTAGCCCCAAAGCTCCCTAGGGTGCCTCATAAGGTGCCAGTAGTCATTTCCCTGTGTAAACTAAATGTATTTGATAACTGACAACGAATGACCAGTAAAAGGTCAACATGCATCTCAACCTGACCGTGAATTTTAGAGTTTGTACTTTATATCCTACTCCTTAGCGTGGCACATTTGAGGCAGGCACACAGTAAATGTTTGTTTAATGACTTAGTGTTGCTTTGTTGTGACTCATGCTTCCTGGTGTGACCTCTTTGCACAGTGCCTCCAGACAAGAGTCGGGTGGGTGTGCAGGGTGTTCTTGTGGTCTCCAGGGCATAAAGGGCCAACCCATGTGGGCCCCATAGATGCGTGAGTCCGGGGTGACAGACACGCTGTGTAGGAGTGACACGGGCGAGGTGGAGAAAACAACTAGATTGGGCCTGATTTTCTTCCACACTGAAAAGATAGGGGAGAGATTTAAGTATTTGTGTTCCAGACAGATTAGAAACATTTTTATTTAAGCAAATCCTGTTTTGTTTTAATATAAGTTATGGCTGATTTTGGCACCAACCCTCCTCATTTTTGTCTTTCCTTTTCTTTGTCTTTCCTTTCTTCCTCCCTCTCCCTCTCCCCATCTCCCTCCCCTTTCCCTCTCCCTCTCCCTCTCCCTCCTTCCATTATTTGCCAACACTGGAGCTTAAACTCATGGCCTTGTGCTCTTGCTTGGCTTTTTCACACACGGCCAGTTCTCTACAACTTGAGCCATGCCTCCAATTCCCAGTATTGTATTTCTAAAAATGCTTTTGTGAGAGGCTGGGGGTGTGATTCCATAGTAAAGCACTTGAATAGCATGTGGAAGGCCCTGGGTTTGATCTCTACCACTGCTCAATAAATAAATACAATAAAATGCTTTTGTAGACTAATTTGGCGGCTGGCCTCCATGTACCTTGTGAAGAATTATGCATTGGGAATTCCAAACAGTGACTGAAAATGATCTTCAGAGCCTTGTTTGTTCCTTACTGGTGGCACATAATTTGGCTCTTTACTTCCCTCCTGCTGCTCCTGCTTTGCCATTTGTGGCTCATATCAAGCCTTCTGCTCTCTTCACGATCACAAGTCGCTGCCTTGGCCTAGGTGTCTAGAGACCGCGCCCAGGCCCCACTGGCCTACCCTGTGTAACAGAACAGCTCGTTCTTTACGCCACACCTTGGTTGTAACTGATTTTTTTAAATTGTAGATCCTTGCTGGTACATTACTGGATATTTTTGTTGCACCTTGTTAAGAATTGAACTAGCTGGCTGAGTGACCACTGAAGTGCAAAGATCTAATCTTGCAGCCCACGTGAGTATTTGCTACTGTGGACTCCTCAGTGTGGGAGACCTACAGCTTTGATGGAGAGGAGTTCCGTCTGCCCCTGTGCTCATTAAATGTGGGGTGAGGTTGGCAGCTCCTCAAGGACAGAGAAACTGACAAGATTTACCACACATACTCTCACTCAGTAAGCAGACAAGAAAGGCTTGTGGTCATACTGAGCTGACATTTACAAAATCCCAGTCGGCCAACCACAAGCATTCTTACAGCACTTGAATAAAAACTTCAAGAAGGCTGCTTTTTAATGTCTCTTCTTACGGAATCTAGAATCTATTCTAATTACAAAATCACTTGGTATGTGGTATTTTATTTTTTTAAATGTTGTCCCTTTTTTGGTGCAATCCAGTGAATACTATAGTGGAACATAAGGAGATTATCCTCAAGAAAAGTTCTTAACTGATTTATTTAGGTGAGTGTTGTTGTTTTTTTCTTCCAGTACTGAGAGCTCTTGCTTGCTCACAGCTGGCATTCTACTACTTGAGCCACCTGGCTCCTTTTTTTTTTTCCTGGTCTTGGGACTTGAACTGAGGGCCTAGGTACTGTCCCTGAGCCTCTGTGTTCAAGGTTAGTGCTGTACCACTTGAGCCACAGCTCGACTTCCAGCTTTTCTGAGTAGTTTATTGGCGATAAGAGTCCCACAGACTTCTTGCCCAGGCTGACTTCAAACTGCGATCCTCAGATATCAGCCTCCTGAGTAGCTAGGATGACAGGTGTGAGCCATAAGCACTTGACAACCATCTGGTTTTCTGCTGGTTAATTGGAGATAAGAATCTCATGGGCTTTTCAGCCCAAGATAGCTCCAAAACGCAATCTTTAAAATTTTACCCTCCCAAGTAGATAGGATAATAGGTGTGAACCACCAGCACCAGGGAATAATTAGAGATTTATTATTATTTTTAATCTAGAGCCAGGTATGAGAGTACATGCCTGTCATCTAGCAATTGGAAGGCTGCAGCAGGAGGATCATGAGTTTGAGGTCAGCTGATGTTACATAGGGAGACCCTGTTACAAAGCAATCATTATTTAATTGAGAATCTACACTTTATTTTACCTTGACCTCTGTAATTGGTAATTAGGGGCATGATTTACTTCACATGGGATTGGCCTTAACAGCTTCTGCTCACCCTTCACTTCCACTGAGCCATAATGTGCTCTGCGTCCCTCACAGGCCGTCCCTACCTGCCGCTGTTCCAGATCAGCCTCTCATCTGTTCTTGCGTAGACTGTACCACCAACCTGCTGTTGGACGTCTCCTGTCCAACCCTCCATATTGCCTCACCTCTTTCTAATTGACTAATGGGATCATCCATGTCCTTGGCTTAAAATCCTACAGTGACCTTCACTGAAATTTCAGAATAATAAACTTTACCTTTCTCAGAGGATTCATAAAAAGCCTCTATTCAATGTCTGGCTCAGAACAGGCCCTCAGAATATGCAACACCCCTCCTCCCCCAACCTGAGAATCCATGACAGTAGCAGAGAGAGCTCTGGTGTGAGGCAGTCCAGGGCTAGAGGCCTAAGACTGTGGTGTAAAATCAGACTGAAAAGAGAAAGGACCCCAGAGCATTGCAGTCTCCGAAGCCATGGTTCTGCTTTCTTGAATCCCATGGAAGTTAGGCATAAGAGTATTAGTCCAACACCCAGTTCCATTAATGTTCCAGAAAGAAGACCACTTAAAAATGTAAGCTGACTTGCCTGCCTGTAACTAAGCTTTTTTAACCTTAGAGTCAGAGAGGCAGCCTATAAATGCATCAATCTCTCCCTGTCCCTTTGTGTTTGCTCTTCCGTTTCCTAGTGAGAATTCCTGTAACAGACTTTACCTTTTTCTTAAATGAACCGAGGGGAAGAATATGAGAGCTTTTGTTTGCACATTGGTAAAACAGAATGTCCTGAGGCACACTAGTGGCCAGAAGTATAGCGAAAGGGATAAAGATGAACACATGAGCAGGAGAGGTGGAGTATACAGTGCACACCATTGTCCTGTTCCCAAGCAGACCTCTCCCTCCCTCACAGTCTGCAGACAGGGGAGTCTGCCAAAAAGCATAATAGGGATGAACATAACAGAATAGGGTTAATACTATAACAAAGAAGAATTGACATTGATTTAATGATATTTCCCGTTTTTAAAATTCAGTTTACTTTTTTCTTTTTACAAAATCCTATTGAGTGTCAAATAAGGCAGGTGATATGTGCAGGTAGTTTCAGTTGCCATATGGAATATCTCAAATATGAGAAGAAGCAAATAAATCAAAGAAAATTACTTTGTATTAAAATTTGAATGTCTGCCAGCAGTAGCATTTACACACACCCACCCCCCCCCCCACACACACACACTCACAAACCCACACCACAAACAGTTCTTTAAAGTTTAAAGATTGTATATTCCTGTCTTCTAATAGTGTAATAAACTTAAGTCTCTCAATCTTTTTACATAAGATGAAATAAAATAGTTTTGTAGCATTTTAATCTTGACCCAACAGATGTGAAGAAAATAAAATATTTTAATGGAAAATAAAATGTAATCGATAACTTTACTATTATTCCTGTTTAGGAAGGTAATTTATTGTAGGTGAGTAGCCAAGAGGAATAAGAAATAGAACTTTCCTTGTTTACTTCATTGTCTTGGCTTCCTTTGGCTTAATCAGATCTTACCTTATATTTTTATTACAGGTTTATTTCCCCCACTGCGTCACAGCAATGTCCTACGTTTTTGTAAATGATTCTTCTCAGACTAATGTGCCCTTGCTACAAGCCTGTATTGATGGTGACTTTAACTACTCCAAGCGGCTTTTGGAAAGTGGCTTTGACCCAAATATTCGTGATAGCAGGGGCAGGACAGGCCTTCACCTCGCCGCAGCCCGGGGGAATGTAGACATCTGCCAGCTGCTGCATAAATTTGGTGCTGATCTGCTGGCCACAGATTATCAGGGAAACACAGCTCTTCACCTCTGTGGCCATGTGGATACAATACAGTTTTTAGTTTCCAATGGACTGAAAATTGATATTTGGTAAGTTCTTTGTCGATTTTGAAATCTAGGTCTTTCTTCTCATTAGTCTTTCATTCCGTGATCTAATCTCAGAGACTACTCATTGTTTCCTCATTGATCAATTGAAATGACAAGTTCAGAAAGGTGTGGAAGACAGTGAAATCTTGTTAGGTGAGTGCAGAAGCTAGAGGCTGACTTCCAGATCTATGCTGAGGTAGTGCAATTCTTTCCTATAAGAATAGTAACTAGTTTAGTGTGAGACAATAAAGAAGCAAAGAACTAACAATTGTTGAAAATATACTTCAAGCTAGACCATGCTTACTAACGTTAGTTTATTTTATTCACACAGTAAATAGCTTTTGCTATAGTTGTTGTCTTTATTTTATGCATGAGATCTTTGAGAAAGAAGTCACACAGTTAATAAGGGACAGAGCTAGAATTTGAACCTGGTTTCGCTGACTCCAGAGTTTGTGTGCCTTCTGCCACATAACAGGCCAATGTCATAATTTCTCTGGGGTCCAAAGTCCTTTATTGACTAAACAGTGTGAGGAAGTCATGGAGTTTTTTGTTTGATTTGGTGAGATCCAATTTCTTGAAAAATGTCACGCTACCTTTAAAATTGAGCTCAACCTATAAACAGCAGTTATATATTGCCTGGTTTATTGTCTCTAATGCCCCTGAGTCTGAAAAAGATTTGACTATTACAGGATAGAATGGGGCAGAAATTGACTGTAGGACTTGATATGAGGGGTTTTGTCCTGTTATGGATGCTAAGTAGCTAGGTAAACCGAAGCAATTTTCTTTTAAATTCTTAGATTTCTTTATTAAAGAGGGAATCTAGAACTAGATTTCTCTAATTAATCTCCATGATGGTCTTATTTTCCTTGCTTGCTATTATTTATTCATTCTTTGACCTTTTATTTTCTTTTTCCTTGTCCCTGGAAAGAAAAGAAATACATTAATTCAAAAGTCAGCTTCTGGCTTGATTTTTGGCTCTGCTTCTACTTCTCATTTTGTGCTATTGGTCCCATCTTCTCTTTGCTGAGATCTACACTAACAAGTGTAATGCTGTACACTTGCCATCATGACCTCTTTATGTTTGTGTTTGTTTTTAAGCAATCATCAAGGCGCTACCCCTTTAGTTCTGGCGAAGCGCAGGGGCGTGAATAAAGATGTTATCCGATTGCTAGAATCCCTGGAAGAGCAGGAGGTAAAAGGATTTAACAGAGGAACCCACTCAAAACTGGAGACTATGCAAACAGCTGAGAGTGAAAGGTACTCAAGATACTATTTTTAAGGGTATACATACATGAATTTTTATTTTAAAATGAAAATACTCATTTTCAGAATATTCTAGATTAAATATATTCAAAATGTAAACCCACTTAAGAGTGAGATATATCATCTTATTCATGGTAGACTAATTGTTAGAACATAGACAAAAATAACAAATGCTGGCAAAATATAGAAGTAAAAATCTTTTAAACATTGTGGGATTAAAGATTACTAAGTCCATTATAGAGAATTACTAAGTCCATTATAGAGAACTTACTCAAAACTGAAATTAGATATATGATACAGCAAACTCATATCTGGGTATATACCCCAAGAAAATGAAATAAAAATATCAAAGAGATAACTACATACCCTTGTTTACTACTTACTACATTATTCTAAATGGTTGAGACATATATATTCTTCTGGGGTTTTTTCCCTTTACACCACTTTATTCTTTTTTAAATATACATTTTTTATTGTAAAGATACTGACTGTGTAGGGGGTTAGTTACATGAGTAAGGTAATGAGTACATTTCCTATGGAGCATTGTTACCCCCTCCTTTGTTTTTCCCTACCATGCCTTTCCTCCCCACCTCTCCAACTCCTCTCCCTCACCCAAAATTGTAAAGTTCATTTTCAACATAGTGTCTTGTTCAAGATACTATTTTTGAAGGGGCAGGCCACTAAGTACTTGAATATTTTGTGGTTACCTTGGAAACTTTTTATTCCTTTGTTCTTAAGTGCAAGGTTTTGATACTGTCTTTGAATTCCATTAAAGGTCTCTAGGGTTCCAGATTACAGTTGGGAAACCATTGACAGAAGTACTGTGTGGGCACAGGCACGTAGTACTGTTAGTCTTCCGCTGTACAGCAGGAGAGGGAGTTACCCTCTGAATATGAGGGAAGGATCAGGGCTTGAGAAGTTTAAGTACAGGTCACAGAAAAAAATGGAATTTCAGAAAAGGAGGGAAATGACTGAGAAATCAGATAATACTAGGAAGATGGAAAAGGTGGTTGCAAGGGTAGAAAACTATAGTGTTGGGAAATAAACACAAGAGGGGAAGCTAAGAGTACCATATGAGTGAAATCACTCATTGAAAATGACTTTCACATCAAGTTGAACTAGTGAAATTTAGGCTCTAAATATTTTATCACTTTCATCTGGAAGCAGCAGAGAAAACACTTCAGAGGGCTCCAGAAAGGTGCCAGCTATCTTTTCTCCTGGCTTCTCTGGCTCAACAGGTAAAGTCAGTAGGGCTGACCTAGTTTGTCATAGCATAGAATTTGGTGGCCTGCCATGGACTTTCAGCCTCCAAGTTATGCAGTGAGATGAGAAGCATGATGAACTTACCGTGAATAGTAGAATATAGATGAAAGAAACAAGGACCCACATGAGCTGTTAATCAAGCATCGGGGAGATCAGGACTCAGATTTAGGATCACGTAGACCACTGGGATCATTAGTTCTGTGAGTTTGAAATGGAATGGCTTTTATAGCTCACCTTTCATCTGATTCCTTTGTTCTGGTGAGAGCCTTCCTTCTTCATGTGCTGGTTGGTGTATTCCTGAGCACCAAGCTTAGGGCTTGAGCCGGCTCCCCTTCAAGCTTAGATTTATTTTGCTTAGCTACTTTAAAGCACTTATATTATCTTAAGCAGATGGAAGGGTTTTACTCTAAAATGGTGCATTCTTCTTAGGACTTAGGATTGGGAGCTGGCAAATACATGAAGTAAATAGAAGTCAGACTCATCCGCCAACCTTTCTTCCCTCCTGTGTATATCAGGCTTCTGACCAACAGTCAGAGAGCCACAGGCAATTGAATATCTTGGAGTTAACTCTTCTTCGTAAAGACTATGCTCCTTCAAAACAACTTGTTTTCATCTTTCTATCAAATTATGTGAACTTACTTTAAGTTTTGTGTTTGTGTGTGTGTGTACACTTGTACTCAGGTACTTCTGCCCTTACCTCAGCCTTTTTACTCATGATTGGCCCTTTGCCATTTGAACTATCCCTCAAATTCTGGCTTTTTCTTAGGTAATTGAGGATAAGAGTCTTACAGATTTGTCAGCTTGGGCTGGTTTCACACCTCAGTCCTCAAATATCAACCTCCTGAGTAGCTAGTATCACAGGTGTGAGCCAATGACAGTCAGCTACTCTAAGCCTCCTTTTTGTTTGAACTATGAAAAATGTCCAAGAATGTGTTTTTTCTTAGTGTAGTTTGGAGACTTACTTTGTTAGTAGCCAGTTTCTTGATCCCTCTTTTATCAGAAATATACTTTTGCTATGTTTCAGTCATGCTTACTTATTAGCTAAAAAGTGACTCCTTGTTTGAGTAGTCCAGTATCAGGTATTTATTATTCCTACTTTTTCCCCACATACTTATCATTTCACTTCAACATGAAATTTTTTTTGCTTATAGCTTTGTGTGAAGCCACTTCTTCAAAAATTCAATTACTGGAGTTGGAGATCTGGCTCAGGTGGTAGAGGTAGGGTGTTAATTAGCCACTGAACGAAAGCATCAGACATGGAGTTTGGTTCTGGTCTTGGACAAAAAATAAAATAGATTATTAATACATCTATTTCCTGGTTTTCTGATCTTGATGTTACCCGTTAGTGTCATGGTTCAGCATAGTAGATGATGCTTAAATTAAATTTAAAGACATCTTTAGAAACCCAAACCAAATGGATTATCACTTCACAGATGGTAGGATAGCTGTAATCCAAAAGATAGGATGAGAATGTGGCTCGGTCATGGAGCCTTTGCCCGACATGCATGAGGCTCTGAATTTAATCCCTAGCATTGCAAGTGGAAAAAAACAACAAAACAATGACAAAAAAGACAGATAGCAAGACCCTCAACCATTGCTGGAGGATATAATGCAGTGCAGCCATTTTGGAAAACAGCCTGACATTTCCTCCAAAGGTTACACATGGAGCCACCATCTGACCCACAATTTTATTTCTAGGTACACACCAAACAAAACTGAAACACTGTGTTCACACAAAGACTTCTGCCCAGATGTTCACAGGACCATTGTTCATATAGTCCAAACGTGGAAACTGCCCAAATGTCCATCAGCTAATGAAAGAATTGACAATGTCATCTGTTCATCAAGTGGAATATTATTCCACCTTAAAAGGGTTGAAATACTGATGGATATTGAAAACATGCCACATGAGAGAAGCCAGTCTCAAAATGCCACACAACTGTGCTTTTGAAGGTCCAGAGTAGGCAAATTGAGAGACAAAGTAGATATAAAGGTTTCTGGTGGGGGCGGGGGGGAGGGGGGGATGCATGGGGCAGAGGAGTGCCTTATGGTATAGACTTTCTTATAAGAGATGATAAAAGTGTGTTGGAATTAGTGGAGCTGGCTTACAACTTTATGATCACTAAACCCACTACATTTCATAGTATAGAAAGATCAGTTTTATGACATGGATCATATCCGTAAAACAAGTAGAGCAAAAACCATAAAGGGCTTGGTTAGCACATGGCATGGCTTAACTGTGTGATGGGCTTTTATAGAGCAGAAGATAAGGCAAGGTCTTCAATGTGTGAGCTACAATGCTTTCCTTAGAATTCCCCAAGTTGTAGCATAATTTCTGTGTGAAAAATATTTCCCCATTCCTGCATGTTATCTTAAGTCTAATTTAGCTTTTTTAAAAAATTATGTCGACATGGGATGATAAAGACAGTGAGGATAATACAGGTTTAATACACACACCCAGAAGCACCCCCACCACTACCTCTAAACCAGAGTGAGCTGTGCCCTGAACAATAGGAAGTGTTTTACTGGATGAAATTGCTGTCCAGAATTTTGATTAGCAGAGCTCATAAAGCTCCTAGAGAATGCTTGCGGAATTCTTGTTTTATACCTATCATTTGAGTGTACTGAGAGCATGTCAGCATTGCAGACTCAGTACATTTCATACAGCTCAAAAGAAACCTGTCTTGCACCCCCGTATTTACAGTTTCACTTACCATCTGTCTTATTCTGGACTTTTCTATATTGTATATTGCCACATTATTCTCTTACTCAGAGAATAGACATTTTTTAGTGTGAAAAGAACATGGATGTTGATTTCATTGTGCACACCGAAGGTTGGAGGAAAATGAAGAGGTTTCAGAAGGGTGGTAATGAGCTTGTATAACCAATGGATAGTTGATACATATGATTATGGTCTTTGTGGCTTTAATTTAAATGATACCCTGTTGTTGGACCTGCCTGTTGTGACATAGCTGAGTGCTAATCCCTTAAAGCTTCCAGTGTATGACCATGTGTCCTTCCAAATACCGAAGTCAGACATCTTATTTGTCTCTTTCTGGTGGTTATAATTCTATTGATAATGTTCGGAAAACCAAAATCATCATCTTATAATGTTTATACTACTATATTTTCAGCTAGATTCAGTCTTTATGCAGAAAAGAAATAACTCATTCTGAATTATTGTATAACAGAAATAAAGCCAGTAGGAGAAAACTCTTCAGAATTCTCAACGTCTAGACCAGTCCATGTGTACAATGAATGAGGAATAAGCTTCCACTATACTTAAAGAATCCCTCAGATTATTAAACTTATAAAAATTCCTCTTTTACTTCTACATTTTTTAATGATTTCTAAAATGTACACCTGTTTTCATTTATATGAATTCTTGAATTTTATTTTGAATCTCCTAAGTTTAAAATAAAATATATTTGGCTTAGTATATTGACAGAAACTGCTCATTTGACCTATTTTAAAACTTCTGTGTGGGGCTTCTTGTGTACCATTTTTAATTCTAATTTGACTGCTGGATACTAAATGAAGGTCCATCATTATTATGGTTTTATCAGTTTATTGTTTAAGGTAGATTGTCCCATTACCTGTGGATCTCTAAATGGGCACCTGGGTGAGTGAGAGCATCATTATAAGCTAGTTTTCTTCTTGTAAGTGTTGCATTGTAAGATCCGCCTTTTCTAAGTAATATAACGGCTCTCGTTTCATAGTTTTGAAGTGGTAAAGTATGCCCTTTCATGTCCTTCTCTTCTCTCTCTCCTACAGTGCCATGGAAAGCCATTCTCTACTCAATCCCAACCTACAACAAGGTGAAGGAGTTCTTTCCAGCTTTCGAACCACATGGCAGGAGTTTGTAGAGGATCTGGGCTTCTGGAGGGTCTTGCTTTTGATCTTTGTCATTGCTTTGCTGTCTCTGGGCATTGCTTACTATGTTAGTGGGGTGCTGCCCTTTGTGGAAAACCAGCCTGAACTGGTACATTGAAGGAGGTCATGGGAGATGAAGAAAAGACCTGTTTCCTGGCTCCCAAAATTAGTTCTGTTTCTCAGAATTTTTCTTAGTTTAAGGCAGTGAGGACTGTACATTTTTGTTTTTGCATTTTTATTTACTATGACCCTGTGTAAAAGAGAGTTGTTCATTTGAACTTCAAGTGTGAGTCAAGTTTATAGTCAAGTATACTGCATCCTCATGTTACCTCTGGAGGAAAGTTCCCCGTAGCATTGCTTGATGTAATCATAGTAACTAGTAGCTGAAGAGTAGTGACCATACCCTAATGTAGGACCAGTTGACATACCCAAAAAACAAAAGAGTTTCTTGGATGATTCAGGTTTGGTTTTAGTTCAATTTTTGCAAGAACCTCTTTTCTCTTTATTTACTTTCTATATAGCAAATAGTATCATTAAACTATTTGGTTTGTTCTAATATTAATAATTTAATTAAATATTTCTTTTTGTCAGTTGTGGAGCTTGAACTCAGAGCCTGGGCACTATCCCTGAGCTTTTTTCTTGCTCTAGTCTAGCGCTCTACCATTTTGAGCTACCATGCCACTTCTGGTTTTCAATTGGAGATAAGAGTTTCACAGACTTTCCTGCCTGGGCTGACTTCATACTTAGATCCTCAAATCTCAACCTTCTGAGTAGCTAAAATTACAAGCACGAGCCACTGGTGCCCGGCAATCATTTAATGTTCTAATATTTTCTAATTGAGGCACAAACCCTTTGAAAATAAGCTATTTTTTGTAGTTTTAGGGTAATTTTGACTTGTTGCAAACTGCTTTGTTAGTATCTGTGAAAAATCAGCTGAGAAGTTTGCTTCAGTCACTTCTCCATTTCCCCTTGTGTTTATTTTAGAGGCATCCTATTCATCAAAAATAGTCATGAAAATACTTTTTGTACTGAATAGTTTGCAGGGAAAAATCATTCTGATATTTAACCGTCAGCGTAATTCTTCAGTACTATTGCAGTTCAAGAATCAGTTCTCTAAGCTGGCTGTGTTGTCACAGCTTCATCTTATTTATTTCATGTGCAGCCCTGCTGAGAGGCTGGAAGGGCTTCTGCCCGTGCATATTAGTAATCTTTGACAGCAGGAGTGGTTGAAGTGTTTTTGAGCCACCTGCCTGAGCAGCACTGTGCTGGGTGTCATAAACTCTACAAATGGTAACATTATGTAAGTTGGAATCTGGCCCCAAACTGTACTGCAGCTCTCAGCAGTGTGCTTGAAGGCCTTTTTGTTAATGACTCTATCATGTATAAATCGTGTTCTTAGGTTAGTAGAAAAGAATATTTAAACTTAATAATTGTTCGTTGAATAAAGTCTGAAAATTAGAGTGAAAATTTGTGTTTTTTTAGAACAAAGTCATCTAAACCACTGCTAATAGGTTTGTTGCTAGAATTAGAAATCATAGAGTACAAGTGGTATTTCTGTGATTCTTTTTTGCTTCTTGATCTTTTTCTCCTTTGTATCTAGTGTCTGATACTGAGGCTTTTTTCTTCCATGTGCTTTTATTGTATCTTAAAGAGATGTTTTAAGGTATCTGACTAACTGCTTCAGGGTCAGCTTGCATAGTCTTGCTTTTAGGTTAAATGCACAAAATCAATCATGCTTGGTGTGAATACAGAATGAATAAGTGAATAAACAAATATATATGGTTTTAGAGTGGAGAACACTGGGACAGAAGTTCAAAGTACGCTTTGTAATTAGCTTTGTAAATCTAAACAGATGCATGATTGGCCATTTTTTAAAGATTAGTTTTTCCTTTAAATTCTTTTTTTTTTGGGGGGGGGGGTCCGGTCATGGGGCCTGAACTCTGGGCCTGGGCGCTGTCCCTCAGCTCTTCAGCTCAAGGCTAGCGCTCTACCACTTGAGCCACAGCACCACTTTCCAGCTTTTTTCTTTTTGCTTATGTGGTGCTGAGGAATCGAACCCAGGGCCTCAGGCATGCAAGGCAAGTGCTCTACCACTGAGCCACCTTCCCTAAATTCTTATTTCTTTGTATTTTATTCTCTGCATTCATCATTCAGTAATATCACCAATAAATGTATTTATAAATCCTTAATCACAATCTATTTCCTTAGTGTATTTTTTTGATGGTACTAGGATTTGAACTCAGGCCCTTGTATACTTGCTAGTAAGGTACTCTACCACTTGAGTATGCTACCAGCTAGCCCTTTTTTGCTCTGGTTATTTTTGAGATAGGTTCTCAGCCTTTGCCCCGATTGGCCTATACCACAAACCTACTTATACTTCCCACTGTAGCTAGGATGATAGCAATGCATCACTCCGCCTGGATTTTTCTACTGAGATGAGGGCTAATGAATTGGAGCCATCTCAGCCTCCCCATCTCAGTCACGATGCCTACCTATTGGCTGAAGATGCGGTCTCACAATCTTTTTGCCCAGGCCTATCTAGGAGCAACTGCTGCTCAACAACTAGAATTACGGTTCTGAGCCACTGCTACCTGGCTCTTAATGCCTTTTAATTTCAGGATTTATAATGGATTACAGTTGACTATTTTTAAAAAAAAATCCAACTTTGATGTAATAGATACACAGATTTGCATGTATGAGTGCCTCACAAATACTGTGAACCTAATTTGAGTGAATTGTTTTTGTAGATTTAAAAGTGCCACCAAGTATTGTGGTTAAGCACCTCCCAATTAGGCAAGTCACTAACAAGCCTCTCTCATTGCATCCTTGCATGGCCTAGGGCATGCCTGTCCCTATTTTATAAAATGAGAAAACTGACATGGGCACAGGGAGGGATCAGTGACTCATCACACAGGTAGGCTGAGGAGGGGTGTTTTCAGGTCGAGGCTCTCCCCCCAGTTACGTTTGCTCTTTCCTCCCTCCCCACTGTTTGTCACGAAATTGGCCGTGGTACTCTATCTAGAGCTTCGCCAGCTGCCTTCTCAGCAGGCGTTACTGAATCTTCCATTCCTGTCCCGATGGTCTTTCCTCTTCCTTTATTGCACCATGTTTACACATTTCCCCTTAGTAGAACCCTTCACGTTCAAACTCAAACCCTGGCATGTTCAGACCTTCCCTAGTTGATTGTGGACTGCTCCCTTGTTTCTGCCACTTTATACAAACTCTGTGATTCTATTCATTTTACAGTTCTTGATGTGTTTCTGCACAAGCTTGCAATTTATTTGTCTCTAATGAGAAGCTTCATGAAAGCAGGGCCTTAGCATCTATTTTTACAGCTGCAACTATCTGTCAAAAGTGCATGGTGTACGCTCTTTGGACATAAACACTGATAGCATCACTTGCTTACCTGTGACTGCATTTTAAAAGTTTCAGATTAAATAGCTTTTTGCTTTCATGTATTGTCCCCTGGCCAGCTGCATGGGTGCATGTGTGTTGGTCTATGTCACACAGCGTGTTGGCCATTTGGTGGATAAATGGTTTAGGCTGGTACCATGTTGCTCCTTTTTTAAGTCACACACAGGTTTCCACCAGCATCTCCTGCCTCAACTTCACCGCTCAGTGGAGAAGCCCAGGAGCAATAGCCACCTTTTCTTGTTACTTCAGTTTTGGTTTTTGTTTAAAATTGGCCTCTGCCTTTGACTTGTGAAATTTTTTTATATATGTATCAAAGTACTTACAGCTTCAGGAACCAATTCCAAATCAAAGCAGCTTCAACCACAGAAAATGTATCAGCTTATGTCATTGAAGTCCAACAGTAAGGTAGAGACTTTAAGGGTGTACTCGAAGGACTTTAGTTTTCCCAGGCTTTGGACTCTGCCATCCTGTCATCTGCATTTCCCATCTAGTTCTGAAAATGTTCAGGCATTATATCCACATAAAACCATGTAAAGAAGAATCCATTTCCCCAGGAGGCTTTGCTGTGAAACCTCTAGCAAAAATTTGTTGGCATTACATTACGTACCATTTCTCAGCCACCCAGTTCTGTGGACCAGTTGGCTTAGGCCAGGATTGCAGGGTTAGTGAGCTAGTTATTGGTGGGGGTGGTAGCGTTCATGACTACTTGGACTGGTGGTTTTGAAAGAAATTGGCAGTAGGCAGAGATCATAGATGTTTTATGTCCCACAGCACTTGGGGACAGCTCAGTACAACAAAGAATTGTTCCTCATCCCACATGATTCTTGAGTACATTCATGTATTAAGAAAAAAAATTCACCAGGCTCCAGTGGCTCATGCCTGCAATCCTAGCTAATTAGGCAGAGACTGGAAGGATTACTGTTCCAGGTCAGCCCTGGTAGAAAAAATTGGGGAGACTCAAAAATTACCAGCAAAAATATGGCTGGAGACATGTCTAAAGTGATATAGCACCAACCTATCAAGTGTGAGGATCTGATTCAAACTCCAGTACTGCCAAAAGAGAAAAAAAACCTTTTGCAGTTGTCTAAAACTAATTTCCATTTTACTTTTTTTTTTTTTGACCAGTCCTGAGGTTTGAACTCAGGCCCTGGGTGCTAACCCTGAGCTTCTTTTGCTCAAGGCTAGTGCTCTATAACTTGAGCCACAGCTCCACTTGCAGCTTTTTTGGTAATTTGTGGAAGATAAGAGTCTCTCAGACTTTTCTGTCTTAGCTTGCTTTGAACCGTGATCTTCAGATCTCCACCTCTAGAGTAGCTAGGATTACAGACATGAGCCACCGGCACCTGGCTCCATGTTGCATTTTAAAACAAGATAAGTTTTGATATAATTTTAATGTACCATGAATTTTCTAAGAGTAAAAGCACCAGATAGTTAAGGAAAGAGTTCAAGAATTCTACCTGTTTTAATCAGTTGCAATACTACTAATGGTAAGTAAGTCACCACATCACTGTATTACAGGCATGGATGACTGTTTCTAACACAGTACCTAAACATTCACGAAGTGTAATACACATGTCCCTTTTTCTGCCTATGTATCACATGCTTTGTGTGAAATCATCATATTGATTTAAAAAATGACCCTCTCTTTTATCTGGGTCCCATGCTTATCTTATTTAGTCATCATGGTGTCCTTTACTAAGTAGTTTACCTTGGAGGCTATACCAGGAAATAGTTTTCCCCAAAGTTAATAGAACACTGAGAAGAAAGAGGCCAGCATCTGGTTAAACTGCCCTTTAAGATTGTTCAGGCTGCACCCCATTCCTTTGTGTCTTAGAGTGGATTTCAATCAAGTTTTCTAGGAGGATGTTGGTCTTGCCATGGATACCTTTCCGTGGCATCCCTCAAAGTACACAGGCCGTCCTGGACTTCCCACATCACAACTGACAGCCACAGCCCAAGTCCCAGTGGTCACCATTCAACACACTCAAGGACTGTGATCTGGAGTTTCTCCTTACCTAGAATTCATCCAAAACTTAGCTGATAACACTATTTAGAGATGCTACTTGGAGAATATGAAAATTAGCATCGTCCAATAAAAACTTGCAGTGGCAGTATTTTCTATCTGTGCTGCTCAGTGTAGTAGTCACTTACCACTTTTGGCCATTAAAATGAAATACAAGTTCAATTTTTTATTCACATTAATCACATTTTTAGTGATTAGTAGCTATCAGTGGCAATTGTATGAGATAGTATAGAAGAACATTTCCATTTTGCAAAAAGTTCTATTGATCTTTAAGAAAGAAAAGAGAAAGAAGGGAGAGGGAAAAAGGGAGGGAGGGAGAAAGAACAAGGGAGGGAGGGAAATTCATTGACCTTTTACAATTGGAAACAGCACTTTGTTGCCTCCTATTCGAAATGCAATTATGGTTTCAAGTTCAGTTTGCCTTCTTTATGTGTCTTTCTTTGTTCCAAAAAAGAATTTAAATTCAGCTGAACAAGCAGGTATTCTAAACTGTGGAAATCAAATATCCTAGGTTGTTCTAACATACTGATGAATCATTTGAGTAAGTAAGCCTGAAAAATACACATTAACAAAGTTATTGTAATCATGGAATTTTAGGGTTAGAGGGACATTAGAAGTTACACATGAGACAGGGAAGGGACCAAGAGGAAATGAACGCATGTGGCCCCACAGTTAAGAAAAGAACATTGTTTGGATCCAGGCAGACTTAGTCCATCACAATTCCCTTTTCTATGCTGTGCTTTCCATATTTCATTTGTCCCTTCCCAATAAACGGTTCTAAATACTAAAGTATTAAGTATCTGGTATTGGCTATATATAGACTTCCATGCCATTTGTTTTCTGGGTACTGTAATAGTCTGGAGGACTTTTTTCCCAAACTAATAGCCTTAAAAGCCATGGATGTAGATTTCTCCATTTATAGATTTCTCCCATTTATCAGTAGTAGACTCACCACAAACCTGTCATCTCTTGATAAGCAGTTTGAGGGGGAGGCGAGGAGGTACTGGGGCTTGAACTCAGACCTTAGGTGCTGTCCTTGAGATTTTTTTGCTCAAGCCTACTGCACTACCACTTAAACCACAGCTGCACTTCCAGCCTTTTGGTGGTGGCAATACGGGTCTTATGGATGGTCCCCGTCTGGGCTGGCTTTGAACTGCAATTCTCAGATCTCAGCCTCTTAGCCAGTGCCTGACTCCTTAAGCAATTTCTCTTAAACATTTCTGAAAATCCATATTACTTTCTCTCCATAACATATTCCACCATGGAAATGTTTTAGAGAATGCTAAGTAAGCAGACATCTCCAGAGTTTCCTATATGGCAGAGATACTGATCCATCCCCATGCTGTTTGTCCTGTGTGTCCTCCCCACATCTTTACAAGCTTCTTCCCAAGTCAATGAATGAGATACAATTGGAGACAGAATAACCCACAACCAAGGTAAAACTCCCTACATCTGTTTAGAAATCATATTTGAAGGTGGTCAATAGGTTTGCCATTTTTTTGTCCCACAAAGATGGATGATTAGCCGGGTGCCACTGTTGGCTTATTCCTAGAAGCCTAGCTACTCAGGAAGTAGAGATCTGAAGATTGAGGTTCCAAATTTAGCCAGGGTAGGAAAAGTCCACGAAACTCTTATCTCTAACCAGTAAAAAAGCAGAAGTGGAGCTGTGGCTCACATGGTTGAGTCTTGCCTTGAGCAAAGTAAGCTTAGAGACATGCTCAGGTCCTGAGCTCAAGCCCCAGGACCAGCACCCAAAAAAAAAAGGGGGGGGGGCTGGGAAGTTGGCTCAGTGGAGAGTGTTTGCCTCGCATGCATGAGGCCCTGGGTTGGATTCCTCAGCACCACATAGGCAGAAAAAGCTCTGTGGCTCAAGTGATAGGATGCTAGCCTTGACCTGAAGAGCTGAGGGACAGCGCCCAGGCCCAGAGTTCAAGCCCCATGACTGAAAAAAAAAAAAAGATTATTGTTTTGCTGTTAATCTAGGTTAGGTTTTATATTCTTTTTTCTTTTTTTTTTGTCTACATTAGTTTAAGGATCAATTTAAAAGCAATCTCTTTCCAAGGGAAATTCTGACTTGAAATTCATGGCAAGTATGACTTCTATTTTGAATATACATACATATATATATATACATATAAATTATTTACTGAAATCATTATAAAATAATGTATGTATGTATTATTTTATGAGTAGATGTAGGTCAGCAAATTTCAATTGTTTTCCTTTCTTATTCACAATATCCCTTTACATGTGTTTAATATTTCATGATCTGCAAATTTAGCTCTGCAGAATATTATATGTTTGTGCCAATAAGCCCAATCGTCTGTGAAACTCAAGAGTTATTGTCAGCCTAATCCTAATACCAATTGCAAATATTTAGAAATGTGGCATTGCTGCATTAGTTATTTCCACCTATAATTGGGCTTGGAGAAGGTTGTTTTCTGACATAATCATTTGCTCTCTTTCTTGGACATCTATTTCTGAATTTGCAGAGCCTGGGTCAGAGTTGTGTATACTGTGTCTCACTGAGATTTCAGCTCCTAGGAAGTAAAAATAAGTTTTGAAATAGTTTCTAGGTCCCTGGCAGAGAAAACTGGCAAAGACCATAACTTACTTTGGATAGTTCTGGTCAGTAAAATGTGATCAGCACAGGATGTTCTTTGAGATTGTGATTCAAGTTTAAGAAAAATAAAATGTTGGAATCCCCAGACATCACCCTAGCCCAGAAAGCCCTTCTGTGTCCTTACTGTAAGCATAGGCATGGGCAAGTCTCTTACGTTAGTAGATCTCCTGACTCAGAAGGAGAGGCCTGTATAACCAGAGATCACCTCCAGGTTTCACCTGTTGAATAATCTTCAGTTTATTTTTTTTTTATTTTGGGATTTCCAATTTTAGATGAGACAGCTGTGGGTATGTGCAGAACATGCAGACTCAATGCGAACAGTTCCCAGTTTTACCTGATGTGAACCCACCTTGGTCAAATAGTGGTCAGGTTTCTGAACTTCTGTTTTCATGTGTAAAACAGAGAGTATACTGACCTCCCAGATTCATTAAACTTAATAAAAATAACTACTTTACTTCAGCCCTACAAAGAGCTATAATTATATAAGCTGTTATTATCCCCATAAAGAAAATGAGTCAAGTTTTTTAAACCAGATTCTGTTTAACTCTGGTGATCTTGTGCTTAACCCTCTGCATGAGACCTCATCTGAACGCACCTGGCCCATGGATAGGAACCCAGTATATGTTTACCTCTCTCTGCCACAACAGGTTTAATGGACTGAACTCTGGTTTTTTATGCTTAACTCTCTACATGCTACAAATCTCTGACCTGCTGAGGAAATTTTACCTTGTAGGTGCCATTTCCTTAACTCGATCACTTTTTCCTCACAAAAAAAGCCATAGCTCAGAGATCAAGTGACTGAAAGAAAATTCCTGAACTCTAGTCAGGTGCTTGTGGCTCATGCCTATAACCCTAATACTCAGGAAGCTGAGATCTGAGGATCAGGTTTGAGGCCAGTCCAAGCAGACAAATCCCAGAGACTTTTATCTCCAATTAATCAGCAAAAAGCCAGAAGTAGAACTGTAGCTCAAATGATAGAGGGCCAGCTTTGAGTGAAAAGGCTAAGAGACAGTGGCCAGACCCTGACTTCAAGCCCCAGTACTGTCACACACACACAAAAATTCCCAACTCATAACCCCAATCTCATGTTTACATTGAGCAAGGAAGTGTATACCTTTTTAATCAACTGTGAAGTTTTAAAATGCCGTATGCGGCTGGTAGAGTGGCTCAAGAGCACCTGCCTAGCAAGCATGAGACACTGAGTTCAAACCGAAGTACTGCCATAGAAGACTGAATGCTCACCCTGTCAGACCAGAGAGGATGATTCACTTGAGTTCCCTCAGAGATAATCCAGGTGTCCATGCCACATTTGCTACAATGGTCGTCTCTAATAGAATCAAGCATAGCACTAGCAGAACAAGTGAGAATATTGGAAGCTGGGATTTCCTTTGTGGTTGAATTTTTTTCTGTCTAGTAGTATTTGTTTCTTCATATATATATATATATTCATATATATGTATATATGTACATATATATGTATGTATATGAATATATACATACATATATATATATATATACATATACATATATATCTATATGGTCAGTCGTGGAGCTTGAACTCAATGCCTGGGTGCTGTCCCTGAGCTTTTTTGCTCAAGGCTCACACTCTACCACTTTGAGCCACAGCACCACTTTTAGTTTTCTGGTGGTTTATTGGAGATAAGAGTCTCACAGACTTTGCTGCCCTGGCTGGCTTTAAAGCAGCGATCCTCAGATCTCAGCCTCCTGAGTAGCTAGGATTACAGATGTGATTTACCGGCACCTTGCAAGAATCATCCTGTCTTGATGAACTCAGGACCCTATTTGTCCTTGGACATCTATCTGCAGTGGCTGAATCTGAACATCTATGAACTTGGTGAGCTTGAGACGTCTGTGGTGGTGGCTGGGCCTCAGCTTGCTCACATTCTAGGTCATCTTGTGGCCCTTGAGGTTTATATCCCAGGGCCAATGCAGAGCTGTGGCTGCTGCGGTGGACAACAGGGGTCTCCCTCTTTTGTTCTTTCTTTTTTTCCTTCCTACCCTTTTCCCCTGGTGCTGGAACTTGGGCTGAAACTCAGGGCCTAGGCACTGTCCCTTAGCTTCTTTTTGCTCAAGGCTAGCACTCTACCACTTGTAGCTCTACTACTTGAGCTACAGCGCCACTTCTGGTTTTCTGGTGTTTTATTGGAGATGAGAGTCTCACGGACATTCCTGCCTGGGCTGGCTTTGAACCATGATCCTCAGATCTCAGCCTTCTGAGTAGCTAGGATTACAGGCGTGAGCCACCGGCACCCGGCCCTTCATAATTTTTATATGGCAATACTGTAAGATATGAGAGCTGTGGTGACCTCATTTTGCCACATGATAATATTTTAATAGCTAAGCTAAGATGCCCACCATAATTGTTATGATCTTCAGAAAGTATGTGCTGGTCACACAAAATGGGAATACATTACATCCTCAATCAACCCACTTTCAGTCTTTGTCAGGTCATTCCTATGGAATTCCCATTCTGGAAGTAGCAGCTTCAGTCCCCAAAACAGAGTTGCTGCTTGACACATCCTAGTCTTGAGCTATAGTTGGAAGAGAGACTTCTTCAGAGGTGAGCGGTTTCCTGTTCCCTTCCTGCCCCTTACTCAAAGAAGGCTATAAGAGAGTTGAGAGTAAGACATCCTCACTCTCAACAACTGTGATCATCCTTTTACAGATAAAATCACCTGACCATTATTAGAATACAGTTTCTGTGTCTGCATGTGTATGTGTGTGAGCGCACGCACTTTCACCAGTATTGGAGCTTGAACTCAGAACCTCAATGTTCTCTCTTGTTCTCTACCACTTAATTAAGCCACTCTTCCACTTGTGACTTTTTGTTGGTTAATTGGAGATAAGAGTTGTTCGGATTTGTCTGCCCAGTCTAGCTTTGAACCAAGATCCTTGGACTTCAGCCTCCTAAGTACCAAGGATTATAGGCATGAGCCAGTGGCGCCACACAGAATATAGCTTCCAGTAAATCAGAAAGTTCATGCTTAGTAGAAAGAAATAATTCCAATTCCAGGGTTATGTGGCTGAGTCCCTTTTTTCCTGCTGATCGAAATTCTTTGTCTTTAATAGAATCCCAATGACTCAGACAGCAGCCTAAGTTTAGTCTATTGGTTTACAGCTGCTCAAATACCATTCCCAGATGTGGAATAAATATAGACAATCAACTTAATTCACTGTCAGCCTTTTGGAAAAGATGTCATTTTTGTTGGTCATTGGATTTGGGTAAATAAGAGTGTCAACATAGTGCTTCCGAGTTAAAAGAATAAGAGAACCAATAAGAATAAGTGCTCACCTTTAGCCCTCAAGGAATCACACACACACCCTTACCTCAGTCTATTGTACACACACACACACACACACACACTCTTACCTCAGTCTATTGTCTTATTTACAAGACCTGTGTGAAAACCAAGCACAGGAGGCACTTTTCACAGACACTGCACTTGGGTCTTGGGTCAGAACGCATAGGCCTTAGAGTCAGACGAGCCTGAATCTGGATATCAAGCCTCCAGTTACTGATAGAGTGGCACTGGGCAGGTTGCCTGTACTTTTCTAGCTTCAGGCTCATTATCTGTTAAATGGGAGTATCAATGCTCACTAGATCAACTGAGATCTAGTGTATGAAACACTCAGTGAGTTACACTAATAATTAGTTCTCTGCTTGGAACACCACTAGTTAGAACACTGGCATTTATTTGTAGGACAGGACAACTTCTGTTTTATAGTAGATCAGGCCTATAACTCCTGGCTGATTGAGCTACCAGGTGGCCTTAGCTCTTCTTTGAGTTTCCATTAAATACTTAAATACTGTAATCATTAGCTCAAGAGAACAATAAACACAATCCCTGCTAGCCTTCCCAAATCTTCCTTGCCAAGTACTTATGAGCAGGTCCAGAACCCTTTCCTGCTGAAGTCGAGAGAGAGCTGAGGGTAGGAGGAGGGTAAGTAAGCTTGTGCTTTCTACTTGTATCTGTCTTTCCTGATTCTGGCATATCTCTGCAGGATAGCAGGATTGGTTCTTACCAGAAGCTGAGCCAGGCAAGACAGAAGCTGAACCCAGGCCATGTGACCTCCAGGTCAGTGTTGTCTGTACCTGGCTGCTGTCACTGGATCCTTACAGGTTGAGAGGTGAGGGGCACTAAACTCGTCATTGGGACATGGGGTAGACTTCCGCCACGGAGCATCATCTCCAACTCTGCAGGTGTTGGAGAGGAAGCAGAGGGACCTCCCTCGCAGTGCTGCCCTGCAGGTGGCTGCACCTGCTATCCACCTCACTTGTTTTGCTGGTCCTACTCTGCCCAGGCAGAGTGCCATCTCCACAAGGCAAATCACACTCATTTGATCTTAAACAAAAGGCTAGATGGTGTCTGAAATGACAGCTCCCAGGCAAGTGATGTCATGCTGTTTTGTTTGTCTCCAAGGACAGTGGGGATCCAATTTCAGTTGCGAAGAAAATGATCTGGGGGGGAAAAAGGTTACTTCATTTGGAAAATTCCGCAAAGCTATAAATACAGCATGCAGCCCATGGAAGCACACTGGGCCAGAGGATGGCTCTGGGGTAGAGGCAGAGAACTCTGTCCACGGAGGCTGACCCCCGTCACCACCCTACCCCACCCCCTACCAGAACACCTTGGCCTGCTTTTCCCAGCAGATGGATTATATGTATGGTTCTGGCAAGATCTGGAACATTCCCTCTCCCTGAGGAGCCTGTCCATAATTAAGTCTGGAGATGTGTTTTCCCTGGTTCTCATCCTAACTTGGCTCTGGCCCACAGTCCACCCCTGGAACAGCACCATGAGCAACCACTGTCATTTCTCACTCCCTGTCCAGCCCTGCCATCTCTCACAGATACTTTTTTGTTTTGCTTATTCCTTTCTCCTCACTGCCCCACCCTACCCCCTCCTACACAATGACAAAGAGGCAGAAACTAGAGGGTAAATTCTATCATACTTTTCATGAGCAACTCAAGAGGACAACACCAAGCCCAGATCTTTTTTTCTTTTTCTTTTTCTTTTTTTTTTTCAGTTGTGGGGCTTGATCTCAGGACCTGGGCACTGTCCCTGAGCTCTTTTGCTCAAGGCTAGTGCTCTACTACTTGAGCCACAGTACCACTTCCAGTTTTTGAGTGGTTAATTGGAGATAAGAGTCTCACAGGAACTTTTCTGCACAAGCTGGCTTTGAACCGCAGTTTTCAGATCTCAGCCTCTTAAGTAGCTAGGATTATAGGCACAAGCCATCAGCACCCGGCTACACTATTATTTATGTATGTGAGAGCTCACCAAAAGCGTGATCCAAGGAGGCAGAAAGCTGGGCTAGCATTCCATCTTAACTGCTGGTAGGGGCAGAAAGGCACTGCTGAGAAAACAAATGACTTCTGAAAAGAGGGTCCTTAGGAGACTAGGAAGTGTGATTGTTTTATGACAATGTCCATTTAGATGACTTCTTATCTAGGTGCTAACACGTATGAAGACATCTCTGGCTATGAAACTCCAGGGGAAGGGATGTATGATTGCCGAATTCTTTGGGTGAAAGCTTTGCTTCCAGGGAGATAGGAGAAGATCAATAAAACTCTCTCTGCCTGCTGACTGCCAAATATCTCCAGCCCAAAAGAATCCTATGGCACTGGGGCACTTGCTGACCCCTTCAGGTGCAGCAGGCCTACCCTGTGGAAGCCTCCAGGAGACCACCAGCAGCTATCTTACAGGTCTGAGCCCACTTGTTCCCCCTTCCCAGTGCCTGGCTCTGTGAGGCTGGGTGGGTGACCCTCCAGATCTCATGCTAAGTGGGAACGTGGAGAAGGGAAGCTGAGCTGGCCTTGTTTATCTCTCCATCAGCCTTCTAACCCAGTTCCTGATGGTGTGATGTGAGAGCTGCACGCATGGATGCCGGTGCACCAAATAGAGGAGGGGTTCTGCCCTGGGCTGAGGCGTACTGGATGATATGAGCATAAAAATAAAACTAAAAGCATTTTTTAAAGTACCATCAAGCCAGGAAGTAAATCCTGAAGGGCTTTTATCTTAATGGATTTTGACTGTCTCAATATTACTTGAAATAAAGAAGCAGTCAGTTGGATTTAGGAAACATGGATTTACAAGGCCTTGGGATTTGATTTCTAGATGTGAGCATGTAATTCAAACCACTTGGGTCACCTGAATTTTCTAGTAGTCACATTAAAAGAGTCACAGATGAACTTAATTTTAGTTGTATGTTTTATTTAATACAAGATAATCAAGAAATGGTATCATGTCAACATGTAGCTAGTATTAAAACCTGTTTTGCTTTCTTTTTTGCACTGTCTTTAAATGCTTCCTCTTTTTTGTGCATCTCAATTCAGAGTGGCTACATTTCAAGGGCTCGGTGGCCACATGTTGCTAATGTTTATTTATATGCTGGACAGTGCAGTTGTAGAGCCAAACCATCCACATGAGTACTCCTGGAATGCACATGAATCTCAGGGTGGTGTCTCAGAATACAGCGACAGCCTGGCCAACCAAAGGCCCCATAGGGTACCAAAAAACATCCTAAAGCAGTCACCTCTTCCATATCCACCTGTTCTTAGTTGTCTCTTGGATCAGTTGGAACCAAACCTGGGCTTAGAGGCTAGTGGTGGGAAGTTTGTTCCCTCCTGCTGAGACATCATGAATGCTACCAAGCTGTCCTAGGACTTGGCATACATCCAAGAACAGAGCAGATTGCTTAGTGAACAAAATAGACCAGCAAACTGAACAATGTACTATAAGATGGTGCAGGATATGCAAGTCAAGACAAGGTAAGACTGAACAGTACTCAGGGAAATTTATATTAAATTGCATTTAAGGTCAGAACTGATTAACACCTCCCCTCCCCCTGCAAGCAGGTGTAGGTGTGACCCAGCAGAAGCCCTTGGTACTCAAAGCAGAAACAGCTCTCTCTCACTCCTGAGCACTTACATCTTGTACCTCCTCAGCCCCTCATCACTGGATTTGAGTGCAGAATGTGGAATCACAAGGCTGAGGAAGAGCCCAGATTTTCCTTTGAATGGGAAAGGGCTGGATACCTGTCTCAGGGAGCTGGGGCAGCTGGGTTCCTCTGGTGGGAACTGCGGGGGTTGAGGGTCCATGGGGGAGGATTCAGGGGAAGGAAGTAGCAGATGGAAATCCTTGGCTCCAATTCAGAATCCAGAACAGCAGGCCCTGTGTTTCTCCTGTCTCCTTGGTGGGAGGATAGAACTAAGAGGACATGGTCCAGGCTCTGGCCCCAGCCTGGGGCTCCAGGCAGAGGAAAGTCTGAATACCAGGACATGAGACTCAGGTTAAGAAACTCAGAGCTGCTGTAAAAGTGGCAGTAGGGATTCCTGGAAAAAACAGATACTGTGTGGGGCTTTGGCCACTATATCTGGCCTCCACTCCCACTCCCATCCATAGTCCCAAATCTCCTCGTGTGTGTGTGTGTGTGTGTGTGTGTGTGTGTGTGTGAGAGAGAGAGAGAGAGAGCATGCACACGCATACATACATGCATGCATGCTTGCTTGCTTGCATGCTGGTACTGGGACTTGACCTCAAAGCCTGGGTGCTATCCCTGAGCTTTTTTCCCCCTGGCATTCTACCACTAGAGCCACAGTTCCACTTTCATCTATTTTGGTGGTTAAATGGAGACAAGAGTCTCATAGACCTTTCTGCCCAGGTTGGCTTCAAAGCACGATTCTCAGATCTCAGCCTGACAAGTAGCTAGGATTACAGATGTGAGCCACTTTCACCTTGCCCAGACACCTATCTGATCTCCAGCTGGGGAACTCTGGCCCGAGCAGACCAACACAGTGGAGAGTGGCTGTGCAGAGGTGGCATATCCTGGCGTGGAGATGGTCTCCAGGCATGTATTTTGCAGAAGCCAGTGTCTACGCAAATGTATATATTTGTATATGAATCAATCTACACCTCACAGGGACAACAGCAAAACTGTCATCACTGAAAGGAAGGAGGTAAATTCCCTCCCATTCAGAGAAAGACCTCTCACTTCTCACCCGGCTGCCCACGGGTTTCTCATCGAGATAGTAAGGCATTGTACAAGGAAAGGAACTTACCATGCGGAAATCCCCACTTCCTCCAGAGAACAGCGGGTGCAGTGTTAACCTTGCTGAGCAAAAGAGTGCCCCTCCCCACATGCCCCCAGCAGCAGCTTTGCTGAAGACCCAAACTCTGAGCCCAAATCTGAAAAGTGACCTAGAACAGCATCTCCCTATTCTGACATCAACTCTTAAGTTTTCAGCTTTTCTGCCTCCCTGTTTGTCAGCTTACATGGAACAGGCCTGGTCCATCATGGTCTCTCCAGAGGGACCTTAGGGCTGTGCCATGACCCAGGCCCGTTCAGTTCCATCACTTTAGCAGATGAGCCGGATGGAAGTGTGCAGGGCAGACTCAAGTCTCCTGTCTGAGCAAAGCTGATGCTAAAGACAATGGTAGCTTCCTGAAACCAACCTTGGGACTCCTGGGTCCAGCTGGTCTTTGTAGTTACAAGCAAATTCTTTTCTTTCCATTCCCTCCCTCTCTCCTTTTCATTCCTTCATTCTTCTGTTAAATACAATTTATAGGAAGTTGCTAATTTGAGTTGAAACCCTGCCCTAGAAGAGACCAAACGAAATGCTAAATTCCATGTCACCAACCTAAAAACCAACTTGTTTATGTAACCTTCTGAGAAACCAGTCAAGAGAGATAATGGCCAAATCCCCAAATAGGCTAGGTTTAGCTGACAGGGTAAGGGAATCCCCTCTGCTTCAGTCCTAATGAGGAAAGTAACCCACGGGGCCTGAGCTAAGCCGTGTACTTTTTGTTTTGGTTCTACTTCAGCCCTCTTTGCCTATAAAGGAGACCTCTGTTCAGGTCATCGCAACACAAATTTTAGAGATCTGAACTATTTCTTTCTCTCCTCTCTCTCTCCTCTCTCTCTCTCTCTCTCTCTCTCTGTCTCTCTCTCTCTCTCTCCTCTCTCTCTCTCTGGCTTTGAACTTGGGGCCTTGTACTTGCTAGGCAGGCACTCTGCCTTCTCCATTCTCCTTTCTTTTGTCTTTCCTCCTTCCCTCCCTCCCTTCCTTCCTCCATTTTTTCCTTCCTTACTTTCTTCCTTCTTCCTTCCTACCCTTCCCCTCTCCCTCCCTCTCTTCCTCTCTTCTGTTTATTGTGCCTAAAGACAGATTGGATTTTGTTTTTGCCTTTTGCACTAAAATTGTTCCAACAAATACCCTAGTGACAGTGTCACCTCCTGTACCTATATGTCCCCCAACACTCAAATTTTGGCATGCCGCAAGGCTATTGAATCATCCCAACCCACAGCCTCTTTTGTTCCTTCAAGTATAAAATAAGAACATTTAAAAAAATTAAATACATGTATGTTTCTGTTACGTAAGTTATACAAATATTTATTTTTAAATTAGAGAAAGGAAAAGTGACTCAGAAGCCTTTTTGTAAGCCTGTTAAATTATTTCCCAACAAATGTTTCTCCATAATATTTACAAAGTAATAAACTCCCATGCATACAAAATGCAAGCTGCTTTATCGTCATCATCATCATGGTTGTCGTCATCCTTTGGGCATTGTCGTCATTAGCAGTTCTCTCCCTCCCCCTTCTCTCTCTGGTTTTTCTCTCTCTCCTCCATTTTCAGCAGCTTCTCCACCCATGCGGAGTGGGTAGGGAAATAGAAATGGAGGTGCTCTGAGATAGGAACTAAGTAAACACCTCAACGTAAGCTCCCTAGTTAGGTGGAACACTGACTGCAGTTAACCATTCTCATGTGGTTTCCAACCACCTGGACTTGGTTATCTCTGGTGTTTGTACTGATGCCTGGTCCCCTGCCAGAGATTCTGACTCAGTCAAGGGGGTTCCAACAAGCTTATCTTTCAGAGTAGCTCCCAAGCCCCAGCCTGACCAGTCTCAGTGTGAAGAAATAATTTACTGTTCAGAGTGAAGTAAGCACATTCAAGTCTGAGAAGCCCAGATAGGTAATTCCTAACTTTCCATGTAAAAATCATTTACTAAACACCAAGCCACGCACCTGCTGTTGGCGGGAAGCCTACATGTTTCTTGAGTCCCAGCTTCCATCGAGGTTGTGAGCCACAGCTTCGTCCCTAAGACTGGGAACCCCAGGGCAATCAGCCACACCGGAGAGACCAGGTTCTTCTACCTTCCTTTATGGGATCAGGGTGGAAGGTGGGCTGCCAGGAGCTGTAGCCTTCACAGTTTGGTTTTGTACTGAGTGAATGCTGGGGACTATATTAGGGGATTCAATACTCAGAGAACAAAACATGGTTCCTGAGCTCAAAATAAACAAATGCTACATAGCCCGTGAGAGAATGAGAGTGGAGAAAGGTACAGGCTATCCCAGGAGCATGCGCAATCTGAGGAACTGGGGAGAAACCCTGGAAGCAGCCATGTAGGGACAGGTAAGCACAGAAAGGTGGGGAGAGCATCTTTGCAAAAGGAACAGAGAGGCAAAGGTACTGTATTTGGACTGCAGTGAAGAATGGGCTGGAGAGGGAGGTGTGGTCCAGGCAGGACAACTCTACTGAAAGCAGAATGTGAAGCCTCAGGTAGGTCCTCACACCTACCATGGAGACAGCACAGGGCCCCCGTCACAAGTCAACACAGCCCCATGACCATAAATGGGATAGCTGTTGGGACAAGATTGAAGAGTTTCAATCAGTGGGAAAAAAATCTAAGTAGAACTGCTTGGTTTCTCTGGTTTCTCATTGTTTCACTTAAACATAGCACCTTTGGTGGGCACTTCTCCAAGGTCAGCACATAAATACCTAGCAACCCAGAGGTCCTATCAGTAGCTCTTATACTTGTAGCTATATATTTGCCTAAGGTCAAGGATGATGGATTGGTTTGAGTTGTTAATAATGGAGAGCCCAAATAGCAATGATTTAAATAAAATAAAGGCATTATTCTCTTGGAAAACCACTCAAGGTTCATACGATGGCTCCATGATCAAAGTTAGGCCCTTGTGGCATTCTAGCCACTTCCATGAGAGCTTTGCTATTTAAGCGTGGGAGCAGGGGTACCACTAGGAATTTGTTAGAATATAGGATGGGTGCTATTCCAGCCCTATGGAACCATGATCCGCATTTTAACAAATCCCTATAGTTGAACAAATTGGCCCTGTTACTTATTAAGGTGAAGGAGGCACACAGCATCTAACCATGGCCCATTTCAGTAAAAGGGTATTTGAAAGGATTTGATTAGATCCATTCAAGGAGTATCCAAAGAGAGGAAGATTTGCTCTGAGTTAGTTGCTCTCAGGAAACAGAGTTCCATGATAGGATGTCGTAGTAAATCTCATCATTCTGAAGGCAATCAGATCAAGGCTGAAGTTGTAGGAGGCATCAGAAGGGGATAGTTAATGTTTTGTGATTTTGTTTTTGCCTGTGCTTAGACAAAGTTATGAATTGGTCTGTTTTTACTTCCTTTGTCACAGTTGCAGAGTGACCTTGTCTGGTGGTGGTTTGCAAAGCTGTTTATGTTCAGCACAATAACCAGGCAAGTTTCTAAAGAGGCTAAAAAGTGGCAGGCCAATTCCCCAGTGACAGGGTCAGGTAGCTTTCTTGACTGAGAGTCAATGTTTTAATTTTTTTTTTACTTCCTTTTTCAAGATGCTTCCTGGTTCAATATAGTTGCGAGAGCTCTAGCAAGTACATTAATGTTGGATGTGGATAATAGAAAGCACATTTCCCAGATTCCTTTCAAAAGCTTCTAGGAATACTTCTCCCCACACCCACAACAACTTGCATTTATACCTTACTGGCTGTTCCTAGTTTTCAGATAATTGAGAAATAGTCTTTTAGTTGGATGTATTTGCTGCCATTTTCCAAAAAATAAAAATGAAAAAAAGCAAATACTTTTGGTAAGGCAGAAAGGGAAATTGGGTATAGGGCAGGCAATTGACAATCACTAAGATAAGAAAGTCAAGGTTCAGGAATGGGGAAATTCCCAGCCCTTACAAGCTGCTAAGATTTTATCTGTTTTTCCTTATCAGCACTTAACATTCCTACAACTACAAACATTCTTGTGAGGTAGAACCTGCTTCTCAGGTATTCCGGACATGGGCGGGGAGACAGGAGAGATATAAATACAAAAGCCTGTGGGGCCCCACAACTGTGGATAGGACAGCTATCGATCAGAAAAGGTGGTGACCTGAAGAGCTGGCCTGCTTTTTCGGGGTTTGTTTTACCCTTAAGGTTCCGGGTGGAAGGAGCATTCCTGAGAGCAATGTGGTCAGTGCGAGCTGGCCATGGTTATCTTTGTTCCACAGCCCAGGACTGCGGCTGGTCTCTACCTGGTATATAGAACACCCAATTCCATGGCTTCTTCCACCCACCCATGCCACACACAGCCCAGCAGAGCCTCCTTCCCTTCAGTGTGCCACCATTCTCCAAGAGCTTCCAAATGGACACCCCACAGGCACCTGGCTCCCTGCCTGGTTCAAGTGCATTTACTGAACACTCTCTGGATACCCAGGTCCTGTGCTGATGATGAAAATTCTCTCACTGACCGAACTCTGCACAGGGTGGGGCCTGTGCACTCTTCTCCAAGGAGGCCTGAGGTTTGGGTTTCCATACTCAGATCTGCATTGCCCAGTTTTAATAAGCATCTGGCCAAGTCAGTGCCAGACCACCCACCACCTGCAGTATCACTCCTGTAGGTGATGTCTATCAAATTGAGACGATGGAGCCCCATTGGGTGGCTTTAGTCACACAACTCCCCTCTCCCTCAAGTTCCTTCTCAGCAACTTCCCCTGTGGATTCATGATCCACATCCTAACATGCAGCACCTGGGCAGGTGGCAATGCAGCAAAGGCAACAATGTATCTCTAATCTCCAACCCTCCTGTGAGATGCTTACAGAAGAATTTTCTGACCCTCAGAACAGGCTTCAGAATACCTCCTCCCTGGACCCAGAGCAAAGGCATGAAGACACAGACCCAAAGAAGAATCTGGTTCATTACCATGAGGTCATTCTTTTCTGACCTCCACTTATACCCCCACAAAACTGTCCATAAATATATTTGACTTTTTTGTTTCTTTGGTCTCCATTTCTGAAGGTTACTGTATCATATAAAATTTGCATGAAGTTAATTTGTGTCCTTTTCTCTTGTTAATCTGTTTTTGTTGTTGTTAGTTTTTTTGTTCTTTTCCCTTTCCCTCTTTTTTGGCCTAGGAGATTCACTTGTGGACCTTAGGATGGATGAGAGAAACATTTCTACAGACAGTGGTTTCCAGCCTGCTCTGCAGCAGGAGGAAAGCACATTGTGGCTTCAGTCCCGCACCCTCCCTTGCCACTGAGTGTC
Source organism: Dipodomys spectabilis (assembly GCF_019054845.1). Classification (NCBI taxonomy): domain Eukaryota; kingdom Metazoa; phylum Chordata; class Mammalia; order Rodentia; family Heteromyidae; genus Dipodomys; species Dipodomys spectabilis. The sequence goes on from NW_024871460.1 coordinate 19,708,603, forward strand.
CCCCACCAAGGGGCTGAACTCCCCCACATCTCCTCAGTAAATGAGGGTACTGATGCCTGACCAAGGGGCTCCTGGAAGGAAATGAAACTCCACATACAAATCCCCAGCTGGGGAAGACAGTGGAGTATGCAGCGGGGACTTCACAAATGTCGGTGTGGCTGGATTTCTGTCTTCACGGTGGAGTAGGCATGAGAGCATTTGGTTCAACTTTTTGGTGAGTTTGTTGTCACCATAATGCCTCCTATGTGGGGTCCCTGTGCTGAGCTCTGGGTTCTGGGCCTGACATTCTACTGGGCTAGGTTCGCTATGGTCCCTGAAGAGCCCTGATTTACAGGAGAAGAAACTGGCTGAGGAGGTTGAGTAAATAGCTCAAGGTCACAGAGGTGCTAAGAAGGAGAGAGAGAAGGTTTGTCCTAAGTGTATAATGTCCCTGACACAGTGGGGCCTTGGCCCAGTGAGCGAACTAGGCCACTCAGAGTCTGGAACCCAGCTTTGTCATTTTCTACCTAGAGGGCAGAAAGGACACCTCCTATTGCCCACGTAAGGGTTGGGGTAGGGCAGAAGAGACTAAAGGATGAAAATTTAAAAATAATCATTTACATGACATTCAATTACATTTTAAATGTAAGCTTAAAAAGAAAAAAAGTATGACTAAGAAAAGTGTTCTCTTTCAGCAATTTATGTCTATTTCCCCGAATTCAGACAACTCGAGTGTAAGAAAGCGTTCAGAGCTGTGGCAAGAGCACAAAACTCATTACGGAGAATCATTCTTTTAAGTTGATGAGGATTTTCTAGAAGTCACATGTTTTCACTTTCGCCTGCTAAAATCAAAACTTACATCCAGTGCTTTATGAAGCAGGCACCAGGCTGGGCCCGCTGCCCTGTGGAAGTTCAGGCTGGCTAGCCAGCTCCAGGCCTGGTCTCAGACCTGAACTCATTTGGAAAGAGAGAGGGGTTGCAAAGGACCAACCGGAAACAATCTATGTCAGTCACTGTTTCCACTCACTTTTGGCTTGGGGGTTGTGGCAGCACTCAGAGCTCGGTGAGGAGGAGGGCAAAACCAGAGGGAAATGGTTTCAGGGGACGATACTCCTGTCATACCTGTATCGCTGCCTTCTGGGCCCTGCACAGATGCTGCAGGAGTCACCTGCAAGGGGCATGTGCCATGCTTTTTGAGCGTTCTGCAGCAGCTGTTTTTGCCGTGGTGGATGTGCCTGTGGCCAGGCCCTCAGCAACCTGGCCACCAAATGAGTGGGCTTGTGTTTCCACTCCCTGAATTCAGAGAAGGCCAGACTGAGGACATGTGTGTGCATGTGTACGTATTTTGGGGGGGAAAGATTTGCATAGCACAGATTCCACTACGGACAAACAGGAAGTCTCGGAACCCAAGCCTTTTGCTTTCGATCTGAATCAGCAGCCACTTTCTTCTCACGGGGAAGAGATGACAATCACTTGGTCCACAACCAGGAAGACAGGTGAACAGCACAGGTGCTCGGAAGGTACCTTATCCCAGAAGGGCTGCCCAGCCCAACCCTCTCACTCCATCGGGCATGACTTTTGCCTGCCCCACTGCTTCAGGTGCTTCCAGAAATGCTTGGATCGCAGCCTTCCACACATCAGCAAAACAGTCTTCAGCCAGTCAACATTTGTGACACTAATGCCAGAAAGGAGGCCCAGCCAGAAGCCTTGCAGGGTTCCACCCCCTAGTTCTTCGCCAAGACTTGTGTCACAAAGAGGCATTGCAGAGTAGATAGAACCCAGCCCTAGATTTGACAGATTCCTACAAATAGAGGGATAGGCTTTGAGATTCTTGAGTTTCATTTCCAGCCTCATGAGTCCTGGCTCTGAGATCTTGGGGTTGCTTATATAACTTATCCAAGACTTCATTTCCTTATCTGCAAAATGGAAACGGGAAGACTATCTTCCTGCAGATCTACTGGGGATGGTAAATGCGGCTGGGGCATAGCATTGAGCACAATGTCTGGCTCACAGGATGTGAACCAGTCTTACATCACCTCTTCCTCTACCCTGCATCTTCCCACCCCAGCCGCTGCCAGGACCCCCATGAGGGCTAGCACCTGCTTGAGCCATACAAAGGCTTCCTAATTCACATAAATAACAAATAGATGTTCCTGGTTTATAGTTGGAGCAAAAGAAAAATACAGCTATACAAGTATAAGTGTATGTGTGAGCCGTGGGCCAAACATACCCCACTTTTGAAATGTTCAGAAGCAAGGACAGAATGATCACAAACACCACAGACTTGGAAGCAGTGCAATCTGGTTTGTCTTCTAGCTCTGCATTAGCCTAGCACTTTAGTTTCTCTTGGTCTCACTGTCTCCACAGGAACCCACCTGAACTGGTAGTCTTAGATTTAAAGGAGATGAGCAGTGAAACTATGTCCATGTGTCATAACCATGTGGAGAATGTAGCAGAGGAATTCCTGCCTCCACACTCCCTCTGGACCTCAGGTGACTGTCCACAGACTTTGTTTCTTCTTCCAAAGGGACAAGTCACGGACTGATGCCCCATTTCTCTTGCTTCCTTTTTCCAGTGGAATCCCTCTAGTGGTGGTTATGTTGTTGAAGAGCCTGTGTTCCTACCCCATGGACTCCCATCCAGGACAGTGAGTTCCTCCCTCTGGCCCCACCCTGCCTTCACGGAGTATGGAGCACCGAAGGCTGGTCTTGGTTTGAGGAAGGCAGCCTGCTTATCCAGATACTGACTTCTTCTCATGTCTCTGCCTGAGTCTGGCTCAGCCTGTCTGTCCTGCATGTGTGCTTAGGATGCTCTGGAAACACAGGCCGGTACAAGGGTCAGTGTGGGAGGAGCTCTGTCACTTACAAACTCTGCTAACTTCACTTGGCAAGGTGTGTGGTGCCTGGCAATGCTGTAAATCTTCCAATACATCAGCTACTATTTGTAGTGTTTTCACGTGGAGCCCACATCATTCAGTTCCTAGCCCAGGGCCCAGTGGAGGGATGTTCTGAGAAGGAGGTAACTCAAAAGAGATTTGGGTTTGTTCTCCTGGATGCTAAGGCTCACCTCCCTTTCTTGTCTGTGCTCACTACAAAATCACAAAAATTCTTGGAATGGAGGGTAGCGGGGAGTTGGTCTCATGGGTCCGACATGAAGCAGTAGAATCCTACATTACCTGAGGATGGAAGCTGTTTTCCCCAAGATCACTCTGCAAATCTTCAGCACTCCATGTGAGAGCCAAATATGTAATATCCCAGTCACAGAGCACCTGTGTACAGTACCGGCTAAGCAGACATGAAGCTACCACAGCATACAATGGGCCCCTGGGGATGTCACTGCATGCAGTATTAGACAGGTTCTGTCAGGGTCCCGAGGTTCTTTTTCTCCTGCTGCTGCTACTCCTTGGACCAGTTCTTCTCTGGACCCCCAGGGATGGAGGAATCATAGGCTCTCCCTCAGTTCTGCTTCTGCATCCCAGCAATGCAAAGGCCAGAACCGTCAAGGACACTAGGCTCACTGGACCGAGATCTTAGGTCACCTCTGTCCCTAGGCAGAGCCTGCTGGAGTCCAAATCTGCTCAGGCAGGCCAGCTGGTCACGCTGCCTGGGCCATGGCAGGCTGCTCATCCCCATTGTGATGATGAAAAGCGGCCATCTCTCTCCTGAGGCCACGGCAGCACTAGCAGCCAGACCACGTAGCTGTGACTCCTCCCTGGGCATCGCATACAGGTGGTACCCCCACTGGAAGCCACCCAATGAGGCCTCATCACTGGCCTGAAAAATGCCACTAAGTGACTGCTGCCCATCCAAGCCAGATGACAGGGCACACAGCAAGATGGCATTTGCTGGTGTCTGCTTTATCAGCAAATATGTCTGTTTGTTTTCTCATTTTGGACCTGTAGTCTTTGTGAACAGAAGCCAGCAGGAAACCACCGAAGCTCATTGGGGCATCTTTCTATGTTGTGATGAGAAGACTGCTGGTTCTTGTCTATAAATGATGTTTGCTCTCTGTCAGGAATTTAAACAAACACTCTGCCTTTTGTTTATTCCTTGTCAAAACTTCTGGGGAAGGGATGATAGCAATGTATGTCATAGTCAGTAAGCATTAATTATTATAATTATTATTTATTATCATTAAGCATTGCAATCACTGTCTTATAACTAGTATTGCATGTATTTCCTCCAGCGTCCTCTGATGGAGTAAGAACTGCTATCATCTGTTACACAGATGACTAGGGGGACCCTGTCACCCCCACCTGGATTGCTGCCTCTGGCATGTGAACTTCCTTCTTGCTCATTCCTGTGTCCTGTGTTAGCCCCGCTTTGTCTCCCACATGGGCAGGCAAAGGCCAGGGCTGCTGGTGACCTTTATCTGACATATTGGACAGCAGAATTAGCCTTCAGTATGCAAACCCACCTGGCTTCCTGGCAGCTGGAAATTCTGGGATTGGGCATTCAACCAGCTTCATATCCTGGGCCTCTGCAGCCATTGCAGATTCAAGTTAACACTCTCGTTAGCACAAATCAGGATGACTTAATGTTTGTGTGCTTGTGCGGTCCATGTTACAACTGATGAGCCAAGAGTAAAAACAGTTCTGTGAACTAAACTCTGTGGTTTATCTTGAGACTCACCCATGGTGGTATTTTGATCTAGGTATAATGGCATGTATCCACTGCATGGATATCACCAAGTTCCTGGTACTACATTGTTGCATTTCTGAATTCTGTGTGCTTCATTTCTTTATCTTCCTTAACTGGTGTTGTTCTTCCTAAATTACTTTTTCCTCTTGTTAACATGCTAACTTGGGAAATCACACTATTCATATTTTATTAACAGAGCAGGAGGCAGTGTCCTAAAAATCCTATACACAGACACGCCTCCTTGCCAGCTTCCTATCCCCCAGCCCTGCCCAGTTTTTTATACCTGAATGGCTTTGCTTTCCCAGATGCCAGATAATCAGTAGGTGCTTTTACCACCTGAAAATAATGCAGGTAAGATGTTTTAGTAGCTTGATAGCTCATCCTCTTTTTTTCTTTTTATCATAAAGTAACATTTCATTATATAGATGTACCACTATTTATCCACTCTTGCTACTGAAGGCGCACTTGGTTACTTCTATATTTTGGCAATTTATGAATAAAGCTCCTGCTGACATTTTTTGTGAAGCCTTTATACAAAAGAAGACAGGCTTTCAATTTGTTTGGATAGAATCAAGGAGTTTGGTTGCTGGAGTGTATGGTAACCCCATGTTTGGCTCTACAAATAGTTACTTTAAACTTAATTTTATGAAGGGTAGTTTGTGTTTTAATGTGATTGCTTGTTCTAGGGTTCTAACCCTCTCAATCACATATTTACAAAGTCTTAACAGCCTAGCATTTCCTCCAGTCTCTTCCTCTCAGCTCTTCTCTCCTCCCCAGTTCCTAACTGTGGCCACATCTGCTCACAGACCATCCAATTTAAGATTCTATGCAAACCGCACAGTCTACACCTTCTCCAAAACGGGAGAGTCATTGCCTGGGGTTTAAAGCCAATTGAGTTCTGGTTCTTGCAGAGTCAATACCAAAATCTCATTTACATCATGCTAAATATCAATGAAACTTCAAAATAAGATTTTGGATTAATCCTTGAATATAATTAAACTCATTGTACATATATGATCAGAGCCCAAAATTTTAATATATTTTCTTTCTCTTGTCCAAATGCTGTTTTTCTACTGAATTACTTTCTCCTTTTCTCAGCATACATACCTCTGACCTGGAAAATCACATTTATGTTTTATTAAAAGAGCTGAGAGGGTTGGGAATGTGGCTTAGTGGTAGAGTGCTTGCCTATCATACATGCAGCCCTGGGCTAGATTCCCCAGTACTACATAAACAGAAAAAAAGCCAGAAGTGGTTCTGTGGCTCATGTGGTAGAGTACTAGCCTTGAGCAAAAGAAGCTCAGGGACAGTGCTCCGGTCCTGAGTTCAAGCCCCAGGACTGGCAAAAAGTGTGTGTGTAGGGGGGCAGGGAACAAGACTTGTCTTTGTAATACCTAAGAAAAAAATTAATTGAATGAATGCTTTAGAGAGAAATTACATGAAAATATCATGATAAAACTCATTATTTTGTACAATTAATATATGCTATTGAAAATCACCAGAGAGAGAGCAAGAGAGAGACAGACAGACAGACAGAGAGACAGAGAGAGAGGAGAGACTAGTATCTTGTCCCCCGCCCCCTTTGGTTTGATAGTGATCATGTATGTAAAGGTCTGTTACTTCCCTAGATCTTAGAATCTTGGGGAATATAATAAGTGCATATAATAAGGGGTGTGTCCTGGGAGTTTTGACTCTCCTCCTGTGCAGAGGTAAGCCTGCTGCAACTCTCATGTCCTCTATGTGTCACTCTTTGGGCCCCCCTGGCTCCCTACACAACTGAGGCCCTCTGCATTCACATGGTACTGTCACCATGGTCCTTCCATCATTTCTTTGCCTTGGTTCCCAGGTCCTGTACTATTCTGTATGGTGCCAATCTTGTTGGATTCTCCATTCTTACCAAGCTCCTCATGGGAAAGCCATTGTTATTGGCTCCTCTGGTGCCTGCCATGGAAGGAAAAGACCCAAGACTCCAGAGTACCTTTTGAACAACACAGCACATTCTGAGTCTCCTTGTCACATAGATGTGGTCCATGAAGGGCCCTGCTTAGGGAGGCTATCCTTCCACCTCAGAGGAGGGACAGCCCATCCTTCCCTGCGTTGTCCTAAGCCTTGCCTAAGCTCCCAGCTTCTCTTCACATTCCTTCTCAGGACCCTTGGGTTGAGCTCTCATGAAGACTAGGTTTCTGCAGACCTCCCTCCCAATCCAGAGTTGCCATGGTGGGCATGGTAAGTCGGTTCTGCTTAGCTTAGAGTAGACTATACCACAGTAAAAATCAGTCCCAAAGTGCTCTGACTGATCACAAAAGAGGTGGGTTTGTTTGTTTTGTTTTTCATAATTTTAGTTGATGTGACATTGCAGGATGGACATTCTAGTTAGCAGGTAGTTATACGCTGTGTGCCAGTTCACTGACCTGAGTTACTTCCAGCTGTGGTACCATCATCTCCCCCAAGCCTCAGAGTGGAAGAGGAACAAGAATGTAGACTAGATTTGCTACTGTCCCAAAGAATCCTCACTCAGCATTGGCTGGAATTCAATCTTGTGGTCCACCTCTAACTGCAAGAGGGGTTAGAGAATATTGGCTAGCTCTGTCTGACTCAACAAGAAGTGGAGAATAAGTTTTAATGCCAAGCCTACAGCCTCTGCCTCAGATACCATTCCTTTCCCTAATTCTACCTCTCTTTACCTCCTATCTACTCCATTTGTCACCTTTGCAATGTCACACACTGGGAATTTTATAAATCCAGGTTTAGCAAAACCAAGAGATAACCACTTTCTGCTTCTAAGAAGTTGGTAATAGAATCTGCTTGTCCAAGAGTAATCATTGCTGCCTTAGAAATGTGTGCCATGTCCCACCACAGATGAATGGATCCAAAAATTGTGGTATCTATACACAATGGAATATTATGCAGCCATTAGAAATGACAAAATAATGGCATTTGCAGGGAAATGGATGAGCTAGAAGAAATCATGTTGGCAAGGTAAGCCAAGAGCAAAGAGACAAACGGTACATGGTCTCCCTGATAAGTGGATGTTAAATCCAAAATGTTAGGTGATACAACAAAATTAACAGGACTTAAGAAACAAAGAACTTCCACTCATCTGGTCGAATCACTACTAAATAATCCCATGCTACTGATCACATGTATGGTATATATGTGTGCATTGGAGGGGAACCAGGAAGACGACACAGAACTAGAGGGAATCAGGGAAAAACATATAACAGCAGGACCCAAGCTGCACAGGACATTGACCAAAATGAACTAAGCAACTTAATGGCAGCGATGGAAGGGAGGGAACAAGTGGGAAAGAGGGAACAGCTGATGCTATGCAAAGCAAAAGAAATGTACACATCACCCAATGTGGAAGAAATAGCTGTATTGCAAAGCTCATAGAACTCATAAATGTTATAGACCGTGATAGACAATTTGCTCCAGGAAAGTTAGAATGTGTTTGTGACTTTAACTAAGCATCACTATCCCACAATACTGTGAAATTTGGGAAATTATGTAACCACTTAATCACAATAAAAAAATTTGAAAAAAAAAAAAGATATGTGTGCCAAAGTGGCTCTGTGGCTCAAGTGGCAGAGCATAAGCCTTGAGCTGAAGAGCTACATTGCCCAGGCTCAGAGTTCAAGCTCCATGGCCGACAAAAACAAGACAAAACAAAATAAAAAAAATACACAGTGATGCCCAAAGGAAGGGGTAACAATGCTCAACAAGAAATGTACTCATTGCCTTACTCATGTAAATGTAACCCCTCTGTACAGCATCTTTTCAAAAAATAAAATGAATGTGTACCACATTCTGACACTGAGCTGCATTAGTGTTCTTGGAGTTTTTATTTGCTTTAAAAATGTATTGTACATGCTGTTATTCATTATGGCCAGGCCTCACTGATGCGTACCAGTTCCAACGGAAATAAGAGCCAAGCATTACCAAGCATCTCCCGTGAGCACAAACACATCTCAGAACTTCCAGCTCAGTATCAGTCTTGTGATATAAATCTTTGGATATGCTGTTTGGATCCCATAACACATTTGCCTTAATGATAATAGAATTAGACTTGTGGGACAGCCCTTGCCCTGAGGATCCTGGGGCCTCCACCCTTACCCCAGATGCGACTGGTCCTGTCCATCTGTCAAGAAACAAGAGAAGCCAAGTTGATTTAGGTGGAGGGCATTGTATATTTGTTAATTGCCTTGTGGAATAATGGGGTACTATGGGTTTGGAGATGGGGAGGAGAAAGGAAAAGAGGGATCAAAGGTGGCATCCCTAGAAAGTGCATGCTGGTCTACGGAAGTGGCTGTCTGTTTGGAGTGCAAGATTCTGCATTTTTTGTCACTTCAGGTTCTCTCTTTCTAATTATTCTAATTCTGAGTGTTCCCCCAATAGATTCTGTTACCCCCCCCCCAATACTTTGTTCCTTACGGATATCATCCTGTCTTGTAATTATTGTGATTACTTTTATATCTAGGTCTCCCAAATCAATGTTGACTACCTCATATTCCCTGTTTCTAGGTGGGCAAAGTCCAGTGAGATGCCTCCAGGACCATAACCCATGATCACATCAGATACAGTGTGTCCAAAACCAAACCAAACTGTGTCATTCACCCTGAATTCCCAGTGTTTCCATGGAGACATATTCTTATTCCCAGAAAGCTGGTGTGGCTTGACCAAGTCTTGCTGTGGGCTGGACCCATGACTTGTGACACTCATTCCAACACATGGAATGCATCTTTCCTTCTCACCTACTGACTCTCTGATGTGTTTTGTCCTCTCATGCTGCCTCTTGTGTTCTCCTCTCCTCCATTCCTACTGCTGCATCCGGCATGGACTGCCATGTCCTTGGCCCCACACCCCACCCTCCAATGCTATCCCACACCAGCTTCCTCACAAGTTTAATTTCATCATCCCACAGGAGGGTTGTTTCTTGAGAAAGGATCCTAAGAAAGAGATGACAGCTGTCTGGCTGAGGCATGTGGGAGCCTTAGCAATGGTGATTGCTAAAGAAAGGGGAAGAAGCCAGGAGGACAGCTGTGCTGACAGCCTGTGTGGAGAAGAGCTGTTGATAGCCACATCAATCATGGTAGTCACAATGGCCTCAAAGTCGGGCTGAATCCTGGCTGTATCTCTCACTGTTTAAAGGCATGATATGGTGGGAGGCTATGACACCAGAAACTCCTTGGCAGCAGTGGCATATGTCATGATATGGCAGTTATTTCCACTGGAGTTTCCCATCCTTTTGGCTGCAATCCAGTCTCCTTGATTTGGTAGACAAGACCCTTTGTAATCTACCTTATCCATCTTCCCTCTATGAACCTGGGACTCTAGTCACCAATGGAAACTTCCCAAGCACTTCATCTCTATCTATCTGTCCTGCCTGGTTTCTCAGCTGATCCTGACCACTGCTGCTACTAAGACATTAGGACTCCTCTGTCCTGTTTTCAGTGTCCAGAGCTATTATTGCTATAGGCTTCCTTGAGTCTTCTGAGTTACAGCCATTTCCCCCCTTCTTTGGAGAAACCTATGTGACAAAATATTTGAGAAAAACAACTTAAAAGAAATAAGATTTATTTTGGCTCCTGGTTTCAGAGTTTCAATCCATGGTTGTTTGGCTCCATTGGGCACAGGCCTGTGACAAGGCAGAAATATCATAGCAGAAGGGCATGTGGAGGAAAGCTACTTACCTCATGATAACCAGGAAGCAGAGAGAGACAGAGAGGGAGAAGATGTGTCATTCAAAGGCAAACTCCGCCGGGCACTGGTGGCTCACGCCTGTAATCCTAGCTACTCAGGAGGCTAAGATCTGAGGATCGCGGTTCAAAGCCAGCCCGGGCAGGAGAGACCGCGAGACTCCTAGCTCCAATAAACCACCAGAAAACCAGAAGTGGCACTGTAGCTCAAGTGGTAGAGCGCTCACCTTGAGCTGAAGAGCTGAGGGACAGCGCCCAGGCCCAGAGTTCAAGCCCCACGACCGACCAAAAATATTCAGCTGCCCACAGCAGCTGAATCTTGGCTCTTAGTGGAGATTATACCCTCCCACCCCCCGGTGAAATGCTGTTTACTCAAAAACTAGATTGTCAGCATCCCAGCCTTGCTTCTGAGCCTTTCTACCTCCTTCAGGTTCTCCTGCCACATTTACCACCCAGATCTATCCTGATCAGGCCCAGTGTTCTGCAGTTAGCCCAGTGCCTATCCTCTGCTGTCTTACACCCCTCTCCCAGGGCTTAGGACCTTGCTGACGCTGACCTGTGTCTTTGTATTACATCTCCCACATCCTTGGAGGTTTCCTGCCTGTGACTCTACTTCAAGCTCCCTGTAAGAACCTCCTACTGACACTCCCGACCCCAGATTGGGCCCACATGGGTCCCTAGTACCTGGACTGTTTTCTGTACGCAGAGATCTGAGGAGCTGGGTCCCTATGGGTGCCTCTCTTCTCTTCCCTGGCCTCTTCCTCCATCAGTGGTTTGCAGTAGGGTTTGTTCTAAGACACAGACCCTTTTTCCTGCCCTCCCCTGGTCCTCACCAGCCAAGCAACTCCTGAGTGCTGCCTAGCCAGGAGCACACAGGTTGGGAGGGCCACTCTCATCTAGCTTTCCTTATTGTTTCCCTGTCTGGAATTCCCGTCTGTTCCTCTCTGCCTAGACTCATCTTGCCCTGTCCAAGGCTGGGTTCATCAGCATACCCACATCTGATGAGCTGGCTGTAGATTTCTTGAGTCCCATCTGCACAGTTCTGTCAGGTTGGGGTTGCTATTATCAGTCCCAGATGAATAGACCTGAAGCAGTTTGTTTTTGTGCATTTTCAGCAGCATAAAACTGCTAGGATTCAAAGGGAATAGAATCAAATGACGTGGCTTCATCGTGCCAAAGGAGTGAACTGCCTCTTCTGATTAGTTCACAGAAGCTTTTAACCACAGAGGGGTGCCACCTTGTCCCTGCAATGGTGGAAGATGAGTCTGTGACTGTGGCAAAAATAAAAGAATGGATAGGGGAAGGATGGGTGGGAATGTTGAAAGGGGTGACATTGATCAAGATATATTCATAAACTGCTTTGTTAAATGGAAACTCTTTTGTACAACTACTTAAAGATCATTTTAAACTGAAGAATTAATTAATTAAAATTTAAAATAGTCCCTTCCTTTGTTTCGTGGATATGATGTGGCTTTAAGAGGCTTGGATAAAATTTTGACCCCAGATGTTTCTAGAGGAAAAATTTCTCCAATGTGAATCTGGGACCACTCATACCAGAGCAACCAATGTTACTTGTTAAAATGTAAATTGCTAGGCTGGGTGCTGTGGTTCATATCTGTAATCCAAGCTACTTTTAAGGCAGTAATTGGGAGGATAGTGGTTTGAGGCCAGAAGAGACAAAAAAGCTATCAAGACCCTCTCAACCAATCAGCTGGGTATGGTGATTGAACCTGTGATCCCAGATATACCAGAGACATAGATAGGCTTGCTGTCCATCCAAGGCTGGCCACAGGCAAAAGTGTGAGATCCTATCTGAAAAATAACAGAAGCCAAAAGGGGCTAGAGCGTGGCTCAAGTGGTAAAGCACATACTTCACAAGTGAGAGACCTTGTGTTCAAAACCCCAGTATTGCCATAATAAAATCGATTCCTGATCTCTCAACAGACCTACTGAGCTAGAACCCCAGAAGGTGGAGCCTGTGTCCTCATCAGATACTGTCTTACTGGTCCAGGTGTGGTCACTGTTTAGCACAGCAGCAAGCCCTGGGGGTCCTGGGGGCCATGCCTCAGAAGCAGAGGTCTGATGGGCCCAGCACATGGCTCCAGGCCAGAGTTCATGAATGGCTTGGGCAATTTGTTGCGTACCATTTTGCCTAAGAGGGCATTCTGTAAATATTTGCTGAGCTGAATTGGTAACCTTGAGGGCAGGGCCTTTTCCCCCCCTATTTCTTTGGGGTTACCTACTAGCTCACCAAATAATCAGCCCCTGATCATTCCCAAAATGCATCTACAAAAGGAAAAGGAGGCAGACGCTTTAGTTAATGCCCATCCTCTCCTCTCCTTGGTCATTTCTAGAGGAAGAAGCTGTTTGGTTCTGTTCACAGCTCACAAATCCTCAGCTGGGCTGAGGTGCCCTTGGCATGACTCAGGAAAGGCAGACCTCAGAGCAGGTGAATTTCCTGAGAAAGATCCCATATCAATGCAACCACGAAGTTAACCTTGAAGTCAGACAGACACATCTTCTACAACTTGGGGTTTTGTTCTTGGAATAAGAATCACGTTACAGTCCTTCCTGTGCTTCCTGAGCGGCTGGCAAACTATCCAAGAGGTTCTGACAGGAGAGGCCAGGCCTTATGGAAGGTCACAGATACATCTTAACATTATGATTGACAGTTCCCTGTTGTCCTGCTTCTGGGGGGATCCTGGAAGCTCCTGACCTATGCTGGCCCTCAGAACCTCTAGCTTCCAGTACAGAAGGGGACTAGGGTCTCAACCACTACCTCTCAACCTCTCCAGCGTCTGGCACAGAGCATGCTTATAAACGTCAGCAGGAATGAAGGTATTCCTTCTGGTTCACATGTCTAGACTGAAAGGCCCTGATGCTGTGGACACAGAGGTCCCATACTTAAGGTAATATAAAAGCCAGAATAGATTAGGGCTACAGCAGGGTTTGCTGGATGGACCAGATCACACTGTACCCTAGTGCTATGTCCCTTACGGTTGGACTCTAGAACTTTGTAAGGTGTTCCACAGACAATCAGCTTCACTATTCCTCTGGACACATTCATTGCTTGCTTCAACTTCCCTATTGTCCTGACCATGGCCCTTGGGTACAAGAGTTTGGAGTCCAACTTTGCTGTATCTCCCTGGTGGTCTGTGGCTGGCTCTCTAGACATTGATTAACTTTTCAGGGAAACACAATCATTAGTGAAATTCCATCCACCTATCAAGAAAATATAAACATAAGCAAACATTAACCCAGATCCATGGCTTGACAAGTGCCAGCTGCCCTGGTGCACACTGGCAGTGCCTATTTGCCCTTCTGTCCAGATAGCCACTTGGTGAAAGGAAATGAACCTCACAGTAACGAACTTTCAGTCTATGGCCACATGTTTGGAACATGACCCCTGGAATGTGGACTTAGGCATCACCAAGGTTTATGAATTGGCAAGAAACACAAACACTCATACCTCCCAAGGCTATAGTCTATCACAAGCTATGTGTGTGTATGCCTGACATGACTAAACTGTTGAAATTATTTACACAAAAACTTGCAAGCCACTGGAACGTTCATGCAGGCAAGGGAGTGCAGTCTTCCTGAGCTGAGTTGGGCTAAGGAGAAAATCTGCTCATAACATTTTTTGGCCACAAGCTTGGGCATTTTCTGGGGTGTCCTCTTGCTATGTGGTTGAGGTAGAATGGGTGGAGGAGGTTTCTGTGAATTTCTGTTGGATAGTAAAGGGTGGAAACAGGCTGGGCCATCTAGTCAACCCTCAAAAGCATGCATGCCATTGAGACTGGAAATACCAGGGTGATATGGAACTAACTCTTATATGAAGTCCCCTGGGCTACCTCCACTCTGTTTAGGTGTCTAACTGCTGGTGATTAGACATTCTGGAATTTGCCATCAAAGGCCTGGTGCCACTCCCTTTCTGCAGCGTTTTGGATTAGATCCTTTCTATATACTTTCAGGGATGTTCTCTCCCATATTTCTCCAAGAAGCTTCTTCTATTCTCCCTGCCTCCCATCCTCCCGCTCTGCACCTGGAAACTTCTCCTCACTCTGTCGCTTCCTGCACTAGAGTCTTGTGCACACCAGCATCATGAGCAGAGGAGAAAGGTCTCCAAAAGGATAAGAACCATACGGTTGCATGTGGCGTGCCACATAATTAGTGTTGCTTATAAAACTTGAATTTGTCTTCTCTGTCGACAAGCCTCACTTGACAGGCATTTTAGGGTCGCTCTTACATGAATTTTGAGTCAGATAGACTAGGTTAGTGTTGGTTGTATAATTAATCAACAGTAGGCCATTGAGCAAGCCAGTCTACCTTGCTCCTTGGTCTCCTATCTGTAAAACGAAGTAACAATGATACTTAACCTTCCAGAGTTATTATAAGAATGAAATGAGATCATGCATGGAAAAGGCTTAACAATGCCTGTGTGTATACCATCAATAAACATCAGCTATTGTTGTTATTGACAATGATAAGATTATAGGTAAAAGAACAACACACAGAAACTGACTGGAAAATGCTGGCAAATCAACCACTATATGCACACTTCATCCTGCTTTCAGAGTAGATGGAGATGGATGAAGAAGGTTTCCAAGTGTACCTGGGCAGTATAACCATATAGGGTTGGGATTCTGGAACCCTAATCCTAAAGGCTTCTGGGTCTGTACATAAAGTCAGGAGGTGGATCATATCTTGAACCCCTATTATTTCATTGTAAATCTAGCCTGACATATTTCAATCTATACTGTTTCAAGGGAGTTTTCCCCAGAAAGGGGCTGAACCATCAAATTTCATAGTTTAAGACTGGAAAAAACTATATAAAGAGCATGTGAATCAGGGAAGAGCTTTGACTCACTGAGCCAGCAGCTTGATGGGGTCAAAAGCTACTTCCCATATGTCTCAAGCCAGAGCCTTCAAAGCAAAAACTATTTAGGAAGGAACCAGCCAGGGCTGAGGTAACTACAAACAGATCCAACTGGTTTTTGTGGTGGGGCGTATTTATTTAACATTATATCCAGATGTCTAGATGGTAAGACACATACCATTAGGGTCAAACCGTGTTTATAAAATTCTTAGTTGAATTCCACACTGTGTTAGGGGCTGGGAAAAATAAAACTGAAACCAAATAGTAGGTCTCATTCTTGAAAGGCAGGGCTGATCATATGTTCCCCATCCCCCCTCCCCCAAAAGGTAAGAAACTGACATATTGAAATCATATAAGCAAGAAGGGCTTTCCCAATGTTCTCAGCTGTCTTCCAGCAGCAGAAAAATGCTGTCATAAACATGGCAAAGTAATCAGAGGTGTTGTTAAGGTCTGATTTCCTAGGGAGCTAAGGGTAAGGATCCCCCCTTGCCCCTGCTATTCCTCCCTCCCCAGGAGCAGGTGGCTGATTTCCATGGCCAGGCAGTAAATGAGTTTCCATTCCCTTCTATGAGCATGGGAGGGGAGCACTCCACTCCCCCAGAAAACCACCCAGGTCATGCTGGCCTGCCTTTTCCTGGCCTTTGTGTGAAACACAAATTTATATCCACTATTTAAGGATGACTTCCTGTTCTGGCAAAGAAGTAACTTTTTTTTTTTTTTTTTTTTAAAGCACTGATGTTGGCTATAACCTCAAGTTTGTATTTTTAGGTTTGACTTTGGGTAGCAGGATAGAACAGAAAGGAGACCAAGCTACCCTTCAATATCAAATCAGTTCAGGCTAACATTCACTTCGCTTCTAGGTGGTGCTTTCATGAATTGTTCTAAGAAATGAACTGTCTTCATGATTATTCTTGTAAAAAAGAAAAGAAAGTGAAGATAAGAAACTTTCAGATAGAAACTTCTATCAGCTGACTCATTTGTATCAAAGTCCAGCTATCATTTGGGCCACAGAACACTGACAAAAAGGCTTTCTACGAACATCATGTTCACATGCTTACAAATAGGCTTTCTACGAACATCATGTTCACATGCTTACCTGGTCTGAAAATCCATTTATTCTGTTCATTATCAAAGAACTCCATGGCTGAGGAACATATGTTATCTTTAAAGTATTTTATAAACTTGATTCTTACTTTGATAGATAGTGGGTAAAAGAATTAGAAACTAGAAAGAGAAATCTACCTCACTATCATTTCCTACTTGTGTTTGAATTACTCAGGTGAACTTTCTTCAGCAAAATGAAGATAAGTCTGAAACAGCTAGAGTGACTGTAACAAAGTTTTTCCTGCTGATACATTAAAGCAAATCATCAGATATGAAACTTTTACCACTAAAGTATCTTGGCAATGTATAACTTTTGACTAAAAGATAAAATTTACATTCTGTTGAATGAGCAGAATTGAATGAGAGAATTTTCTAGAGGTAACTGAGTTGTTTTTTTTTTTTTTTAAGTTGCATTTGGTGGGACACTAGTGGCTCACGCCTGTAACCCCAACTACTCAGGAGGCTGAGATCTGAGGATCTGGGTTTGAAGCCAGTCTGGGAAGGAAAGTCTGTGAGACTTATGTCCAATTAATCATCAAAAGGACAAAAGTGGAGCGGTGGCTCAAGTAGTAAAATGCTAGCTTTGAACAAAATAGCTCAGGGTATCCAGGTCAAGTTTAAACTCTAAGACCAGAACAACAACAACAAAAAGTTGTATCTATAGCTAGGCATAGTAACACTCAACCATAATCATAGCAATAGGGAGGCTGAAGTAGGATTGTGAGTTTGAGGCCAACCTGCTCTATAAGGTGAGGTTTTTATATCAAGAAAAATATTGCATTGTGCTGTTTAAGGTGTAGAAGTATCTAGTCCTTGGGCTGGGATATAGCTCAGTGGCAAGGCATTTGACTAGCAAGTTCAATGTCCTAGGTTCAATGCCCAGAACCAGAAAAGAAAAGGCAGGAGAAAAAGAATTATCATGTGATCAAAGGACACCTCTCCATTTTGTTCCCTATCCCACAGTACCAGGCAAGAGAGAGATGCCATCCCAAAACTGAGCACCTTCCCCCCCCCCAACCCCTCCAGCTTGTTCTCAAGGGGCAGAAGCTTTGGAACAGGGCTACCCATTCAAAGGACTCAAGATGTAGTGGTCCACAGTGGCAGCATTAGTGGCCTCCAGGCTGTGGCAACTTTCTGGGTGGTTGGCCCTGAACCAAGCCATGAAGTTCTTTGGTAGGGCTGCTGGTCTTTCCCATTCCTCTCTGCATATCTTTCCCCATAGCATCTCTCTGGGAAAAGAGCACAGTAAAGACCTCTTTACCTTAGAATTCTGCAGCATTTGGAGGCCCCTCGGAGATGGTGTTCTGGGACCTGTGGCAGAGATTTAGCATTGGGGAATGCTCCTAGGAACCAGCAAGAGAACTGGTACCAGAATCCAGTTCCAGTGCTAGGACAAACTTCCCCATTCCCTGATTCTCTCCCACCACACAGACGGCCTCTGGCTCAAGGATGTTTGCATTTTAAGACTGTGGCAAGCTGGTCACCCTTGAGCTGTCATGATACCAATTGCTGAGAATAAGCTCAGTCTTTCCCAGGATGTCACATGCTGGGAATGGTCCAGTGAGCAGCGGGGGCAGCTTTGCACCTGCGCCTTCAGGATACCTGACACCCTCAGGCCACAGCCAGAGGAAGTCAGTCTGTGGCTCTGAAGTGTCGCCCCTCAGAGGCGACAGTGAGAAGGTTTGTCACTGACCCTTGGGGATATGCTAGACTTTCTGTCCCATTGGCCAATCTTATTTTCAATTCCCAATCCTCTCAGTTAGCAAAATGTGTACTAGAGGAGGACCATGTATAGGATTTCAAGCATCCTCCTTTCTAAATCAAGTGATTGAGCACAACAGTCCTTAAAGCTCTTTCTAGCCAAGCCAGGAGAGTCCCTGAGGAGGAGGAACTCTGGCTGAAGAGCCACTTGCAAACACCTCACAAAGGAAGGTTCCATCAGGGCTTCGAAGCTTGTAGGCTGGGAACTCATCTGAATTCTAATGAGAGCCTGAAATGGGGCCAACAGTCACGACTTTGACACCAACAGCTGAGATGCTCAGATGACAGCACTGGTTTATTTATTGCGTTAGAGAAGCCATTCCCAGACTCCGTGGGCACAGGCATAGCAGTCTCATGCTGCTCAGCTCTCTCTACCATTCAACAGCCAGCAGAGCTAAGAGCAAAGCCCAGGGCTGCCATGGCCTTGGGACAAACTGGCCTGCTGCTCTCAGCGGCCTCACTACCATCACCCAGTGAACTAACGCTGCAAGGAATAATAGCTTTTAAAAAAATAATATTTTTTTTAGATAAAAGTCTAGCCAAGCCGTCTAGACTGGCCTCAACCTCTTGAACATGAAGATTATTGGTAGGTGCTACCAGATCCAAATAAGCTTTGAATCTGATCATAAAGGTTCATGTATGCAAAATTATATATGGCCCTCTTAAAGCTGTGGGCTACATAGTCCTACCCCATAAATTAAGATGAATCAGTCCATGTAAAACATTGGCAAGACCTCATCTCGACAAATAAGCTGGGCACACATCTGTAATCTCAGCTATATGAAATGCATTGGTAAGATCAGGTCAGGTCAGACAAAAAGCGCAGGATCTGCTTTCCTAACAAATATGAGGCCCTGAGCTTAAAACAAAACAACAAAAAACAACAACATGGTACACGACAGTCCACCTAAGAAAGGCAATTTGAAATAACTTAAGTCCTTTATTTGTACTTCTTGGCCATCACAAAAGGCATACGCTTGTTTGTTGGTGTCTACAAGGGGTGATGTCAGAATGCCTTCTACTCCTTGCACATACTGAAAGCCAAGAAGGTTTAAGTCTTCATACAAAATAGCATATTAAATGCAACCTACCTATCCCTTCCCATATACTATAAAATGTGGAGATTACTTAAAAGACTTAATACAATATAAATGCTATGTCAATAACAGTTATACTGAATGGCTTAGGGAATAAAGACAAACCACCTCCCCCACAAAAAAGAAAAAAAGTCTGTACATGTTCAGTATGAATGTCATTTTTGCTCTTGAATGATTTCAGTCTGGGGGTGGTTGAACCTGTTAGAGGCTCAACCTGTGGGTATAGGGGGTGACTCCACATCCCAGCTCATTGACCTGCTTCTTCCATTTGCAACTTCTTACCCCACAAATGCTCTGGCTTCTTCCTGCATTCTGACAACTTGAGGGAATTCTTTCAGCACTAGTTTAAGTGTGGCTTGTTCTTCTACCTCCTTGGCTTTCTGCATCACCAAAGCTCTTGAGAGCTGAGCTAGCAACGCAGAACCCTGGGGAGAGGCAGAAGGTCAGCACTCATATGGTAGGACAGCTGCTCAGAAGCAAGACCAAATAGCCACAGAAGCAGATAGATGATCAGCCAACGCACATGCAAATAATCATCTTTTGAATGCACTCACAGTATCACTTGAAAACCATATGCTTAGAAATGTCTAATTTTGATGTAGCACCTCATGTAAAGAATAGAAGGCAGTGTTTGGGACACAGGTAGAAGAAATACTAATTTCTAGGAAAGAAAGCTCTGTGGGTTATTGAGCATTACTGATGTGAAGAAAGAAAAGGAGAATGGTAATGACTGACTAGCCGGTCTGCGTATGTCAGAAGTAATACTGAAAATTAATATTAATGTTTACCATGTCGATTATGTGGCAGATCTGTTACACAGGATGGTCAGTTTATTCCCCAGAACAACTCTGTGAGGGGATCTCTCTGACTCTTAGACAGTGGGTTTCAAGTGGGTTTAAGTGGGTTTAAACCATTTTCTTAAGCATCTCGGCTTGTCATCAATGACAGAGTTGGGATTTGAACCTGAACACTGACTCAGAGACTGTGCCTTTTCTCTTGTACCCATGCTGACAGCCTCCTCACGAGGAGAGGCTCCATTTGTGAGGGTGGAGAGAGACACACAGAGAGGAAACAAGAGCGCAGAGATGTGGGTGTGGCGGGTGCTCTCTGCACAAAGAGCGGTACTGGGAAAACATCGCTGTGCTGGCACGCCGCTGGGGCCCATTTTGGTCAATGTAGGCTAACGGCTGCGCTGAACAACCCTGCAGCTAAACCCAGAAGCTTAGTTCTTACGGACATAAACTCAGACATTCCTCAGGCAGCCTTTCCCTCCCCCTCCCCCTTCCTTGCCCTCACTCCCACACTGGGCTCCTCCGCCACACAGTGAGTCAGAGATCCAGGCCCCTGTCCCTTAGGTGGCATAAGGTGGGGGAGAAATGTTGGTCACTTGGCTACTGAATCCCAAAATAATATCACTTAAGCTTAATTTTAATGAGGGTTAAGGAGAAATGATGAGTTAAAGGGAAAATATAGTTCCTGGTTAATCAACTGCTTCTAAATAGCATCCACTCCAGAGATGAGGAGTCAATTAGACATTTCTATCACGAGCACATTAGAGAAGGAGAAAGGGTCACACACACACACACACACACACACACAGAGGCCACATGATAGACATGATAGAGATAGAAGATACATGACAGATAGGCAAACGCTGGTGAGTGGCACACAAACTTCAGGCTATAGAGGTGGCATTAGAAAGGAAAAGCTCCAAAGGTTTAGTCTGGGTGTCCTCTTCTTAAAGTGGATCCTGGAGATCCAGTCTATTCCCCAGACCTTATAGAGAGCCCTAGTCTACAGCTCAGTGTCTCACTGAATCTGATCCCAAGTTCAGCCCTACAGAAGACCTGTTCTCTGAGGACCAGACCATCCTTCCTATGGCTTTTAGAATTAGTTATGTCTGGTCACAGGACTTCCTGAGGTTTTTTAAAAAGCTGACTGCAGGGAGTTCAGGCAAGAAGTATTGAGTCCCAGGGTTGTAATTTGCAGACTACAGATATTTAAAGTAAGAACAAGAATAAGCGTGGCTGTCTGAATAGAAAGAGGGCCAGAAAAAAGGGTGGATAGATTCTGAGGGAAATAAAAACCAACAACAACAACAAAAAAAACCCAGGCTGTTCTCTGAATCATATTTCAAATTCCAAGTTTTATGTTTGTCTTTTTCCAAATTGTTATTAATTATGGATTGTGTGTCCCTTGGAAATTTGTTAATAGTATTAGTTTTGGAATGGAATTTCCTGCTTCTTTTCCATATGTGGATATTTATTTAGTCAGCTGGTTTTCATTTCTTAGTGTATGTTCCATGGTCCAGCTAAAGGATAATGGGCCAAGATGTCTCCAAGAAAACTCAAATGAATACAGGACATTGATTCCTGTTTTTCAGGAGTGGATGGAGACAGAATTGGTCTATTGGGATCAACCTGGCCCCTCCTTAGGAAAATGTCCCTAAATGGAAATCATAGTGAATTTAAAAACAGTTAAGCTGCACATTTTCTGAAGGGCCAGTTCCTCTGGAACTCTGATGCTCTGGACTGGGAAACTTGGTCTGTAACTCTTCTCCAAAATCCTTCTCAGAGGAAAACTACAGATGAAGAAGCAAAATGGAAAGAACATCATGTCTCCCACAGGAAGGAGAGCATAGATCTCCCCTTTTCCTGGACAACTCCACCTTTGTGTAGCCACTTTCCCCATTCCTCAGCCAATAGGACTGCAGGACAGGCTTGCAACCAGCAAGTTGCTATTAGACAACTTTGAGGACGAGTGTATGAGTTTCTCTTTGGCATCGCTGTTCCTGTCCTTGTATTCTAAACAAACCAGTGAGAAGCTTCTTGAAAGCAAACTCTGACCTTCATGTGTGTACCTACCTGCCTGCTCTCCTTTACCAGGAATGCCCCTATATCTCTCAGGCCAGTACCCCAGTTCCCTCAATTATCTTCCCAAGGCTACCACAGCCTCTCCATCTACCTTCCCCGCCTCTCTTTGCATAAGCACAGCCAGCCTGAGGGTGTGGGTTTAGTCCAAGTGGTCTCAGAGCCCAGACCTATGCGTGCTTTAGCCCAGATGTGGTCTTTGTGGGCCAGACCAGCGGCTGCAGTAAGTAGGCCAGTGGCACACAGCTGAGGCCAGCATGACAGAGGTCATGACCTGGATGCAGGATGGCTGGATCTCAGCCTGAGTTGGTGTCAGCGCAGCTGTAAGACAGACCCAGATGTGCTGTCATGGGCAGTGGCACTCTGGATAGGAAGTCAGAGACCATGATCAAGAGCGGGTGGTTGCATCTGGAGAGGACCTCATGCTGCAACATAGCATGGTGTGTGGCAGTGCACAGCAGGTGCACATGTTAAGCAGAGGGCAGTCTATTGGGAAGAGACCAACACGCCAGAGGTAACCGTGCTTTGTAATAACCATTCTCACAGTGATGCCTTCAGTCCCATGACACCCAATACACTGCAGAGAGATGCTCAAGAAAGACATGACTCCACTTGTGTGGAGGCCCGTGACCTAATCACTGCCCAACATTGTTGCATGGAGGAATTAAGAAGCATCGCCATAAGTTTTGCTGGAGCCAACCCCCAATGGAAGCCAGGCAGGAGGTTAACACAGTGATAGGCAAAGCTTGCCTAGTACTCAGTCTCTCCTGATGTTCTGAGCTTTTTGCAACATGAACTTACCACGCTGTAGGGTTACCATCTTCCGCTCAGCATGCAGCTGAAGCAGAAACTCAAAGAATGTTCCTCCCTTCTCCCAGCTATCACAGAAGTGACTGAGCTGCTATTTGAACCCAGGCAGTCATAAGTTGCAAGTTTTGTCAAGCTCCAAGCTGAGTGTTGAAGTTTAAGAGGCTTGAGATGGAGGGTGGACAGGAAGGGAACTTCGCAAAAGGTAGGGTCAGAGGGCCACCTGTGGAATGTCAGGCTGAACAGAAGAATGAGAAGATGTTCAGACGGACCAAGTGGGAGATCAAAGTTTAAACCAGTCCAGGTCTCAGCTTCATTGCCTGTTCTTCCAGGAAGTCTTCTTTGATCATGAAGGATTGAATCAGGTGGTGCTTCTCTTCCGTGTCTCTCCCAGCATGTGGACCAGACACTAATGACACTGAACTGAAATTAAACTTGCTTACTCTCCCCATTGTGGGCCCAGAGGTAAGTGTGATCTGTGCAGCTTTCTGTCCTCCAAACCTGGTATCCAACCTAACATAGAGTAGGTCTTAGTAGCCATTCTTGAGTGAGTGAATGGAACAAAAAGCTGAAACATATCTGAGCAGCAATAGCTCTACCTCTAGTCCAAATACTTCAATTCTCACACCAGTGAATCCAACTGGGAAAAGGCTGACCCTGTTGTTATTCCTACTCCATACCTGAGTGGCTCGGGGTAATGGATCTAGAGGGGTCTGTGGAGATAAAAAACATACCTAGACCACAGCAGCGCCTAAAGGATGGTTTGTGGATGCACAAGCGCATGCGCACACACGTCTCTACCACTGGCAGCACAGATCTTGTCAGTCCCCGGAGAATGAGACTTAACTCTACAAAGCACCTGGGTATGAAACTAGAAAACTGGGGAGCAGACCAGGAGGAGGTTTCCGTGAGAGCCCAAACCCCCACCCATCTTGTCTAAAAAGGGATCCCACAGAAACTTTTTTTTTTGGTCAGTCATGGGGCTTGGGGCCTGGGCGCTGTTCCTGAGCCCTTTTGCCCAAGGCTAGCACTCTACCACTTTGAGCTACAGCACTACTTCTGGTTTTGGTTTTCTCGTGGTGAATTGGAATAAGAGTCTCATGGACTTTCTGGCACTGGCTGACTTTGAACCACTATCCTCAGATCTCAGCTTCCTGAGTAGTTAGGATTACAGACATGAGCCACCAGCCCCTGGCTCTACAGAAACTCTTCGGGTTTTGTGGGGGATTTGTTGTTGTTGTTGTTTGGTTTGTCATAGGGTTGAACTCTGGGCCTCGGCGCTATTCCTCAGCTCTCCAGCTCAAGGCTAGTGCTCTACCACTTGAGCCACAGCGCCATTTCCAGTTTTCTGGTGGTTAATTGGAGATGAATCTCATGGACTTTCCTGCCTGGGCTGGCTTTGAACCTCGATCCTCAGATCTCAGCCTCCTGAGCAGTTAGGATTACAGGCGTGAGCCACCAGTGCCCAGCTCCACAAAAACTTTTAACTAATAAGTTTTCTTCCCAATAAGGCAAGGACACTAAGGTCACGTGCCCATCACCATGGGGCCATCTCTAGGGCCCTTTTGGAGGGAGCTGCTCTTTCAGGGGACACTCTAGGAGAACCTTCAGGGGAATTCCAAGCCCCACCGATTGCCTGCCATCAGAACTTGGCTTCTCCAACAGTTGCTCAAGAACGCTGGCATGCAGACTGGGAGGCTCAGCACAAAATGCCTTGATCTGCTTCGTTTTCTTTCCCTAGTGTTGTGGGCCCAGCCAACCTCAGGACTTAAAAATGTGCCTGATTGCCTAAGCAGGAAACAGGCAGGCCAAGATGTAAGAGGCATGGGCCCAAAGTGTAAAATCAATGTATAATCTTAACAGGCTCAAGGTCATTTTGTTGTTGTTGTTGTTTAATTTGCAGCTCCCTGGCACCTAACTACTTCTATCCATCAAAGCCAGGCAAAGCCCCAGTTGCCGCTGGGGCCTTGGGCATGATTGCTAGACTTCATCCACCTCACTGGGAACACTCTGGGCTTGAGAGTTGAATCTTTGACCTGTACTCACACTTCCTTTCCTGGATGTAAGGCACAGCAAGAAACTCAGGTCAATAGCCAGGGTGCTGATAGAGGTTCAGGTGACACTGGTTACCTAAAATGAAGGACTGCCTGCTAATCTATTTACTGGAAAATGCAGATCATGGAATGTTCCAGGCAGCCCACAGAAGTTTTCCACACTGAAATTGCTAGTGTGGGATATATGAAAAAATATAGCCAAAGGTTGGCTGAGGCTGTCTATGTGGACTGAGTTTGGTGAACGCATGGCCTGTCTTCATAATCCTTGACCCAGAGTTCTTGGTCCATCCAGTCAGGCTGTAGATCCACCTGTGTTGTCAACTTCCTTCTTGACAGGACCTGAGGACAGTGGGGCAGGCTGACATTCAGAAGACTTAGAGCCCAGCCCCAGTTCTACTTCCAAGACCTCAGCAAGACACTGAATTAAGTAAATGAAAGAGGTTCAAAGCAAGTGGCAAAGCATATGACAGCGTGCTGGCTATTTGGCTAGTGTTTTTCATCTCTAAACCTCCCTCTGCTTAGGCTTGCAGGGACTGGTCTCCTGCTAACCACCATCCTCCCTTGCCAGCTGGCACTTATGACATCCTGACAAAGTGAGCAATAATAGCAGGACTAGAATGCTAAGTTAGGCAAAGTTGCGCCAGTGTGAAAGTCATGGATGGGAAGACCAACTCTCAGGTCTGGGACCTGGCCCTGGAACAACCCCCTGCTATGCCTGCAAGACTAAATGCTGTCTCTGTCTATAAGTACAAATGTGAGCCTAGTTCATCCACATATGCAGAATCCACCTCCTAAATATTCCAAGATAGTTGTTTTAATGAGCTAAGTCTTTTCCCTTCTCCAGGAGCAATAGACAAGTAATCTTTAATGACTGAAGGAGTATTCAGAGTTTACTATGTTGAACAATGTATCTTAGGGAAATGGGAATGGGAGTCTTGGCTTTCTGTCCCCAAAGCTGGTGAGCCTTGGCTGAATGAAAGGGAGACAAAATGATCCACATGGCCCAGATTTATTGTTTTTGATGCTGTTTATACACCTACATCTAATTTGGACTGACCAGCCTGAAGGAGGGAAGATAAACAAAAGGAGAAATGAGCAGCCAGCAGAGGTGGGCTTAGAAGCAAGAATGAAAAAAGAACGTAAATTGCTGATGGGAAAAGAAAAGTCCAGAACTGTTCACCAGAAGCAATCAGCAATTCACGTGGCCTTGTCATCTTCAGCTCCAGTGAAAATATGATTCCATCTGGCTGAAGGAAAAACAAAATCTATAGTGTTTAATGATTTTGTTCCCTTAATAACACTAAGTGAACAAACAACGTCTTTAGCTCTGCTTGGAGCACAGCACAAACCATTCTAATGGGGGTGGTGTTTAAACATAAACTCCCTCTGATTCACCTCTGCCTCACTCACCTCAGACCTACTGCTGTAACCTGTATTGACGTACCAAATGCTAAGCCATTAAGCTATTGCTATTCTGCTCAGAGGCATCTTAGCTATACAGCCACAAAATCAAGTGTCTGTTTTCTACCTAAGAACTACTTCAGGCTAGCCAGAGCTCACAGATGGCAGCTCAGGGGACAGAAGAGGCAATTGGTTATTTTTCTTAACTCTGCAAGAAAAAACCATAGACACAAACACTGTAGTATTCTGAAACATTTCTTACCTTGAACTGCTTAATGTGTGATTTAGAAATAAACTTTTTCTGTTAGGAATGGTACGTTAAATTTCTCAGAGTTGCCTTAAGAGAGTATATAGTCTGGTTAGCTTAAACAACAGACATTTATTTTTTCATAATTCTGGACCTGGAGGCTGGAAATCGAACATCTATGTGGAGGCCCTGTTGTTTTCTTTTGAGCTCTCTCTCCTTGGCTGGTGGTGTTTACATCATTCTGTGTTTCCACAAGGCCTTTTGTCAATGTATGTCTTTGTCCCACTCTCCTCATCTAAGAAAGACACTAACTCTATGAAGTTAGGGCCTCTCCCCACTAACCTCATTTTACCTTTTTTACCTCTTCAACAAAATAAATCACGTTCTAAGGCAATGGAGTTTTGGACTTCCACATATTAACTTTGAGGGTCAAGGTACAATTTGGCCCATAATAAGCTACAGTGATGACAATTGCAATGATAGCTAACATTTTCTGGAGACTTGCTATATATTTGAAATTGGATTAAATACTCAGCCTGAAAACAGTCCTATACTGGGCATATGTGGACTCCTAGCTACTTGAGAGCGTGAATGGGGAGAATCACAGTTCCCGACCAGCCTGGGGAAACAGCATGAGATTCAATCTAAAAACAAGAAAATAACTCAAGCAAACAGGGCAGAGATATGGTTCAGATGGTAGAGCATTTGTCTAACAAGCTTGAGGCTCTGAGTTCAAGTCTTAGTTCAGAACAAAAACCTAACCCAATATAGTAGGTAGCACCACCCTCTCATTATATAGATTAGTGATGAAAGCTTTCAGAGGTTCAGTGGCTTGTCTGTGGCTATACAACTATGAAGAAGAGGGCTGGAAATACAAAGAATGGTATAATGTGAGCCCACGTCTGTCCAACTCTAAAGAGAATCCGGGCATTAGAGGATCCTGCAGCTACTTCCTTTCCCAGCAAATTAATAACATCAATGCACTCAACACAAATCCATTGAGGATAATGAGGAAAAATAACTTCAGAAAAAATGCCTTAGATAACTCAAAATTTAAAGCCTGAATATGCTATGCGACCTGTTGGGTGATACCTACTTTTGAAATTAGGCGGCACTTTTTTAAAGACAAGACTAAGGAAAAAGAAAAGCAATGAATAATTAATCTTTATTTATTGATGTTCTTGGCACTGCTTTAGAAAAACAATGATGATGATCCATTCTCGAGAAAACTCCAGATCTAAAGAACACATTATGTACTATGAAATCGGAACTTTACCCAAAGACCGGAACATGAGCTAAACTGAATAGGTTAAAAAAATCATCAGATGAGCTGGTGGCTCATGCCTGTAATCCTAGCTACTCAGGAGGCTAAGAGCTGAGGATTGCAGTTCAAAACCAGCCCGGGCAGGAAAATCTGTGGGACTCTTATCTCCAGTAAACCACTAGAAAACCGGAAGTGGCACTGTGGCTAAAGCGGTAGAGTGCTCGCCTTGAGCTGAAGAGCTGAGGGACAACACCCAGGCCCAGAGTTCAAGCCCCACAACCGACCAAAAAAAAAAAAATCATCAAATGCTTGTTTTTCTCTACCTTAAATATAAAATTACATTGTTTATTTGATAGAAAAGACCTATGACAAGATTATCTGATCTAATTTCTTCATTTTCCTTAGCTATATGAAAAATTCCTATTTATTGAAAGCTTATCAAGGAGCCAATTGTGTCACTTTTCAATTAGTGTTATTTTACTTGCCTGTCCTTTCCTCTCTACCCTTGTTACTCCATGCACTCTAGCCAGATAATCTTAAAAGGAAAAATATGTACAACTATGATTTGAAATAATTCTTGAATTAATATTCTCCAAAAATCCAGATAAACATGAACTGACATTCTCTGACATACTAGAAGGACCCAACAAATATAGTTTGTGTTTAAATTAGTGGTTAGCCATAGTCCTTCAACCAGTATACCAACAGATGTGTCATTATCACAGGAAGGTGTACTTCCATGCTGGGAGCTGGTGGCTCACACCTGTAATCATAGCTACTCAGGAGTCTGAGACCTGAGGATCTCAGTTTACAGCCAGCTCAGGCAAGAAAGTGTGAGACTCCTATCTCCAATTAAGCACCCAAAAAAGCCAGAAATAAAGCTGTGGTTCAAGTGGTAGAGCATCAGCCTTGGGCAAAATAGCTCAGGGACAGTTTTCAGGACTGAGTTCAAGCCCCAGGACCAGCACACACTCGCGTGCACGCACGCATGCACGCACACGCACACACACTATAAGTGTACTTCCAATATCTTCCATACATGATTTTTTGAAAGTTACCATGAAATGCCAGCTGGAAAGGTTCAGATTATGGCTTTAAAGAGGCAGTATTATAAAATCAATCATCTACTTTATATATACTCTGCTTAAAAAACACTTTATAGGCATAAATTGACATTAACCTGCTAACCTTGAATTTAATCATAGAGTGTCTCAAAACAACTAGAGAAAAATCTGAATCTACTTATCATTGACATTATACCGAACACCTAATGCATAGTAGCTAATAAAATCATTGATAGTGATTGAAGTCACTAGTGGCTACACTGAGACATGAACGAATGTCAATCAACAAATTCTCCAAGGCCAAGGAGTTTCTTTATCATAAAAGGCAATGCTACTTTAAAAAATCATAAGTAATGCAAAGCAGGACCAATGTCAACAGTGGACGTCTTGCAGAAAAACACAGGTTCATTCACCACTGTAATAACAAAAATACCATACCAGGCCCAGTTTGTACTGGTAGTACTGGTAGGGGAAGGAGGTGAGCTACCTCAGCTGAGCCCCTGGGGTATGCTGCATGCCCCCCCCAACAACCTCATCTTCCTCAGGCACATTCTCATCTCTAGGCTCCTTCTCTCTTACCTCAATTTGTCCCTCTATGTCTGTGATTCCCAAACACTCACTGTATTTACTTTTCCCACAGTACTTGGGATTAACTTCCTATCTCCTCATTGCCACACTATAAGCAATAGGAAGACAATTAGCAAACTTGTCCTTAACTCTTCTAGTTACAAAGTCTACTACAGTAGTCATTGCATAATTGTTTTTGTGATAAATGGATAATTATGTTTAGTTGCCTTTGTTTTTAAATTTGTAGGTGATGTCCAACCCTTCCAATCTGTTGTTTAATAGAGCACATCTTTGTGTTTATATGTGATTTCTTTCCTTGGTAATAAAACATTCCTAGTGTCTAAATTGATTTTCTCAAAATGCATTCTCTTCGTTGATAAAAGGATCAGGTAGTTTAATGAATATCAACCTGGCTTGTCATAATAAGTCTAATTAGAGTCTAATTAGACATTTTTAAATAACCTTGAGCAATCAACTCTCTATAGTATCTAACGAAACATTCACAACCAACAAGTAAGTGTTCTGTGTGATTTTTTTTTTTTTTGAAGAAAAAGAGGGTTTTTTTTTTGAAGAAGCTTACTGAGCAATTAGTCTGGTATCCTCCTATATGACTCAGATTTCAGGAGCAGTATGACAGAGTGAGAGGAAGACTGTCATCTGGAAGTCCCCAAAATGGATACTTGTGGTCAACCTATCTCAAAACTCCACAGTGTGGCGTAGATCTGTTGCTAGGCAACCCTGATGATGGGACCCATGATTTGGCCAGCCCGAATAAACAACCCTGCTGCTTTAAGCAAACAAAAAGCTGTCAACAGAACATTTTCACTTAGCTCTGGAAATTATTTTCAGCATTGGAAGGTACACATTGCTCTCTTGCTAAGAAGAATCTTCTACTTAAAATAAGACAGATGTACTTTAAAGATAGGAGACCACAGACCATCTGACTCTCAAGGCTAAATGTTCAGAAAATAGGATTATCATTTTGTGCTTGAGTATTTGTTTTTCTCGTGCTCAAGTAAGGAATACTGAATGCAGGTGTCTACATTTTCATATATGCCACCCACAATGCAATTCTGTTTTCCTGGGGCATTAGCTCCCTGGGTTTCTGTTAAACAAGAGACCTGTTTGCGTCTACTTACCCTAAAAGAGATGCACTCCTCAAATAGCTGCTTTTAACTTAGAACCATGCTCAGAACTTAAAACCCTAACTCTGTACCAGAGCATTAAGAGGGAAAGATAGAAGTGAGACACCATGATCAAACCTTTTCCGTGCTTTCTTTTCTCCATGAACATCCTAAGGAATAGGTTGCCTATTTAAACCAATGAATTGTCACATTGTCAGGGCTTCTATAGCTGTTGTTGAGTAATTCTCCAAGAAGTTTAGAAGTTCTAATTCTTCATCTTCTCTCTGTCTCTGACACACACACACCATATCTTTTCTCTGTCTCTGACACACACACCACTTTTTCTGTCTTTGAGTCTGTATTTTTTAATGATGTTTTTCATAAGTCTGAATTTTCTGTTACTTAGATGGAATTCAGGTCTACTGAGGGTTAGGAAGTAGCTCAGTAAACACCTGTCATAGTGTTGTGTGGTAATTTAAAAATAAGACCATAATTCTTTGAGACAGCTTTTTTTTTTTAAGCTAGATGGCCATTCCCCCTTCTTCTTGAGTATAGCTAAACGTAGTGACTTGTTTCCAATGACTAGAATGCTGTTAAGATGATACTATGTAACTCCAAAATTAAGTCATAAAATTGGCAACTTCTTCCTCAATCACTCTGGGATCAGTTGCTATGGAGGAAGCCAATTGCCATGTTATCAGAGCACTCTAGAAATCTGAGGGAGATGGCCTAAGTAGAGTAGCACTGAACTTTGTGCCAAGGGCTACTGTCAAATTGCCAGTCATGTGAATAATACATATTAGGAATTAATCTAGCCCCACTCAAGCCTTCAGGTAATTGTGGTCCCACCTAACATGTTGAGTATAACTTCATAAGAGGTTCTGAGCTAAAGCTATCCAAACAATCCCCATACTTTTGACCCATAGAGGTCGGGAGAAATAGTAAATATATGTTGTAGTTTCAAGCAATTAAGGTTCAGGATTATTCAGTACAGAGCAATAGGTACACATTATCGCCTCTTCCTTCTGTGCCCCAAACAAACAACACCAGTGAATTATGGAGTCATAGCTCCTGAGCATGAACTTGAGTCTATGAACTTCACCTGTTATATTAGGAAGCTACCAAAAGAGATGAAATGCAGCACAGATCTAAAGGGCCAACTACAACACTCAACCAAATGTGTTAGGTGACTCTATTTGTAAATGCAGACTAACTTTAGCAGCAATATCCATGCTAGTCATTTTACACAGGTAAAAGCGTAGCTTATGGGGGCTGGCTCTTTTACTTGACTCTGGTTTGTTTTCTATAACTTTTCAACTTATTCCATAAAGTAAATGCCAAGTATCATCTTGTTCAAGAATTCAAAGTGGGCTTTGTGTCAGATCCCCAGGTCACGACAATAAAGAGCTAAAAACAATGTCACTATCAAACTATAGCTTGGAGTGATACCAGCAAAATGACAGTGTATCCGGCTCCAGGCTCAAACTCCCAAGAAAACACCAAAGAACAAGCAGAAACTGTCAGAACCCTGGAAAACAGCCACGGGTTTATAGCAACCACATGAAGGCAGAGTCAAGAGAAAGGAAGGGATGGGAAGGGGAAACAAAGGAGGAGGCAACAATGCTTGATAAGAAATGTACTCATTACCTTGCTCATGTAATTGTAACCCCTCTGTACGGTATTTTCACAAGAAAAAAAAAACAAGAAAAAAAGAGAGAAAGTAAGGTAGGAATGCTATTAGAAGGTGGGCTATTAGAAGGTAGCAGGTGCAGGTCACAGGGGAGCATTCCTTTGAAGGGTGTGTCTTGTCTCTTGCCCTTCCTGCCTCACTTGCTACTTCTTGGTCACCATGAAGTAAGCTGCTCTCATCTGCTGTGTGTCTTTGCCTTAATGTTTCAGGCTGTCCTCAGATGTACAGCAATGGAGTCAGCAGATCCTAAACTGAAACCATGAGCATCTCTCTCTCTCTCTCTCTCTCTCTCTCTCTCTCTCTCTCTCTCTCTCTCTCTCTCTCTCTCTCACACATCTATCTATATATTTTCTCCCTTGAGTAGCTTTTCTCAGATATTTGGTCACAGCAATGACACAAAAACTAAACACAGCTTGAAAAGTAACACAGCTGATAAACAACAACTGAGGAAATTTATTACCACTCCACCAGCTCTACAAGAATTGCTAAAGGGACTTCTTCAGCTTGAAATGAAACATGAGATACTATGAAAAAATAAAGATCATCCCACAAAGAAGTTGGACCCTTACTTTATACCATATACCAAAAAAAAAAAAAAAAAAAAACCCAAAACCCTCAAAATGGATCGAAGTTCTAAGCTTAGGAGCTAAAAGTATAAAACTTTTCAGAGAAAACAATGGGAAAATTTTTTATGACATTGTATTTGGCCACAATTTTATGGGCAGAACTCCATAAACACAGGCAATAAAAAATAGAAAAATGGAGCTTAAAAATTAAGAACATTTGTGTTGCAAAGGACACTCTGGGGGAAATAAAAATAGGAAATGTCCACAAGTCATTTTTATAAGAAATTAATGTCCAGAATACATATAGAACTCCAATAACAATAACAACAAAATTGAAAAATGATAAAAGATTAAATAAATATTTCCCCAAAGAAGGTACACAAGTGGCCAACAAACATGAAAATATGCTCACTATCTTTAGTTTGGTAAATAAGAATCTAAATCTTGATGAGATACAAGTTCACATCCACTGGAATCACTATAATAATTTTTAAAAAGCAGATAATAGTTGGGTGCTGGTGGCTCACGCCTGTAATCCTAGCTTCTCAGGAGGCTGAGATCTGAGGATCGTGGTTCAAAGCCAGCCCAGGCAGGAAAGACTGTGAGACTCCTATCGCCAATAAACCACCAGAAAACCGGAAGTGGCGCTGTGGCTCAAGTGGTAGAGCACTTGCCTTGAGCTGAAGACCTGAGGGACTGCACCCAGGCCCAGAGTTCAAGCTCCACGACTGACAAAAAAAAAAGCCCACATACTTTGCTGGTAGGTGTGTAAATATATAATGCATTTTATTTACAGAAATACCTTGTTTTCCCAATAATGGACCCCTACTTTGAGCTATTTTGAATAGTGATGTAGTCAATATTGGTGCCAAGTATCTCTTTGCGTTCTGTCATTAATTATTTGGGACATATATTTCTTGGTGTAATTGTTGGGTTACAAGGTAATCCTGTTTGTGACTTTTTGAGGTACTACCAAACTATTTTCCATGGTAGCTGAAGCCTACTGTTGAGATACAAGAAAGAATGAAGTTTGAACACAAACTACCACATGGATGAACCTTGAAAATAGTATGCTAAATGAAATAAGCAAAACCCAAAGGATAAGTATCATAAGATTCTTATTGCATGAAATATCCAAAATAGGTGAAGTTATTTGGACAAGAAGTCAATTAAGATTGTCAGCAGCTAAAGACAGGAGAATGGGAAGTGAGTCCTTGATAGTTACAGAGCTTCTTTGAGAGGTGATAAAATGTTTTCAAATATAATACAGAGAGATGGTTATATATTAACAGTGTCAATAATACTACAGAATTATATACTGAAAATGGTTAAATGATACATTTTATATTATAGATGTTTTAGCATGATTATTAAAATGAATAGATGTTTTAGCATGATTTTAGCATGATTATTAAAATGAATTTTCCAAACAGTAGAGCTGGTACAACACTAGCCTAGCATGAGAGGGGTCCTGAGTTCAAGCCAGAAACAATGAAAAAAAAATCAGAAGTCCATTTGCAGTGTCTGATGCCTCTAAATTTCAGCCTCAGGATCAAGACTGAGATTTGGGAGATATTAGTTTTGTGCAGGCAGGAAAGCTCATGAGATTTCCTTCTCAACAGAGAGCTTGCTGCAGTGGCTCATGCCTGCTATCCTAACTACTATGGGAAGCCCAGATCCCAGCCCAGACATGTTCCAAGGTCGGAAGACAGATTATTTAAAAAATAACCAGCAGAAAAAGCATAGAGGCATGGTTCCAGAGGCCTTGTTTTCAAACACCAGTGCTACCAAAAAGAGAGCGAGAGAAGGGCAATGGCTTGTTTTACCCAATTACATCCTAGGCACCAGAGCATTGATTGGTCAGAATTATTTTAAAGATAACTATTTGACATGACCATTGGCTAAGGCCACAAAGAAAACCTGATAGATGAAAACAAGACAGTCATTTATCTACCAACCCCTCTCCCCCTGTCCCATCTCCCAGGATACCTTGCCCCTGCCAGGTCCAGTTCCCAGGCTATCTGACTATGCAGTAATAAATCTGAGTTACTTTCTCCTTGGTAGAGCTAACGTCCCTTAGAGAGATGGCCCAGGTGTGCTCAGGTAATACCCTCCTGTACAACACATGTTTCACTCCTTTTCTCCTTACAAGGATAGATGCCTTGATAGGTGACTACACCAATACACCACTAACTGCTTCCTATTTTTTGGTGCCTCGCTCTTCAGAGAGCCAGTAATAACTCCTGAGAACAGAGACGGGGAAGATCCATTCTTCTTCCTCACATACACTTTGTTATAAGATAGACTGAGTGCAGTTCTCAAAGTTTAATAGATTTTAGAACATGGCTTTTCCATTTGGTCACTCCCTCCTCTCTTCTTAGGCAAGGAGACTCAGGGAACAAAGCAAGAGAATTGGCAGAGGAGGCAGTCTATGTGGCTAGCATAGTACTTGGGGTTCAGAAACATCTGTCCTCCCTAGGTTTTTATGTATTTATTTATATTTTTAAAAAATATTTTTATTGTTGTTATAAAGATGATGTACAGAGGGGTAACAGTTACATAAGTTAGGTAAAGAGTACATTTCTCTTCTAGTTCCTCCCCAATTTTAATCCACTGCTCTTGATAAAATTTGGGGACTTCACTCTCTTCCTTTGGCACAAATTCTCTCCTAGAAGAGCCTCAATCGTCATAGCAAATAGCCACTGTAGTCCAGCCCCTCCACATTCCAGATTTGCAGGGTATCTTGCTGATTATTAATCTCTAAGTACCATGTGCAGAAATGAAAGCTTTCAGATAGGCACATTTCCCTTTTTTTAGATGAAAAAAAAATCTTATGATAGTCATGACCCCTGCATGTTTTGGAAATTTATTAATGTACCAAAAATTATGTATGATTAAGACTTGCCCTCAATCTTGTTACTTATTACTTCATGTAACCCTCTTCATAATCCAGTGAGGAAGACTTGTCTGTGGTCCAGACAAAGATAGCTGAGCTTAAAAAAGGTTAATGACCTTGTCCAAGGATGCACACAAGAAATGGATTTGTCCCGAAAGAATCAGAGCTCCTTCCATTGGCATACTACTATGCTATAGTTAGGGCAGGAAAGAGTTAACCCCCAAAGCTGATGGGGGCCAGTTATTTTGTGTTTTCTAAATTCTACAATGGTGGTTGTTTTTGCTATTTTAATCTATCTCACCAGTCCTAGGGTTTTTCCAACTTTCTTATACCTGGGAACTTACAAGTTTCTCTGAATCGTGGGTATTAAGGCCCACAAGGAAACCCCTAATTTATCTTTGTGATAAATTCCTTCCCTAGATCATTTAGAATCTTCTTAGGTTCCCATTAGTGTTTGTGTGAACCACTTACAAAAATAGTGCTAAGTTTCTTCTGTTAGTGAGATATGTTGGCTTTGGGTATACCCAGTCAGGAGTTTCAGAAATGCTCTACCTTATGTATTTTCTTCCAGTCTTCAAAGTCCCCTGCTAAGATGAGAAGAAAAAGATGGTTTTCCATTTAAAAGTCACCCTCCAAAGTTGATTTCTCTCGCCTGTGTCAAATTCACAGCGTCACCATGAGAAAAAGGCAGCCCTCGCTGCTTCAGGTTGAATACACACCCAGCCCACTCCTTCCGCAACACTGCACCCGTCTCTGACTAATCTTCACCTTATTGATGACTCACACACACAAAGCTGCTCAATGCAGACCTACCGCCTCTACAACTCCAGTGTTCGTCTACTACCAGGGTCACCACTTTCCATCCCACATCCTGCTTCTTTCTCCCTCCCTTCTCAGGGCTTATACAGGCTAGCACACTGGGGATAGCATCTCCAGATCCTCTCAATAAGAGTCACTGGTGCCAGTGGGTAAATTGTGCAGAACAAGGGCCTTGGAATTAGATAGGCCATGAGACAGGAAATAGGTTTGGGCTCCTTTACTTACAGGCTATACAGCCGTAGAGACGTTCATTAATTTTTCCTACCCTTGCTTTTCTCATCTCTAAAATGTCAGTGTAACTACTTCAAGAGGATTGAATAATGTGGGACAGAAGAAACTTGTAGCATCTAGAAGGTACCTTATAGGCAGTAATGATTATTATCACTAGTATCATCACTATTAAACATTCCAAGACTCAAAAGCTCTCAGAAGCATTGGTAGTAAGCAACCTCAGACTTGTACCCAATGATCTGTTTCTGCTCCTCTGTACCCCATCCCCTTCACTCACTCTGTCCAGAAAATGGGTAGGGTACACCACGCCTGACTTGGTGACTTGGTACTGGAGCTTAGAATCCTCTCCTCTCCCAATACACCCTTTCCCCTTTGATTGGCCATCTCCCAAGGAAGCCTAGTGGAGCCAGTCCCCACCAGACTAACTTCCCTCTTAATTCTTTCAAATGCCATAGCCGTTTGGCATACTCTCCACAATTACAAATATGTCACTATAGTTGTTTAAATATTATTAGATATCTACAGTAAGCTCCATGATGATTGAAGGTGTATGGGCTGTGGTGACCTTGTTGCCTAGGAATTGGCTTGGTACATATGTGAATGAATGAGGGGAAAGCAAGAAGGAAGGAAAAAAGAAAGAAGGAAAGAGGGTGTGAGGGAGGAAAGGAAAGAGAAAGGAAGGAAAAGGGGGAAAAGAGAAACTGACTTGGGTTTTTATATGGACCATCTCAGATATACCATTCTATGCCTTGTCTTAGTACAGAGAACTCAACTTCTGCATCTACCTGCTTGCATAGCTTGAGACTTGATTTTAGGTCCCAGCCAGCTTTGTGGAGCCTAACACTGGACCAAACTCCTCTAAATCCTTTCTTGGAGGAGTAGATGTTTTCTCTGTACCCACCAGGCCCTGCCTGAGGTCCTGCCAGACATGAGCTTAACTTTGTGAATTCTTGGTTCTAAACTAGGCTCCATAACTGACTACATTAAACACACAGGTCCCCCTGATGTAGGGCCCAGGTTTCTCTGGCGCTGAGTGACCAAAATCCCAGAAGGCCTCATGCCTCTGCTCTGAGACACCACAGGAGACAGGGGCAGGCCTACCATTGGTATTTCTGGGATGGTTTTAGTGTGGTGTCCTGGAATTATTTCTCACCAGCTTCCCACAGAATATCATAGGAACATGACATTTCTACAAACTGTTTAAAGAACTAATTTAAGTTTTGTTTAAATACTACTTTTCCCATGAGGTTTCTTACTTGCTTAAGGTCTACCTAACACAACCACATTAAATAGCCCGGTACTATCACCCTTGACCCCTCCCAATATATACATATTTTAATCTTTCCCTGCCTGTGCTAATCACCAGGTATAAGTGTTCCTGTGGGAAAATGCTCACCCAGATCCAATCCACCCACCTAAATAACAGCCTTGGGATCCTCAGTCTAGAATGGAAGCCCTGGTTTCTGTTCCCATTCTCTGACATATCAGGAAAGTGAGGAAGGAAGCAAGGAATTCTCCAGGATTGCCTGCGTCCATGGAAATGTCTATTTCACTAGTGTTGGAGGAGCCAGGTGCTTTCTAGGAAAACATACCCTGTGAGTTTGCCCAGCTCAGAGCTAAGTTGTCAGGGGTGATAGGCAGGGAAAAATCAGAGAGGCCAGGAGAAGCCCACGTTACCCTCAATAAAAAAAGCTGAAGGAGATATAGCTGAAGGATTCTTCTGTGTTGGGAGAGCCTGTGTGGCTCCCACACAGATGTGAGCAAGGAGGAAGCAGCCACCGTCAAGTGAAACTGTGTTCTGTGAAATGCTATATGCCTTCCTCCTTGCATTCCTTGGAGAGCTTTCAGTAAACTCAGCTCTGCTTCTTAACCTGTGTGGAGTTTTTCGTTCTGCAAGGTGACAGGTACAGGGTTTCTCTCAGTGGGTACAGGGCAAATGAGCAGACTCCCAAGGAATTACAGCTTGTGTGTGTGTGTGTGTGTGTGTGTGTGTGTGTGTGCATATGTGTGTGTGTGTGTGTGTGTATGTGTGTGCGTTTGTGTGTGTGTGTATGTGTGTGCTCGTTTCTTTAGTTTGTTTGTCTGAAGGCGTGGTGGTTCTTTACTAGCACAAAAACGTAAAATATGATTGATCAAGATGGGGAATAAAATGTTACATAGAGTGACTCTAGGTGAGTACTATTTCTCCTTACTTTTTTCAAATTCGGACTAAACTAAGGAATGACAAATAATGATCTAGGGCCAAGGGAAGACCTTGGAGACCAAGGAGAATCCTGGTGTTTGCCAACCCATGTCGTTTATCTGTGGGCATTGCTGTTCCCAGCTGCGAGGCTCAACAGGAAAAGCCTAAGAGATCCAGCAGTTCTGAAAAAAAATGTTTCTCTGTGCCTGAGGGGTCAGGGGGCACCGGCCTTCGTGGGAGAGCGCCAAGGACCAGCAGCCTCGCCCTGTGGGTTGCATTCCATCCTCACACTTATAATTTAATTCAAGACACTGTAGCTCTAAGCCAAGAGCAACAGCTTGTGATTTGTGGGTGTCAAACCTGCCAGAAAATGGCCAGAGTGTTATAGGCAAACAAATGGGAGGGGAAGGCACTCCTAGGCTGTGGTGGAGGAGGAAGGCTGAGGGCCTCTTCCATTTTGGAGCATGTGGCTTTCTCTGCTGAGAACGGATACCCAACCAAACCAGGAAAAGTCTGAGTTTACAAGGCCTCCCAGCCTGAAGGTCAACCATAGTCACGTTAAAAATAAACTCTGTGACTATAATCCTTGCTGAGCATGTGCATTTGTGGCGTTGGATCATAGACACTGGCTGTGGCTAAGAGTTAGATTCACCAAAAATAGTGATTCAAGCATCTGGGAATCATATTGGGAAGGAAGAGCGAAGTTTAATGTGGCACTCTCTTGCTGTGTCCTTCTCCAGAAGACCAAGCAAATCAACTCAGCCCTGGTTACTTTCATTCAATACAAGGTTATTGAGGACCCTTTATGTGCAGAACCTTAAGACTCAAGTGTGAATGAGCCAGACACAGGCCCTGCTCTCAAGATGATGACGTCTTGTTGAGTGTCTTCTATTTTCACAGGACTGCTCTAATAAGCCACTAAGTGGATGACCTAAAATAACAGATTTATTTTTTTCCTTTCAAATAGTTTTGGAGTCAAGAAGTTTGAAATCTAAAGAGTCTACTTGTTGCCGGGCAATTCTTGGCATGCCTCCATCTTGAGTTTCTGTTTGTGTGCCCAAATGTCCCTCTTTAAGTACACAGGTTGTTGGACTTAGAACCCATCCAAATCCAGTATGACTTCATCTTAATTGTTTCTGTCCCCAAAAAGGGAGGTGTGTCATATTCTGAGGTTCCTGGTGAACATCAATATAGGTGTCACTTGGTGGACCTATAACCCCACAAGTAAATGGATATGAGGCTGAATTATATGGCAACAGTTAATCTGAATGTTTACTGAATATTTCTGTCTCTATGCTCCTCCTTACTGGTACACCAGGTCAAGACATACCACAGCAGGAAAGAAGATGGAAAGAAATACCCCTCAGGGTCCTTCAGGAAGATGCTGGGGAAATGTGTTTTGCTGAGGCTGCAACTAGAGAATCCAGGCCTCATTTTCGGAGAGCATGAAAAGACCCTGGGACAATAAGAACAAGGAAGTAGAGAGAAGGAAGGGGTCTCCACAAAGGGAAGGGAAAGGGTTTGGAGGGGCTGTCCTGGAGTGGGCCACTTCCTACCACACACACACACACACACACACACACACAGAGGCATATTTAGGATGCCTGTCAAGGTTCCTAGGTACTGGTCTCTCCCTCTGTGGAGAGGGGGCAGTAGATGGAATTGAACAAAACCAAAGGGATTTTCTTCTGAGCTGGGACCATGGTAGAGACCACCACCCCTGTGCTATGTCATGGGGGATAGTAACAAGACAAACACGTATACTGGCTGGAAGTAACAGGGAGAGGGGGAACTTCCACTGAGGCTGAGGAAGGAGGAGTTCCCTGAAGAAGTGATGGCTGATGGGTGATGTGCAGAGGGACAAGGTGGGGGCACTTGAAAGCAAAGGGAACAGAGCTGGCAGGTCTCAGATGGGAATCTGGAAGGGAAATCAACATTATGGAATTATTGCATCTGGGGTGTGTGTGTGTGTGTGTGTGTGTGTGTGTGTGTGTGTGTGTGTGTGTGTGTGTGTGTGTGTGTGTGTGTGTGTGTGTGTGTGTGTGTAGGGCCAGGGTCTGGATAAGGAAGAGCCACGTGAAGATAGAGAATAACAACAATGACTCAGTAGATGGAAATGAGAGAAGCATTTATTTATTTGGGGTCTCTTCCAGATAGTCATGTGGAAAATCTCCTTTGGCTGTTGAGTGGTTAGATCTGTCCCAGGGAGAAATCAGGACTTCTGACATTAATGTAGGAGTTCTGTCAGGGGAACTCACAAGGGGTTCATGCCTCAAAATCTGTAAACCAGAGAGGAGAGAGTGATAGGTTTTAGTTTTAATAAGATGTAGGCATTTTCTCCTAAAAACAGAAGCAAATTCATTGCAACAGTATTGGAAATTAACCTCAGCAACAAGGGTAAAAATGGAAATATTTGCACAGGGAAATGTACTAGAAACACATCTCTCTGTCAATATAAATCCTGCAAAACAGTGTTTCCTAGCCGAAAGTTTCCATTATGTGAATAGTCAGTTTGTTCCCTCCAACCGCCCCCCCATTATCAGCAATCCTGAGACCAGCACCCTTGTCAGCCTTGTGTACATTCTTTAGCTATTTCTGAGAGAAATGTCCATAAAATCAAATGGTTTTTATTTCATTTACTTTTGATCATTGTTACCCTCCAAAACAGTTGGGCCTCTTCATGAAGCTGCAGGTGTGGTTGGATTATGAAGAGCACTCAGGGAAGATCCTGCCCATTCCCTACCCTGCCCACAGAGTGGGGCAAATCCTTGGAGCAGGGGGGTGAGGGTGGCAGAGAATAGTCTCAAAGGACAGTGCACAAGTCTGAATGAGGAGCTTTTAAGCACCAGGATGTTCCCAGGAGTGACATCAGAAGCAGAGCTGGTCCGTTCAGGAAAGTCAGGGCTACCAGATGAATGGCACTTACCTTACCAAAGGAGGTCGCACATTGCTAGGGTGACAGGGCCAAAGCATGTGGCCTGCACCCAGAGGGCCAAGGTGAGAGAGGGCTATCTTAGTTAATATACCATCTTTCAGAGTCTCTTGGCCTCAATGATTTCTTAGTTCAGTCTCTTTGGAAGAGCAGTGACTTAGCACCATGTTGGAGACAGTCAGCATCATACAGGTGCAATCTGACTGCACTTCACCTTAGCCTCTGACACCCCAATGTAGGAGGAAACAGAAACCTGTTTGGAGCTTAGCCAGTGTCCTGAGACACTTGAAGTACCTCCTTGTGATCTAGGGCAAGGCCAGTTGGATTATGCATCTTTGTAATAGCCTTGCTACAGCTCTCTATGTCTCCAATACATGGGACCCTGCTTCTTAGCAAAGCATTCACTTCTATGTTGTGTTAAGCTTTTCTTTGTAGAGAATCTAGACTAAACGTTCTCATTTGTGACCTGAGGAAAATGCACAAACCCTCATGTTCTCATCTCCAAAATAGAGGAAAATAGGAGCATTGACAGTGGTAGGTGGCCTAATAGTCCCCTCATATCATCCATATCCTAAGCCTTGCAATTTGTAAATGTGTGACTTTCATGGCAAAGGGAAATCAGAGTTGCAGGTGAAATTAAAGTTGTTAGCTGATCTGAAAATAGGAAGATTATCCTGGATACTGGCCCCCATGTATCAAAGACTTCTTAAAAGTGTGGGTGTGAAGTCAGTTAGATTAGAAAGATAGCGATGTGACCACAGAAGAAAGACCTAGATAGATGTAATGCTGCTGCCTTTGAAGATTCCATAAACCGAGGAATGTGGGCAGCCTCTGGAAGATAGAAACAGACCCCAAACAAATTCTCCCAGAGAGCTTCCAGAAAGGAATCGACCCTGCTGACACCTTGTTTTTAGCGTAGTGAGGCTTGTGCCAGACTTCTGACTGTAATAATGCTTATATGTTATTTTAAACTACTGAGTTTATGGTAATTTGTTTTACCAACAATGGAAAAAGAATATAGCTACCTCATGGTCTACTGTGACAATTTTATGAGATAATATGTTTAAAGTACTGAACTCAAGGTCTAGCACATAGGAAATAAGTTATTACTGATGTTACTATTTTGGCAATACTCTGAGAATGCTTGCCTAACCCAAGGTGCAGACACTTTGAGTCCCACCTCTAGTGATTCAGAAGTCTGGGAATGGGAAGGAAAATTACAGCCTTGAAGAGTTAACCACATGATCTTCCTGTTCAGCTACGCCTTTGATCCAAAATGATAACATGGTGGACAAGAGTATTATCATCCGACCCCATCTGTCAGCCCTAAGTCAGGCTGCTCAGGCACTTGAAATAGCAGCCACATTTCTTGATCAAAAGATACTTGTTCCTGCCAGATTGATCTTTGTGTCTGGCAGCCTCAGTAATGGTAACAGTTTAAAGGCCTCATTCTGCCTTGAACACATAAAGATACTTTTTCCTTTAAGGCATCATCAACTTACCAGGCAGGCCATGTTCTCCAGGTGGCATTCGTGGACCAACAATATCAGCCCACCTTGAACTTGTTGGAAACGCACATTCCCTGCGCCATACCATCCCTACAGGCAAAACTTCTGGGGACAGGGGCCAGCAAGCTGCCTTTTCCCAGGATTTCCAGGGGATCCTCTGCACCTGGACTTTGTCTTGGGGAGGACTTTGTCCAAATGTGTGGGGGGGTGCCCTTTTCAATGGGCTGTTCAGTATCTTGTCTATTCTTATCACCCCCTGGGGATGGCTACACAGAATATATGGCTTATTAATTTAACAAGTAGAATGGAGTATTTATGGTATTCCAGGGATTGGGCCAAAAGATAGGAAGAAGCCTGA
Organism: Dipodomys spectabilis; assembly: GCF_019054845.1. Lineage (NCBI taxonomy): Eukaryota > Metazoa > Chordata > Mammalia > Rodentia > Heteromyidae > Dipodomys > Dipodomys spectabilis. Next base: position 19,752,336 of record NW_024871460.1, read on the forward strand.
AGAAGTCAGGAGGGGCCTGACCTCGTGGGGCTAATAGAGAGGACAGACATTGAGCAGCCCATGGCCAGTGACCTTGCAAGGTAGGGCTTGCAGCTGTAACCCAATGCTGCTGAATCATTCATTGGCATGGAGATTCCCTGGAGCTTGTTAAGGTACAGTTTCTGCTTCAGGAACATCATGGGGTCCATCATGGAGGCCACTGGTAGTAACTCCACACTGAACAGCACCACTGTCAACCTCCTTGGGTAATTCTGTGTCCGTAACCCATAGTTACAAGACCCAGTGGCAAGAATTATTTTCCCCACTGCAGGTGAAAAACAAACAAGCAAACAACCCAATGTCCTATTAAGTGTTCTATTAAGGCTTACAATCCCCACCCCCAGCTCCTTGGACCTCTCCCACTTTATCAAGAAGCACAGCAGGGGCCGTGGACAGAGGTGGCTCACTGATTAACTTCTGAATCTGTTTTATCACAGAACCAGAGCTCTCCTGCACCCACCCCTGCTACGTGAGAGACTGCAGATTGGTTCCTCCTTCGGTCCAGAACTGTGATAAGAAAATGTGAAGTTGCAAGGCCTCAAGGTCTAACAAGTTCTCCTGCCAGCACTGCATGAAAAAGAAGACACACTCTCACCTCACTGAAGGGGAGAGAAATAATAGTGGATGTCTGCAGCTCCTCTCACCCCACACCTATTTTAAACATAAAGGTCTTCCATTCTCTTACAGCCAAGGGGAAATGGGAAGCTGGCATTTCTTGGCTTCTTTCCAGTCCAGGCATCTGGAATCTATTGGACGTGTTCAAACAGTTACCCTCCACTGAGCTAGGTGGGTTAGGGGAAAGTGGGTGTTATATTCATGAACATTCTGTCCCCTTTTTGGCCTCCCACCTCAAGGTAAGGGATGCCTCTCCAAGGCTACTTTTACCTCTGACACTCTGGCTGTGGTTCTGTTTCATGTCCACACCTGGCTTTCTCAAAACTCGTGAAAGTGATAAGATTTGACCCTCAGAATGCTGAGGCAGGAGAGCTGTGAGTTCAAGACCAGCCTGAGGTACATAACGAAGCTCTCAAAAAAAAAGTTCCTTTTGGAGACTCTACCCCAACATCAAATTGAATATATGTTTGGACAATTAACTAAAGATAATACAAATATAATTTTAAAAGATTTTTTAAAAACCAGTCACATATTATGTAGTAAGCAGTTAATTGGCCAATGTGAGCAAGTAAAATTTGTTCATATTCTGGCTGTAAAAACTGTGGTATGACTTTTATAATTCTGCTTTTGACATAATTCGCCTACAATGAGTACATTTAATTTGTGATGGGCTGTGATTTTTCTGTGATCACTATGCAAGCTAGAAAAATCTTTGCAAAGTAAGAAAAAAGCAAGTCTTATTGTTTTTAAGCATCATGAATTTTTTATGAACTCCCAATTTATTCATGAAATTAACATGCCATTTTTACAAATCAGACCTACTTTAATTTTAGTCATGCAGTTTTCTTTTCTTACTTTGGAGCTCCCTACATTTTTTTTTTAGGAGGACTTTCAACATTACTGTAGGCCCAAGAGGGCATTAAACGGCTACACAGGCCTTGGATGGGTGGTGAAGAGACAGGTGAGACACGGCCAGGGTGGGCACCTGGGAGAGCATGTTCCAGCTTTAGCAGTCTTCAGAGCACTTTGCTTCCTTCCTGCATTTTCTTACCTCCTGGGATCCAATTTCAGCCAAGAATCGGGTTGCTATGGTGATGGGGAATGTCAAGCTGGGGAAAACTAAGCAGAAACATCAGGTCTATGGGGTTTGTTCAAATTGACTAAATTTTAATTACAGAAAGTATGGTGAGCTGTGGGGAAAGGGAGTAGAATTATGCTGAGTGGAGAAGGTGTGTGTGTGTGTGTGTGTGTGTGTGTGTGTGTGTGTGTGTGTGTGTGTTAGAGAGAGAGAGAGAGAGAGAGAGAGAGAGAGAGAGCATGCACCATATGTGACCAGGAAAGTCTCAAATGCCTCTACTGCTTCATGGCTCCATATCAGGTGACCCTGATATAATATAAGGCAGACAAATCTCTGTGCCTGCCTTTCATTAATATGCTAGGACAATAGCAATAATGTCTGCCTCCCATAACTGCTGCAAAACTGAACTACTGCAGGATATTATATTCCTGTATCTGTATACATGCTTGTGTTTATTGAATTTTATCAAAATAATAGATATTATTTTATTATTGAAAGCAAACTCTCCAGGTCAAGTATCTTTGCCCTCATATAGTATGATGGGACTCCAATCCTCAGGGAGAAAAGGCTTTGAGGATGATGCCAGTACATCTTAAGGCCCCCAGACATCCGTAGCTCACATACAGAGCCAGTGGCAAACATAATGGAGAAGACAGTCTCTAGGGTAAGGTAATCAGACTGCATTTGTAAGCCACCAAAGAAATCTCAAGTCAAGTGTCCATGCTGTAAGCAAAGGCATTGATTAGAAGAAAATGTTTGGGGTTTGAGATTCTCGTAACTGGCATGTACCTAAGTAGCATCCCTACTCACGCCCACCAGAGACCTCTACAGATGCTGGCATCCAGATAGGGAGTGGAGGGAAATGAGTGGAGAGTTGTTATGATCTAGGCTTGGAAGTGACAGGCATTTCTTCCATCCTTATCTCATACATTAGCCAGAACCAGTCATGCCATTTCTGAGTGTTAGAGACTGAGAAATGGATCCACACAGAGCCCAGCGAAAACCAGCCAGCAACAACTAAAATGGGCAATTTTGATGCACAATTATGTTGAAAAAAAAACAGCAAAAAAAATACAACCAACTTCTATCCTGGGGTGAAAAGGAAAGAAATTGAAGCATAAAAAAAAAACAACCACCTAAAGAAAGACACAGAGGAAGCAAAGAAAATGATGTGTTCTAGTGGAAGAGAGGCTGCAGTTTCCATGGACTGTCCTGGACTGTCCCGCACGCCCACTTAAGTGTTCCAGATAGATAGAGCAGTGTGGGTGCCAACTTACCCTTCCAGGTCCTCCCACTTCACCTTGTCCAGGCCTCTGTTCCCCACCTATCCCACTCCTGTGTTCTGTGTGTCTGCTTCCAGACAAGGATTTCCACTTACTCATCTCCGAATCCCAACTGCCTGACACAGCACTTATAGCCTAATGGAGTAATTACTTGTTGATTTCAGTTAAATAAGAGCTAAATGGAAAAGAAGAAATGAGGACTGAGAAGTAAGGTCTCCATGGCTAAGAACTCAGCTTTTGCCTCTTAGTAGCTAGATGACCTTGGACAGGTCCCTTAACCTTGGTTAAGTGTCTTGGTTTCCTTGTTTGTAAAATAGAATTCATAATTGCATTGACCTGAAATGCTTGTTGTGAGGGTTTGTGAGTCATGAAAGCCAGTGTGCTTAGAAAAGTGCCTCATTCATCATAGGTCTGAGGAAGTATTGTGGCTATTTTTGTTAAAAGACAGTAAGAATGCTACCATTGAGAGGTGGCAGATGGCAGAAATGAGCAAGCACACAAGAAGCTCCCACTGCCCACAGAATTGTGTAAGTTGAGGGGAAGAGAGAAAGATGTCTGCGATAGGTAAATTTTCCCATGTATCTTGCCCAAAGACTTCAAAGTAAGTAAACATCAGAGGGTGACATTTAACATGGAACTTCACCATGCTAGCCCTGTGCAGGCTGGGACAGGAAATGGGGGTGGGGAGGGGGCTGAGGGAGGAGGAATAGAGTAGGAATTTGTTTCTCAAACTATCAGAGATTTACTTGATATCTGACACTGGCCTCAAGCAACAAATGATGGCATTTTTGCTGTAAAGCTCATAATTTTCAAAAGATATATTGCGCTAGGTAGCTGCATGGTAAAAATTTAATGATTCGGAGGAGATCATGATGTTTTAGGGGGGAAACTCTAAGGCCTTGCATGATAAAACTAAGAGGGAAGAGTGCAATGAATGTCTGCTTCAGCACCCAAAGTTTAGTTTCTTGCTCATGGAAATGAAACAGGCCACTATTAAGGACACCAAGATTGAAGGCCTAACCTGGATGCTACGGCTCTTTCTGTACTAGTACCCCTCTCAGAAAACTCAAATGTAATGAAATTGAGGGAAATCCACGTAGCCTGCTCTCCAAGAGAGCCTGGGGTAGTGGTGGATTCAGACTCTCGGGGAACTCAAGGATCCCACCCTTCTGCTGTTAAGCCCCCTAAATTTCCAGTCTTGCCCGTGGCCTTGCAGCGGCACTGTTATCCCAGCATCAGAAAACGGTCCCAGGTGTCTGCTCAGCTTCCTTTGAGACAAATCTGAGCTATTGGTGACATGGCACACCATGTGTGGAGAGAAAAGTCCTTCATTAAAGAAAGTAGTCCACCAAGTCACACCTACCTCCTTGCCAGCACCAACAATGCCATCATCAGATAACCAGTCAAAGTGACTGCCATCCTGACACACAACCTCAAGACTCTTCTACCATCGACTCTGATGAATGAAAGTGACCTTAGAAATCTATGAGTCTGAGGAGAGGGGCTGAGTATTTTGGAGGAAGAAGGAGTCAGTATATAGCATCTTGGAGAGGGGTGAAATGGAGTCCAGAGTTGCCCAAATCTAACCTCACATCTCCATTCTGCAACTCTCTGATACCACAAGGATGACACACTGTTCATGATCTCAATCTCTTGGGAATTCCAGCTCATCTTTTTTTTTTTTTAAGTACTAGTTCTGGGGCTTGAACTGAGGGCCTTGGTGCTGTGCCTTAGCTTTTTGCTCAAAACCAGTGCCCTACCACTTGAGCCACAGCTACACTTCCAGGTTTTTAGAGATAAGAATCTCATGGACTTTCCTGCCTGGGCTGACTTTGAACCATGATCCTCAGATCTCAGTGTCCTGATTAGGTAGGATTATAGATTTGAGCCCTGGCCTCTACATTATCTCTCACGGTTTCCTGTTCACTACCTGATAGTTGCTATGGCCCCTGGAGGGTGCTAAGCTCTCCTGACCTTTGCCTAGCTCTGCCTGAAAACTGTTCCTGTTATTTCTCACAGAACCTTTCCCTAGGGTTCCTCTTTTGTTAGAGGAAAGATATTTTCACCATCAGAAGGAATCTTGCTATCTTGGAAGGCATTGTACCCAGCCAGCCAGAAGGTGTGAGGCTCCACTTAAGCAGATGTTGAATGAAGGGACTTGTTTGAAGTTGGTTGGGCAAGCCCCATAACTTGGTTCCCGGCAGGATGAGACCAGGTGAGTGGGCTGAGTTTCTATTAAAGTCTCCTCATTAGGTTCCAGTTTTGGTGAAACTATGTTTGCAGGCACAAATGAGTGTATTTGAGACTCTGATTCATGCTCTCGATTAACCCATGGACCACATGTGATGGATCCACGGAAGAACCTGGACCTGCTGTCACTGTTCATTTCCTTCAGCCTTAGGGACAGTGGGAGCCATGGTAGTCAGAAATTGTAAGAAAATGGACTTGTGAACATGGTCAGGAAGTTTTATTTTTAGGGTTAGAGTGATCCTTGACTAATACCTCTATTGTTCTATTGCATTGGGAGTCCAAATTAAAGTCTGAGAATTGAAGAGTGAAATGAGCATAAGAAAGCAACTAACCCCACATAGAGAAGTGTTTCCCTCTCTTTGGACCCAGAAGGGCCTCCTGTCATTTATTCTCTGGAAGTAGAAGGGGGATCTGCCTCCCCAGGGAAGAAAATGCAAACAAGGCTGGGAGTGTAGCTCAGTGTGAATGCTTGTGTGACATGCATAAATGCTGATTCTCAGCACTGTAAAAACAAAACAAAACAACACAGATGATCCTGGTATAAGATGTATGACACTCAGGATGATCCTCTTGCAAGTTCTGCAACATTAAGATCACAGTAAGCCTGATGAAAGGAACTATAACAGGTACCAAGAGGAGCCCAAACCACACAAAATTTTTATAATGCTTTTATTTTTCATATATGTGAATATATTAGAATAAGAATATATGAGAAGATTTCTCTGTGATTATTTGTGAAAGACAGGGAATAATTTTGTGGGTTTTTTTTTCCTTAGCTGATTTTTTTTTTGTGACACTGGGGTTTGATCTGAGGGCCTTCCACTTTCTAGGCAGGCATTCTACCACTTGAGTCATGACTCCAGCCCTTTCTGGTTTTGTTGTTTTTTGGGGGGGGTAAAATTCTCGTTTTTGTCAGGGGCAGCCTAGACTATGATCCTCATACCTACACCTCTCACGTAGCTGGGATTACAAATTCATACCATCACATCCAGCTTATTGGTTGAGATAGCGTCTCACTAATTTTTCTTGGGCTGGACTCAGTACTGCTGACCTCTGCTTCCAAGTAGCTAAGATAAGAGTATGAGCTACCATATTAGGCCTTTAGCTGAAAAAAAAAATGTAAGTTTTTTTTAATGGACATATTTTACTTTTGTAAAAAAAAAAAAAACAAAAAATTATGTTTTGTGGAGATGGGGATTAGAACCCAGAGCCTCACATGTGCTCATTGAGTGCTCTACCACCAAAGTATACTCTTATCCAATTAAAAAAAATTAGCAAAATATCATAGAATTATGGGATTGGAAAAATTATTCAAAGCGCATGTGTATATAAGGGTATATCTATGATTTTTTTGCTTGCCTTTGAAAACATATTTCATCAAAGTCACTTTCTATGCATTTTAATCTAAAGGATTTTATTCAAACATGTGAACAATATAATAGCTACTAAAATGCTGTAGTTTGACTTTTACTTGTGTAAAAGTCATGAACATGAGAACATACATGTTCCCTCAAGGCAAGTTTAGATTTCATAGCAATGGGAAGCCACTGACAAATTTTAAGCAGCTGAATGACAAAATCAAGTTTTGATTTTGGAAAGATCTTGTGACTCAACATGGAAATCCATGGTTGGGGTGAGATGGAACGGAGGCAAACTGAGCTAGGGTTCATACTATACTCTTCTAACCTCCTACCACAGAAATCCACACTTCTTATTCTTGCCTTCCTTCAAAGTTTTGAGCACTATGGAAATTTTGAGGCCCAACGTTCCCATTTTACTGATAGTCAGATAGGGCTTAGAACTTTAAGTGACTTTTAAGATCACATAAAGAGTAGTAAAGCTTTGTATTAAAACATAAGGCTTCTGATTTTAGTCCTATGTTCTTTCCTATAATTAAATCTTTAGATATGTATCACTGTGTTAAGTTGAAGATGGCTTATAATTTTGTGCGGAAGGGATTCTTGGTGACGGTGGAAATGATGGCGGTAGTGTGTATAGAGGTGGTGGAGATGACAGTGGGGATGATGGCGGTGGCGGTGTGGTACTGGTGAGGCTAGTCATGGTGGTTGTAGTAGTGAAGGTGTGGTGGTGATGGTGGTAATGTGGTGGTAGTGAGGGTGGTGATAGTGGCGATATGGTAATAGTGGTGTGACAGTGTTGGGGCAATGGTGGTAGAGGTTCTGGTGATGATGGTGGTAATAGTGAGAATGGCAATGGTGGTGGTAGTGATATGGTAATAATGGTGATGGTGTTGGGTGTAATAATGGTGGTGATTCTTTACGAAGAAAGCATTTCACCAACTATGAGCTCATTTGATTTTAAAACAACTAAAAAACAGCAGCCATAACTCATTATCAAGTAAGGTATCATGAGAGAGGTCTTATTTACATTTTTTTCATTTAATGGCGATCACAGTCTTATGAGGTTGGTATCATTATTTTTTCCCATTTTAAACCCGAAGAGCCTGTGTCTCGGGGAGGTAAACTGTCTGTCATTTACACACATAAGGAAGCTGGGATGAGAACTCATTTCACCTGTGAAATTTTATTGACTTATTTTTTCCAGGATTAATCATTCCGACAAGACTTTCTTCCAGCAGGCTATCTGATCAAACTGTCAGAGGGAATGGCTGCAGAGAGAAGCTGGTTGCTGACCTGCCCAGGTACATGTCAGTTGAGAATGAGTTGGAAGATGCCGTTACTATTACACAACCACAAGACAGAGAAGAGCTCCACACAACATTCTCCAGGAATAAAAAGCAATGCAGGTCCTGTGGACCTTATTATTAAGAATTATTACTCAAAGATGACTGGCACATGAACTATCATAGGAACAGAACTATCTTTCAACCTTGAAATTTTCTAAACACTGATTGCATCTCACAAGCTTCTATTGGAAGTGCAGGCAACAGCAATCATGGGCTGACAAAACTGCCCATTGCAATTGTGCTTCCAAAATGGGCCAGCAAATACTCATTGTTATGTTGTTTGAATGTGAATCTTATTTGGACCAACTGTCTCTGGTTGGGGTATATAAATGCAGATGACCACTAATTTACATGATTAGTTTATGAGAGAAATTCGTGACACCAGGAGGAATAAATGTCATATTTGTTTTTATTTCCTTGCCCAGCAAATCCTAAGTTTCGTAGTCTAAAAACTACTGTGCCTGAGACATTTGTCCTCCTATCAGAATGAGATGGATAGAAAAGTATGATGATTGCCAAAAGTACTGTCAAATGAGGAAAAGAGGTCCCTTCTCCAAAAGTAAAGCAAAATAAAATGCAAACTCATTCAATGAAGGAGGAGACAGGACCACCTCAAGGAGTTGTCCATATTTCAAGTTAATCCTTTTTACAAACTAGAAATTGGTTTTGCTGTCTATGGCAAAGAATTTTCTCACTAGTCTAGCTCACCCTCCTCTCCTCCAGGTCATAATTTAAAGGTGCCTTCTTCATAGTACCCTCCCTAACATTACACATTACACACTTCCCCCCATACTACCTGTGTCTCTTCCTGCTTTTTAGCTTCCTAACAATTGCTGCTGCTGTTTTGCCTATTCTATATACTATTTATGTATCTTTTAGTGGTTATTTCCCCCATTCAAACATAAACTCTATGAGAGCAGGAGTGATTGTTCCTTTTTGTTCTCCTGTTTTCTTAAATGAACAGTGTCTGGCACATAGTTGGCTCTGAATATTTGTTGAACAGATGAAGGGATGAATAAATGAGTAATTGCATTTCTTCAATATAGTGGAGAACTTAGCCAGAGTGCTAGAGGAAACACATCATTTGTTTAATCTCTAATATCAACTAGATACCGAATAAATGGGTTTCATGTCTAAGAGAGAACATGGAGGTATTATTTTTAAAGCAAGTTGTACCTGTTTACTCTAGAACGTGAAGACAGAATTCATCCTGGAAAGCAAGGTCCTCTGCTGAAAGACACTTGGCTGTGCAAAAATGAGGTGAAGATGAGGTGAGTTTGCTTTTCATAAATGAAGTAACATCTTGACTATAACTTCCGTAAGCAGAATTTTGGGTTGCTTCTCTGAAGGGATTGTCAGGCTTTTTTTCCCTCTAACAATCATAAAATACAGAAGTTCTGGTCTGAGTGGAGTGGGGAGGAATTTTAGATCTGAGAGTAAAAACAGATTTGAGAAAGAACTTGGTTCTGAAGAAAGAACTCCCAGTCTGGAGGCCAACTGGTGACCAAAAAGAAAGACCACCCATGAGGCAGTCCTTCTAATGGGGGTACAACTGAGACCCCCACAGTGATATTGGAGATCTACTTTTAAGTTGTCCAGGAATGTGCCTAGTCCTTCAACGAATCTGTCATATATGGCTGTTTGATAGGCAGCTACTCTCTAGATAGCTACACTATTAAAATATCAAGGATTTTCCCATTCTAAGCTGGGTACCAGTAGCTCACACCTGTAATCTGGCTCCTCAGAAGACTGAGATCTGAGGATCATGATTCAATGCCAACCAAGGCAGAAAAGTCCCTGAGGCCCTAAAGTTAACCACCAAAATGCTGGACTAGAGATAAGCCTCAAGTGATAGAGTTCCAACCATGAACAAAAAAAACAAGTAAGGTGTGAGGTCCAGAGTTCAAGTTTTAGCACCAGCACACACACACACACACACACACACACAAATGAAGATATTTCATACTAATTAGCAAATAACTTCTGTGCTAAGGCCTTTTCTCCTAGTTCTCTCATCATGATCTTGAGGACTCTCAGCCCATACCAGGACCCTTTCCCCTCGGAATCAATGGAAGCCTTACCCCTACCACAGCAGGGCCCATCCAGACTCATGCTTATTCCCTGGACCATCAGTTGTCACATATTTACTCTCAACTATTTTGCTCTATACATGGCAGCTTGGTTTGGAAGCCAAGGTGTGAGAGTAGGGGATAAAGGAGGAGGTTGTATGCACAGTTGAGATGAAGTGGGGCAGAGAGAGGGTAGTAGCATGAAAAAGACTGAGGGAAGCAATAGACAGAGGAGAAAATGTGGTGGCTGCTTGGTGGGGGTGATAAGAACCATCCAGGACATCTTTTGAGCCGTCTGGAAGACACCGTGTCCTGCAGTCATGTAGAGCAAGGGGGTCAGGCTATGAACTTGGGATATTAAAAGAAAATGAGCTGGCAGAGTGCTGAGGAACTCGGAGCTGTGAGATTACGTATTAGGCAGACAGAAAGAAAACATGACCTTCCCACTGAGGACCTGTTAATTCTGATAGATTCCGTTTGATCCCAAAGAATAGCTTGTGTTCACAGAGAACAGGCTGACAGAAGACAGCATAATTCCCTTTGTATTAAATCAGATGTTCAGCTACACAGGGGGTATGCACACGGCTGCTCCCCCCATACCCACTTCAAAATCTGGCACATTCCACAGGCATGAGCATCTAGGGAGGAACATGGAGCACCTGCTGCGTTTATTGGGCTCCCTGCTCAGTCCTTTTCCTGTTTTCTTCATATCAGAGAAATTTCTGGGAAACTATGAAGCAGAAAGGAAAGCAGCCATTTCCTTCCTTCCTTCTTTCCTTCCTTCCTTCCTTCCTTCCTTCTTTCCTTCCTTCCTTCCCTTCTTCCTTTCTTTCCTTCTTTCTCTCTTTCTTTCTTTTTCTTCCATCCTTCCTTCCTTCCTTCTTTCTTTCCTTCCTTTCTTTCTTTCTTTCTTTCTTTTTTTATTGGTTTCAGGGCTTGAACTCTGGGCCTGGGCGCTATCCCTCAGCTCTTCAGCTCAAGGCTAGCACTCTGCCACTTGAGCCACAGAACCACTTCCAGTTTTCTGAGTGGTTTATTGGAGATAAGAGTCTCACAGACTTATCTGACCCATCTGGCTTTGAACGGTGATCCTCAGATCTCAGCTTCCTGAGTAGCTAGGATTACAGGTGTGAGCCATTGGCGCCTGGCTAAAGCAACCATTTTTCAAGAGGCCCCAGGCAAGCATTGGTGGGGGCTGAGGTCCAATATCATCTTTTCTTTGTGACTCCCATTTTCTGAGACCTCTTCATCCTAGAGCCTTCTAACCTCCCAGTGTCAACTTGGTCTTTCCTCTTCTGTTCACACTTGCCTTTTGAGCTTTGTTGAACAGATTTACAGCTCACTTACTGGCAACATGGTGAGATCCTGCTCTGAGCTTACCAAAGGGAGAAATACCCAAGAAGCTGGGAAATGAAAATGGATTCAAGACCATTGAAGTCCATGAAGAAGAAGTGGGCTGCCCTACAGGCTGGTGCTAAGGATCCAGGAAATGCAGACATTCCCTATAGATAATTCTCTCATGTTTGCTCTTTCCCTTTTGTTGCTCCCCACCACATCCTCTATCTCTAAAGCGCATTCCCTGCTTCATCAGAGTCTCCCACAAACTGTCCAGATGCTCGGTGGGGGTGTATTCTGTTCTGCAGAATATAGAGCATATTTTCTGCAGGCCATACTCCCCTCATGCTTAATCTCCGAACAAAGTCCAGGCACTTGGGGCAGACCACAAGATGGAATATGCAGAGTGGAAGTACAATGGATGAGAATTCTTATGCTAGAAAAATATTTTCAACCTAGCAGGGACCCATGAAGTACCTTCCGATGGTGTCCATTCATCGTCAGCATTGCACCAGTATGTAAGGAAGGCCCATACTACCCTGCAGGTCAAGCCCTGTTATAGGGGCTGAAACTCAGCCATTGACAAAAAAATAAGCAGCAAAATGCTTTACCCTTATGCATATTCTGGCAGGAGAAAATCATGAGGAAATAAATGTAGAATGTGTTATAGGGTGGTAAATGCACGTAGGAAAGCAGTATGGTTTGTGAGGGCAGTCATCACAAAGACCCATAAACTAGTTAAAATAACAGAAATGTTACCTTGGAGACTGGGCATGATAGAGCTCTCTTGCTATCTCAGCCCCTCAAGGGACAGAGGTAGGGAGATCAGGTTCAAGGTCAGCCTGGGCAAAAGTACAAGACCTTATCTGGAAAACAAACTAAGGGCAAAAGTTCCAGGAATATGGCTCAAATGGTAGAGTGCCTGCCTACTATGTGGAAGGCCCTGAGTTCAAATCTCCGCACTGCCAAAAAATAAGTTGAAATTCTGAAATCAAAGAGTTAGCAGAATTGGCTTTTTCTCTCCTTGGCTTGTAGATATCTGCCTTCTTCCTGTGTAAATGGATCAGATGTTACTTATCATGAAAGTTTACACACAGTTAAAAGTTGAAAACAAGCAAAACCCACATTTACCGTTCCCTTTTTTGCTTGTTTGTTTTCTTCTTTTGGTTGTTTTATTTATGGCTAGAGTGAATATTTTGAAGAGATTCCAGGATCATCTCATTTCAGACTTAAACACAGATCTCCAAAAATGATGTTTTCCTCAGACAACTGTAATGTCATTACCTTACCTATCAAAATTAACAGAAATTCTCAGTTACTGTTTAATGCCAAAGTGTGGTCAATTTTTTTCAATTAGTCAAAATTATTTTCACAATTATTTGTACCGATCAGTCTCTAAACAGTATGATCCTTTCTTGTGCTTGGCTGTTCCATCCTACTTCATCGCTAAATCTCTTTGAACCTAGAAGAGCCCTCTAGGCATTTTTCTTACTAGTTAACTTGGAGGAGCCCAGTTAATTTCTCCAAAATAACCCACATCTTATTTTTCACAGATGCCTTTAATGTGACAATTTAGCATGTTCATTTTCCCCATCTTCTCTAAAAGTAATGGTTTGGTTCAGGTTTGGTTGTTCCCCAACCATGCTTCATTTATTGTTTTGTACTGCATCATATCTGGAGACACAGAATCTCTGGGTGCATTTTTTGTCAGGCTAAGATGAAACAATAATTTCACATGAGTGAGAACCCGGTCTCTCTGTTGTAAAATTCTTCATCAACAAGAGCATAGGATGTTTATCTTTATCCTCCATTGATAACTAACTACCTGTTCTCCTTCTTCATGGAGGGGGGAGCTACAAAATGATTCTTTTCTAATATTATCACTTCCTATTATTCAGAAAGAAATTTCAAACTCTAATCAACTGTATTGATTCAACTTCTAATCAGCTGTATTTTAAATGACATAAGGCAATGGTCCATGCTTGTTTTTAGGTCACTGAAGAACAAATGATATTGCTCATGACAGTCTGGTGGAGACTCCAAAGTCATCTCATGAAAGATGCTTACCTTTGTTGTATGTGTGTGGTGCTGGAGATGGAACCTGGGACTTCATGCATGCTCTTTCCTACTTTCAATCTACTACCAAGCTACTGGGCTACACTTCCATTCCCAGAGGTTTACTTTTATTTGGGGGGGGGGGCTTCAACTTAGGGCCTGGACTCTGTCCTTGATCTATTGTGCTCAAAGCTAGTGATCTACCAATTGAGACACAGCTCCACTTTCAGCTTTCTAGTGATTAATAGGAGATATAAGAATCATAAACTTTCCTGCCCAGATTGACTTCAAACTGAAATCCTCAGATTTCAGTCTTCTGCGTAGCTAGGATTACAGGTGCGAGCCACTAATGTCTGGCGTTTTTTTTTCTTCTTCCCAGTAGTGGAGATTCAACCTAGGGTGTCAAGCATGCTAAGAAAGTACTCTACCACTGAGCTCCCCTAGCCCAATTCCAGGTGGGTCTCAAAGCACATCTGGAGTGAATCAGACTGTCTAATAATAGCTACTAGTTATACAGGTCTTCCAATGTTCTAAATGATGGGCTAAGCTCTTGACACATATTTGTTTCCCATCTACTTATGGGGACTCAAGTCCAATCCTACCCCTTTGAGAGTCCAGCCAAGAACCGGTATCGCAGGTAATAAAGGGCCTGTCAATCAAGCCCAGCCCAGCCTCCTAGTACACAGTATCAGTGAGCTGCAGTGGTCTCCTAAAGTGATCTCCCCACTCCCCAGCCACCCAGGAGGGCACTCAGCCCCCACTGCTTGGAGACCTGTGACAGTAGTCTGCATTGTGTTCCATTTTCTGTGTCATGAACCAAAGAACACAAAATCCTGGCAATACAGCTGACAGGCAGGCGTGTCTCATTCTGAGTTGACAGATTTCATGTCTGTGTCAGCCTGTCTTTCCTTTTTTAGGAATCATCACGGCTCTAGTTTTTCCTTCTAGATAATACATACACATCCATCCCATGCCTTGAGCCAGATATTTGTGGCTACCCAAACCCCACTCTCCCCCACATTCTTTTATAGTCTCTGAGTCATCATCCTCACACAAGCCCCAGGCTGCCCCACCTGATGAGGCCTCCCTTCTGGCTTCTTGCCAAGGCTGCTCTTCTCCTGTGTTCATGTTCTTTAGCATCCTCCACCCCCATCCCTTTCCCTTGTGTTCTGTTCTGCTCTTGCTCTGCCACCCACTCAGGCAGAGCTCAAGAGCTGTGAAAAAATGAGCAAAGCTTAGAAAATGGGGGGGGGGGTGCCACCTGGAAACCCTTCATGCCAAGTTTAGGGCAGCCCCTGTTAGGCAAGCAATAAAGAAATGGCAATTTATGCAATTTAGAAGCAAACAGGCCTTTGATCTGGAGAGGCTGTCTAATAAAAAGCACACTCGTGCCAGGGAGGGGAGTAAGCTCCAGGGAGGAGAGCCCGCCTGCTGCAGCCCAGAAAAGGCCGCCTGGCTGCCCTGCCTCTCATAAAAGCAGCTGGAGGCAGAGAGAATGAGCAGAAAATCGCCTGGTGGATGCAAGATTAAATTTTATGCTTTTGTGTCTGGTGAATGTTCACTTCCAGGGGGTCTACTCTGGGCTCAGCTGCAGGAAGGCAGAAAGTCAGAGCATCAGTTATTGCCTGCCTGGGCGATGGATCAAAAGGGCCAATAAGAGACATTTGATAGCAGCACTCCATCACTGGAATGGTGTCCAAGGGTGAGATTGGAGACTGGTTGTCATCAGGAAAAACAAAAACAAAAACAACCTTTATCAACCTGATGGCCACATGAGCCAACTTTCCCTCTCTTCCACGTGGGGTGGTTCGGACAAAGCTAGGTCATTGCCATTCATGCGTGTGCTTCAGGGACCACGTTCGCAATGGAATTGCCCGAGCTTCACAGAAAATGCAGACTGTGGGGTCCCACGACAAAGCTAGTGGGTCACTTTGCATTTTAACTGCCACTATCCTGTGGAATTCTGGGTCACTGGCTGAGTGTGTGTGTGTGTGCACGTGCGTGCATGCGCACGCATGCATGCAAGCACACAAGCAGGGTGGGGGACCTCCAGACCTCCCTCTAGCTTGAGAGGATACAGGTGCAATAAGGAGACAGAAGAAAGAGGTCACGAACATGGAGGCACAGCCACTTTCTTCTGTGGGCCACAAATAGAGAAAGTGCCTGTGAGTCACACAGCCACTCTTCTTGCCTATGGGGAACTTTCAGCACTGAGTCATACCCCTCATTCCGTTCTAAGTCCCACCAGATCCCTCCTTCCTCCTTTCAGCCAGGCAAAACTCCGGAGTACGTACAATAGATTCCACTCTTTAACTGTGCAACACTGCCTCTTCTCTTCCACTGGTCACAAACCAGGTCTGTCAAGCATTCATGGAACCTCTGAGTGCATTGAAATAAGCGGGTCCAGCCCTCTCCGGAGCAGAGCTGTCTTCAGCTCTCTGGGATCAGTCAGCTTTAACCACCAGGACTCCTAGCAAGTTTCCCCAGTGGGCAGCATTTACTGCTTCCTATATCGTCCCTCAACCTCCAGGCCACATGCTGAAAGCAGAGAAAGATTCTATTACAAAATTTACTTGAAAGGAAATCCTTCCAAGTTGTCTTTTTTTTAATCTTGCAAGTATTTTGAGAATGTATGTGCTGTGGTGACCAGGCAGGGTGTCTACCTCAGCATCATTAAAAGAAAAACGTCCTCAGCTTTGGGAAGGTGGGAAGAGGAGCATATCCAGGAAAGGACGGGTTTCTCCCTGCAACAAACGACTGTGGCACGTTCACCCCCCATGGCCCTGAGCCTGGCCTAGCACCAGGTCCTTCTGCCCTGTCTGCCCAACACCCCTCCTACCCCCGCTTTGCTTTGGGGAAGCCATCAAGATGGGAGTGTTCACTTCTTTGGGCAAAGCTGTGTTGAATTGGCTCTTTTAAAGTTGATAATAAGAAACTTGTGTACCCGTTGATCTTGAAGTAGCTGCTAACTCACTAAATGTGGTCATTTTCAAGTATTAGGTATTCATAGAGTTTGACAGAAAATTGAGTGTGTCCTAGGAAATGATGTTGAAGGCATGAATTTCCCCAGCCAGAATAGTGCCGGTCATATTGAAGAATGCAGGCGTTTTATGTTTATGTGTGATCATTTCAGTCTAGGAAATGGGCTGGAACGAGATGGCAATGGAGGAAAGAGAGGGCATGTGTTGTTTAACATGCAGGAGGGCCACAGGAAGTACCATGACTCAGAAGAGGTCGGGACTGCTGATACATTTGAACCTACAGAAAGAAACATGGACGACCAGGCATGGTACTGCAAACCTGTAGTCTAGCTACCTGGAAGGCAGAGTCAGTAGAATCTTGGTTCAAAGCTAGACTGCAAAAAAGTTAAGAGTTGCCAGGTGCCAGTGGTTCACACCTGTAATCCTAGCTACTCAAGAGGCTGAGATCTGAGGATTGTGGTCAAAGCCATTCTAGGCAGAGAAGTCTGTGAGTCTCATCTCCAATTAACCACCAGAAAAATGGAAATAGAGCTGTGGCTCAAAGTGGCAGAGAGCTAGCCTTAAGCAAAAAAAACCCTCAGGAATAGCACCCAGGCCCTGAGTTCAAGCCCCATGACTAACACCACCAACAACAAAAGAACTAAAGGACTATAGGCATGGCTCTAAGTGCTGGAGTAGTTTCCTTGCAAGAATTTCAAGGCCATGAGTTCAAATCCCAGTATCATAAAATAAGAGAGATGTGGAGACAGGTTACAGGCACCAAAAAGAGGCTGATAAGCACCCCAGATAACAGTCATCGATCAGGTCACCTCTGGTCATCTCTGCTGAGCCAAGTGTCAGAGCCCCCATCCTCCATCTCTTCTTCCTATAAAAAAAAAAAAAGGTTTCCCAAATGGGGACTTAGGATAGCAAAGCCTGTGCCTGCACCTGCTTTTAACTAGTATGGGTAGATACACATTTCTTCCTTTAAAAGGATAGCTTTTTAGAGACATTCCTGTTTCTGCAGGCAGAGCCTTTGTATAATCAATTCAAATTATGCCAGAGAAATCTATTTGGCCGTAGCTGTTTTGACTTCCCTGGTAAGCACTGTGGAAGTGTTGGTGGGCAAAGAAGAAAAGGAATGAAAAAACAGCAGGCTTGCAGGCATCAGTGTTTCAGAGGACTGCAAAATGGGGCCAGCACCCCCAAAGACTGCATAACCAAATATGAATTGAGAGTGAAAACAGAACAATGAAGATTTGGGGGAGAGCGAATGCCTAACAGTTCTCAGTTGCCTTGGCTTGCCTACCTTGAAGTGAGTGTCTTCTTCTATTGCTAGGGATTTCATCTTAAGCTGGAGTCAGGATTCACAGGCCAGGTGTAGATCAGAGTGTGCTAAAAGGAGAGAGAAGAAAGATGGACAGGCTGTGCGTTGCTGCCCCAAGCTCAAACAACACCACACAGTTGATCCCACCATGAAACAAGGGGCCATCAGTGGTCACTCACTGAGCCAGGACAGCAGGTAGAAGGGAATGGAGACCAAGTGCAGTCCACTAGCCATACAAGGGAGAAGCTCACTGGCAACTCCTACTGCCCTGTCAAGGTTCACTTCAGCACACAGCTGGGTCCACCAGTCAAGCCTGGGTAATAAATAATATGTAATGTGATTTTTGTCTGTATCATTTAGATTTTTACCAGCTTCTCAACCCTGATCCCCTCCAATTGTTCTGCCTCACTTACCACCTTCCAACTTGCTAATGATGTATCTATTTATACCAGTTCATAATTGATTTATTATCTCTGCTTCTACACTGGAGAATCTAAGTTCTACAAGGTCAAATAGTTTTACATACATGATATATCCTGAGAATAGTATCTGACATGTCTGTAAGTACCTTATAAA
Source organism: Dipodomys spectabilis (assembly GCF_019054845.1). Taxonomy (NCBI): domain Eukaryota; kingdom Metazoa; phylum Chordata; class Mammalia; order Rodentia; family Heteromyidae; genus Dipodomys; species Dipodomys spectabilis. The sequence continues at coordinate 19,770,630 of NW_024871460.1, forward strand.
GTACTGCATAAATATTTGTAGGATATAAGAGTACTCTGAAGAGTGTATTCTTTATGGCTGCTGCTCAGAGACTTTTGGGATTGTGTTTTAGGAGCAATGCAATTACATGGTGGACATGGGGGAACACAGAGCCCTGTGATTCTGACTTCTTTGTATCAAGAATAACCTGGGGGACAGAGGGTAGGCCAATGAAGTGAAGAGGCAGGGGAGAATCATAATATTCAATGCATAATCTAAGAAACTAAGAAAATTGAAGGGAGGGGACGGCCTGGAAGGGATGAAGGAGAATGAGGAAAGGGGTGCAAGATGCATTGGACATTGGACTTAGAAACTGAGTTGTTGAATGGTAACTCCTTTGTACCACTGCTTAATGATGATGATGATGATGATGATGATGATGATAATGATGATGATTTAAAAAAACATCCAGGGATCTTGTTAAAAATGTGATTCTTGGCCCCCTAACCCAGATTCGTATTCAGTAGGTCTGGAAAGAGCCCACGAATGCACTTCAAAACAAATAAAAACAACAGCAACAAAAAGTCTGTAACTGTTGGTTTTGAGGTAGGTGACCCAAGACACATACTTTAGGAAACACTGACAGAATTGGAAACAGTAGCTTAGTTACAAGCTGATGAGCCACGGAGCTGGGGTAGACCGGGCTCTTCCCACCTCCAAGCAGCACATTTTCCATTCACAGTCTCTCTTAATATATGTATATATAAGCTCTGCACGTATGCTTGTTACTATGGTAACCTGATGAAATCCTACCATCGTAGCTGGGCTTGACGGCACAGGTTGATCGCTATCTTTAGAAAACTTCTGCTTCACATTTTATTCTGGCGCTTATTACCTCTATTTTTCCTGTAGATTTTTTCTTTTAAATTTTTTAATACATTTTGTGATGCGCTGATGTCATAATCATTTGTCAGGAGGGAACTCGCTGTGAGCCAGGAACTTGGACAACAATGTATATGTGGATTATGGGTTGTATTGAAAAGAGATGGGGAAGTTATACTGGGAAAACTATGGAATAATGTAGTATGGATTTAATGCTGGAGAAAATCTCCAGGGAACATGTTAATTGATTAGAAATCAGTACACAGGAATTTCTAAGTCTGAATGAATGAATGAAGTAAATTTGCTTAAAGATATTGTAATAAGGAAATAAATAAAATTTTATCGAGTATGAATTGTCTAATGAAGAACACAGTATCCTTAGAAGGAATGTATTGAGGGTGGGTGTTTAATCCCAAAGTGTATGCTCAAAGAAGAAAATTAATTGATAAGCTATTTTCCAAGAGAAGTGTTTGAAGAAAGAACTATATTATAGGTTAAATAGCCTTCACCTAAAAATTAGAAAATCAAAATATTCTCTAAGATCCAAAACTTTGGGGGCATCAACATGATACCATGAATGAAAAAGTCTACATCCAAACTTTGTGTTTTGTGCATAAAATTATTTAAAATATTGTGAAAATTACCTCAAAGGTAGGTTTAAGATTTATATGAAACATAAATTTGGTGTTTGGACTTTGATCCTCATGGTCAAGCCTTCTTAGTGTATGTACTCACATATATACATGCAATATATAATATATAATTATATATACTATATATAATATGATGTAATAATTCCCAAATCTGAAACACTTGGGGCCCCAAGCGTTTCTGACATGGGTACATGGTACTTACTGTGTGTCAGGCTGCGCTTGAAGTTTTATATATCATCTCACTGGATCTTCATATCAATGTTTGAAGCTGTGTACTAGTGTCCCCAGAAAAGAGAAGTTAAGTCAGTTGTCTAAATTTGAGCTAGGATTTGGTCTGAGCTATTTGGGTCCTGAGCCTCTACTTTTAACCAACCACTACTTTTCAGCACATCTGAAATATGAGGCAAGACTTTGATTTCTGGAGCATTGCCAGGGAGGTTGATGAACCATTTCAAAATGGGAGTTATCACCCGTCCGAATTACTTAACAGTTTGGCAGAGGTGAGTGTCAGGAAGCTAGGGAGCCATAAGCATCAGGTGGAATGCCGATTATAGGACCTAAATTCTCTCCTCTTTGATCTATTCAGAAATCTACCATGTTTACTCTGGCCTTTTCCAAGTGAACTCTTTTCTGGAAGCATTCAACAAATGCTTCCTGAGCTTCTACTGGACTTGGGATATAACTGAATGGAACAGATTGCTGGGTTAACAAAAGCAGACTAGCAAGTTGAACAGTGTACTTCATGGTGATGCAGCTATGAAAACCAGTGAAACCAGGGCAAGGTAAGACAATAAATAAGAAGTGCTGGGGTGGGGTAGTCTACATTAAATTTTAAGGTTAGAACTGAGAGACCCCTGGAAGCAGGTGTTAGGTGGAGCCATCAACAGAAGTCCTCAGAACTCAGAAGCAAAGGCACCTCTCTCTCTGTCTCTCCCTGTCTCTCTGTCTCTCTCTGTCTCTCTGTCTGACTCTGTCTCTGTCTTTCTCTCTCTCTCTCTCTCTCTCTCTCTCTCTCTCTCACACACACACACACACATACACACACACACACACACACACACACACTTCCAGGAAGGCTATTTGAAGGCAGCATAGAGTAAGCCTCTGGGTGAAGAAGAGGAGGAGCTCCAGAAAGGCCTTGAACCTGTGAATCTAGAGGGGAAGGAGGCCACTACTACTACAGGACTATCAGCATTTCACTGAGTCCCTCTTAGAGCATTAGTCTTTGCCATGTGCTCCCTCAATGTGGTCGGACACAAGCCTGCACTAGAAACAGGATGTTCTGGGAGAAAGGCTCAATGCAGCCAAGACCCTCTCCAACTCCTTGCCACTCTCCCCCTAGACTTGAGAAGAGAGTAACATTCAAAGTCTCATGTGACTGTAGGTGTTTTGGTACCCAGAGCAAAGTCTGAGGCTATTTCAGTTACACAGAAAACACATTAAAAATAAATGTTTCTGCCTATTTTACCATGCAAATCATGTTTCCTAATCCTTTTCAGTCTATGCATATTTCATACATTCTTCAGGGAAATGAATACACCTTGGTAAACAGTCATTTCAATGTCCTTCAGACCCAAACTGTATGCTGCCATAATCTCTCATCTGGGGGACTATTTCTGGCTTGTCACATTTGACATGCCATCATCCTAGCCCATTGCTCACAGTCATCTGCCATGAACTGGCGAGCAGCAATTCTGGATCCTTCCCATGGTTATTTGTGCACTTTGGGCACAAATAATAGGGTTTCTTTATTGTTTTTCTAAGTTCTCGGTTTACTTTGAAAAAGCAAGATTGATTTTCTCACACAGCATGACACTGAGGCTTTGGGAAGGGGCTGGGTATGGGAAATGCAGCACTATAATAAAGGGGTTTATTGAACTTGGTGGTTCCCAGGGCTGTGCCTCATGTTGGTGTTAACAGTGGTCATATGGAGTTTTGGAGGGCCAGGTTTGGTGCTAGTCAGGAGTCAGGGAACCAGCATCCTCTTGGGCCTCTGCGCTCTGTGACCTCTACACTCTGTGGATGCTTGATTTCGGCCTCCTTGCCTCATTTCTCACTTTCTCAAGTGACCTCTTAAGCTAACGTCCGTGGTTCAGAGGGACATTGCCCAGACTGAAAGCTCCAGTTCATTCCCAGTGACTCTCACCCCCAGTGACCTGTGAATTACTTTCAGACCAAAGAAATGCTCAGACTTCAAGAGTTATGGAGGAACCAGGTCATTTGTGCCACCCCCTAAATTCCTGTCAAGACACCCCCTTTTATGGTAGACATCATCACCCACATCATCAAAATTATCCCCCACCCCCAGTTTCTTTATCTTTCTCCTCTCTCCTTGACTAGATTAATGAATACCAAAGTGACTTGCATGTGTTTTGGCTAATGTCGCTGCTTGATTTCACCTTGATCTTTTCATTCCTGCGTATGTCTAGGTTGCTAATCCTTAGCTGGGCTCAGATTCTTGTATTCTTGCCACTCAGCCACCCCCTCAACATCACTAATGCCCATGTGTGATGCCCTATTTTGGAAACAATGCTGCAAGCAACATCCTCAGGCTTTGTCATTCTGTTCCACAGTGGCCCAGCCAAGGACTCCTATCTCCCTCCCATTTACCCAAACAACAGACGCTTTCAGATCCTCCCATGAACACTGTGTTTCACCAGCCATCACTCAGACGTTTTAGTGATAAGCAGGGTTGACGGATTTAGCAAGGAAAACAACAGCCAACTAATCAATTTTCAATTTGTGATAAGCAATGACTAAATTCTCACTATATGTCCCCAACAGCATTTGGAACATGCTTTGTGATTTAAAAAAAATAGTTACTATTTACTTGCATTTCAAAATGGCTGGATGTCCTCTATTTTATCTGACAACTGCCTTTCCAAACCACACAATAACAGGCAACTTACTGACTTAGGTAACTGAGAAGTTCAGGCTGCAGCAGCTCTAGGATGGCTCAACATGGAAGTCAGAATGATGTCACAAGAACAAGATTTCATCTTTCTCCTCTGCCCAGGCCACACTCCTCTGGATTGGCTACATTTGAAGAGAGAGTTCAGTCCTGAAGCCACATAGTGAATATTCCACCTCCTTGTTTTTAATATTCTGGTGTGTGTGTGTGTGTGTGTGTGTGTGTTTAAGTGTTTTTCTCTCCCCCCCTCCCCCCCAAAAGCTCCACAGAACTTTTAAAATTCACTCCAAATGGATCAGCTTTGGTTACTTACTGACTGCTAAGCTCAAGCTTGAGGCTAAGGAAATAAGATGACATTCAGGCCAGGGTGGTTGCCCACCACTGGGGTAATTGAGGTACCCCCCCCCACCCTGAGCACGTGGAAGGAGAGAGGCCGCACGTGATGGCCAGAAAGGCAGGCAATGCACATTCTCCACTCAGGCTAAGCTACCAAAGACACTGGGGCAGCACTTGGTAGTTTCTCTGGCCTCGAGAGAAGGCACAATGTTGGAGAAGTGAAGTACAATGCCTAGAAAGAAGTAAGTAGCTTAGGAAGTGCCAGCCAGCAGCTGCCATCATTTTGCCTATAGCTTGTGGATTCACTCTCCCTGGCTCCTTTCCTGTTGCCTGGCTGTCTCAGCATGTGCCTCGTTTGTAGCAACCTGGGAGACTGTTTATCCATGCAGCCGAGATTCAACAGTTATTTCTTAACACTGATAAAAGAGGTTTGTAAAATGGTCAATGACCTAGAGACGTGTGATCCACCAGATGGCTTTTCTGTGTATCTGTCTGTTTGAAGGGGCAAATAGCCTAGAACAATGTTAATGTTTAACCCGTCTTACTCATGTGCTTCAAGTATTTTTCAATGATACTGTCTAAAGGTTTTAAAAAATCATTACCTTCATTTCAAATGGCAAAAAAATTAAAGTAATTAGGTCCCCCAGCATGATAGTGTATACCTATAATCCCAGCTGTTCATGAGGCAGAAGTAGGAGGATCAGACCTGAGACAAGCCTGAGTATAAGTGTAATACACGATCTGAAAAACAAACAAAGCAAAAGGACTACTAGCATGAGTCGACTGATAGAGCACCTGCCTAGCAAGCAGCACCTGCCTAGCAAGCAGGTGAATCCACAGGACCACAAGAAAAAATATTTAAAGACTAAAGGCCTAAGATATAAAAGCTTATCTCTCTTTCCAATAGAAAGAAAAGTGTACAGGGAGGTATTTGAGATGAAGTGTTTCCATAGAGTCATCGAAGGACGATCCTTCTCACTGCTCTTTCATTCTTGAAACAGTCTATTGTAAGGCTTCAGATGACTGCTCGAGTTCCAGCCACTAAATCTACATCATAGCTCACAGCAAGGAGGGGAGAGCAAAGCATATATTTTGCCTTCTAAGGACATTTCCTTACATTTATACATTCTATTGGACAGGACTTAATTATATATTCATATAGATCTGCAAAGGAGCTGGGAAATTCAGACTAGTGACCTTTGTCCTCTTGAAAATTGGGGGCTTTGTAAAAAAAAAAAAAAACAACAGAAAGGATAGATGTTAGGGACAAATAGAAATCTTGGCAGCACAGATAATTATAAAACTTTAATATTGCATTGAGAGTGAAATATTGAAATGTTTTCACAAGAAAGATTTTTAAAAGACATAGAATAAAGATATCAGACATAAACTAATGAACATTAAGACCTGAGCATTTTATATTTCAAATTTTCTTCTAATATGTTACATCATATCATTGTGATCAATGTCTATGTCTTACTTTAATTATACTGGATATACACATTGCCGTATTTGGCCATAATTTTTTTTTATTTGTAGTTTCAAATATTTGTTTGATATTCATTTAGCATCTTTTTAAACCATGGAAGAAGGGAACAGTATGAAGTCACAATGGCAAAATGTTGATGAGCATTGCATTGGTGAATTCTTTACAATTGTTGAAGTTAGTTGTTGTATTATCTCTATTTTGAAAAGACTTCTTTATGCCTATATTACAGTTTCCTAACTTTTCTTTTTGTAGTCAGATAAAGGAATAAAGAAAGACAGAAGAAATTTCTTCCATCTTCCTCTTGAGCAAAATAAGTTTCATTCACAAGACAGATCTCATCTAAGGAAGCTAGTTGTAAGACTGCTTTGTTTAAGCACAGTGGTGCTATATTCGTTTGGGAGGGTGGGTTTCAATTTATGACTCTAATCTTTCATAATTTTACTTTGTAAAAGAGTCATTGTCTGTAGAGAGGCATTGCACAAAATTCTTTCTTTCCCCCAGACCTAGACCCCTGATCTCCAACGTATATTGAGAATCTATTCAGAGTGGTTCTGGGGTGAACAGAGGAGGAGTCTGCTGCTAGTCAAGCAGCTGGGATTCCTTTGGGAGATGTGAGACCATGGCAGGATGCTGAGAGAGCTGTGTGGAGCATATCTGCTCTACAAAACATACTCAGGGAATAGAATGGCTATGAAACAATGTGTTTAAAGATGTCTTCTTCATCAAAAGCAACTTAGTAAGGTTGAATGTATGCAGACTATGACCCCACTTACATAAATTACAGAGATGCTTTAAAATGAATGGAATTTACAAATGTTAATACATTCCACGAAGCTTAAATGGTACTATAACTTGACTACAAATTCCTCAGTTTTAATCACAGAAATGTGATATTTAGTAAAGAAAAGCCGTTCAAGGATCTCATACAAGGTAAGTTATTATGTAACCTGCTGTTCAAGTTCATGGAAAACAATTTTTTAAAAAGATGATGACTTACTTAAATCATCAAATAAGCCACTTCAGATACAGCCATTGCTGTACTTTCTACGCAACAGATATTTTTGAATGAATGAGTTATTCAGTCAGATTTAGTGACACCACTTGGAATCTAGTCTGTCTTGGATTGGCCACAAAGTAATCAAGGGCTGTAGGCACTTTACTGGAACCTCCCTGGGGTTTCTTTTTTTTTTTTTTCAATCCATGAAAACTAAGGGTTTCAAATGTTATTTACACATCAACATTTGTTCAAATAAATATAGTACTATTTGAAATGCAACATATAGGTGGGAACTAATTAGAAGTATGTGTGTGCATGTGTGTAGGTATGTGAGAGAGGGAAAGAAATAGAGAGAGGGAGAGAGAGGAGAGAGAGTATGTGTATGTGTGTGCATGTGTGTATGCACATTTGCACTCGTGTGTATTGCATGACTGGTCTGTGATCTTGGTCCATTCCCATTCTCAAGTTCCCACCTAGAGTTACCTTCTCCAAAGAACAGTGTGGCACCTACTAATCTGGAGAAGACTGGGGCCATTTCTACCTCTCCCATGGAATGATCTTGTTATTGCAAATCATGCAGCCATAGAACACTCACTGAGGAAATGTCAATAAACAAAACAAAACAAAAACCTTTAGTCTATCTACAGGAAGAGAAGGCTTAAAAATGGGACATTTTGATCACATTTGATAGTGTCTGTGAGGCTAGAAACAAAAAAACTGAACAGGTTACCCCCCCCCCCCACCCCCATTCTCTTTTAGATTAGCTTCCTAGACAGAGAGAATATAAATGAGCTTAGGTCCAGAGTCAAGCTTTCCAGAAGAATCCATGGGAGCCATAAAACCAGGAAAAGAGATTGGCTTTTCTCATTCTTCTCTGTTTAATGCTTTTAGCCACTGTCTCACAGGGAACTCTGTGTCTGCTCACATACAGCCTGACCTACTGATGTGGTTGTGACAGGAGCAGGAACATATTTCCCCAACGTGAAACCTCAAGTACATTTTCCATCATCTGTAACAAACCAACACTAGTTCAGGGTGGATGCTTTTCTTGCTCACTGATGGTCACAACCTCAAGGAAAACGCCTATAATCCTAGCTACTCAGTAGGCTAAGACCTGAGATTCACAGTTCAAAGCCAGCCTGAGCAGAAAAAGTCCCCATGAGACTCTTATGTCCAATTAACCACTCAAAAACCAGAAGTGGTGCTGGGCTCAAAGTGGCAGAGCACTAGCCTTGAATGAAAGAGCTCAGGGACAGTGCTCAGGCCCTGAGTTCAAGCCCCATGACTGACAAAACAAACAACAACAACAACAAATAGCTGAAGCCTCCACTAGCAAGAGCCAGTAGGATCTTGTAGGAACTGCTTATGGGTCTTGGCTATAATGCCATTTTGTTTAGACAAGGCTTCCCTGAGATACAAGTACACATTGCTCTGAGAAATGCTCCAAAAACTGGAGCCTTCTCAGTCTTATGACTTACACCTCAGCCAAAACCACCTCCATAACACTCAGCCACGAACTTTACTGGTCAAGATCTTGCGTTAGTACAAAACCACACACCATCTGGAAACAGCCTTGAGAAACTCACACAGTGAAAGCTCCAGCTCCCCCGACCAAAACATTGCCTTCCTAGAGCCAAGCAACCCACAACTGATCACTTTCTCAACCCTTACAGCTTTCCTGGAAAGGAGACTGAGAAATAAGTAGGTGAGGACTGCAAAACAAGACAACGTGGAAGGTCTCCACTGAGGGCTTGGCTTCCCATCTTGTACTTAATAAACAAAGCCAGCAACTTCTCTGTACCAGCTTATTTCTCTAGCCTGGGGGAAGAAACCATTGTCAACAATGTGCATTTTATAGACACAAATTCCAAACCACAGAACATTTAAATTTAATTTTTTTCCTCCATGTAACCCTTGGTGTTGAAAGATGATATTTGTCTCTCAAAAGGGCATTTGTATCCTTCATTGGAGCTTCTAGCAGGAAGGGAGCTGATTTTCCAATGAATCTGTATTTACTAAGATGTTTGTCATGATCATCTTGTCCTCTGAGCTTGATAGCATAAGCTCTTGTCCTTTCTGGTGGTAGTACGAAGTCATTGGTAGACAGCTAGTTACACAGGAAAGCTCTTATTTAGATTGGGTTAAAGTCTTTGACTTAAGCTTTCCCATGTCTTTGCCCAAATTCCTGAGGTTGGAGTTTCCCAGCTAGTCTAGGTCTAGTCTATGTCAACTAGAAATGCTTCCAGTCACCCAAAAGGACCTCTTTGAAATATTGTGTCATCTGGCTGGAAGGCCACATTGACAGTCTGATCCATATTTTGTTATGATATATGATATATATGTGAACACTGAAAGGAAATGCCTCAAGATTGCTAACTAGTGTCTTTCTCGGGAGGGTCAAAATCTGGATGATTTTTTTTTCTTCCTGATTTTGTACTTTCCAGAATTTCTGCAATAAACAGACATTGCTCTCCTAGAAAAAAGACGGTGTGTGTATGTGTGTATGTGTGCCTGTGCGCGTGTGTATGTGTAGTTTGATATGGTTTAATCAACAGTTTATTCTATGGAGAGGTCAGGCTCCCAACACCTAGACTGTTTACTGAATTTTCTAGACATTCTTAGCTGCCATCTTCCTGTTATGCAGAATATTCTATCAACTTCCTGCTTTATGAGAGTTGTGAAGATAGCTTGAAAACATTGTCAAATTTTTCAATTTCTCAAATGTTCACATTAGTTAATAGAACCAGTTGAAAATGGTGAGAGCCTAAGCCAGTAGCAATCTTTAAAAATGTTATCTTTATAAATGCTTATGTTAAATTGGTTCTAAAACATGCTAATCATTGTAGATGATTGTTCTTAATACTTTCATACATTTTTTTCTTCCACTGAGTCAATGCTGGAAGTTATCATACTGGGCATATATTTACAGGGTAGGGAGGGGAACACCAAGAACATGACTCTGAAATTCTGGGCCTCGCAGGTTTCTCTTCCTGTTGTCTAGGCTGGATCTTAAATGATACTCTCACTACACCCATGGAGACAGGAAAGGACCTGCATGATTTTGTTCCTTTTAACTCAATGGAAAAGTTTATTTGAATAAGCTATCTAAATATCTGTCATTGTGCACAGATTCTGGCTGTCCAGAGATCAATAAAATGGTTTGGAGACAAAATATGAACAAATAATCGAGGCATAACTTGCAGAATCCATTGACAGATCCAAGCTAAGATTAGCCAACAATATCTCAGAAAGATAAGGGGGAAAATACAGCAAAGGGAACCCTGGGCAGCCTTCACAGGGCATTCCTTGGTTCTTCTAGCTGATGAGTTATGAACCTTGACTTCTAGAAGCAGTTGGCTCAGACCCCAAAGCAAGTTGTGCCACTTACTTGCTATAAGCAACAACAACCACAAAAAAAAAAAAAAAACCTTTTGAAAGCTTATCAAGCTTTAGTTAGGCCTACCTTCTTAACAGGGACGCTGACAGAATGATTTGAAATAAGGTCAAGACCTTACCGTGAGCACTCCTGAGGGCCAATGAAATGACCACAGGGACCTCCTTCCTGCTGCTGTGTGCTGCCAGCACGCCCCGCAGACCCTGGAGTACATTGTAATCCCTAGAAAGGAGAATTTCACATGAATAGGGAGCCACTCCTGCAGGATAGATGGAGAAGGGAGTGGATGGCCCTGAACTCTTATCTGCTTCTTCAGGGCACAGCCTGAAGAGGAAGAGGCTGAGACCAATGAGGGCATGGTTTTGAGCACTGCCACTCAGGAATGGAAGGTACCTGACTTCTGCCTCTGTTGCAAACTAGGCAAGAGCAGGGGCAAAGCACACATTGCCAGGGGCATTACTAAGGCCAAGTGTACCATTTCGTTCATCACCTTCATCTCATCTGGACATCTACCCCCTCTTAGTGGTTGTCTTATTGGTGTCTCAGGAGATCCACATGGCATCCTGTGAGGTGTGTAGGAAGCAAGCTTCCTGAGACAGACACTGCAGATGCTGATGTAAAGAAAGCTACCACAGACTGAACTTTATCTAATCACCACTAAAGGCTATTTGCCCAATACTTGCTTACACAGTTGTCTCAATGAGACAGAGCTGTGCCAAGATCCTGGAAATCCTCTAAAAGGCACTGAGAGTACACTATGTGGACTTGAAGTACTTAAGCCAATATATTTTATTCCCAAGGCCTGGCTTAGACCATTGTGACTTTCCTGCATGGAGCAGAGATTCCATGTTTCCTCTGGGATGTGAGTGACTTTTATCTCACAATGGTGATCACTGATAGCAACAGCTCAGTTTTGACTGGGTCCTAGTTTTCCTCCCTGATTCTCTATGATACCTGATCTATCCCTATAGCAAGATTTACAATCTGATGCAGAGAGGCTGATTGTTAGACCCAAGTCTAAGGATAAAAAAGATTGACCTTAAGTCCCAATACTAGAAATGAAGAAACAAATTTGTAACTCAAATTTAAGGCAGAACAGATGTAGCTCAATTTATGTTTGAGGAGAGAATCCTTTAGTGACTAAAGTGTACTTGATAGTTAACTGGAAAGAAATTCTTTGGAAAATCCACAAACATGTTCAAAAGTAAAAATATGTTATTTTTCCCATTTCTAGAAAAACAAATCTGGAAACTTATTTTTGACATGAGACTGGTGACACATGAAGCACTTTTAAAAAGTGAGATCCAGCCAGGTGCCAGTAGCTTGCACCTGTAAGCCTAGCCAGTTAGGAGGCTGAGATCTGAGGACAGAGGCCAGGCCATCCAGACAAATCTAAGAGACTCTTTTTTTTTGGGGGGGGGGGTCTGTTTGTGGAGCCTGAACTCTGGGCCTGGGTTCTGTCCCTGAGCTCTTCAGCTCAAGGCTAGCGCTCTACCACTTGAGCCACAGCACTACTTCTGGCTTTATTTTTTCTGCTTATGTGGTGCTGAGGAATCCAACCCAGGGCCTCCTGCATGCAAGGCAAGTGCTCTATCACTGAGCCACCTTCCCAGCCCAGAGACTCTTATCTCTAATTAACCAGTGAAAAGCCAGAAATGGAGATGTGGCTCAAGTGGTAGAGTACTAGCCTTGAGTAAAAAAGCTAACAGGGAGTATGAGTCTCCAAGTTCAAGCCCCAGTATTAGCACCAAAAAACAAACAACAAACAAAAATCCTGAGATTTGATACTCACATTATCTTCTCTCCTACTTTCATTGAGTCTGATGTTGTTCTGCATAATAATGAGGCCTCATCTCATCTTATTGACCAAGAGTGGAAACCAATCTGGGATGTTATCATTAAGAGTTCTGCTGGATCCATAAACACTTAAAATGTTTTAAAGAAGTGGATTCATTCCCAGGAATATCCATTAGGGCATTTCAGAAGAGATGGATTTGGGCACTTTAGGACATCCAGGCCCACCCTAATGATAAAGAGCAGCTCACAGTGAGTTGGGGCAGACAATCTCAGAGGCACAGCCAGGAAACCAAGACTCTGGAAAGTGAAAAGATTTCAAAAAACAAGAATTGAATTTCCATCTGGATATTTCAAAGTTTATTTTTGTAAAATAAATTTGGAAAAAATGTGTTTTCATAATGTCCTCCTTCGTGAATATAGGGAAAGATAAAAACATGAATTTGTTTTTACCATATGAATATAAATAGGGAAAAGGGCTGGGGTGATATCACAGGAGATAGAATACTTGTCAAGCAAAGGTAAAACCCTGAATTCAACCCAAATACCACAAAAATAAAAATATTTCATATTTTCATATTTTTTGTGACTAAGGACTATGTTTATTAGGTTTAAAAACTGGGTATTCATCAGAATTTTTTCCATTAGAGTTATTATCTTTTCTATAAGACATCCACAATGCTTGGCTATTAGCCAGTTGTTATGAGTTCTATGTGCTTGTTATTGTTTTCTACTATTCAATTATGGAGGTATGCATACATGAAGAGGTTGTCTTTGGTTCCTAAACCCTTATCTGTTTTATCCCCACTGGATCCTAATAGAGTGTAACCTTGGAATAAGTGCCCAAGTTTTCCTCTAGCATTTCAGAAATCATAGACACAAGTATCAAATCCCCTAAACAAAAACAATGATAAAGAGGCAGACACAGGAACAGACAAAACAAAAATATGACAGGGTATCAGAAGACGATGTGGGCAGACATTCTCTAAATCTTTTGCAAGCCAAAGAAAAGGGAGGCCTTTTTTTCTAATTTGCCTCATTTTTGTTTTAGAGGTGATATACGGAGGGATTACATTTACATACATCAGATAACGTGTATTTCCTTTTGCTAAGTGTCATCTATTCCCTCATTCTCTCCCATTCCCTCCTTCCCATCTCTACCCACAGCTGCATAAATCACCTTTGTCAATGTCCAGTGTGCTCCATTGTTGCACTTTTTCACCCTTTTTCTCTCTTTCTGTGCCCTTCTCCCACTCTCCCAAAGATGTGCACATGAATACACCATATATAAGGTAGAGAACATAAAGTCATCAGAAAAAGAAAAATAATTAAGAAAAACTCTTTATTACCATATCTTTGGAGTTCATTTCAGTATGGTTATTATTTTATATATGTATGAAGAGGTGCTTGGATAGTTCATCTTTTATTACTCTAATTTTCATCTCCTTCCCTCCAGTCCTCCTCCTCCTCTTCCTGCTCCTCTTCCTTTACTTCCTCCTCCTCGTTTTCTTTTTGGTGGTACATAGGATTGAACCAACAATGTGGCTTAAGTCATAGAGCACTTGCCTACCATGAACCACTTAAGTCATGCCCTTGTGCCCCAGTCCTTTAGTTTTATCTTCTTTGGGGACTAGGTCTAAATAATTGTGCCCAAGATGGCCTCCTCCCACCTCCATCTCCCTGATTACGATATTTTCTAGTACTGATGGGTCTAAATTGATTCATCCACACAGTTTTGTTTCTTTTTTGACTAAGGACTATGTTTGTAAGATGCCTGTCTGACATAGTGATGGAGGAAGGGAAGGGGAAGGTAAAGATTCAAGAGTCGGGAGCCCCAAACAAATAGAGAACAGGAGCACATATTATCTAGATGTTGGCCATCTGACCAAGCAGATGTGCATGGACCAGAAGAAGAAATCTTGCATTTTTTGTAGTCACTTGGGCAGAGGTGAAGGTTAGAAAGGAACATGTTTTAGAAGAGCAGGTACGACAGTACAAGGTCTTGTGCTACTTGTCATGGGATCGAGTCCTGTCAATTCCTAAGAGCTGAAACAAAGCTTTCTTAAGTGTTCTACTGCTCCGATATCTCATCTGCACCATTGGGATCATAGCACTTCCTGCCTTGCTGACTCAGACTCCATATTATGTTTCATATTATGCTTGAGTTCATCTCAGAACAAACTGAAAACGCAAGTAATATCCTTCCTATTCTATAGATAGAGACATTGAAGTCAGGTGCTGGTAGCTCACGCCTGTAATCCTGGCTGCTCAGGAGGCTGAGAGCTGAGGATCACAGTTCAAATCCAGCCTAGGCAGGAAAGTCTGTGAGACTCTTATCTCCAATTAACTACCAGAAAATTGGAAATGGTACTGTGGTTCAAAGAGGTAGAGTGTAGAGCGCTAGATTTGAGCAAAAAGAGCTCAGGACAGCACCTAGGCCCTGAGTTCAAGTCCCAGAACTGACAAAAAAAACCATTGAGCCTCAGAAAGTTAAGAAAAATTGATCAGATGTATACAGGTAAGTAGCCCATCTAGAAAGTATCACATCTAGGTATGTTTGCCCCCAAACTGTATTAAACATCACGGTTACCCCCAGCCTACTTGGGCTGCTATTTTATAAACTTCTGTAATGTAGTTCAGAACATTGCAGTTCTAATCAATATTATTGCTGAGAAAATTATTCCTCTCTCTAAAAAGATTTAACTACCTCATCCAAAATTAATCAGTAATATTAGACAAATGTTTTATACATCTGAAACTGAGTCACTCCAGAGTCCCTTAGCAGAAAGCCCTATCTGAGTACAGCTGGAGAAAGGAAAACATTACTTTCTTCCTTCCTACACTCTTTGACTGGACAGGAAGGGCCAGCAAATGCACAGATGCCTCTCAGCACAGACACAAAGCCCGGTGCAGTGTCTTTCCTGAGCTGGCAGTGATCTGCTGGTTCCATCACCAAGTAGCCATGTTCTCTCCCAGGCTTGCCTTCCCAGCCTCAAAGCTCTCCGGAAGCTGGGAGCAGGACTTTCCTTACCAATAGCATTCAAGGCAGGAAGCAGATTTTCCTTCAGGCTGTCCTGTTCTGCTTCCTGGTCATGCAAGAAGACGAGTAAAGAACAAATAAGAACAAAAACACTGATTAGAAAAAAGTACAACAAGCAGTGGTATTGGGATAGCATCATGATTTAAAATCTGAGTTCAAAAGAAGTCAAGCCCTGGTACTTGTGTTTAAATGATATATCTAAGAACTCATTGCAATACATGGTCAAGAAGGACGATGCCTTTATGGTTTTTCAGAGTTCTGTAGTTTAAGATCACACATCTAGATCACACATCCAAACATGGCATAAAGTAAAGGCACTCCATTGCATGTGATTATACACTTGTCCAGAGTAAAACTTTGGCTGAAAGCACCAGTGTCCTCCACCTCCCTTGACTGTCTAAGAAACCTAGTCAAAAAACATTTGACAAGCCAGGCAGGGTAGTGCATGAATATACTTTCAGCACTCGGGTGGATGAAGTAGGAAGTTCTTGAGCTTGAGGGCATCCTGGACTTCATATGAGTTCAAGAGCAGCATGGGTAAGATCTTGTCTCAGAAATAAAAACAATTAACTATAAATGTTAAGAGTTGTTTCTAGGGGCTGAAGAATTCTGATATATTCCTATAATACCAGCTACTCAAAAGGGAGATTCACAGGGTTCTGGTTCAAGACCAGCCCAAGCAAAACACAAGTGAGATCCTCTCTCACCACATCCTGACATGGTAGTTTGAATTTGCAATCCCAGCTATTTAGGAGGCTTGTGTCTGAGGCTAGCCTCTGGCAAAAGTACAAGGCCCTATCTAAAAATAAAGCCAAAAAGTGGTGGTAGGGGGAGGAGTTTGGCCAAGTGATAGAGTATCTGCCTAGACAGCACAAGACCCTGAGCTCAACCCCCAGAACCAGAATTTTAAAAAGGAGTTTATTTCTAGGACTTTCAGTTCTATTATATTTATCTATGTGCCTATTCTAATGCCAGCAGAACATTGCTATTACATTGTACCTTTGTAGTAAAATTTGAAATTGGAAAAAATGGAACACTTCCATCTTTTCTTTTCAAAATTGTTTTGGCCCTTCAGGTCCCTTTGAATTAGCATATGAATTTTAGGACCAGACTGTCATTATCTTCAAAAAGACAACTAGGAATTTGATAGAATTTGTATTAAATAATCAATTGGTAGTATTCAATATATTTGTGGGTTTTGTTTTTGTTTTTGTTTTGGGTAGATGCCCATAAACAGAGATATTTGGGAGGTAGAGATAAGAGAATAAGAATCTTAGAACAGCCTGAGCAAAAGTGTGAAACCCTATCTGAAAACAAACTAAAGCAAAACAGGCTGGGGTATAGAGCACTTACCAACCGGTGTGAGGTCCTGAGTTCAATCCTAAGTATTTCTGAAAAATTGAATGAAATAATTGTATCGTTTTTGCTATATAAAATATAAATGCTCTTTTGATCTAATCAATTGGTGAACTGAAGTTACCGAGATTTTATGTTAGCTTGTTGTACTGGAAATCCCATTAAACTTGAATATTTCATTACAATATGTGTCATATTACTTTGACTCTCCATAGGAATGGGAAATCACTGTAGGTCATTGTTTTTGGAAGCAATTTGATTATTTGGAATGGTTTGGAGTCAAGTATGATGTTTCAGGGAATGCAATGGTTGGTCTGGGTAATGCTTTTTTTCCCCAAGACTGAAGGGTTCCATACCACTCAATAATGGTGTTGTTATAACATTTCCTGTCAGAATGTATGTGCTTAAATGAGAATTGTACTATGAAGAAGTCCTGGACCAGAGAATTTATCTATGTATGAAATGATAAGCTAAGAAAATTCTGAGTCTTGTTTCTGCCTATGATAAGAATTGTCTCCTCCCTCCCCTCCCTCACTCCCAGCCCACCTTCCAAGCTTGACACTACTGATATTCTGGGCTAGATAATTCATTGCTATTACAGCCAGCACATGTGTTACAGATATTTAACATCATTCCTGGTATCTCCCCACTAGATTACAGTCCCACCACAATCGCCACAATCGAAAATGCCTCCCATGTTTCCTAACATGCTCCAGCCGTCAAAATCATCCTTTAACAGCAATGAGTTCTTAGTCCTTCTTGCTCCAAGAAATAGGCTTTGTTGCTGCTGTTGTTTGCCAGTCCTGGGGCTTGGACTCAGCCTGCGTGCTTACTGTCCCAGAGCTTCTTTTGCTCAATGTTAGCACTCTACCACTTGAGTCACAGAGCCACTTCCAGCTTTTTCTGAGTAGTTTTTTGGAGATGAGTCTCACTGACATTCCTGCCTAGGCTGGCTTTGAACTGTGATCCTCAGATCTCAGCCTCTTGAGTAGCTAGGATTACAGGTATGAGCCACCCGCTCCTAGCTAAGCAATAGTTTTGGTTTTGGTTTTGTTGTTGTTGTTGTTTATTTTCAAACATCTAGGCTAAAGATCTAAATGGCAAAGGCAGATCAGGTTGATGAGATGTGAAAAAACCCAATTGATATAGATATGAGATATATGCCATTTTCCTATTTATTGTGAGATAAGAAAGAAAACAAGTGTGAATAATAGAAGCAGTGGTCACCCTCGGTTTAAGGAGCAGTAAGGGTCGGTTAAGATTATGGTGAAGAACCACCTCACAGGGGAAGCCACTAGTCCATTTCAGCCAGCACTGTTCTTTGGGGCATGTGGCCTCGTAGCCAGACATTTTGATTTTGAAAGGTGGGGGAGGGAGAGAATCAAAAACTCAGATTTTTGTTTGTGAAGCTTCCCAGTTTTTAATACACTGTCATTTCATTCAGCGTGTTTAAAGCCTTGCCTCTGACCATGTGCCTGACCGTGCCTCGCGTTTGCCATTCCTGGTTGAGACACAGAATTTGGATGCCCTGAGGGAACCAAATTCAGAAGCTATGAGAAAAAGAAGGAGAAAGTCTAGTGTTCCCCAAAGCACATAGACTCCCCAAAACTGGGCTCTGCAGAGGTGGGGTCCATTCCCTCCCATATGGTGTGTCTGCAGGATATCTGGGGATGGGGAGCAGCAGTGAAAGTCTCTGCAGTCAAGTCCGATGCAGAGGGTATGGATGTCATGAGTCCTGGCCTTCACATGAGCAAAGTAGCTCTGCCAATGAGCATCCTGATTCTGATCAAGGTTGATTCAAGACCAGAGATCTTTTCTCAGGTTTCCTGGATAACACCAACTTTCTGATTCTCACGATATCTTAGCAGAGAAGGAAGAACTGTCACTTCTAGTACCAGCCCCCTGTAATCTTGACTGTGTGGTATAATCAAGATTGGATAACCCATGTAGCCTGCTGTCATCTTGGCTCTAAGTTGCTCTAGAACAGTTCAGTCCAGACAATGGATATAAGTTTTATCCTTAATTCTAGGGACAGTTAACTGACATTTGAAGTATCTATACTAGGATTGACACTACAAGGGAGTTTTTTACCCTTTAAAACACTCTAATAAAAACTCATATTCCCTTTGTCTCAGAACACTGTAGGCTTTGCTAATTGGCAGAATGGATATGGAAAAGGGTTGCTCTTTGGAGAAATGATTGGTGAGCAAACTGTGGACCACCTAGAAATATACTAGAGGCTTGCTGCCTTGTGCCTTTGCATGTACCCTCCAACATTGCACCCACCACAGGACTTTTCCCTGCTTCGGTCACATCATTGGAGACACCACGCAGGTTATCTGACTCGTAAAAGATCACCAGGTCCACCTCAGGGGAAAATTTCAGGCTAGCTACTTTCAAATGTCTTAAAGTCAGAAATCAGATTTTCAGCAAGCCTGAAAAATGAGATCTATGCCTGTTTTTGTACCTGCTTGGTAATCAGTGCCAGGGCATGAAATCCATTCATTGTAAGGAGAAAGTGCGATTGTGGCTGTCATTTGCTTTCACCGTCAAAGATTGTTAATAGCTACCAAGAAGGATCAGTAGTTGAAAATTTCCACACTGCAATCAGTTCATCACATCTGCCAACCCTGATCAGTGGAGGAAGAGTCAGATTTCATTTGGTTTTGAAAAATAAAAGAACATGATACTTCTTTCGCCCATGATCATAGTGATTACGCCCTTATTCCAGGGACCTTGTCAATGCTAACACTTGGAGGTTCTCCTTACCGTCACTGCTGAACCGTCTCACCATTCCATTGCCTCAGCTCTTCTCTATAGTAGTTCCTCACTGAAACACTTATGCACATGTGTTTGTGCTCACCCTCCCCCACTTTCCCACACTAGGCTTTAAAGATGCACTAACACACTCAGCTCATGTTTTTCCCTTTTTAAATCTAAAAAAAAAAATGTTAGACTAGAGATAAAGTAGCCTTCCTGCCCAAATTAGTTTCTCCTAAAGATGATCTTTCTGCCTTAGATAAACATAGCCTAATAAGAAATTGAGCCTCTGCACTAAACAAATATGTCCTAAAAGGAAACACCTGGCAGATTTTCAAGCATATATCAACTACGTAAGCTAAAGACACTTCGTGGCCTCTGAGAATCTCAAAATTACCAGTTCTAAGGACATAAGGTACAATGCAAGAAGGGTTATCACAGCAAGTGAGTAATCCTCCAGGTGGTCAAAAGGAAGAAGCTTGCTCAAAGATAAGGACCCACAGATCCCTAGACAAACTTAATCTTGTAAATATGCCAGACACAAAAGATGGCATTTCTCCAGCCAAATGGGATATGCTTGGCTTCCTGCTTTGCTGAGTACAACTTCTATAAACTTATTTCTTGCCAAATGACTCTCATCCTCAAACTGTTTTCTGTGATGACTTCACAAACTTGGTCAGCCTCTGTGCAACAAACCAGCCACCCCATGTCACAAGCTAAGAACTCCAGACTTCCCTACTTTAAAACTGGCCTTTGCTTTAGGAACTCACTTTCTCTGAGCTAATGTTCTACTAGCCTCGTGAGGATAAGAGATGGGAATTACATTCTAAGCCACTGACTTTATCATCTGGCCAGATAGAAATACATGCAAACATCCAGTCTGTAACACAAACCAGAATATGACTATGTCCCAGTGAGACAAGTACCATGTGAGGAGAGCTCTGACTGATGGGGAGTAATGCTTCATGGGGAGCCTGTGGCCAGCTGTGGGGAATGAGATGTTTGGTGGAGAATGAGGAGAATGCTCCACGTATTAAGTCCCAGAGGCAGGAAGCTCTAGTATGTGCAGGGAAAACAGAAAGAAGACTTGGAAGCCTTCCAACCACAGTTTGTAGCTGAGATGAAGGAATTCTGCTACATGGTTTAGTGGGAGACAAAACCCAGTCCTGTAGCCATGCCTTAAGCAGCCAAAACTCAAAATCCCACAAAGACCCCATGGCCTAGTGGAGCCTTATTTCTGATGGTCTTGAATGGCAATCCAGGGACTCTGGGCTTTGTTCTGTAGCCAGTGGGAATCTTTGAGGATTTTTGAGGTTTGAGAGCTTTAGAAGATAACACGAATAAGAAAAATAATAACACAATGGATATTGAACACCCTTTCCTTTGTTTCTTCCTCTGCTTCAGAAATATTCTTACGCATTCACAAAGGCCTCCAAAATGTAACTTTTTCTATCAATCAATTGTATAACAGTTAGGTGGATCCAGCTCAGATCAGACGCAGATCTGTATTCTCAGACTAAAACTCTCCATGTTCAGGATTTGTGACATTATACTTCTGAATGGAATATATGCACTATTTGCTGAATGTTTGGATAAAGGGGGAAAGAGAACAAGAACACACACGCACACACACACACAACAGCACAGCACAATCTAAGAGTGAAGAAGGAACTCATGTTTCACCTTGATTTTATTTGCTTGATTTTTTGAGACAAGGTTTTACTCTGTATCCCAGGCTGACCTTGAACTCACAATCCTTACTTCTCAGCCTCCTGAGACCTAGGATTATATGTAGTTACCACCATTTCTGGAATCTTCTTGATTTCTTAAACATTCTCCATCTTTCCACTTACAACAAGAGAAAAAAAGATAAAATTAAGACAGCAGTAGATAATTTACCCAAGTAAGTTCTAGATCATGAGCAATTATATCAACCAAACTTTACCCTTGCATACTCTTGCCATTATACCTGGTTTGATGTTAAGATAACATTTACACCCCCAAAAAAGAAGATAACAGTTACCCAATAGTCCTATGTGGAAATATTTGGCTTTAAGAATCCATTAAGAAGAGATTAACGAAAGTCTTGGAAAAAATTATATTTAATTAAGTAAGCCAGGCCCAAAGAAATATAGGTCCCATGGTTTCCCTTATCTGCAATAACTAGTATATGTCTAGGACAAGCAGAAAAAGTGAAAAGCTATGTACATATGACTATATAAGATGATGCCAAGCGAAATGAATCCCAAGATCGGAACACAGAGGTTTTATTTTTGTTGCTGTTGTTTTTAATGTAGTTATAATGTACTACGTGATTTTTTTTTTGTTTCTCTTGTATGTTCTCCTGTGGTATAACCCTTGTTTTCACTGTATTGGATTCTGGTGCTCTGCATCTTGTATATACATGCTTCTAATTTGGGGAGGGGAAGGGAAATAACAAAATGCTGAAACAAGGATAGGCATGACTCATTGTAACAATGAGAAGTACAAGACACTATGTTGAAAAAAAAACTTTACTACTTGGTGGGGGGAGGAGTTGAGGAGGTGAGGAGGGAAGGGATGGTAGGGGAAAAACAGAGGAGGGAGTAACAATGCTTGGTAGGAAGTGTACTCATTACTTTACTCATGTAACTGTAACCCCTCTGCACAGTATCTTTACAATAAAAAATATACATTAAAAAAAGAGATTAATGAAGTGTAAATGCTGCCAGCCAGCCACCCTGGTGGTATCTACTCACTGCCATTGGACAGTCAACATTGGTACATTAACACCAGCCATGCCTTTCCTATTCTTTATGCTTTTACCTGACTCCAGTCCAGAGATGCTCACATTTTCAGCTTCCCTGGAAGTTAAAAAAGATCATATGACAGTCATACATAGAAAGTTTTTGCTTTTCTGATGAAAGAAGGAACAGTTGACATTGTGACCTCCTTTTCTCCTCTTTGAAGATGGTATGGTGCCTGGAGCTACAAGCAGACTTCTTGTAGCCATCATTGTTACAATACCATTTATTGTTACAATAAAGAAAGTCCAAAAGAACTTCAGAGATGTTCATATTAACATTGTATCATTGAGCTGATGAGTGAACTCCATTGACTGCCTGTTTCTAGCTTCCATGTTGTTTTAGAGATATAAACCTTTATTCATTGAAGTTGCCTTTAGTTTGGTTTCTGTATCTCAACTAATGCAACCAATTATGGAAAATTTTTATTACTAAAATTTATTACTAAAATTACTCTAATTTAGTAAGATGTATCTACTAAAATTTATCTTCCCGTAATTCAGTCTATTTTGTGTGTGTGTGTGTGTGTGTGTGTGTGTGTGTGTGTGTGTGTGTGTGTGTGTGTGTGTGTGTACCAGTCCTGGGTCTTGAACTCAGAATCTGGGTGTTATCCCTAATCCTTTTTTGCTCAAGGCTTGTACTCTACCCTTTGGCTTCTTTTTCTGGTTAAGTGGAGATTAGAGTTTCATAGACTTTCCTGTCTGGGCTGACTTCGAACTATAATCCTCAGATACCAGCTGCCTGAGTACCTAGGATTACACGTATGAGACTTGGGTGACTGACTCGGTCTATTGATTTTAATCTACCATTTCTCTCTTTTCCCTCTCCTGTGTATGTCAGTACTGTCTGAGGCCTGCTTTTTTTTTTTTTTAATCTTCATGATCATATCATGGAAACTTAATTGTTTTACATTTGGGGAAAATACTAAATTCATTTTCAAAGAAATACATTTGTACTTTTCACTTTCAAAATCTAATCTATATCACTCTATGTAGATAGAAGTGTTTCCTTGGGCAACTGCCACCCACACATGGTAGGACCCGTTGATGTGGGAGCAGGAAAGGGAAATTGTGACTGTGTCTCAAAGTACAAAGCCATTGGATGACAGACCAGATTGTGCATGAAGACAATACTTAAAAAGAAAACCATAACCTTTAGCAAACTCAACTGTCAAGACCAGAGTGTGAAATAACTACCACAGAAAACATGAGAGGCCTTTTGTCGATCTTTAGTACACTAACTCACCTTAATATACTAGAGAGAAAAAGAAATATATGCTTTTAATATTGTTGTTTTTTAAAATCAATTCCTTACAATGTGCTTTCAGTCTCTTTAGTTGTGGTTGAGCAATTGACATTGCTTTGGTCTGTCAAAGATAGGGTCCATCATATCTTGTAGTTTCCTGTTTATGAGGACGTTGAGGAAATATTCCTGGCTGCCCATAGAACTTGAATATTTATATCTGGGTAATAAGCTTATTTTTATCTCATGGATATGGCCAATAGGCCACTGATTTTTGTTTAAACAACAAAAGAAGTTATCTAAAAAGGCACACAAGCCTCATAGCATTTGTTTTTTACTTTAGAAAAGAATAATTTAATTTGGTCAGGTTCTCCCTGATGCATAAAAGTGTAAAGGAACAATCATACATTCTTGCCATCACTCAGTGTTTCTAGCATTGACATTAGCGTTAACTAACATCATGTCCATTTTCATATTTTTTATTAATTGTTATTACTAGTTTAAAAGGTGCTCACTAAAATGACAAGAAATAGAGTTTAAGTTTAATTAGGTTAAACCAATAATACAAAAAATATACTGGGGGTGGAGATGGGAGGGCAGGGATGGTAAGGGGAACAAAGGAGGAGGCTACAATGCTTGATAAGAAATGTACTCATTATCTTGCCCATGTAATTGTAACTCCTCTGAACAGTATTTTCACAATAAAAAAATTCTTTAAGATAAAAAAAGAACCTTGCTCATGTAATTGTAACCCCTCTGTATGGTATTTTCACAATAAAAATAACTTATTAATAATAAAAATATATACTTGCTTTCACATAACAACTGAATTTTATTTTCTACTCAGAGTAATCAAGTCTAAAATGGGAATTCCTGATCAGCCTATAGCTCCTTGAAAATCAGGTCTCTGTCATCTTGAATCTGTAGCTTTCAAGATAACCTTATTTCTCTGCACTAAGCCTAATAGAAGAGGGAGGGCCATGGAGGGTAGAGTGTTTGTTAGTGTTTCCCAAATTTCATTGGCTCACACTCAGTCACATGTGCCACAGTAACTGCAAGGGAATCCGGGATAAAGTCTAGCTCTGTGCCCAAGAAGTGGAGGAAAGTTTTGATGAAGACCTAGCCAATCTCTTCAGCAATGAAAGAGATAATAAAGTATAAGAAAATCTGCTTTACAATCTAAAGAAGAATGGAAAATTCAATTAACAAAAAGATAGGCTACACAACCAAGGTAAACTCTACAGAGTTTTATTCACTTAAAGCATGTGTTTAAAAGGGAAAGATACTATGATAAAAAAAATAGGATAAGGGTGAAAGTTTAAAGTTACTCTGAGGACAGATACTTGTGGTGACACAACAGGCAGAAGCTCAGATAAAACCATCCTGGAAAAACTCCCAGTATTTCATATCTAACTGATAATCAGTGTAGCAGTTCCAACTAACTCAAGCTAGTCTGAAGTGATTTCCTGCTTCCCGTGACAGGTAAAAGTGACTTTCCATGGAAAAGGTAAAGAAAACAGATACTGAAAGCAGTCTAATTCATTGGATTATGACTTGTTATGTTATGTCTTAGGAGTAAGTTTGTTAGACGTTCTGATCAGTTTGACTTAAAAAGTTTGAGCCGGGCGCCTGTGGCTCACACCCGTTATCCTAGCTACTCTGGAGGCTGCAATCTGAGGATCACGGTTCAGAGACAGACTGGGCAGGAAAGTCCCTGAGACTCTTATCTCCAATAAACCACTAGAAAACCAGAAGTGGCACTGTGGCTCAAGTGGTAGAGCGCTTGCCTTGAGCTGAAGAGTGCAGGGACAGCATACAGGCCCGGAGTTCAAGCCCCATGACCAACCAAAAAAAAAAAAAAAGTTTGAAATGTTTCAGAGAATCTAACATGGTCACCTTGTGGTTTCCTTCTAAATTAATAAATTGAATGGTCAAGAAAACTTAATTTACTCCAGGCACCAGTGGCTCATGCCTGTAAGGCTAGCTAGGAGGCTAGGAGGCTGAGCTCTGAGGGTTATATTTAGAATCTAGCTTGAACTGACAAAACTAAAAGACTCTTATTTCCAGTTATCTAGGCAAAGGATAGTATAGCTTAAGTGGTAGAGTGCCAGTTTTGAGCACAACAGCCAGGCAAGATCACCAGCCCCAGTATCAGTACAAAAGGGTGGGGGGAATGCTACATTTATAAGTTTCTTATTGGAGTTAATTGAGATATAGGAAGGTTTTTCTTTCTAGGTTTATATATTTTACCACCTTAACCATTGGATTTGTAAAAACAGTTGCAACTATCTTAGAAATTTAGCTCCGGATATCTGTTGCACTGTTGCCTCTGCATCCTAGCATGGATGGATGCTCTTCTCTTGAAATGCCAATCCTCTCCTTGCCTGTGAACCTTCTCCATATCTTTCAAGACTCATCTCAATATTATGTGGATTTCTCTCCTTTCCTTTGATAGGAAAAACTATCAATAGTGCTGTGTATCTCTAACTTGAGATTCTATTTTATGGTACCACTATATTATTTTTATCATTTTATTCCTGCCTTACACATAGCAAGTTGTGTGCAAAACAGAAACTCTGCTTATTCATAAATGTAATCTCTGCTGCCCTACACAAGTCTTACTTAAGACACACACTTAATGATTTGTGGAACTGAATGAACATCAGAGCAATACCAATGTAACTCATTAATGATCAGCTCATTTGAGATCTTACTGCTCAATGTCTCCCATATCCTGAAATTATTGATACAAAGCCCTTGGCAGTTGTTGAGGTCAAGCAGAGATACTATCTTGTATATTTGTTGTCTCTTACTAAATTTTTGATCTTTAATATCAGGAATTATTTTTGGAACTTACTGTTAATTTCCTTTCCTCTCTCCAAATTCCTCCCCTCAGCTCATAACCAGTAATTCTTAGCTCAATGTCCCACTTACTGAATTACTTTTAATACTCCATTATTTTACTTAATTTTATTTAATTTTGTTTTTCTTTGTTTTTGGTCAGTTGTGGGGCTTGAACTCAGGGCCTGGACACTGTCCCTGAGCTTTTTCACTCAAGGCTAGTGCTCTACCACTTTGTGCCACAGTGCCACTTCCTATTTTATTTTATTTTAAAAAGTATCTTTAATTTTCCCAGCCCTCTCTCTTTCACAACTCTTTTTCCCAGCTCTCTCTTCTCTTTCCCAGCTTTTTCCCAGCTCCCTCTCTTTCCCAGCTCTCTTTCCCAGGCCTTTCTCAGCTGCGTGGAGGGCCAACATGGCCTGTGCAAGCCAAAATGATGAATAAACCTACCCCTTACCTGAATACCACATGCGTGGTGCTGTTCTTACTCGATCTACCTCTTTTTAAAAACCTAACATAAATGGTGCTGTTTGAACCCAGGAAAGGCTTTAAGTCAGGATAGGTGGGATTCCTTTCCTATTTTTCCCCCTTTTTTGTTCTGAGGAATATCCACAGTTCTGACAGCCTTTTGCAAACCTATCTGTCTAGGTTCCCTCTCAAAGGCTAGCCAATGTAGGCTTGATCTATTTGTTCAGGGTTTCTTTGCATTCTTTCAGAAATTCGCCATCTTGAGTTCGCCATCTTGGCCACTTGGTGGGTTAAGGGTTTGGCCCCATCTGGCCCTTAACCTTCCACCAAGCTTACTACTCCATCCATTTATTCACAGACCCTGGTAAGTGAGGCCCAACCATCTGATGTTCTTTGTTAGCAAAGATGTCTAAACATTGTTGTCAAAAATTTTAGGGTTTGAGTTTTTCCTTTTTTGCTTTGTGTTGTGTATTCTGGTACTGACTACATGACTCTAAAATATTGGGCATCTAATGAGTTTTGTCATTTCAGAATATTTGTTGGCAATTTTTGATAAGGACCAGGTAAACTCTACTTATTCTATTTGATCTCCTTGTTGCTTTAATTGGAAATAACAAAGGGTTTTTTTTTTTGGCAAAGTTTGCAGTTCAAAGCCAGCCCAGGCCGAAAAATCCCTAAGACTCCATCTGCCAACTAACCTGCAAAGAGCCAGTCTGAAAGCATGGGTCAAGACGCTTATCTCTAACCAGCCAAACACTGGAAGTGGTACTGCAACTCAGTGTGGTAGAGCACTAGCCTTGAGCAGAAGTGCTCAGGGACAGTGCCCAGGCCTTGAGTTCAAACCTCCATGAATACTAACTGGGAAAAGCCATCCCAGCAATGAGCATCTAGACTCAGCCAGTCTGGGGAACAAGGGACTATTGAGAGAAATAAGAGGAGATGATGTCATATCAGCAACTTTGTGCCTGCCCTTTCAATATTAACCAGAGCCGGGAGGTCAACAGAAGTAAGAAGCCTGCCCATCTAGTATCCACAGGAATTTATAGTCTTGCCTTTGTTACCTGACTTCTCTACCTAGTCACCAGATGTCAGAAGAAGCTAGGGACATTTCTACTAACGTTTTTCAGCCCCAAGTCCTTCCTCTTGTCATTTATTTGCTCTCTAGTATTTTTCAGCCCCTCAATGCCTCATGAGACTTCTCCAGACTTCATCTATGAACTCATGCCACCAAGGGACAGCTGCTGCTCGCTGCCTTCTCTAAGAGGGGACCAAATTCCAGCCTTTTACCCCTAATGTTGACTCCCCTTGTCAGCAGGAAGTAGCCAGAGAGAATCTGAGCTCTATTTCATGATTATTAAAAGGCTGGAATGTAAGGTCCACTCCTGGATGGTGAACAGACTCCACCCTCCTCACAGCAAAGTCTCCACCCAGTACCTGCATTACCTAGGCAACTGGCACACCTGGAAGAGGTCACATCTGCATCTGCTGAGGTCACATCTGAATTTGATGTGGCCACACCTTTCTCCACCCATACCCTAGATAAGGCCTAGCCCAGGCCCAGATGCTCTTTCCCAGCTCTTTCTCTCTTTCCCAACTCTTTTTCCCTTCTTCCTCTCTTTCCCAGCTCTCTTTCCCAGGCATGTGAAGGGCCAACATGGCCTGGTGCCAGCCAGAATGATGAATAAACCTACCCCTTACCTGAAAAAAAAAATTATATTAAAAAAAGTATCTTACAAAATGTCATGTCAAAAACGAGCTTTACAATGTCGGTGGGGGGGGGGGGGAAGGATTGGGTGGGGGGGAAGGGGGAGGCTGGGAAGGGAGGTGAAGGGTAAACAAAGGAGGAGGCTGCAATGCTTGGTAAGAAATGTATGCATTATCCTGCCCATGTAATTGTAACCCCTCTGTACAGTATGTTCTCAAATAAAATAAAATACAATTAAAAAAAAAAAGTATCTTTAAGCACTTGTACAAAGGGATTTCAATCCAACATGTCAGCTTATGAGCACAATCATTCTCATCAACATCCTCTTCATCATTCTCCCCCATTCCTCCAATCCCACCCATCCCTTCTCAAATACTTCTTGAAGTAATGAATGGATAAAGTCACATTTTCTTTTCCAAACATTTGCTTTTCTTTTCCATTTTCAGGGCTACTATTTGGTCAGATGGTGCTCATTTCTTTGTTCTATTGTTTAAGCCTCATTCATCAAAGATTACTCCAGCTCTTCCCAGAGCTCTCAGAACCCCAATAACCAGGGAAAAATTAAGTAATCCAGTCTTCCTTTAATCTCCATATAATAAAATGTTGGTGAGATTCTAAAAAGCTCCAGGGTCTGATTTTTTAATTGCTAAGTAGTTGTACAAAGGGTTTATAATTCCATGTCAGGTTATGAGTACAATGCTTCTTGATCAAGTCACCTCTTCCTTCATCCCCCCCCCCAATTTACCCCCTCCCTTCCCTACTCTCAAGTTACCTTTTTTACATAATGTACATTGAATATAATGGCTGCATTTGCTTACCCTTCCTCCTTCCATTTGTATGCTTCTCCCCTTATTCTTAAAGGGTGTGAATAAAGCATAGAGCTTTTAGATATTTGCATGGATTTTTTTTTTTTCATTGCTAGCAGGCCAACAAGTATGATGCTCTGAGGTCAGCACTCCAAGATAAGGAAAGTTTCCATAGCAAGTCAAGGTTTGTTCTTGCCTTTGGTTTTTTTTTTTTTTTTGGTTGTTTTTTTTTTTAGTAGGAATTTATCCTATCACTTTCCAAATTGGAATTAAGGCTGATTAACATCTGTTCATGGTCAGATTTCCAGCTCACAAAACATCCCTAGGGAATAGGGAGTTGGGAATGGTGCCCGGGTCAGCTGCTTCTGCAGAAGGCTCTGGAGTTGAGAGACTTCCCATCAGTAATGCTAAATGGGAGGATTTCTGTTCTAAAGATCCCACTGTTTCCAAACACAGCTTTCTCTGTGTCCTCACTCTGGTATCCCTCTTTGGTGATATATTGTCCAATTCCACATAGTGGATGCACATCTTAGAATATAGTCTCATTACTTTAAAAGCCTCCCGTGAACTATTGCAGACTTTGTAACTCCCATCATAATTACACTTTTTTTGCATTAAGTATTTTAATTATCTGGAAGTCATTGTACAAAGCAGAATTACTTTTTAATTTTCATTTTTCAATCCAGACCAACCAAGGCTCCTTCACCTAATTTTTTCTGTAACTGAGGAATAAAGGATCCATTCTGTAGGTCTGTGAATCATGCCTGCACTCAGGCAAGGCTACACTTCACACAGCCTTGGGATTCAAATGGTGATCCTCCCCTGGTTTCTTCTCACATAAATTCCCCTCATCCCCTGCCCCACTCTTGTTTTTGAACTGTGTTAGTCAGCTTACTGGTATTGTACCAAATACCTGAGCTAGATCAACTTATGAAGAGGAAAGGTTTGTTTTGACTCACAGTCTTAATATTTCTGTCAGTTGAGTGCTGTCAACTGAGAGCATGACAGCACATCACAACAAGGGAAGAGTGTGTGGAGGAATAAGATGCTCACCCCTTGGTGGCCAGGAAGTGAAAAGAGGAAGAAAGAGAGACTGGAGTCCTACAAGCCCCTTCAAGGTCTTGGAAAAGTTCTACTACCTCCCAATAGTGCCAAACAAAGAACTAAGACTAACATATGAGCTTTTAGACATTCCAGATGTCAATTACAGAATGAACCTCCAGTCAGCATCCCTGATCTCCCTGTCCTCTTGCTCTTCTGCTTTTGCAGTTCTAAAGACCACTTCACAGCAGGCATTCAACCTGCATCAAATCACAGTAAGACCAAGGTGCCAACCCTCAAGAGAAGGGGCTTACAATTTCTCCCTCTACTTCTCTCTCTCTCTTCCTTCTTTCCTTCCTTCCCTCTTTTTTTGAGATAGGACCTCACTGTTGCACAGGGCTGATCTGGATGATTACCCTCCTATTTTATGCTTTCCTCATTACTGGAACAAGAGGCACATGCTATTATACCCAGCTTTCTCTGTTGAATTAGGATCTTGCAAACGTTCTACCTGAGTTAGAACTGTAGTACTCTTGATCTGAGCCTCTTAACTAGCTAAGATTACATGCATGAATCACCAGAGCTGAGATTCCCCTTTTCTTTTTTATATACTTGGTATTTCCCCAATTGTTTGTCTACATGCGTGTAACATTTTCTGGGAATGGCCATGTTTATCAAGGATGAGGGTTACACACATGGTCCTACTATTATTGAGTAGGCAAAAGATGCTCAGATGAATGCTCATCAGAGGAAAATGTATTTCTCTCATACCTTTTCCTTACTCTGACAATTTTGTGCTCATGATGCCTTAATTGGATTTTTTTTCTTATATACTGCTGGAGAGTTCAGAGAGAGAGAGAGGAGTCCACTTTATTGCTTTGAAAAAGACAATGAAACCTGGATTTAGAGCATATGAACCACTCCTACTTAAATTACTTAAATGCAATTTTCCAACTGTCTTTCATAATTCGCTGGTAAATTTTAAAAAAGGTCTACCATCAGGAATGAGATTACTGGAATATCAGTTGTCCTAGGAAAACCAAGGCAGAGCAGATAGGAAAAATACTATGAAAATACAAATCTGTAGAAGGTTGTATTTGCTTCGCTTTCCTCTCCCCTTCTTCCCCCAGCCCAAATACTACCTCAAGTTGATTCCCTATCTCTGACCCAGGACAGGGATGTCTTTACTCTCCCTAGAAGATAATGACACCTTGGAAAATCTATCATTATGAGCCACATCTTTGCCACAATTCTTCCCCATGGGGGACTTACAGGAAATATTGTCATTATGATCAGTCTTGAGCACTAGGCTAACAGTTGGGCCTTGTTATGCTTCAAAAGTGACTCTCTTCTTTCTGATTTTGAGTTACTTTACCAAAAAAAAAAGCCTCTTCTCACACACACAAAATAAGGTGGAAACCATTCTTGATTAATTCTTCAGGGCCTTTCCCCATCAATGGTAGAACCACACAGGAGGGACAAGGGGCCATCCAGGATGTCCACCCACCCATTCCCAAGTGAGAACTAACAGTTCAGCGTTCTCACTTTCCAGGCCAGGTACCATGACAATCACTTTACATGCACCATGTCATTTATTTTTCCCAGTAACTACAAGGGAAATACTGGAGCCTAGTTCAAACCTGGGCAACTTGCCCCACCACTCTGGCACGGAAACCTGCTTTTTCAAACAACCCTGAGCAAACTGGAAGGCAAGAGGCCAGTGTCACATGTGGAACATTTAGACCCCAAAGGAACGATTTCTTCCTGAATTGCTTTCAGATATTTTGATTTTGTGGGAGGTGTTTCCCAAGGCCACAAAGAATATGGGGGAGAAAAATGAGATCAGCTTCTTCTAAAAGAAACTCGTGAGGAATAAATGACTCTCAGTTAGGCTCAACATCCTGGCAGGAAACATCTAACACTGCCTGCAGCGAGCACAAGGGACTTAAGAGGGAAGAAGTGCTCGTCTTTGTCTGTCATTTGGTTTCCTGTTTTGCTCTTTTAAAATTTGCATCTTTAAAAAATGCTTGTAGCAAAAGTTTTGTCTTCCTTTGTTTTGTTCTTGTCTTTTCCCAAAGATAAGGTTTGTATCCATCAGTAAGCAGGCCGGGACTGGCATGGAATCCACAAACTTACATGGTCTAACCTGGAGCCCGTTTTGTGCCTTCCCACATGCTCCCCGCCGTGCCCCAGCTGATTCCTGTGGCATTCAGTAAAGTTTGCTTGTGTAGATGCCTCAATCTCTACCAGACCCTCAGCTCCCTGGAGACAGGAACTATGTCTGACTCCTCTGTTTACCCTGGTGTTTCCATAGCGCCCAGCCCACAGCTGCCACTCAGGAAACTAATCGAATCAATGAGCAATGGAGTGATCCCTGACTGCTGCAGGCGATCAGTGCTGAGTGAGTCTCTACATAAGGACAAACAGCAAGCCACTGGCTTACACCCACATCTCATTTAATGCCCAGGACCCTACTGGGCAGGTCCACCTATTCCTCAGTTTCAGATGATAGAATAGGCTCAGGGAGCTATGTGAGTCACCCAGCATCATACATATAGTAAACACTTGGCACCAGGAGTCAAGCCCAAGTATTCCTTCCCAGTATACCTTTGCCTTCTCCTCTAAATTTGGCAGAAGAAAGCAGTCAGCTACTCAGAGGGTTTGCTGATCTTTACAGGTTCTGGCCAGTTTTCCAAAGCTGACTCCTATTTGGCATGGGAAACCTTATTTGGGTTGGCTGCAGCAGAGTGAGGTTATGGAGACAGAAATGGCCCTGATTTTCTGAGATCTCTTAGAAGAGGCAGGATGGAGTAGGAAAAGAAGGAGGTTGGGAATCAGCCAGGCCCGGGTTGAATCCTGGTCCTGTCAGCTGTATGACAAACACAGCACCCAATAGTTTGGTGTGTCTCCTAGAAGTCACTTCTATATAAAATTAGTAAGTCAGATATTGCAGGTGGGGCACCTGGCACCCAGTGAGTACTTCATCCAGGGTAGTGCTTTGAATGTAAGGAAGCATCTGTGCTGCTGCTGTGTCAGCGACCTCTTCCCATTTTAGCAAGCCCAAAGCACTGTGCAAAGCTGTCACTTCATGCTGGGATTCCCTGTAGGTAGAGGGAATCCCTCTACTAACCCTCATCTACCTGGCTGACAAGAATCTCCACAGGACACCTACCCTGAACTCCTTATTTGGTGGTCATTTAGTTGGTTGATAATAAGTGAGATCTTGAACTGGTGGCCCAAATCAGAGATCCACAATGACCTATAAGCTACATGAAACTCCCTGACCCCATTTTTATGGCTCACAAAATATGAATTTTTTTACATTTTTATTTTTATTTTTATTTTTATTTACATTTTTATTGAAAGTTCAAAAAATACTATTTTATAACAGATGGAAATTACACAATTATATAAAAATCAAAATTCAGTGTTATGTAGAGGGTTAAATTTCTTATTATCATTATTATCAATATTTGCACAGTACAGGATTTTGAGCTCAGAACCTCATGATTGCTAGGATGAAGCAAGACCTCCAGCCCTTAAATGAGGTTTTATTGGAACACATTCATTTACATATCATCTACATCTGCTTTCTTATGACAATGACAGTGCTGTGTATTTACAATAAAGATCTACAGAACAAAAAGCATACATAATTCCTATTTAGCCTTTTAAGAAGAAAACTTTGCCAACCCCAGAACAAGCAAATAAGAGAAGATTCTTCTCACAGAAATACCCTGCCAGGCCCCTCACCCTTTCCCCTTTTTCTGTCCCATTGCCAAATATAGTTTTAAGTCAGAAATTCTTTGGGGAGGTGGACATGGTGGTATAGAACTATAGCACATAGTGGGGAGCTAGAGATGGGAGGCTTGCAGTCCAAAGCCTCCTGGGAAAAAGGAAGAGACTCAACTTGAAACACAAGTTAAGAACAAAAAGGACTGAGTATGTCTCAAGTGATAGAGCACAAGACTCTGACGTAAGTCCCCCCATGTTGAAAAAAGAAGATACTCTTTTGGATTAACAAACGGTAAAATCTTCTAGTAACCTTTGCAGGTGCACATCATTCCTCACACTTCATTTTCATTTGGTTTAATCACACCTTGACCCAGAAAGGAGAAGGAGGGAGATGGAAGAAAGTATGGAAAGGGGAAAAAACATGAAAGAAGAGAAAAAGGGAGGCAATGGGAAACAGGCAAAATCACAAGTAAACGTGCTTCAAATAAGCAAGTTCATTAAAAAAAAAACAACCCTCAAAACAGGAAAAGATTCACAGAAATCTACAGATACTCTTGCCATTAACACAATCAGATCATCCCTTCTTCCAGAAAAAGTGTCACAGTTTTGACAGAATGGTAGCAGAAGACAATAGCATCTGCTAACCATGGCTGATCAAGCAATTATTATTGAAAAATGTTTTACATATTTACTCAACTTTAGGAACTACCAGTAACAAAGATGAACCCAAAATTCTCAGTAATCTTTAGTTGTCTTGGTAAACTAAGCTTAAAGGGCTAGAAACACCTAAAAGTAGTTGATGCTGGGCATGGAGGGGCATGTTTGCAATCCCAGCTGAGGTGGGAGGATTGGGAGTCTGGGGCCAGTTTGAGCTATACAATAAGACCTTGTCTCAAAGAATAAAGAAAGAAATAAGCAAAGAAACCTCTGAATTCCTTGGTGAAGAAAGAAAAATCTGTCTTAGTATTTAATCTGTAATGCTTAAAGACTTAAAACCAGGAAAGTACTAGGTGAAATAATAAAAAGATAAAGATGCTTATTTTAACAATAAAAATTAAAAGTCTGCCCTTTCACTTGATTAACATAGGTCTTATTTTATTGATAGAAAAGTCCCAGTGGTGATAACACAAGACTTGGAGAAAAAAAAAGAAAACTTTTGTGTCTAGGGCCCTCACAGCAAGATTTATAGGTTCAGAAATAGGGATTGGTAAAATACCAGAATAAGCCTAGCAAACCATTCCTCCATTTTAAGACAAAGAACAGAGATGAAGACCGCAAGAGCCCCAGTGTTTGCCTGAGACAAGTCCCAATGGACTTATTTTTAAGTATGCTCTTGATCCAAAAGAGAGATTTGATGCAGGCAGCACTCACCAAGGGATGTGAAAAGTGGGAAACTCAGAACAAACTGCAGAGCAGTAAGAGCAAAGGAGGTATGAAACATTTGCAAAGCTGTCTGTACTCTCGTTCATTTACTGATTCCATGTTTCTGTCTCTCCAGTTTCAGGGAGTTGACCTTTCACATGCAGAGGAGTTTACACATAACTTTTGTACAAAGGGACCTCCAATGGTTTACCAGTTGTCCACAGGTCTTTGCCACAAATTAGATAACAAAAGGGTAAAATTATCAAGAGATCATGCTAACCAGCACTCCTCACAACTGTCAGGGTAATGAAAAAAATCAAGGCTTAGAATTGTCACAGCCAAAGGAAGCCTATGAAGGTTAAATGTTAAGTAGTCTCCTAGATGGGACCCTGAGATAGAAAAGAGATAT
This sequence comes from Dipodomys spectabilis, assembly GCF_019054845.1. Lineage (NCBI taxonomy): Eukaryota > Metazoa > Chordata > Mammalia > Rodentia > Heteromyidae > Dipodomys > Dipodomys spectabilis. The sequence continues at coordinate 19,806,592 of NW_024871460.1, forward strand.
TAGGTAAACACTGAAGAGAGCTAAATAAAGCACTGGTTAATAACACTGAGGCATTCATTGGGACAAATATGCTATACTCATACAAGGTACTGCTATGGGGAGATGAGGAATCATAATGTGGAACAATGTGCCAAGCTTTGTAAATGTTCTCTAAATTTAAAAGAAGGGGGCTGGAATATAGCTCAGGGATTGGATATAGTTCCAGTGGCAAAGCACTTGCCTAGCAAGTGCAATGTTCTGGGTTCAATTCCCAGTACCAAAAAAGAAAAGACAAAAAAAATTACAGTTAAAAAAATCTCAAAACTAAAAGTAGGCTAGGAATATAGTTCAGTGGGTAAAGTCTTTGACATGCACAAGGCCCTGATTTGAACCCCAGCCTCATCCCCAAACTATTCTTTGTGGGAGACATTGGTCCAAGTTGCTGTTATCCACAATGAATAAATTTAGTTTAGTGGTTGAATGCATAGCATGATAACTATAGTTAATAATATAACACAGGTCATTGAAAATTTGCCAGATAGTATATTTCAGGTATTCTTACCATCCTAACATGAAAGGGAGTGGAGGGAGATAGAGGAAGGGAGGACAGGAAAGAAGGGAATGAAAGAAGAAAAGCCAGGCACCAGTGGCTCATGCCTGCAATCCTAACTACTCGGGTGGCTGAGTTCTGAAAACAGTGGTTTGAAGCCAGCCTAGGTAGGAAAGTCCGTGAGACTCTTTATCTCCAATTAAACACACAAAAAAAGCTGTACCATCCTAACTTTGAGCAGAAAAGCTTAGGGACAGCACCATGGCCCTGAGTTCAAGCCCTAGGGCTGGCAAAGGAAAAGAAGCTGTAAGGAGAAGGTTATATATTAATCTGCTTGACTGTAGCAATTATTTCAGTATGTATATCAAAATACTGTGTTGTATACTTATAATTAAATCTTTATAATTCAATACTGTGCTTAATATATATAATTAAACCTTCCAATTTAAAGACTCATTCATTCAGGAAACATTTAGTGAGTGCCTATGTATCTGTCAGGGGCTGTGCCAATAGCCACACATGGAACCTGGCACACGGAGAGCCTGATGCCCAGCCAGTCAGTAGCATCACTTCAACTAAAGCTAAGGAAGCAACGGCCACATTCCCAGCCAGTCAGTAACATCACTTCAACTAAAGCTAAGGAAGCAACGACCACATCAGTGTTTTCCAAAACAAAGTTCACTGTGAAATATCATCAGTGTTAAGGTTTCTTTCTTTATAAGGTAAAAAGGGGGAATAAAGAGAAGGGTCTTGAGTTGTAAAACATTCAGAAAAAACAGACTGAAACCAGTTGTGATGCTGTATATTACTGGATCCATCTGTCTTTGCTATGCTTTGTGGTACACTATGACCATCCAGAAGGAGCTGTAGAGAACAGCATTTTTCTAAGCTTATATGATTATGAAGAGTTTTCAGTACTTTGGCTATGTTTCCCTGGAAGATACTTGGGAACCTTTTTTTTTTTTTTTTTTTTCTGGTTGTGGGGCTTGAACTCTGGGTCTGGGTGCTGTCCCTCAGCTCTTCAGCTCAAGGTGAGCACTCTACCACTTGAGTCACAGCACCACTTCTGGTTTTCTGAATCGTTTATTGGAGATAAGAGTCTCACAGACTTTCCTGCCCAGGCTGTCTTTGAACTGCGATCCTCAGATCTCAGCCTCCTGAGTAGCTAGGATTACAAGTGTGAGCCACTGGTGCCCAGCTTGGGAAACTTTTTTTTGTCAGTTGTGGGGCCTGAACTCTGGTCTTGGGCACTGTCCCTCAGCTCTTCAGTTCAAGGCTAGCATCCTACCATTTGAGCCATAGCACCACTTCTGTTTTTCTTTTTTTCTTTTTCTTTCTTTCTTTTTTTTTTTTTTTTTTTTTTGCTTATGTGGTGCTGAGGAATCAAACCCAGGGTCTCATACATGCAAGGCAAGCGCTCTACCACTGAGCCATCTTCCCAGTCCCCTTGGGAAACTTTTTAATTAAAAAAAAAGTGTTGTGCTTTAGTACTGGCCCCAAACAAAGTTTCAGTAGATAGGTAAAGTCTTCAACATGTTATTTTGATATATATCAAAATGATTCTTATGGTCAATAAAATTAGTGTATTCATATTCTTCTCAAGATTATCTTTTTTTTTTCTGGTGGTGTGGTAGTAAAAGCACCCGAAAGAGGTACTACTGGAGGAAAGACCTAATAAAATAAAGTGCAAAGAAATACAATGGAAACAACTGAATTTACCATTGCTGCTTTTTACAACTGATTACTTGGTTGCTTAAGGAATCTCAGAAACAAGAAATTCTGCCAAATTAATTGCTGACAAAGTCTCATTTGATGTCCAGCTCCTCAAACAAGAGCTTAATGAACTGTGCATCTTATTTAATATAACTGAGCAAGAAAACTATTAGGCTCACTTGAGGTCTTCATTTCTCAACAAAAGGTCCTTTTGAAAGCCCTTTGAAAAGTTACACAACTTTGGGGTTGAACAATGAATATTGGGTAGAGATTAGTTAATTCAGAGATAACTATACACTCCTTATCCTAAAGAACAAAGGCAATTCAGTTTGCAAATAAATGCAGACACTTGAGCCACTCTTGAATAGCTGGAAATTTTAGAAGCCATATATGAGAAATTGCACATTTTATTCCTTTTGACATGCAGCTTCTCAAGTCTAAATTGCATTTTGATTTAATCATTTTGGAAAATCGTAGCTCTTCTGCTGAGATTAAAATATCAGGCTCAGAACAAGCAGGGTTGTTTTGAAAATTTGTTTCAAAATAAAGCAAATGACAAAGAATGTGTTGGAATATTGACAACACAGCTTTGTATGGGACACAAGGAGAATTTTTTATCAACCACTGACTACTTTCAACACAATTTCTTGAGGAACTGGAAAAAATCTTGCTTGATATTCATTTAAAGTAGCAGAGAAATAATTATTGAGAATACAGAAGACCTGTGGGAAAAAGAAGACAGGCTTTGGCAGGTAACTGATAAAAAGAATTGCAATTCTAAATTCATCCCTTCAAAGCCAAGTAATCTTGAGCAAGTTACTTTTGGAAGCACTTCTTTCTCATCTAAAATGAGGTTAATATCAGCTTTTGTTAAAAGGAGGTTCCAAAGTGCCAGCCTCCGGTGGTTCATACCTACAATCTTAACTACTTGGGAGGCTGAGAACTGGAGGATCTTGGTTTGAGGTAAGCCTAGGCAGAAAAGTTCAAAGACCCTTCTCAACCCACAGCTGGACATGTGGGTACACTGTTGTCATCCTAAGCTATGTTGAGAGACTGAGACTGGTAGGAACATGGTTCAAAGAATTCAACTCCACAAGACCCCCATCTCATTGGAAGAAGCTCATTGTAGTGGGGCATGCTTGTCATCCAACTATTACAAGAAGCCTAAAATAGGTAGATTTCTTCCAGGTATGTACCTGAGGAGGAAGCAAAACCTTATCTCAAAAATAACCAGCACAAAAAAAGAAGTGTAGTTCTTTGGTAGAGTGCCAGACTGTAAAATGCAAAGCACTGAGTTCAAATCCCAGTATTTCCAAAAAAGGTGCTTATAAGTAATAGAGACATTTGCAAAGTGTTCTTTAAGAACTACTAGACACACACTAACACAAGTACTGGCAGAGTTGTACTGTATCTCAGTAAATGGTTATTGTAATAACTGTGCAATTGCCAATCTTAAACAGGAAGTTGTAGCAAGGTATGAGCAAATGTTGGAATGTCACCATAAGAAAATTTCACACAGTTTATAAGAAATAGAGGAAGAAAAATAATTAAGGCAGCTAAAAGTAAATGCTTTATAGAATGAATAACTTTATTTGCATCAACAGAAAGGAAGTGAAACCAAGACACTTCTCTCCTTTCAATATAATTACATTCAGTTGCAATAGTTCTGCTAAAGTCAAGTTTGTGAGGACTACCCAGAAATAACCCAGAGCAAAGTCTTCCAAAACTAGTAAATTCTTAGACTCCATTGAGAAAACCATTGGCCACTAGGAATGAATAAGGAGGGCTGAGAATGTGGCTTAGTGGTAGAGTGTTTGCCTAGCATGTATGAAGCCCTGGGTTTAATTCCTCAGTACCACATAAATAGAAAAAGCCAGAAGTGGCACTGTGGCCCAAGTGTTAGAATGCCAACCTTGAGCAAACAGGAACAGTGCTCAGGGTCTGAGCACAAGCCCCAGGACTAGCGAAAGAAAGAAAGAAAGAAAGAAAGGAAGAAAGAAAGAAAGAAAGAAAGAAAGAGAGAGAGAGAGAGAGAGAGAGAGAGAGAGAGAAAGAAAGAAAGAAAGAAAGAAAGAAAGAAAGAAAGAAAGAAAGAAAGAAAGAAAGAAAGAAAGAAAGAAAGAAAGAAAGAAAGAAAGAAAAAGAAAGAAAGAAAGGAAAGAAAGAAAGAAAGAAAGAAAGAAAGAAAGAAAGAAAGAAAGAAAGAAAGAAAGAAAGAAAGAAAGAAAGAAAGAAAGAAAGAAGAAGGAGGAAGAGGAGGAGGAGGAGGAAGGGGAGGGGGAGGGGGAAGAGGGGGAGGAGGAGGAGAAAAGAAAAGAAAGAAAAAATGAACAAGGAAATGTTTCTCAAAGTACATTGTGGATGCTACTCAGAAACAAGGTCCCTGAGCCACCATAGTGCCAGGACTATAACCAAGAAGAAAGCAAGTGCCCCTGGGCTGGGATGTAGCTCAGTGGAAAAGCGCTTGCCTAGCAAGTGCAACGTCCTGGGTTCGATTCCCAGTACCAAAAAAGAAAAGACAAAAAATATACAGTTAAAACAACAAACAAACAAAAGAAACCGAGTGCCCATTAGTACATGGCACTGTAAGATGACAGTAGGGGAAGGAACTTTGCCTTTGAAGGGAGGTCACTTTATCCAATACATGACATAATAGTCTTTGCCTCCATTCTACTGAGACCAAGAAATAGCTCTGAAAATATAATCATTGTGAACCAGTGAGCAAACAAGTTAAAAAGAATTTAACAGTGTCCTTGTATAGCTTGAAGTCTGATAAGATTTTTAAACATCATAGATAATGGGACGGGGAGGGGGAAACTCCTAATTGCTCAGATTTGGATAGGTGAAGAAATTAGATCAAAAGGATTGCCAGCTGTAGTCTTGGGACAGAATGTAGCTAAACTTAAAAACTGGCAAGATATACACATTCAAATGGCTACCATGTATCTACTCACATAGTTTGAAACCTTTACAAATTATATTGGCTTTCTACTTGCTTCTGAAACAAAGTACCAGGACCTTCCTGATTTGTACAATACAAATGTATTATTTGAAGGTCAAAAGTCCAAAATGGACCTCACTGGGCTAACATCATAGAATGTTAGCAGAGCTGTGTCCCTTACACAAGCTAGAATTAGACCCAGGTTCTTTATCTTTTCCAACTTCTAGAGGCTGCCCTTATCTTGAAACACGGTCACCTTCCCCATCTCCAAAATCACATCACTTTAGCCAAATTTCTGTTGACACACCCCCTTCTCTAACTCTGACTACTGTTCTGCCACAATCTCATATTTAAAGAACCCTTTTGACTGTATCACCCAAATGGATGATTCAGGAAAAAAAGGCCCTATCTTGAAGTCAGCTAATTAACATTTCCCTCTATCTTAGCTGTCCCATATTTAATAGGCCCAGGGATTAGGACATGAACATCATTGGGAGAGGCATTATTCTGCCTGTCACACAAATTAAGAACTTAAAGACAACATCATTACTTGCTCTCAAACCACTGCAAAACAACTAGCATTTGAAACACTGATAATCAATTATATGAAATACATCAAATGTTTATGTCAAGTGTCTAAGGTTAAATGTTTCAAATGTTCAAGAGACAGTTTATGTAGATAAAGAAAGGCAATTCTCTGGAAGCTAATCCTTATTCAATAAATTTAATGTCTTAAGAAATCAGGTTAACATTTTCTTCTTTCTTTCTTTTCTTTTCCCTTTTTCTTTTTCTTCCTTTTCTTCCTTCCTCCCTCCCCCCTCCCCAGTACTGGGGACTGAACTCAAGTACTCACCTTTGCTAAGCAAGTGCTCTTCCACTTGAACCACATCCTGCAGTCCAGTTTAACATTTTTCAGATGGGTCATTTATCTTTTAACAACTCAAGAATGTTTTCACATTGCTTAGTTTCCATTGTATGTTCTCAGCAACAGCACAATTATATACAATGAAACCACAGCAAACAGCAGTCATTACATCTTAGTGTTGGTGTGGGTCTATGAGCTGCTTTCAAAGATGTGGACAAGGAAAGGTAACAAATCAATTACGGGTCCTCTTTTATCTCTCTTCCAGCCCCAGGACTCAGTTTCATCACTGTCTTTCCAACACATTCCTCACATCTGTTCTGTACTCCACCACCTCTGTGCCTCAGCACACACCACCTAGACCCACAGAGACATCATCTACTCCCAGCCTGACCTCCACCCCCATTACCCCAACAAACATATTCCTTTTTTTTCTTTAGCTCTCCACAGAACCCACTTAATTCCAGGATATTCTAATCAATTATCTTGTAATCATTCACTTGATAAGTTCATTCAGTTCACAGCCATTACTTTAGAACAAAAACTACATACCAAACATGCCAAAATAACCTCTAAAGGATTATTTCCTTGAAACAGTTTTCTAATTTTGACAATGATCATGTATATTTACATGGCAACTATGCCTCATTCTCTCTCTTGTTACTAGATAGGAATATAGCTGAGTGATCATGAATACTCTAAGACATAAAACTAGCACTAGGTTGTTTTTATTTGGGGGCGGGGGGGGGGGTAATACCAGGGTTTGAACCCCAGGCCTTGTGCTTGCTAGGCAGGTGCTCTACCACTTGAGACATATTTCCAACCCTTTCTAAAAGTTATTTTTAAAAATAAGGACTTGAATTTTTATGCCCTGACCGGCTTGGATCATGATCCTCCTATTTAGGTTTCCCATGTTACTGGAATGATAGGTGTCTGCCGCCTTGCGTTTTATTGGTTGAGATGGGAATCCTAGAAAATATATGCCTTGAGTGGGCTGACTTTGAACCTCAATCCTTCCCATCTCTACCTCCCAAGTAACTAGGATTACAGGCATGAGCTACCATGGTTGGCCAGTACTTAATAATTTCTTGCTAACCTACTGAGAGGCTGAGACTGCAAGAGGCTGGGACAGCTATTCTTAACTACACCTCAGAGAACAAAAGTGAACATACTCTATTTCACATTTCTGAGCCACTCTAATCCACCTGAATTTTGATCCATCTGCCTTCTTCCTCCATCTCCTCTCCAATATGACCATAGCATATTTACCTACAAGAAGTAATCATGTAGCCCATTCAACTTTTGCCAAAGGCAGAAGCACTTGGTCCCCAAATCCTAATGCATCACCTACAAGGCTGCTCATTAACTGAGCTGAGCTGAAATCTCAGATACAGTAGACAAGGAGAAAATACTGGAGCTATCTTGGGAAGCCATAACTTGAAGGTCTCGTGTCCTCATCTTAAGATAGAAATGCTGGGGGCTGGGACGGTGGCTCAGTGGTAGAGCGCTTGCCTTGCATGCATGAGGCCCTGGGTTCGATTCCTCAGCACCACATAAGCAAAAAAGAAAAAAGCCGGAAGTGGCGCTGTGGCTCAAGTGGTAGAGTGCTAGCCTTGAGCTGAAGAGCTGAGGGACAGTGCCCAGGCCCAGAGTTCAGGTCCCACAACCGGACCCAAAAAAAAAAAAAAAAAGAAAAGAAGAAATGCTGGAACTAGCCTGCAAAGGTTCCTGTGAGGATGAAAGAAGAGATTGCATAAGAAGGTGCTTTAAACCCACAAAAGCTTACAAAAAGTATGGAAGAGCCACCTTTTCAGCTTTTCTCTGGCTCACTTACTGCCATTGAAAAAGTACCATGAAGCCTTTCTAAAACTAATTCCACACTAATTATTCAGAACTTCAGTCTGTCTTTTGATAGTAGAATTTTAAGTCAAAATTCACAAAAGAAAACCATCACTTTGTAATCAGTTATACCTCAACCTCCTGAAATTTTCCTTCCTTCTCAGAAGTCTAATGAAGCTCTACCCTAGAAGATCATGTGTGAACTTAATTTGCCCATTCCAAGGGATTTTCTTCCTTGGTAGTCCATGAATCCTGTAAGAACATTGACTATTTTCTTTCTCCAGTCCTGTGACATAGCAACAACTCCACAGATGCCTTCCCAATAGGATGCCCATACTTCCTCCTCCTACCTCCTGATTGCAGCAATTCCCAGTGTAATGCCTGCCATTTTCCTCTTTCCCTCCCTATTCTCCCCTGTGGACTGACCCACTTGTGACATCAGTAGATGAATTTCACTTTAGCTTTACTCCTAATCTCAGTAGATGAGCTTCACTTTAGCTTTAGACCTAATCTCTTCCTGGCCTGTGGCATGCTCCCACACCGGCAGCCTATCAGCAAATAGATATTTTCACATCTAAAACAAAACTTACCATTCCTCCTTCAGACTGGCTCTTCTTTCTGCTTTTTCTTTCTGTATCCCCCATTCATAGTTACACATTTCTGGCAGTTCTCTTTTGCAATATCTTGTCTTGTCCAACTACTAATTACTTCATACAGAGCTACCATACTAGTTTGGCAACTATTTTGGATACCAAATGAGCTTTTCTCATTTGTAAGCTTTGACTTGTAATTAAATTATATAATAGCTTTCAACTTGACGGAAAAGTTTCTTAGTTACAAATTTCTGGTAAGCATTTTGTATAATGTCTAAGAAGGAGTGTTTGAGTTTACTATTTGACAGTAAAAAAAAAGCATAATAGGTGTATCTCAGATCAACTAATTGAGGATAATTGGTGTGTGTGTGTGTGTGTGTGTGTGTGTGTGTGTGTGTATGAGTGAGTTTTATTGGTACAGTTTTGCCAGTTTGGCAAAGTCTGCTCAATCCAAATTGATCCTTCCTTCAAAGTAAGTCACTAGATAGCCAAGTTTTTAAGATAGGGTTTTCTCTACTTCTAAGTATCTTGGGACCAGGGAGCTTCCTCAACAATTGATGCCCATCTTCCTCCCTTACCCACACACCCAAATACCCCTGCCTAGTGAACACATGAACCCCCACTGAATGGTTCTTTTTTTGCTGTCATGCATAACCCAATTGTTTTCTCTGCTGTGTTGCTACAACACCTTCTACTTGTCACTATTGCTATCAAATCCCTGCCTTCTGCCCTAGTGAGAAGAAATACACCTGAAGTGACACTTAGGGACTATAACTTAGAGTATCTCCAAAGACTGTAGAATGCAGTCATATGGTCATTTTAAGTCTGGGGTTTTTTTTTGTATTATCTGTATTTTAACATTTGCCACTTTTTATAGCCAAAAAGGTAAATCATACCGCCTCTCTTTATTGCTGAATGTGTCTGGTAGATGATGTCATCCCATCTCAATGTCTCCACCCTTAGTGCCCTATCCTGACCTCAAGATGTCTCACCATTCTTGATGGAAAGTCCAGGCCAGGCCTTTCAACCCTGCCTGAAATTGGGTGAGGCTTCTTTTCACAGTCATGTTATTTGACTTGGGGTACCATGTTTTCCTCTCCTCGAAGGGAAAAATTTACGCCACTCCCTCTCAAATTAACTCCATGACTCTCCCATCTACTGCTTCTTCTGTTCACCAAGAGGACTTTCCTAAGCTCAGTGAACAAATTCAGCCCATCACATTGGCCCCTCCTACTTTTAACATTTCTCATTACAGTTGCACAAAAAGCTTTGCTAACAAAATCATGACAAAAGAAAAATGTCCCAGTTCTCAAATTCATTTGCTGTAGTAGGTCTCTCCAGCAAGCTGACTCTGTTTAAATAAGGATGTCTCTCTGTGATGTATATTCTTCAACTACTAGTCCATCATAGTCAATACCCTTGTGCTGGCTTTTCATTTAAAATTGCAATCCTAGCTGCCAAACAACAAGGATATTGAGAAATAATTTATCAGGCAGCAACAAAGGAGGCTCCTAGGAAGGTTAGAGGAACAATCCAGAAAGAAGAAAGGACTGTACACAGACTTGCCCCACTTCCAGAGTTGTCTGAATCAGAATAGACAAGCACAAAACTGTGAACTAGGACACTGACAGGACTAGTCTCCTTCCATATTAATTCACAAAAAATATTTATGCCCCAGTTACCACTGGAAACATTTTTCTTATATTGGGACCTACGAATCCTATGGCCTAGTTTTCAGTTTAACCTCTCCTACCTGGCCTACAAGGCTCCTCATTCAAATGGACATGAAGTAATTCTATTTTATTCCAAGCAGAAGTGGTCTTTCATGACCAGTCCTGAGTACTAACCAGGACTAGTAGAAATATATCTCTGGCTGGCTTTGAACTGTGATCTTCAAATCTCATTCTCCTGAATAGCTAATATTATATGCATGAGCCACTGGTGCCTGCTATTTCATAGTTTGAGGTACAGTATTTCTGCTTTTCCGACCAAAATATAACTTTCTTGGATATAGTCAGTGTGAACTGTCATGCTTATTGCTTTGGCACATAGCATTGTAGTTGACTAAATGAATGATTAAATGAGCCCTACAACTCTAGGCAACTCACATAATCTCTCTGGTATGTTACTTTCTCATCTGTACAATGAAGTTATTTATATGAGTGAGGGTTCTCCAGAGATACTGAACCAATAGGAGTGAGAAGAAGGTGGGAGGACGGGAGGGATGGAGAAAAAGAAAATGTAATTGGCTGACATGAATATGGAGGCTGAGGAGTCTGAACCAGCCAATTGGAAGCTGGAGAACCAGGGAGGTTCTCCCAGGAACCAGTGTCTGAAGCAAGAGTAGGTGCACTGCAGCTCAAGAACTAAGACAATTCACTGTTCCTCTGCCTCTTTGTTCTATTCAGGCCCCCTGTGGATTAGAGTTGCCCACCTACATTAGTGACGGTGATTATCTTTACTCAGCACTATTTCTTCTGTAAACACCCTCATAGACAGACCCAGAAATATTTTACCACCTAGATAGGCGTCTGTTGCCTGGTTAAGCTGACACATAAAATTAACCATCACTGGGACTATTGTTTTTAGGTTCTATCCAGCTCAAAGCTACTAGAGTACATAAATTCTATTACTGATATTTTATTTAATCCTTCTCCTGGGGTAGGACAGAGTTGCCTCTGAAGGTCTGCTATCATTCCTTTGTACCTCCTCTGCTCATGATTCTTTGTACATCCTGAATATAAGTTTAATAATTATTCTCTTATAATAGATAGATAGATAGATAGATAGATAGATAGATAGATAGATAGATAGATAGATAGATAGATAGATAGTCTGATACTCTAGAAAACCCCACTAATATATTCTAGAAAGCATATGCCAGAGTTGGAGTGTGGCTCAGTTGGCAGAGTGCTAACCAATGAACAAATGCATCAGGTACCAAGTTCCAGTCCCAGTCTCAGACCTAAAGAAAAGAAATAGAAAGCCTGCCTCTACACAGGTTATCAAACATGATTGATTTCACTTTAACAGTGGATAATGATATCAGAGCTTTGAAAATTATTCTTTTTTTAACATAATAGTATATGTTTTCTGTTATCAACAATTAATATTAGATTATTTCCTAAGACTTCTATTTCTCTTTTCATATCTTCAACTTAAGAACCTGTTGTTTTTAACAATAGTGCCAAATGTAACATGTTACTGTAAACAATTTCATAAAATTTTCACAAGACTGTTAAGATCTTCCCCATTAAAAAATTAATTATTTATTTATCATGTTTGACATTGTCTAATATATAAAAATCATAGTATTTCTCTAGAAATTTTTTATTGACATTAATGATCCAGATATATTCTCTAAGAATGTAAGAGGGTAACTTAGATTTTTTTTTCCATTGATTTCCTGGAATCTAATTGCAAATCTTGGGTGATTTTGGATGTAAGTGTAATGTCATCAAATGGATGGGTAGCTTAGATACTGTTGTTGTCACAAATAATAAATTCACTTATTCCAAGAATTAAGGTAATGCCTTTTGTAATTCAGAGTAAAGTAGAAAGAGGCATACTAAATACACAAATTAGTTATAAAATCATATTATAGCATACTTCTAAATACAAAATTATAAGAAGCTAAACAGACCACCTCTCCTATATAAAAATGCGTATGGTAAATAACCATGATAAATTAGGATTTCATTTGACTTCACAGAATACATGGTGCAGAACAAATATCTCTGCTCTGGCAATTCACAATTATACTCCTAAATAACACTCTCAATCCTCTCTCATTGTTCATTATGTAATATACCCTTAGCTTTTCAGAGAATGCTTGACAACAGTTTAAGCAAATGTATTGAAATATAAACTAGAACACAAATATGGGTTAATAAAATACTTATTAATATAACTCATCTTCTTGAATTCTAGATAAGTATTTGCTCCAAATCTTATTTGATAAGTCTTATTTGATAAGATAAATGAATTGTACCAATTTGTTACCAAATACAATTCCTGTGAGGTTTTCTTATTCCTGAGAACAAGTGGAGAAAAACTCTTGGTTTATTGAACAGAATGATGGAATCACATGATGGCAAATTATAGGAAGCGAGCAAACAGTAAAGATACATGGGTAAGAAAGGTTATGAGTTTTCACCATGCAACTGAACTATAAAGGAAAATTCTCTCAGGAACCCCCATGAGTCACTTTGTTCAACAGCAGTGATTTACTTTCTGTTCAGTAGGGATTTTTCTAAAGTTTAGGGGTAGAGGGAGTTTTATGATCTATGGCTCTCAGCATCAGTTATGACTGGGGAAAGGCTGTTGATAGAATAATTCTGACTCAGATAATAAGATCCTTAGCTTCTAATAGCATCTAATAGCTTCACAGGAAATTTTAGGATGGAAGCCAGCCAGCAAACCCATCTTCATTTGCTCTTTCCTTATAGTTGGCACAAACAGTAGACATTTATTTCTCTTCAAAAATAATTCTCCTTAAAATTTTTAATGGCCGTATTTCATAGGACAGTCCAGCATACATTTCAGACTGGGTGAAAAGTTTTAAAATAACTACACTTCTTGCTGGCTTATTCCATTCTAGCCTTGTCTTTGTTGTGTCATGCTGGGCAGTGTCATGACTACAGAGGGTGAAGGAAGTGTAGGAGAGAAACCTGGATCAATATGGAGAAGGGTCTGGTGTGCCAAATGAAAAACAGGCAATAATAGCAAGCCACAGATGTTCTCCAATCAGGAGTAGGGCATGATCCGATCAGGTGACTCTATCTGGAAATAAAAATCATTCTGGTGACAATATTGAGGACTGATTGGAAAGAAAGCACAACGAACTTGGCATTATCACCTGGAAGGTTCTAGAAATAGACGGAAGGTAAAAAAGCAAAATACCTCTGGAGATGGAGAAGAAAACAGGTTCAGCTCTTAGTCACCAGGACCTGTTCATTATCTCTCTGAAACTTCTTTACTGCTTTAGTTAGATGTCTCCATGATGTTCTTTATAGCATTTATGTTTTCCTCAAGTCCAGCTTCCAGTCCTGAAGCACATATTGCATTTGCTTATGTTTGTTTGTTTCTTTCTTTCTTTCTTTCTTTCTCTCTCTCTCTCTCTCTTTCTTTCTTTCTTTCTTTCTTTCTTTCTTTCTTTCTTTCTTTCCTTCTTTCTTTTTTGTCAGTCCTGGGGTTTGAATTCTGGGCCTGGGCACTAACCCTCAGCTCTTCAGCTCAAGGCGAGTACTCTACCACTTGAGCCACAATACCACTTCCAGTTTTCTGAGTGGTTTATTGAAGATAAGAGTCTCTCAGACTTTCCTGCCCAGGCTGGCTTTGAACCACAATCCTCAGATCTCAGCCCCCTAAGTAGCTAGGACTACAGGGTGAGCCACTGGAACCTAGCTGATTATGTTTCTTTAGATGCCTTTAGTCTAGAATAATTCAACTTTTCATTATCTTTCATGACACTGACATTTTTGAAAAACAGAGATCCATTGTTTTTATATTGTTTCTTATCTGATGTTTTCTCGTGATTATTTTCAGATTGTGCATTTCTAGAGGGAACAGCACATAAGTCATTGGGTCCTTTTTAGGGTCACATCTGGCAGCTACAAGAAGTCCCCCTGCTCCTCACTGGCTATGTTAATCTTGCTTATCCAATCAGGAGTTCTCTGGTTTCTCCTCTGTACAGTTAATATCTCCCCCTTTTCTACCAACAAATAAACTGGAGAAATAACTGTAAGACCACATAAATATTCTGCTCTTAAAGGAAAGAAATGTAATCATCTCCTGATGTGGAAGAAATAATTTGTATTGTCAAAGCTCATAGAACTCAAACTTTATAGATCATGACAATGACAATTTGCCTTGTGAAGGTTAAAATGTGTTTGTGACTTTAAGCATCACTATTCCACAATACTGTGAAATATGTGAAATTTATGTAATCACCTAATCTAAATTTTTTAAAAAAGTGAGAGAAAGGATGGGTTAGGAGTGAGGGGTAACCATGTTGTTAGACACCTTGTACTCATATACTGTGTTGTAGAGTGGGAACTTCTTTGTACAACTACTTAAAGATATAATAATAATAAATGTAAAAGAATATTCTGCTCTTTAAGAAGCTTTCCTCCTTAGATTAACATTCTCTAAAGATTCTTATCTAAGTTAATCATTACCATAGAGGTTTTCCAAACCTACCATCTCCCAAATTCCCATTTTAAACACATAACCAAAACAGTAGCAGCCCATCGATACCTGGTTACCTCTCCAAAGTTTTAGCTCTACCTCCCCAAAGTTTTAGCTCTCGATACTGTTGCACTGGGAATTAAATTTCTAAAACATGAGCTTTGGGAGACACATTCAAACCATTCCATAACCTAAAATAAGATACCATATGTCCCAGGCTATTTGTAGTTTTAGTACTAAATTCTAATAGAAGTGTCTGTGAGACTTTCAAGAAATTTATTTAAAAGCATAAAGTTCAGCTAGATATGGTATGCACACTTGTAACCCAGGCATTTGGGAAGGTGAGACAGGATGATTCAAAATATAAGGTTAGCCTACACTGCATATTGAGACTTAGTATCAAAAACAATCAATTAGCTGGGCAGGATGGTAAACATTTGCAATTTTAGCTATGGGAGGTAAAGGTAGGAGAATCACTGGCTGCATAGCAGACTGACAAATACTGATAAGCAAAAAGGGCTGGGAGCTTGACTCAAGTGTTAGGCCCTGAATATAAACTCCAGTATCAAAGAAGAAAAAAAAAGCATTCAATAGGAGAAAAGGGGAAGCACTCTTTTCCCAGACTAGAAAGAACATGATAAGAGAAAAGAAAAAGGCCCTAAGAGACAGTGAAAGTGTTCTGGATAACTAAAAACCAGAGTGACCAGTACAAAAGTTGGTGAAAAATCAAAGAAGAAGACAGAGTAGTGCCTCCAAAATCAAGAAAAGGAAGAAATTGAAGGAAAACAGGATGAACAATTTAAGTACTAAAAGCATATTAAATGAAATAAGAGCTGAACAGATGCCATTAAATTTTGCCATGAAGAGATCTTTGGCAGCTCACCAACAGGAATTTAATTAAAATGGAGAGGGGAAAACCCTGAACTTCAGCAAATTAAGAGATAAACAGAAGATACACAAAAATTGCTAGAAAAGGAAAGGAATAAGATTAGACTATAATTAATTCTCAGACTGTACATTAAAGGCAAACTATCTTGCTTAGCTTTAATATCTAGTGATGAATGTAGGCTTGACACAGTAAACAATGAATAAATATCAGCTGCATGAAAAGTAGACAGAAAAAAAAAACCCTCCTGTGGAGACTTCATGCTCAAGTAAATAACTGGATAGAGTAGAATGCTAGAGTAGAATGCATGGTTGAGGGATGGGTTTATTTTTCATATACAAGTTTATGTTTATTATTATTATAATAGACTATTTTAATCATCTTCAAAAGTTCCTTTTCATCCCCTTCCTTTAACTCCAGTCCCTGGCAACCACTGATTTGATTTCTGTTCCTACAGCTCTGACTTTTTCTAAATGTTA
Source organism: Dipodomys spectabilis (assembly GCF_019054845.1). NCBI lineage: Eukaryota > Metazoa > Chordata > Mammalia > Rodentia > Heteromyidae > Dipodomys > Dipodomys spectabilis. Next base: position 19,822,623 of record NW_024871460.1, read on the forward strand.
TGTAAATGACATTCAAATAGGAATCTGTTTGACAACCAAACCAGAGCCTTTTGTTCTTGGTTTATTTCATTTTGCATGATGCTTTTGAGATTTATCCAACTTGTTTGTTACATGTAGTAATTCCTTACTTTGGATTGGTAAAATATATTCCATTGCGTGGTGAGGTAAAAATTTGTCTGTTTCTCAGTTACAGTATTTGGATTGTTTCCAGTTTGAGGCAATTATAAGTGAATTGCATACAGGTCCTTGTATGAGCATACCTTTTCATTTCTCTTAGTAAATCTTTGGAGGTAAGGTTGCTAGGTATATGTTTAACTTAATAAGAAACCTTATCAAACAATTCCCCAAGTGGTATGCCAGTTTGTATGACATCAGTGTGTGAGGTTCCTGTTGCTTTACATTTTCTCACAAATTTTATATTGTCTGATTTTTCTATAAGTTTAACTACTGTTATATGAGTACAGATTGTCACTAACTTACAATAATTCAACTTATGATTTTTCACATTCAGTAGAAATGGGACTTTGAATTCTGAAGTTTGGTCTTCCGGGCTGGTAAAAATGTGGTGTGACAATTCTCTGATGATGCTGAGATAGAGCAGGATGCCACAACTACACTCAGCTACATGACCACAAGGAAATCAACCATTCTGTACTGTGTGATATTCCTGGAGTTTTCTGGATATACTAAAGCATTGGGTATCCTGAACTTTATTATAAAATGATTTTGTGTGTTCAAATACTTTTGCCCAACAGTAAGCAAATGCAAGTGTTCTGAGAATATTTGAGGTAGGTTTGGCTAAGTTATGGCATTTGATAGGTTAGGTATGTTAAATCCACTTACACTATTTTGTTGGAATATAATCCCAGTGACCTATCATTGTAGTTTTGACTTCCATTTCAAACTGCATTTGCTTTGTGCTAATTACATTGAGCATTCTTTCTGTGTTTGTCTGTAACTTATATTTCTTCTTTGGTAAAGTATACATTCATATCTTTTGCTCATGTTAAACACTGCATTGTTTGAATCATGAAAATCTTTACATATTTGGGACTAAAATACTTCACCAGATTTTTTTTCTGCATTTTCCTCCAAGTCTGTGGCTTGTCTTCTCATTTTCTCATATGTCTTTTGAAGAACAGAGTCTTAAGTTTTGATGGAGTTGATTCTGTGCATTTTTTCTTGTGTTTCATCCTTTTACATTCTATTGAAGAAATCTTTTATACTTTCTGTATAGGTCTTTGGGATAGTTTGAATTATGTTTTGATGTAATGATTGTAGAAGAGAATAATTAAAGTTAGAGAGAACAACTGAAGATAAGCAGTGTAGCATGATTGTCAAAGCAGAAGAAGATTGAAACAGGGATTCATGATGATAGAAATGAATCCCTTCTCCCATTAAAATAAAAAGGAAGCTGGGCACCGGTGGCTCACACCTGTAATCTTAGCTACTCAGGAGGCTGAGATCTGAAGATCACAGTTCAAAGCCAGCCCGAGCAGGAAAGTCCATGAAACTCTTATCTCAATAAACCACCAGAAAACCGGAAGTGGTGCTGTGGCTCAAGTGGTAGAGTGCTAGCCTTGAGCTGAAGAGCTGAGGGACAGAGTTCAAGCCCAGAGTTCAAGCCACAACCGACAAAATAAATAAATAAATAAAAATAAAAAGGAAAGAAATTAAAATGGTGGAGAAGCAAACTGAATGGAATTCTAACTTGGCTCTCATTTTCTTTGGTATAAGGAGATGAGATTACCTAATAAAAGGAGAGAATAACACTGGGATCCAGATTTGAGAAGACTAAGATCTGGAATGCGTGTTATTAATTGCGGGGGAAGATGTAATTTAAAAAAAATACAGGGGCTGGGAGTATGGCTGCTTAGCATGCATGAAGCCCGGTGCCATATACATAGAAAAAGCCAGAAGTGGAGCTGTGGCTCACGTGGTAGAGTGCTAGACTTGAGCAAAAGAAGCTCAGGGACAGCACCCAGGCCCTGAGTTCAACTCCCAGGACTGGCAAAAAAAAAAAATACAATATAAGCTAAATGATGTCAAGCTAAATGACAAATCCGAGAACCCTGAATTTATAATTGGTCCAATTGCTCAGTTATTGATCAATTGCTTATTGATCAATATCACTACAGAAATGATGAAGACCAACAGAGGAAGGGCTTGGCAGAGGACAAAGCGGGTGAATTCATTTAGAGGTAGATAAGAAGTTAAAATCATGATTAGGCAAAAAAGTGAGAAGCTGGGTGCTAGTGGTTCATGCCTATAATCCTAGCTTTTCAGGAGGGGATCTAAAGATTGTGGTTCAAAGCTAGCCAGGGTAGGAAAGTCTGTAAGATTCCAATAAACTACCAAAAAGCCAGAAGTGAAGCTGTAGGTCAAGTAATAGAGTGCTAGCCTTGAGCAAGAAAAGCCCTGGCCCTAAGTTCAAGCCCTAGGATGGGCACACAAGAAAGATGAGGCTGGGAAAGCCTGATAGGTTGAAACAAGAAAAGGCAATGGGAACTAGAGGTCTGGATTAAATTGAAGAGCAAACCTCAAATCCAATAATTATTCTATACATCTAGTTCATATATATCCTCCACATATATGGGGGGAGAAATGGCCTATCTAAATAAAAGTTACCTAAATGACAGGTTTGTTTGGGCTTTGGCTTTTTTCCATTTTTGTGTTTCTTCTATAACAAGAAGACTAGAAGTAGTAAGTTCTGGGGACGGTTAAGTAAATAGCACAACTATATCTAGATTCTCAGATAGTATTTCTGCTATTGCCTTGATTTACATACAATTACAAAATGGCTATCAGGACCCCAAACATTTTATGTTTTTTAATGGTCATATTCAAAGGTAAGAAAGGAGAAAAGTGGTTCTCCCTTTTTTTGTGTCACTCTCTTATGAAGGAAAGAGATCTTTCTAGAAGTCTTCTTACTAGATTTTTCCCAGTTCCCATATGACTGGGTCATATGCTCATACTACATTGTATGGAAGATTAGAAAAGCAAGTTTCTAGCTTTTCTGGCTTTGTCTTACTAGAGTAGATGACAGCTTTGCCAGCAAGGACAGGAGTCTACTGTTGGCATATCATGTTTTTAGAACACTTGCATGACCTTAATATGACAAAAACCTGAAACCAAGAAAGGTACTTCAGATAAAGTTCCTTGTCTTCCAGATAGGTCATACCTTAGTCACATGACTCATCATGTTCATGTCTAGAGCTAGGAGTATAACTCAGTGGCAAAGTCTTTCCCTAACACATTCAAGGCCCTAAGTTCTATCCCCAGCACCAAGGAGGGAAGGAAGGAAAGAAGGAAGGAAGGAAGGAAGGAAGGAAGGAAGGAAGGAAGGAAGGAAGGAAGGAAGGAAGGAAGGAAGGAAGGAAGGAAGGAAGGAAGGAAGGAAGGAAGGAAGGAAATAGGTCATTCTTGAAACAGCTACTTTTCTTTTTTTTTTTGTCGGTCATGCGCCTGAACTCTGGGCTTGGGTGCTGTCCCTCAGCTCTTCAGCTCAAAGCTAGCACTCTACCACTTGAACCACAGCGCCATTTCCAGCTTTTTGTTGAGGAATGTGGCGTTGAGGAATCTCACCCAGGGCCTCATGAATGCAAGGCAAGCCCTCTACCACTAAGCTACCTTCCCAGCCTGAAACAGCTACTTTTAATGTGGCAAGATAAGTTATAGAGGTAAGACTGTGGATCAATGCCCATGTAATTGTAACCCCTCTGTACAGTATTTTCACACACACACAAAAAGAATGTGGATCAACAGGGCTACAGAGATGTGTAGGTGTCTCACCCAGCTAAATAATCTGGGCACCAATGACTCATGCCTGTAATACTAGCTACCCAGGAGGCTGAGATCTAAGGATTTCAGTTTGAAGCCAGCCAGGGAAGAAAAGTCCATGAAACTCTTATCTTCAATAAACTATTCAGAGAAGGCTGGAAGTGGCACTGTGACTTAAGTGGTAGAGCATTAGCCTTGTGCACAAAGAGGCTCGGGGTTAGCACCCAGGCCCAGAGTTCAAGCCCCAGGATCAGCAGTAAAAACAAGAGCTAAATAAAGTAGCAAGAAAGGTAAAATTAATTCTGTAGACAATGGGGGCTATTGCAGATGCTTAAGAAGCAAATTGACTAATATATATATAATTTTAATATAAATCATTTTTAATATAAATCACTTTAAATTGATCATCTGACTGGAGGCTATTTGTAGAGACAGATAAATGAGACTTTTGGATGGTTATAATTAAAGAGTAGGAGCACAGATGTGGGCAATGGCAGTAAGAAGGAAAAGAAGATGATGAGTTCAGAAAACACTTCAGAGGTGATACAAGGAAAGAATCCTAAAAAAAATACTAGCAAAAGATGCTATCCTGTTTAACCCCAGGGAAGTTTTGCTCCAGAGAATGCTCTCTCTGACTGTTCCCCCTCTGAGCATATGGTTTTTGTCTTTAAAAGCTTAACGCAAGCTTGATTCTTGGCTGCAGGTGTTTGAGACAGGAGTCCACCTGCAGTCGCTGGCTTTCTAATAAAAACTCCCAAATTGGAAAAAAAAATACTAGCAAGGGATTCCAAACTTTATAAAATGCTACACGTAAGCTAAACTTTGGGATACAGGTCAAGGAAGGATTATGCTGCAGTTAGCATATATTTCCCCTAATGACAATGAGAGCCACGTTCTGCTAACCACAGTAACAGTGAGAGCAGTCTATGAAAGCAGAAATCATTTTTCCGTAGAGCATAGTAAAACTACCATTTGTTTTACCATAGTAAAAACTATCTTTTTAAATACCTGTATGTATCATTTACTGTGCTCATATGTCATGGTTTTTTTTCCAACCAAGAATAATTTTCCCATTTGTCACATGTGGAAAACAAAGTACATTAACATGAAATAATTTGCCAGAGTTATCTTCATGAAGTTCAAAGTTTGAACTTCCTGAGTTCAAAGCCCTTCGCCTAATGGAGAATATGATGAAAATGTACAAACCTTCTTTTAACTAGTTACTAGAATATTTGCCTTTTCAAGATAGCAAAACTTCTCAATCTTTTCCTTTGGTTTTAAAAATGTCTTCTATCTTTCTCACTATTATACATACAAATACAGTGAAATTATTCCTAAACAAAAACAATTTCAGCCATAAGCTTTTCATGTACTTGACTTCCTGGCCAATCATATGTTAAATGATATTCCTAAATTGTCTCCAAATGCTAAACTTGGATCTTCTGTATTTCAGCTAAGCCCAAGTATTTGAGGTTAATAAGTAGAGCTACCTGTAAGCAATAGATGTCCATTTTTCTCTGCCTCACACAGTTTGGGCAACTATCTGATATTTTTTATTTTTTATTTTATTTTTTTGTCAGTTGTGGGACTTGAACTCTGGGCCTGGGCGCTGTCCCTCAACTCTTCAGCTCAAGGCTAGTGCTCTACCACTTGAGCCACAGCACCACTTCTGGCTTTTTCTGCTTATGTAGTGCTGAGAAATCGAACCCAACACCTCATGCATGCGAAACAAGCACTCTACCACTGAGCCACTTTCCCAGCCCACTGCCTGATGTTTTGAGGGTGCATTTTGCCATTATTTACATAGTACAAACAGAATTGGTTTTTATAAAATTAACACAAGTGCAACAGGAAGTAGAGAATCTTTAGCCTCCTCAGATACTGTTTAGATGGAAAGTGGCCAATTTTTGTTCTGCTGTGATGAAAAATGAATATAGATCTAGAACTATATTGTCAAATTTATTCCTAAGAAATTACATAAATATATACACATACAGCTATGTGTGCATCAACATGTGTGTATGTATGTATGTATTTTATATGTTCATGTATTTTTCCTTCAAAAGTTCATGTGCTAGAAACTTAGTTCCTAATATGGAGAATTAATGACTGTTAAGAGGTGAGGCCTAGTGGAAAGTTACTAGGTCACAGGGATTTCAATTCATGCATGGATTAATACTATCTTATGGAGAGGGTTAGGTCTTGCACAATCAGATTAGTTCCTGAGAAACAGACATTACAAAAGAGATAATTTGGCCCCTCCATACTCGCTTGCTTTCTCCTGCTACAGGACAGGTTGTGTGGGCACTCTCTCCCTGTCTCCCTCTCACTTCTAGGCACTTTGAATGAGCGTGTTTTAAAAGCTAAATCATCGTATTACTTTTGGATATTTAGAGTATCTAAAATTGACAGGTACTAAAGTAGGAACTATAAGGTTTGCCAAAAGGAGACCTCCACATGGTTAAAGCAGAAAAGAGTTTATTGTGTGGAGAGCAAACTGCTGGCCCACACAAGAGAGAAGAAAAAAAAAGGGGGGCTGTTCTCCCAGGCAGACCTAACATTCCAGTCTTTTGATAGTTATAAAGAGGCTCTGACTCTGCTGACAAGGGGGATCAGGTTTAGGGGTAAAAGATGGAGATGTCTGTCTAGGAAAAGGCAGCAGTAACAGTTCCTTGGTGGTGCATGCAGGTATGGATGAAATTTGAAAGAAGTTTATGAGGCAGGGGCTGAACAATAACAAAAATATTAGTAGAGGGCACACAAACAGAGAAGGAAGGGCAGCCATCCATTCAGGGTGGAAAAGAAAACCCTGTATGACTTGGCTAGTGTTCCAGGTAGTTCTGGGGTTGGTCCCTAACTACTTCTGACTGATTAATATCTGGTGGCTGGGTATGGAAGAGCATGGTAGACTGTTTAAGAGTAGCTATCAGAAGCTAGGGCTGGATGGGGCTGGGTAAGTGATTTAGTGCTAGAGTGCTTGCCTAGCCTGCATGAAGCCCGGTTCAATTCCTTGGTACTACATAAACAGAAAAAGCCAGATATGGCACTGTGGCTCAAGTAGTAGAGTGCTAGTCTTGCACTAAAGAAGCTCAGGGACAGTGCCCCAGGACTATCAAGAAGAAGAAACAAGCCACAGCAGCAACTGAGGCTGGAATGGAGTGCTTAAAGGCCAGGTAGGAGGCCTTGAACACTGACTGCTACAGATGTCTGGACTATAGAATATGGATGGGAGACCCACAGCAGGTAATAGATATAAGTTCCTGTCCAGTTAGAAGATAGACAAGTATGAATATTAGATAGGCATGCTTATTAACTATTTTCTTTTTTATATTTTTTATTGTAAAGATACTGTACAAAGGGGTTACAGTTACATGAGTGAGGTAACGAGTCCACTTCCTATGGAGCATTGTTACCCCCTCCTTTGTTTTCCTCTTACCATCCCTTCCCTCCCCACTCCCTCACTTTTCTCTCTCCCCTCCTGAAGCTGTAAAGTTCATTTTCAACATAGTGTCTTGTACATCTCATTGTTACAATGGGTCATCCTCTAGCCTTATTTCAGCATTTTGTTTTTTCCCTTCCCCTCCCCAAATTAGAAAAATGTATATACAAGATGCAGGACACCAGAATCAAATACAGTGAAAACAGGGGTTATACAATGGGGGAAGAACATACAAAAGAAACAAAAAAAAATCACATAGCACATAAGTACATTAAAAATAACAACAACAAAGATAAAACCTCTTATGTCCCTATCTTGGGGTTCATTTCATTTAGCATCATCTTGATGTCATATGTACATAGCTTTTGACCTTTTTCTGCTTGTCTCAGACATATACTAGTTATTGCAAATAAGGGAAAACATGAGACCTATGTTTCTTTAGGCCTGGCTTACTTCACGTAATATGAATTTTTCCAAGTCTTTCTATTTCCTAACAAATGGGGCAGTATCATTATTTCTGATGGAGGCATAGAATTCATAGATAGATAGATAGATAGATAGATAGATAATGTATATATCACATTTTCTAGATTCATTCATCTACCGAAAGGCATCTGGTTTGGTTCCATATCTTAGCTATGGTGAATAATACTGTGATAAAAACAGTTGTGCTGGTAGGTTTAGTATGGCCTTGTTTGTGATCCTTTGGATAAATGCCCAAAAGTGGGAATGCTGGGTCATAGGGGAGCTCTATATGGAGTTTTTGAGGAACCTCCATACTGCTTTCCAAAGTGGTTGAACTAGTTTACACTCCCACTAACAATGCAGTAGGGTTCCCTTTTGACCACATCCCCTCCAGCATCTGTTGTTATTAGCGTTCTTGGTTATAGTCATTCTAACTGGGGTGAGGTGGAATTTCAATGTTGTTTTGATTTGCATTTCTTTTACTAGAGAAGTTGAGCATTTCTTCATGTGTCTATTTACCATTCTTATTTCCTCTTCAGAGAAATCTCTCTTTAAGTCTTTAGCCCACTTACTAATCGAGCAGTTGTTTCTTTGAGGATTTGTGGTTGGGGGATTTAATTTTTTGAGTTTCATGTATATTTTAAATATGAGACCCTTGTCCATTGTATGGCTAGTGAAGATCTTCTCCAAATCTGTGAGCTTTCTATTGATCTTGATAGCTACATCCTTTGCCATGCAGAAGCAGTTTCATGCAATCCCATTTGTCCAAACTTTCATTGATTCGTTGTGTTTCTGGGTGTCTAATAAGAAAATTTCGTCCTGTGCCAAGGAGTCCTATAGTTTCTCCTATTCCTTCCTGTAATGTTTTCAGGGTGTCTGCTTTTATTTCAAGGTCTTTGATCCATTTGGAATTGATTCTAGTGCAGGGTGATAAATATGGATCTAGCTTTAGTTTTCTACAGGTGTTTAACCAACTTGGCCAGTACCATTTACTGAAGAGGCTGTCTTTCTTCCATTCTATTTTTTTTTTTAGCTCCCCTATCGAAGATTAGGTGGCTATAGGTCTGTGGGTTCATTTCTGGGTCTTCAGTTCTATTCCACTGGTCCTCAGGTCTGTTCTTGTGCCAGTACCAAGCTATTTTGATTACTTTGTAGTAGAGTTTGAAATTTGTATTGATATTCCTCCAGCACTGTTCTTTCTGCTATTTTTTTTTGCTATTCGGGGTCTTTTATTGTTATAAACTATTTTCTTTTGATCTCCAAGCTCTGGTTAGTTTTGAAAGGACAACTGCAAAGGCTATTTGGGATCTGACACCATCCCCTCTTATTCCTCTCCATGATCCTTCATTGCTAGGACTAGCTTTGTCCTAGGTGCTCATTGCCAGGGTGGCTTGTCCTATTTGGTGTTTTTGGTAGTAGCTGGGATGGCATGTCCTAGTTGGCTGATGGCATGACCCATTAACCTTGGCTGCTGGTCATAAGTAGCACATTTACTAGCTACAATTCAAGTTAAAAGTAAATAATTTCAGGGAATATCAATACCAAAAATATCAGAAGCACCTTAGTTTGGTAGAAAAGAACTTTTCTCATACCATGATGACAGTGTTATGTATTAAAATGCTGTTATTTTAAACACATTCACACATGCACTCACACACTTGTACACAAAAGCTTTAGGCACTTAGATTTAAAAATGAAAATGAAAATCAGCTGTAGGGGCTGGGAAGGTAGCTTGGTGGTAGAGTGCTTGCCTTGCGTGCATGAGGCCCTGGGTTTGATTCCTCAGCAACACATATGCAGAAAAAGCCAGAAGTAGTGTTGTGACTCAAGTGGTAGATCTCTAGCCTTGAGCTGAAGAGCTGAGGAACAGCACCCAGGCCCAGAGTTCAGGCCCCAAGACCAGCCAAATAAATAAATAAATAAGCTGTATGTTTTCTGGAATTCCAATGGCAAAAGACATTTTGCACATTGCATGATAGAACCACATGATCAATGCTAGAAAAACAGGCAACGCCAAGCAAAATGCAAGGCACAAAACTTTTGTCAACAACAAACAACATTTCTTATGAATAACCAAGACCTAGATAGCCCAAGAACAGAGTATGTTTAGACATCTTTGCTAGCAAAGCATATTAGATGGGTGGACCTGTTTCCAGAGCCTGGGAAGAGAGGTGGCAACTTTGTTAGCAAGGCACATTAGCACATGGATTGATCATTGAATACTTCCTGGATGGGTAGAGGCTTAAGCTTGGTGGAAGGGTGGGGGGGTCATGTGAGGCTAAACCCTTGTAACCCACCATGTGGCCAAGATGACAAATTTCTGAACAAGTTATGATGGTAAGAAAACTTGGTGGAGCTTTATCAAGTAAGCAAGCAGATAAACAGACCAAAAGCAAACAGACAAGAAGAAAGGAAGGGACACACTCTAACAGAGTATGGGTGCTCTCAAGGAGAGACAGGGAGAGATGGACAGTTTTAGCTAAGAGAACTCAAGCCCAGGATGGCTAGCCTTTAAGAAAGAACCTAGAGGGGGTCCCTGGGATGCAGTGTGTATTTCATTCTCAAGGGCACAAACCAAAGGGCTGTTGGCTATAATGGAGGCAATCCAATGGCAAATGATCTCCAATCTGGAGGTCATGAGAGAGACAGACAGACAGAAAGAGACAGAGACAGAGACAGAGAGACTGAACTTCAAGACAACAAAGTTACCTTTCTAGAGGAGATGGCTGGGAGACAAAGGTGAAGGTCAACTTTGCTTAGAGACAGAGAGGACAAGAAAAGAGAACAAAGAAAACCTGACTATATGGAAACTATGACCATTTACCATTGCTTTGGAAGAAATTGTCCAGTTCTTCCAGTATTGTCCTGTCAAAAGTGCTGTATGCAGGTCAGTGATAACTCTTGTCCAATTAGTCCTAAGGTCAAATTTCTAAGAGGTTAAGTTTTTAAATTTTGCTATTGTCCAATTGATACTAAGTCCAAATTACTAAGCAGATAAGTTTCTTTTGATTTTAGATCTGGTTCCAAGCCCAGAATGGCTAGCCTTTAAGAGGGAACCTAGAGGGGCTGGGAAGGTGACTCAGTGGTAGAGCGCTTGCCTTGCATGCATGAGGCCCTGGATTCAATTCCTCAGGACCACATAAGCAAAAAGAAAAAAGCCGGAAGTGGCGCTGTGGCTCAAGTGATAGAACACTAGCCTTGAGCTGAAGAGCTGAGGGACAGTGCCCAGGCCTGGAGTTCAGGCCTCACGACGGACAAAAAAAAAAAAAAAGAGGGAACCTAGAGAGAGGTCTCCGGGATCCAGCCTCCATCGTCCTCTCGAAGGCACAACCCTAAAGGTTGGGCCCTTGAGACCGATTGTCTAGCCTTTTGGCTTTATGCAGTAGTCTGGTGAGGATGTAGAAGGGGGTTTGCAAGGGCGTAGAGGGGATCTGTAAGGACGTTAGATTCAAACTCTCAATTCAGCTGTCCCCCAAATGAGAACCAACTGGCCAGAAAGGTGTCTGGGGTCCCTCTGGTGTGGTACCACATCGAAAAAAGACAGAGGGCCCGGAGGCAGAAGTCACTCGCCAGACATAAAGAGGAGATGGTCTTGTGGATGCGTAGCCAGCAACCGTAAAGGGGAGAAGCCTGAGGGGAGGGGAGGAGGGAGGTAGGAGGCTGACTGACCCTCAGAGAGAGAAGAGGAGGGGATCCAGAGATTCCTACGTGTATCCCCTCCTGGGTTTTCGGCACTAGGTGTAAAAGGAGACTGGCATGTGGTTCAGGTAGAAAAGTTTATTGTGTGGATAGCAAACTGCCGGCCCATAGGAGACAGAAATAAAAAGGGGGCTGTTCTCCCGGGCAGACCTAACTGGAACATCAGTTGTCTACTTTAGCAATCAGATAAACACATTTTGGATTCTACTTTTTATTAGCATCTGCAGATATGTAATTATCTTCTTAAAACCCATTTCTTTTTTAAGTAGGCTCCATCATTCTTAACCAATCATAATATACAATGAGTATTAAAGGACTAATTTTCTCTTTTCACTGTGTGTGTATGTGTGTGTGTGTGTGTGCATGTTCATGTGTGCAGATGTGGGATGCTGGGGATTAAACTATAGCCTTGAATGCTAAGCAAAATCTCTACCTCTGAGATCATTCCCAGCCCTGATCTTCTAGAGAACACTGGATATTATTCTTTTTAGGAATGGTTTCATTAGAGATACAAATGTAAAATTATTTTAATCTTAATAATCAGAGCCTGGCACATTTAGAAAAGGCTAAAAGTAAAGAAATATATTGAATTTCAAGTAGTGTATGTGATTTCCTACTCTTAGGGACATGGTCAAATATTTTCTTAGACCGTGGTAGACCTCAATCCATAACTCTTAATTTATCATAAATAATTAGGCAGTCATTTGTTATATCATAATGTGTATGTATAGATGGGCCTTAGAGTTAGAAAAATAAAGCAAGATCAGACTGAAAGTTCATAGAGTTAGAAAAACAAAGCAAGGTTGGACTGAAAGTTTATAGTGAGAATCTGTGGATTTTGAAACACTAATATACCACATTTAGTTGATATTGTCTCTCCATCTCCCAAATCCTATGGATAAAGTAAGGAAAAAGTGTCATACAAAATACAAGATTTAGAAGGAGATGATTTCAGCTTTTATTTGGTACAGATATATGACTACAGAAAATTCTGAGTCTGTTTTCTAGCTACAAACATTACTAAATTCAGAACATTAATTTTAAGTTCAATCATGTGTTAGAAAATATCTGTGAAACTGTTTACTACCAAATGCTACTACAAATAGGGAAAGATTTAATTTGCAATTTATTGAGGGTTCTTTAGTAGAACTTTCTTGTCTTGGTTTGGGAAAAAAGTTTTGCCTAGTACTTAATATTTATGATGGCTAACCTTGACTGTCAACTTGACTGTATGGAGAAATGTCTAGGAGATTAGAAAAGCACACTTCCTGGATATCCACAAGGACATTTCCAGAAACAATTGATCTAGGGACATCAACTGAGGAAGGAGGTAGGAAAGCCCTGTCCCAAATGAAGTCAGCTGTTGCAGGCTTTCCCCCTCCCCCCCTCCCCTCCCCTCTCTCTCCCTGCTCACAGTGGCCATGGGATGAGCACCATCCTCTGCCCCACACTCCTAGCACTGAGATGTTCTGCTTCACCATAGGCCCATTGCAACAGAGCTGACTGACCACAGACTGAAACTTTGAAATCTGGAGTGGAACCAAAATGAATCTTCCCATTTTAAGTTGTTTATGTTAAGTGTTTTGTCACAGTAAGGAAAAGTTGACTAGAACAGTATCTTTAAAGAAAACTAATAGCAAATTCGTCCACATGTCGTTGAAGAAAAGGAATCATGATAGAAAGGAGTAAATGATTTTAGACAAATGAACAAATCACCCCTATATTTACAAAGATTTTTTTTGGTCAAGACAGAATCTCTGTGTAGATGAAATGTGAAGTTTAGAATGGTTTTTCATTGAAATGTCAAAAATGGCTCCTAACTATGTTAATACAAATAAAGTCTTTATGATGTTTTGTTTTAATAAGGACTAAGGGTTCACAAATGAAACTGAATGATGAGAAATGACAGAAAAGAAGTGAAGGGACAAATTGCCTTTAATATTTTTGTGTGTTTTTACATGAACAAAAACAAAGATAATTATTGATTAGGCTAGATAATCAAATACCAGATAGTCACAGGTAATAGCATCAACAATTTTCTTTATTTTTAGCAGGGACTTCAGATACTGAAGAATGACACAGAAGATGAGAAGAAAATATGTAATAAGGGCTGGGAATGTGGCTTAGTGGAGGATTGCTTGCCTTGCATGCATGAAGCCATAGGTTCGATTCCTCAGTACCACAGAAACAGAAAAAGCCAGAAGTGTCACTGTGGCTCAAGTGGTAGAGCACTAGCCTTGAGCCAAAGCTCAGGAACAGTGCCCAGGCCCTAAGTTCAAGCCCCAGAACTGGCAAAAAAAAACAAACATGCAATAATACATCATCTATCACAACTCAAACATTTAGAAGTTACACATTGGTCAAATTTCCATCTATCTTTCCTGCCAGAAACTGCCCTGAAATTCTGCCTACCTATAAATTGAAAGGTCATTCCTTATTAGTAGGGTCCTGCACTGCTATCTGACCAGTTAGTCTGACCAGGGACAGACACTACACTCAAATTAAGTCAAAGACAGATTCTCTCAAAGACATGGTGGCTGAAGTCAGATGGTATTGACTTTGAAGTTGCAAGGTTATTCAGATTTATCCAGTCCAATAATGTGCCAGGCCAAAGCTATGTGTCAGCCCATGCTATGAGGGAGACATAGAGATGCAGAATAGTCCAGCAAAAGGCAAATGGAACAAATATGAAATAGGGCAAAGAGAGGTTAGGAAAACAAGCAGAGATGAGAGATAATGAGAAAGAGGCAGCTAACTAATCATACTTTCTTCAGTTGTGTTCTGCTTTCTATTTACTACTACTACTCCTACTACTAAGAGGTTTCAGTCAACATGTTGGTTTCTCAGTAAAATGACTTTTAGGATTTTTTTTTGCCAGTCTTCAGGCTTGAACTCAGGTCCTGGGTGCTGTCCCTGAGTCTCTTTGTCCTCAAGGCTAGTGTTCTACCACTTGAGCCACAGTGGTACTTCCAGCTTTTTCTGAGTAGTTCACTGGAAATAAGAGTTTCACAGATTTTTTCTGCCTGGGCGGGCTTTGAACCACAAGCCTCAGATCTCAGCCCCCTGAGTAGCTGGGATTACAGATGTAAACCACCGATGCCCAGCTGGGAATCTTAAAATTGATCCCTTTCCTTTGCTTGTGCTGGCTCCAGTGTGTTTTGATTCCTCAGAACCAAAAGATACTTTAGGAAGACATTCGCCACTTGGATTATAGCCAAAGGCTAAAGAGTAATCAAGAAAGATAGCTGAGCAGTACAATTGCATTTTCAAATTATTACATATGAGACCTCACATGACACCAAAAATCCTTTATTATTTAATTTTTATAATACCTATATTGAGATAATTTATTTACTATAAAAAACTACCTTTCTCTCATTGCTGTTTACTTTTAATTTTTTAATCTCATCATGCTTCTGGATCCAATGTCCAAGCCCATGAACAGATTTGTTAATAAAGAGTGTGGCCAGCTGAGGCAAGCACACTATAACAATAAAAGTGATAGTTGGCAGCCTAGTACAGAGGAAACAAAAACTATAAATAGGAGCACAGTAATTCCAAGGGAAAAAGCAATCTGGGGTCATTTAGAGTGCTTTTCTAAGACGCTGGTGATTCTGAGGAACTGCTCAAATTGCATCTCATGTTAGGGGAAGGCTTTATAAGTAAGAAAGAAAACGGATCTCTGCCCCCACCAGGCCTCATGGGAAACCTAAGCAAGGCCAAAGCACCAAGCCTTGATAAGAACAGGAGCTTCATCAGCCAGACCTCAGGAAGACCAGGACTTCATCGGGAATCCAAGGTTACCCCAGACTTAGCTAAGAGGCAGCTCTTGATCTATTTCAACATGCAAACTCATTGTGTTTGGCCTGTTGGTGTCTAGAATTCCAAAGTCTCTGGGCATGGCATAAACTTGGCAGTCTTTTGTTCTTGGCCACACCCCTTTACTTCCCCCACTTTCTGTTCTCTTCTCTCATTTACTTTGCCTGCCTGCTTGCAGAAGGAATTTCACTTGACCTCTGCTTCATGTTTCTTTTCTATCTCATAACTTATGTTTATGTGGTTTCTCATAACTCTTACATATATAGAAATATATTAGCACCCACAGCTAAAACTTGTCATTCCTACTTTCCAAGCCCAAAGAGAGAAGCTTTCCCTACTTGTTCATATACTAGGAAGCTGGCCAGCCTATGGCATAGCTGCTTTAGATCACATGTTTGTTCCGCCCAATCACTGTGACTGAGGAGTGGCAAGGCCCACATGTAACACAGGTGGTCTGCTAGGGCTGAGCTTTCACCTACAACTTTGCATGATATCGTTATTTATAGAGAGGCTAAGAGAAAGGCAACCACTACAAATGTCCAGTGCAGTGCTTGAGAGAGACATAATGTTATAAACTTTCCTGAAAAGGCCTTAGAGAACCAGTCTCCATCTCAATTCTCCATACAATTAGCATCTGTGATACTAGCACTGAGTCCTTTAGAAATGGTTAAATTATTCTCAATTTCTCTCTTTTAAGGGAGCAATAATGTATATATTTTGAAATAATTTCCACTGAAAATGATAAAAAGTAAAAATTGAAAGGCTATAGTACATGCTCAGAGAGTGGCGGATTCTTGGATTTTTTTCAATCTTATTTTCTTTTGAAATAGGATTAATCCTAGACAGAAAAAAAATACAACTTTTGAATGTCATTAATCTGTCATTAATCAGCCAGAAAACTTTTTAGTAATTTGGTTCCACAATTATCTATAAGCTGAGAATGATAATACCTCTCTTGCAGAGTGGTCAGAGTAAATGAGAATGTCCAAATAAAACAATCAGAACAGATACATGGCTCTTAGTTAAGTACTAAATTATTAGTATCACTGCTGCTTTTGTTGTTTTCTTATTCTATAAAAAGGGAGCTATGTACTAATGCCTTAAAAATTATAATGCTTGCTATTTTCCTATTTGTACATAATCTCTTTTGTTCTAATCCTGTCCTACTAGTTGTTGTTCCAAACAAACAAACTGCTTAATCAGACTGCTTCACTGTATAACAATAGTGTCTCTTTTTGGAGACCTGAGCTTGTTTTTGCCTTGGAACTGGTCTGTCTAACCATTCAGTGATCTTGGTGGGGAAACAGAAAGGCAACCTTCAGAACAGCTTCCAGTGCAGACAGTTGTCAGTTTGAAAGTAAATACCTTTGAAAACTAACAAAAGCTGTAGCCAATTCCAAAGCACTGATCTACAGACAGTCTCTTTGGAGTCTCTGGCCAATTCTAGGATAACTTCCTGCCTGGAAATCAGACAGGAAAGTGCTGACTGGGTATCTGCCAAAGGGCTGGACCTGAATGGACTAGGTGTCTGGGGAGCCATAAGAACTGTGTAGGGTACTTTAGAAAACATACCAAGACTGGTCTCAGAGTAGGCCCAGGTCACACTAAGGCTCAGAGGTGGGACAGGGAACATGAAAAGGCAAGCAATCCTGGTTTGTAAAGACCTCCCAGTTGCCTCTAAAGGGCTGCCTGGGATTAACATTCACCTCCAACTCCCTTATCCCCTTCTAGGGCTTCCTTTAATTTGCTTCTGTCACTGGGAACTCAGGCAAACACGGAGGAAAGGACAGACATTGTTCTAAAACTTACCTACCATACAGCTTACCACGCCTTGTTTTCTGCTCTAAACTTTGCAGAAACTGAACAGAAGATGAGAAGATGAAGGTTAATGCTGCCTGCCTTCACAGGGCAGAGTTGGGGAGTTTAAATTAGCACAAGACATGGTTGCAGAACCATGAAGCATTAGGTTGTGGCTCTGATTAAAAACGCATGCGCTAAGAGTTCAGCTGAGGGCAAGGACAGAGTCAGCCTGAAAATGAGTAGGATTTAGGCACAACGGGAGTATGATCAGCACATTACAAGAGCAGGGAGAAGCCAGGTGCTGGTGGCTCAGGCCTGTAATCCTAGCTACTCAGGAGGCTGAGATCTGAGGATGGAGGTTCCAAGCCAGCCCAGGCAGAAAAGTCCATGAGACTCTTATCTCCAATTAACCACCAGAAAACCGGAAGTGGTACTGTGGCTCAAGTGGTAGAGAGCTAGTCTTGAGCTGAAGAGCTGAGGGCCAGTGCCCAGATCCAGAGTTCAAGACCCACGACTGACTATAATAATAATAGTAATAGGAAGGAAAAAGGTGGTCATGGTGAGGTACAAAGGAAGACAAGACACTAGGGTGAGACAATGTTGGACAGCCGAGAAATGCACTGAATAATGACACTAGGGTGAGACCAAATTACAGAGTGTGCTAAACTGAATAATTTCAACATTGTGCAACAGAAACTAGGAAGTCACGGTAAGGTCTTAAGTAAAGATAGATGGGTTTTTGAGAAATGTGACAAAATAGTGAAAGAAACTGAACCAGATAAGAGACTGTCACCAGAAGGCCTATTTGGTCACAGTAAAAATAGCTAAGGA
Source organism: Dipodomys spectabilis (assembly GCF_019054845.1). Lineage (NCBI taxonomy): Eukaryota > Metazoa > Chordata > Mammalia > Rodentia > Heteromyidae > Dipodomys > Dipodomys spectabilis. The sequence continues at coordinate 19,840,456 of NW_024871460.1, forward strand.
AGAAAACTTGCCTCCTAAAGATAGATTTATAGTCTTTTGTGTGTTATTTTGGTTTTTGATGTTTGAGGTTTTGTTGGTGGTGGTGGTGGTCTGGGGTCTGAACTCTGGGCCTGGACACTGTCCTTCAGCTCTTCAGCTCCAGACTAGTGCTCTACCACTTGAACCATAGTGCCACTTCCAGGGTTTTCTGCATATATGGTTCTGAGGAATCAAACCTAGGGCCTCATGCATGCAAGGCAAGCACACTACCACTGAGCCACCTTCCCAGGCCTGGCTTTTGAGGGTTTTTTTAATGTGCAATATGTGAACATTATAAAATTGGAGAAGTCATGGACAAGTTAAAGGAAGGAGGAAAAATATGCACAATCTCTTAAACACAAGTAGCTATTTCTTTCTAGTTTTTAATATATTTTATGTAGCTGTGATCTTACTGAATAAGCAATTTTGTAACTTGCCTTTAATGTAACCATGTGAGCTTGTTCTCACATAATTTACAGCTTCGAACTTTGTTTCTTCTAGCCATGTGACCTTCCTTGGTCTGAATACGCTGTAATTTACTCATAGGAAAACAGTTTTTAATGTTCCCCTGCCGAAAACAGTACCGTGTAGCACATATCTATATATTTATCTTTGCCTACTTTGAAGATTACAGCCATAAGATGGATTCCTAGAAATGCTATTACTGAATAAAGATGAAAAAATTAAAATCTCTTGCTACTTTCCAATTTGCACTGCTTCTGAGAGAGCACAGACTAACAATACTGCTTCCCTCACTTCTTAATTTGATACAATAACAAATTAAATCAAACTTACATTTTACTATTGTGAAAGTCATTTTTTGATATATGATGGAGTGCAGGATTATAATCATACACCACCCTTGCTAAGGTTAAACTGTTTTGGGAGGTCGGGGAAGGGGGGAGGCGGGTTGGTAGTGGGGCTTGAACTCTGAGCCTGGGCATTGTCCCCAAGCTCTTCAGCTCAAGGTGAACACTCTACCACTTGAACTACAGTGCCACTTCCGGTTTTCTGGTGGTTTATTGGAGATAAGAGTCTCATGGACCTTCTTGTCTGGGCTGGCTTTGAACTGTAATCCTCAGGTCTCAGCCTCTTGAGTAGCTAGGATTACAGGCATGAGCCACTGGTGCCCGGCTAAGGTTAAACTTTGTATGTGCATATTAGACTCATCTATTTCCTAAATGGCTTGTTCAGTTTCTTTTCCTCATTATTGGAATAGTAAGAGGGAACAAAAAATTTAAACTTGGGAAGAAATAGAAGAAAGTGTAATGTTCTTAGAAAATATAAACACATTTAAGCAAAAAGAAAGCTCTTAAAAACAAAATATTAAATAGCAATCTAGAAAAAGAATTGCAACACACATTGCAGAAAGAAGCTAATTTCCATAAAATTAGCTTATAAAGGTCACTAATTTTTTTTAAAGTGGGTCAGAGACATGAACAAATAGTTCTAGAAAAGTAAGCAAATCAAGGGAGTTTTAAGACAAAAAGATACTAATTTCAGTCACAACAAAATGTGCAATTTAAAATGAAAATGAGATATTTTCAGGTACAGACTTGTAAACACCAAAATGCTTAACTATATACTTGGTTTAAGAGGATGTTAGAAAACAGGTACTTTGATAGGAATGCTGATCTTATCAAAAAGGACTTGCAAGATCACTGGCGACTAAAGTTAAATTAAAGAAACCAATATGGAAAATGAACATATATGAAACACAACCTGTACAATTTAGGTGGGGAGGGGGGAGAAGGAAGGGAAGGGAGTGTAGTTGTGGAGGTGGGAGGGAAGGGAGGGTAGGGGAAAAACAAAGGAGGAGGCAACAATGCTTGATAGGAAATGTACTCATTACCTTACTCATGTAACTGTAACCCCTCTGTACAGTATTTTTACAATAAAAAAAAACAAAATAAAATAATAAAAAAAGAATATGAACATATACTTTGATTCAGCAATTCTACATCTAGGAATATAATAATTTTAAATTATCTGTAGAATACATCTAGGAATATATTCTACAGATAATTTAAAATGTATTTGAAAGATATACAACCTGGATAATGCTTGCAAATAATGTTTGTAAGAGTATAATATTGGGAACACCTGAGGCATATTAATAGGAAATTATTTAAGTAATATATGGTATATCTGTATACATATCAGTCAGTCAAAAGAAAAATGTACATTGTAAGTACTTAAAATTTTTCTCTAGGATATATATTCTTGAGTGAAAATGTGTAATGCAAAGGCAAGCACTGTTTTGTTTTTTTTAAAAAAAAGGTGGATAGGGCTGGAAAGGATGTGTGTGTGTGTGTGTGTGTGTGTGTACATAATGCTGTTCCTGGGGCTTGAACTCTTAGATAACTACCAGGATTCTAATCTAAACAGTAGAAAAAAGTGAAGAAACCACAGATAAAAATGGGCAGATTAATTTGAAAAGTCTTAGAGACAAAAGCATTTCAGAGTGAAAAAGATTTCCTGAAAAAAAAATCATTTCAGCCTTAGTTGAGGACAAGCTCAGAGCCTGAGTCATTTAATCTCTTTCACACGAGTGTGTGTCTACAACAAAAAATGTCAAGAGGTCTGTGGAGGGAAATGAAGCTGAAGAGGTAGGCAGGGACCAAGTTTCAATGGAAAGGAAAATGAGAGTTAGAAACTGAATGGACATACTATTCAGTTAACTTTGGCTTCAAGAAATAGACATCAACATCCGAAGGGGAATTTATTGGCCTGTGTGATAGGGAAGTCTAGAGACTCAACAATCAGGATATTGTTTCTCTTTCCTACCCCCCACACTTGTCTTTCTGTATTAGTTTCATTCCCTTGCAGACTCTTCACACACTAGCTGCTGGCAACTCTACCTTTACCATTAATAAGTACTCTCAATAGTGCCCAATAGAGACAGTAAAAATCTTAAAACTAACTCATATTGGGTAGCTTGAGCCACATCCCCATCTTTGAAATGATCATGGTGTGAAATATTTGTAGGCCAGGCAAGCCTCATGTGACACCCACACAGCTTATAAGCTTAATCTTATGAACCAAGAACTGAACGGAACCTTGGAGGCCAACTCTCCCAACTCTCCTATTTGAAGCCCTATCTCCACCCCCAAACACACAAATTAGGGTCCCCTACATAACTATTCAAACACTGCTTGAACATATTTGGTAATAGCTCATGGGTTCAGAACATATTTAATTTTATTGTCATACAAATCTAACACTAAATTACCTGCTTTTCATTGAGGTATTTTTAGTTTTTAGTTTGCCCTTGGGATAAACAAAACCAAAAATTGACTTCTTTCTTCACAATATTTTATGTGTTGTTGAAAGACACTTCATTACTGTCCTGGTTTTTTTCTCTAGCAGCAAAGTACAACCAATTCATTTGACCATCTATCTGGTAACATAATTTCCAGAGTTTCTATGGATTTGTTATCCTGCTCAGGATTCATGCTGCTTTATCTGAGTCTCCAATTTAAATATATTAAGATGGAAGCCTGAAGATTAAGACTTGACCTCTGCTAACTTCCTTTGGTGAGATCACTAACTCAGCTCATCTGGACACTATAGTTCGTTAATGTAACCGGGGATTTCATTGCCTGGTTTTCTTTTTCAGTGCAGTAACACAACTCACTCATTTTGAGCATGTGACCAACAAAATCCCCAGGTCCTTCTTCTCACAAATGAATGCCAAGTCAGGCCTTTGGTAATTATACAAGTGGTATATTTTGAGCCAAATGCATAGTACTTCCTTTTTAAAAAACATTTTATTTCTCTTCTTGTTTCTTTCAGACTATTACTCGTCCTGCCAAAATGTGACCCTTTATCAACAGGTGGCACAAAGCCTGTAGACTGTGCTGTAAATCCAGGGAACCCTGCTGCATTCCATTAGCTCAATTGGTCTTTGGGCTTCTACATTAACTTTCATGCCTGATTCCTGAATAAGTCCTTAGTCATGTGTTTCAGCCTCTCCAGCCAGCAGCTCACTGATGTGAGCTTTGACCTGTGATTTCAAGTTAGTCTTCATAAACCATTACTCCCACTTTGTCCCAGTTCCAGTTCTGGAACAAAGACACTAGAAGTTGTGCTATAAGTTGTTCTACCCTCATCAATAGCAACTTAAAGGTAGCAGTCAGGACAGCTCTAGAAGCATTTGGAATTAGTCACACCTGCCTTGCGCTTTACAAGGTAGTGTTTTCAGAGTACTAAGTAACCAAACCAATGAGCCTTTCACCCAAATTCCAGATTGCTCAATGCCTCCCCTCACACTTTTACTAGAAGTGAAGCTCTCAGCACTGTTACCACTGCATCATCTGGGGGCCTGGTAATCTTCTGACTCCCTAAGTTGGTTTATAGAAGACCCTTTCTTGGAGGGTATAATTTGCTACCAGAGTTTGGAAATTTGGAGTTTATGAAGTAGTAGATTTGTACAACCAACTGTCATCTTGAAATACAAATACCTATACCCTCGGAAGCCTTTTCTTACCCAATGTTGAAGGCTCATGCCTATAATCCTAGCTATATTCAAGAGGCTGAGATCTGGAGGACAGCAGTTTGAAGTCAGCTGGGGCAGAAAAGTCTGTGAAACTCTTTGTCTAAAACAATCAGCAGCAGCTGGGAATGTGGCTTAGTACTTGCCTAGCATGCATGAAGCCCTGGGTTCAATTCCTCAGCACCACATAAGCAGAATAAGCCAGAAATGGCACTGTGGGCTCAAGTGGTAGTGCTAGCCTTGAGCACAGAGAGGCTCAGGCCCTGAGTTCAAGCCCCAGGATTGGCAAAAAAAAAAAAATCATCAAAAAGCCAGTCTGGAGGTATGGCTCCAGTGGTAGAGCACCAACAGAGTAAGTAAGCCAACTGAGTGGCTTTGAGTTCAAACCCTAGAGCCCAGGTGGCATGGGAGGGAGGGCAGGAAAGAAGAGCTAAACCTCTTCCCTGACACCAAGAAACAGAGGAGCATCCGGCCTGTGGTAGATAACCTTTGCCCTTTCACCCTGCCTTCTGTAACACATGCCTTTAAGACAGAAGAGTCTTACAAAAGAACAGAGCTCTCATCCTCTCACTGTGCTGTCCAACTCAGACCTCAACCATTTGCTAGAATTGATTGCTGAGTTTCCTCACAAGACTCTACAATTGCTCATTGTCACATGGCGTCAACAGCCATAAAGACATGATATATTTGTGCTTTTCACTCACATATTCTGAGTCCCTGAAGAAAAAACACTGTCTTGAGAGCAATAGCAAAGCAGAACTGTCTCAGATGATTTCAGCAGCTTCCCAGGGCCTGTTTTGTGTGATACCCTTTTTGTATTATTTTAAAAAGAGGAACCAGATGTCTGCCTAAGGGGGAATTTCTTAACACTGCCTTTCTGAAAAATAAGATACTGAGGGACCATCCATACAGGATTCCCCAACTAAAAATCATAATCAAGCACCGATGACATCACTTATGGGAAAGAGTGCTTGATGTATAAGAAGGAACTATTATAAGAAGAAATTATTGACTCTAACAGAACATTTGATAAGGATTCTTGGCTACTTGCCAGCCCCAAATTAGTAAGTCAGAAAATGAAAGCAATTTTTCTTGTATTTTTCTTACCAAGGTTAAGGTTAAAAACTAAAAGCCCAAGCCTGGATGTATGGGACTTTTACAGAGCAAAATAGAAAGTACCTGGAAGACAATCCAAATAAAATCATTTAAAAAGAAATAATGCTCACACATTTTCTGAGGAACTGTTCATCAGAATATGTAATCCAAGTCCAAGGATGCCAATCTATTGGCTCCCATCCTGGTCAATGAAGGATAGAACACAAATTTCAAAAGGATTAAAAATATAAAAGAGCACTCAAAAAGCTGCCAAATTGTAGGAGGGTTTTTTTGTTTTGTTTTTGGGGTTGTTTTGGTGGGTTGTGGGGCTACTCTGGGCCTGGGCACTGTCCCCCAGCTCTTCAGTTCAAGGCTGGCACTCTACCACTTGAGCCACAGCACCACTTCTGGCTTTTTCTGCTTATGTGGTGCTGAGGAATCGAACCCAGGGCCTCATGCATGCAAGGCAAGCACTCTACCACTGAGTCACCTTCCCAGCCCCAAAGCTACCAAATTGTAATATGATATTAGAATTTCTTTCATCAAAGAGTCAAAATACAGTTTTGTGTTTAATACAGAATGTTAAAAAGATATAAGATAAATAAAATACCAAGTATTTCAGAATTAAAGAAAATATTAATATCCATAAGGAAGAAGAACTTGGGAGAGGAAAGAAAATACAACCTGTATTCCCTCTGGAATAGGAAGAAAGGTGAACTTGAAGAGGAGGCATGGAGACATGGCATGGAGAAAGGGCTGTGGACAAATGGCCACCTCTCCTTGCACTGGATATTTTCAGTCAAGCAGAAGTGGTGAAGGAGCTGTTTCCCTCAGTAGATTATTAGGTCTGTGAGTGCAATGTTATGCTTTAGATCAGAGTCCTCCAAAGGCCCATGTGTGAAAGATAGGGTCCCATGTGGTGCTATTGGGAGATAGTAGGATGTTTAAGAGGCGTGGCCTAGTGGGAGATTCCTAGGTTACTGGGGATATGCCTCTCCCACCTCTCCTTTCTCTCTTTTCTTGGCCATGAAATAAGCAGTTTTAATTACCAGAGACTTCCTCCATGATATGTTGTCTCATCACAGGCCCAAAGAACCAGGCCAAATAATTGTGAACTGGAACCTCCAAAACTGTGAGTCAAAAGAAAGCTTTTCTTTTTGTGAGTTCTTTATTGAAGGTATTTTGTGATAGTAACAGAAAGCTAACACAGGCCGGGACTAGATCCATTTTGTTCCATATTGTAGTACTTACTGCCTAGCACAGTTCATGGCATAGTGTCATTCTCAATTAGTATATGTTGAATGAAAGGAGTAAGAGAGTGTGTGTGTTAACAGGTTGGAAGAGTGGGAGATGCTGGGAATGGCTATGGTAAAAAATTGTGGACTAGAATCAAAAGAAATGAATAATAGGGCTGCTGACCTGAAGTTAGGTGGTGGTATACATCGGAAGATAATTGAGTCACTCTTTTCCTGAAGTTCAAAACAAGAACAGAAAAGGCAAGGAGGAAGATATTGGTCTGACCATCACAGTTGAATGAAAGTGATAAAAAGTTTATGCGCTGGATGATTGAAATGAAGTCAAGGAACAGAGCAGTGACAGACAGGCAAGGTCATATTTCAGTATATCAGGGGACTTTAGGACACTATAGCATAGAGTTTTGTAGAAAATGGATTTGTAAACTGATAAGCATCAAATTTAAATTGAATGTGCTCAAACAGTATCTGATTTGTTTTCTCTTATAGCTTGATTAATTAAATGAATCAATAAAAGGGAGAAGGAAAACAAAGACATACTTTATGTGTTATGTCTATTAAAATTATGAGCTACAGTATTCAGACTTTTGTGAATGTAAAAGTATATTAATATGTGAATCTGTATTTATATAACACACACAGGTCTGGGAAGTTGGCTCGTAGTAGAGTGCTTGCCTTGCATGCATGAGGCCCTGGGTTCACTTCCTCAGCACCACATAAGCAGAAAAAGCCAGAAATGGAGCTATGGCTCAAGTGGTAGAGCACTTGTCTTGAACTAAAGAGCTGAAGGGCAGCGCCCAGGCCCAGAGTTCAGGCCCCAGGACTGACAAAAAAAAAAAAAACTGTATTTATATAAAACACACACAAATGATTATTCCACCAGTAAATATCCACAGATATTTTTCTGCAGTGTTGGAGTTAACAATGATTTAGAAATCTGTTATTTAGCTAAATTGTGCTCTATCTGTTAAGTGTGTTCTCTGAGTTATGAGATGGGGTCAAGATCAAGTGAATATAAACTGAAGACCCAGGGCTGGGGTTGGGTGGGCTGAAGAGCTGAAGCTGGATAAAGGCCGAGAATCAAATTCCTGGCCATTGAAGGCTGAAACATCTTGTCCAGGACTTAGTTATTGAAAGGAAAGGAGACAGAAATGGCACAAACTAACCAGGATTATAGACCACAGCAATGGCCAGGTCTAATGGAGGAACAAACTAATAGGTAGAAATGAAAGCAGATACAGAATTATTACTGTGGTTTTTCCTCTTTGGATGATCCCAAAGTCAAACCCTCCTCTTCCTCCTCTTCCTCCTCCTCCTTATCCTCCTCCTCCTTCTTTTTCTTCTTTTCTTCTTTTTTGTCAGTCATGGGGCTTGAACTCTGGGCCTGGGCACTATCCCTCAGCTCTTCAGCTCAAGGCAAGTGCTCTACTGCTTGAGCCACAGCGCCACTTCCGGTTTTCTAGAGGTTTATTGAAGATAAGGGTCTCACGTACTTTCCTTCCCAGCCTGGTTTTGAATCATGATCCTCAGATCTCACCCTCTTGAGTAGCTAAGATTACAAGCGTGAGCCACCGGCACCCGACTCAAACCCTCTTCTAAGGCTCTTATGTCTTCCAAGTGCTCTGTCTTCAAAGTCAAATGTGTTTCCCTTTGTAGTATTTTTATATCTTATAAAAAATTCCTTTGGATTCATTTTCCTATTACCTCTTGTAGAAATGAGGTTTTGCATATGTGCTTTGGCTTATTTTTAAGCAAACACATCAACTTATATATTTAGTTTTCTCAGGTTGGAAATTCTTTGCTTGTGGAAAATCAGTAAGAAGACAGTAACTCAGTGTTAAAAGGGTGAGATGAGAATAGGGATTTGGAGGCCAGAGAAGGAAATGAATTTCCTCTACTCTCCTTCAAATGTCCTAAGTCTTCAAAATGTACTATTTCAAGGGAATCTATTATTTACATTAAGGAAAGAAAAACTGTCGCACTTGTTTTCTGATTGGGTCTATAACTCAGTAAAATATTAAGGTGATCTGGGTACCAGTGGCTTACCTGTAATCCCAGCTACTCAGGAGCCTGAGATCTGAGGATCATGGTTCAAAGCCAGCCGCAGCAGGTAAGCCTGTGAAACTCTTACATCCCATAAACTACCACAAAAAGCCAGAAGTGGAGCAGTGGCTCAAGTGGTAGAGTGCTAGTTGCCAGCAGAAAAGCTCAGATACAGTGCCCCAGCCCTGTGTGTGTCTGTGTGTCTGTGTGTGTGTCTGTGTGTATGTGTGTCTGTCTCTCTGTCTGTGAAAATAAAAGCCATACCTCTTTATGATCAATCATCTACTTCAGTCATCCTTGAATTTTTGTTATAGATTTGTCCTTTTGAAAATAGAATGTCTCAAGTATAGTTTCTAAATTCCCAAATGCTTGCTACAGAAATATCTTGCTTCTAGTTGACATTGAGCATAAAGAAGATAACTAAGCAGAGCTCAAATGATGCATGGAACTAACATAACAAAATCTAGATTGAGCTCCCTTCTCTTTGGGGATCATGGGGAATTAAAGCTGGGGGATCATGGTTCAAGGCCAGCATGGGCATAAAAGTTCATGAACCTCCATAGCAACCAATGGCTGGACCCGTGGTGTACACCTGTTACCCCAGGTACCAGAGAAGCATAATGGCTGGATGCAGACAGATATACCAGTCATCTCTAGTGACACAGGAAAGCAACAAGTAATAGAATATCAGCCTGGGCAGATCTGGGCATAAAGTGATACCCAACTTTAAAAATAACCAGTGTAAAAAGGGGCTGAAGATGTAGTTTAAAGGGGTAGAGCTCCTGCCTAGCAAGCATGAGGCCCTGAGTTAAATCCCTTAAAAAAAAATACAAAACGAAGCCAGGCACAGTGTCTCACACCTGTAATCCTAGCTACTTAGGAGGCTGAGATGTAACGATAACAGTTTAAAGCCTGCCCTAGCAGGAAAGTCCATGAGACTCTTACCTCAAATTAACTCCCAAAAAGCCAGAAAGTAGAGGTGTGGTCAAAGTGGTAGAGCACTAGCCTTGAGCAAAAAAGCTCAGGAACAATGCTCAGGCCTTGAGTTCAAGTCCCAGAATTGGCCCAACTTTAAAAAAATACAAAGCAAACCAAAAAATAAATTATAGTAGTAACTTTCATGTGGGGGAATTTTTTATTTAAGCAAAACTATCACAAAATTGTAACTCTGTAGTTGAGATTTCCTTTCATGTCCTTGGGTTATATTGTAAAGTTTTACTTTTACCACAGGATATTAAACCCCTAGAAACAATTTGAAATTGAATACAGATCTCTGGCCCCAAAACTTCAGATACTTCTGTCTCTTGTATAGTTATCCAACTATTTAAAAATCTTATGCTCTTTGATCTTTGATAGGAATGTTGGCTTGGCATTGTCATTTTAGCTCCAAACTTATGTTTTTTTTTAAACTCCCAAGTATGAATTTCAACAAGCTAATAAAGAGCTCTAAATCCCCTTTCCCTACCCAACCCTAAATATGTCCACTGATGCATTCCCTTGCTATCTTTTTATATCACACAGACTTTCAATTAGCCATTTTAGATTCTGACCACATTTGCTAAGAAGTAACTATTCAAATGTGTCTTCCTCAAACACATTTTTAATGGAATTCCCCTGGCAAAGGTAAATGGGATTTTTTAAATTGGAACCATACTATGAACAGAATTGTTTTTTGGTAATTGCCGATGAGTTTTTCTGGCTAGCATATATGGAGCCAAAGTGACAGTTCTATTGAACAGAAAGGATGGCAGGAAAACAAGGGTGAAAACCTTACAAAAACAGGCTATCCTGCTCTAACTCCAGCAGGGGACATTTTCAACTTAGCTGCCTCTACTATTTTTCTCTCTCCTTATATGCCTGTTTTCTTTGTACTGTTTCAATGTTGAGATTTCGCCAAAAATACTAAACACAATTTGAAAGGAAAACATAAAGAAAGAACTCCTAAAAAATTATACTACTTGGAGGAATAAACCTTCCTTTTTCTGTAAAAACTTTCTATGATATGCTATCTTCAAGCAAAAGCCATTGAATCTAACATTTACCATTTACAATAACACTATTGGTAGTTTTATTATATTTATAATATTATAATACTACAATCAAATGTAATATTCATTGCACTATTATTAAGTGCCAGGCATTGTGTTAGATGCTTTATATTATTACTTCCCCTAATCTTCACCTAAACCTATAAAGAAGGTATTTTATTGTCTTAATTATAAAGATGAGGAGACAGGCCTGAAGGATCTTGATGTACAGGTTCTCATCTCCCTGTATTCAAAATTTTAGACTTAGCTGGGTGCTGGGGGCTCACACCTGTAATCCTATCTACTCAGGAGGCTGAGGTCTGAGAATCGACCAAGCCAGCCTGGGTAGAAAAAATCCTTGAGACTCTTATCTACAATAAACCACCAGAAAACCGGAAGTGGCACTTTGTCTCAAGTGCTAGAGCACTTGCCTTGAGCTGAAGAGCTCAGGGACAGAGCCCAGACCCAGAGTTCAGGCCCCATGACTGAAAAAAAAAAATTTAGACTTGCCACTGAAAGAGTTCTGACAATCAAAATGCACACAGTATTTTTCTCACCAAGTTAATGTTGACAACTATAAATATAATTATAGTATATGCTGGAGAAGAGTACAGTGTTTTCAAACTTTGAAAACAATAAATCTTCATTAAATTTGGGTCTGATAGAGCAAATCTCCTGCATATGCATAAAGGCATACATAAGAATGCTCTTTTAGCATGATGTCAGTGGCTCAGATATGTAATCCTAGCTACTAAAGAAGTTGAGATATGAGGATCAGGTTCGAAGCCTGCCCAATCAGGAAAGAAAGAGAGACTCTTATCTCCAATTAACTAGCAAAAAGTGGACCTGTGGTTTAAGTAGTAGAGTGCTCACCCTGAGCATAAAATCTCAGGGACAATGTCCAGACATTAAGTTCATGCCCCAGGACTCACACACACACACACACACACACACACACACTGCTCATTTATTTAGCAGTTTAAATGTCTGAACTAGATATCCATTTCTATTTTAAGGTTTTCTTTCCTTTGTTTTGTTTTTAAGTTATAGAATGGTACAGGAACTATGTGAGATTATTTTGTCATTCTCTGAAAGGTTTTGTATTAAAAAAAAATACATCCACTGGGCACCCATGACTCACACCTGTAATACTAGCTACTCAAAAGGCTAAGATCTGAGTATTAAAGAATTCAAAGCCAGCCCAGACAAGAAAGTCTGTGAGACTCATATCTCCAATTAACCACCAGAAAATCAGAAATGGTGCTGTGGCTCAAGTGGTAGAGCACTAGCTTTGAGCTGAAGAGCTCAGGGACAGTGCCCAAGCCCCATAACCGACACACAAAAAAAATCTACCTACCCTAAGAAAAATAAGATAGGCATATTCATGCTGGGGAAATTAAACAAAACAAGAATTACCATATAGAGTTTTAACAATTTTTTAATAAAGATTATCATTTAGTTTCAGGAGTCTGGGTCCTATCTAAGGTGTTTCACTTGTAAATTAATCTAATCTCTTGTTTGCTTTTGTTTGGGATCTTTTCACTTTGGATAATGTTGTAGTTAAAAACTCCTAAAACTAGCATTGAAGTGATATTTGTTTGTTGAGGTTATATTTTGTAAGTGAGGAATTATCCGTTGTATGCACTTAAGTATAATCCCTTTCAGCTATTTAATTACCAAACAGTACTAGTTTGTGGATATATATAGACATTATTTTATTACGTTTATATTAATATTTTATTATTTTATTATATTTTATGCTATATTTATAGCATATATGTTAATATAATTGATATTTAATTGTGTGGTTACAATATTTATTGTTTATATATATACATATATGCACATATAAAACCTGCCTTATATATAGATATATATATATGCTTATACATTTTAAACCTGCCTTGTTCAAAAAATGGTAAAAGATCAATTATAAATATATGTCATATAGCACCAGAAAAATTAAATCTGAACTAGTGAAGAAATGGGAACTAAGCAGGAGTGAGGTAAGTATATAAAACACATCCTGTTACATCTTGTACATAGCCGGAAGGAGACCACATATATAGCTCTAAGCTTCCTTGCAGGCAAGGGAAATATTGTCATGTCCACAATGAGGCACTCACAAAACAAAAACAAATGTAGACAATAAAAGAGGGAAACATAACTATACCAGGTGTTAAACCACAGAAAAATATTTCCACATATTGTCAGAGAGACTAAATATAGCAACAAGTTATGACTCTTTCTTATAAAAGCTCTGAATCTCCATTCATATCTCCTACAATACTATACAAAAGTGGATTCATTAAGAAAATTTGGAGCCAGTTTCTGGTAGCTGACATCTATAATCCTAGCTACTCAGAAGGCTGAGATCTGAGAATCTTGGTTCAAAGCCAGCTCTGGCAGTAAAGTCTGTAATACTCATTTCCAATTAACCACTAAAAAGCTGGAGGTGGAGCTGTGGCTCAAGTGGCAAAACATTAGCCTTGAACAAACAAAAAGCACAGAGAAAATGTCCAGGCCCTGAGTTCAAGCCACAAGATCAGCTTGTATATGTGGGCGCATGTGCACACACACACACACATTTGAAGCTAGAGGAGCCATATCATGAGATTGGGTGGGAGTAGAAGGCTAATCAGTGAAAGCATAATCCTTCAGTTGGCCTTGATATAAGTTCATTACCAGGATGGTCATGATATTTGTTGTCTAATCTAGAACCTGTAAGAGTAGAGGGGATAAGTCCCCACAACAGACATAAGTCATGAATATCTTGAGCAACCTGGGACATAATTTTACTCTAAGTTATTGTTCCTCATCCACTGTAATTCTGCTTCATTGCAACATGTCACTGTGAACTCATCCGATCCACCATAAAATATGCCTAACTTGTTTTGCTCTAGTTATAGGGCATCCTGGGAATTTCTGGTTCAAGTCACCGGTACCGAGTGAGCTTGTCCGTGACTCACTGAAGGTAACTGAGAAAGACTGGTAAGAAATTTGGAACACTGGCCTGAGGATCTAATTCACATCAAGAAAAGATTAGAGGAGATGTGGTATAAATTACCTGAAGAACTTGCTTAAAACTAAATCCTAGGCTCCCCAGTCTGAAAAATAATGATTCTTTTTGGCTGAGATGGAACCCAGGTATATATTTAAGCAAGCATGCCACAAAACATAATTTTAGCTTGTACTTTGAGAAACATCACCCTAATAATTGCTTAAACATACCTTCACAAAGTCTAACCTATCTCTAAGAAAGAACAGCTTGGGCCAGCATTAGTGAAGAGTCCAATGCTGGTTCTCTCTGTGGAATGCGGAAGGTGAAGGAGAACAGAGTTTATTTAGCCTTTAGCCACCTGGACTTTTCCATTGAAGAACCTATTCTCCATTTTGAAAAGGCCTCTCCTCCTCAGATTCCCTGTATAGTACTAACAAGAAAATCACTCAAGCAGTTACATTAGTGACACAATATTAGAAATCTCAGCTGGAATAATTCCCTCTCTAGTAAGAGTTTTTTGTTTGTTTTTATCTAGTAAGAGTGGCTAACATTTATTGATGCTTTACTCCAAGCCAATCCTTTAGGCATGTACCTTTATCATTTGGTCTTGTGACCCAATAGGTGATACTATTTTTGCCTTCCATTTTATGTCTGAGCACAGTAACCAGGGATGATGACTATTCACTGAGCACTGGGAATAGTGTGGTCTGTGTACATGGCACCCCCTCTAGTAATTCAGGATACCATCATAGCCATTCACACTAGTCCTGAAATTGTGGATCCCAGAAATTCCACAACTTTCTCAGAATCCCATAACACTGAAACTCTGAAACCTCATACATAGAAAATGGAAAAAATTGTAAGAAGGAATGTCTGTGCCCCTGCTGGAAAGGGAACTGAGCCAATTTGGAAATCAGTGTTAGCAGTCACATAAAGATAAACAAGGGTGAAAGGTCAAGAAGTAGCACATTCTGTGACAAATTGTGCCAAATGAGATTCTCCAAGTCTTCTTTGATAAGAAAGGCTCAGTATGTCCTCCTCATGCCAAGTTAATGGCAATAGAGAATAAAGCCCTAAGCTGCCATTCCTGACTTCATTTTCCTGCAATGAAAACAATGCTAAGGCCAAGTTTCTTGCCTTTGTTGACCTCAGACAGAATTTATGGTACTCTGATACAGTTCTAACTGCTTGCACCTCACATTTGGCCCTTATATTAGAGTGACTTTCTATGAGTTAGTTTCTCTGTGAAGTTTATAAGTTAATTGAGGGCAGGGAGCATGTTTTACCCTATTTTTTCTTCCAGTGCTTAGGAAAAGGCATGTCATGTGTATGAAGCGAGGTTGCCTGCTTTCTTCTGTTCCATAAGTGTAGGCATTAAAGCTCCCTGCCTTCAAAGCTTGGTGGGAAAGACCTACAAATAGTGATAATATAGTGCTTTGAAGAAAGAATTATAGTGGATAGAACAGGCTTTCTAAGAAGCCAGATAGGCTTGACATAGCCAAGCAAAAATGAGTAAATGACCAGCAAAAATGAGTAAACAAGCCATGTACAGAAGAGGGAAGGGGACATTCTAGGCAGAGTGACACATGGGGGAGAAACCAAAATGGGGGAGAGAGAAAAGGTAGAAGAGCAGAAAAAGGAAGGATTTGTGGTGCTGGAATCTTAGTATAGCTAAAGAAAATTTCACTTTGTGGCATCAAAAAAGGAATTATGAGGCAAGTGTGGGAGAAAGGTATGAACTCTAGAGCCAGGCTGCCTGGATTGTTCAAATCCCAGCTCTGCCACTTGCCATCTATGTAACAGAGCAAATTACCTAACCTCTGGAGCTGTAGATACTAATTTGTTAATTGGCTAACAACAAAACCTACCATTGGGAACTCATAATAATTAAATGGCTTAATACTAATAAAATAGAACAGAGCCTGTCAGGTAGCATGTACTCAATAAGGAGCACTTAATGTAATCCCATTGTTTCCACTAGTAGCCCACTTCCCCCACCCCCACCCCCCAGTCATGGGGTTTGAACTCTGGGCCTGGGCACTGTCCCTCAGCTCTTCAGCTCAAGGTTAGTGCTCTACCACTTGAGCCACAGTGCCACTTCTGGTTTTCTGGTGGTTTATTGAAGAGTTTCATGGCCTTTCCTACTTGGGCTGGCTTCAAACCTTGATCCTCAGATCTCAGACTGAGTTGCTAGGATTACAGGCATGAGCCACTGGCACCTGGCTAGTGTCCCACTTTTACTCCATTTGTTCACCTATTTCTACCTATTTCCTCCAGTGCCCTGGATTGAATGCAGGACCTTGTTTATATGGAGCAAGTGGTCTACCATTGAGCCCCAAGCCATGACTCCTTTATGGGATTCCTTCAATATCCTAATTGGTCTTTCTGCCTCTTCTCTTGGTATACCATAATTTGGAATAACCAATTGCCTATTGGTTTATGACACACCATACCAATTATTCAAAGTCACCTTCCATGACCTAGGTCTTAAATAAGCTGGCTCCCTCCTATCTTCTCTAGCCCTCCTATACTCCTGTATGCTTTAGCCTGTGTTTGCTTTGAACTTGACATATTTTTCTTGTTAGGATATTGAACTTGCTATTTCTTCTGCTTTTTCCACCCGCTAAACTTATTTGCTTCCTTCTTGCCTTGCAGAACCCAACTCAAATATCAGAGGCATTTACCTTAGTTTGAGAGATCGAAATTAAATAACCTTCCTGATTTCTATATACTACTCTGGGAAGTTAATTTATTTTTCTTTATTCTTTTTTCCTTCATGCCTCATCCACTATCCTCAGCTCCAGGAGAACAGACATATGGGTTGGGTTTTTGATTGATGTATTTTCAGTGCCTCTCAATAGCATTCGCTCATTGACACTGAAGGAATTCCAAGAGCATAGGGAAATGAGAACGCACCAAAAATGAAGGCACCAGGCTAGTTTGGGGGAGGGGGTTATTTTTCATTAATCCAGTGAGAAATCACAACATCCTAGTAGTTTTTCAACTTTGGCTATGCATTAGAATCACTCAGGGTCTTAAAACACTGATGCTGGGCACCACTCTCAGAAATTCTAATGAACTGATGTGTGTAGCCTGAGCACCAGAATTTTTTTTGACAGAGGGGAGGGAGGGATGAGCTGGGGCTTGAATTCTGCCTCATACTTGCTAGGCAGATGAGTTAAAACTTGAGACAAGCTTCCAGTCCTTTTTTGTTTTGTTTCTTGTATGGATCTCACTTTTTTCAGGCCTCCAACTGAAATCCTCTAAGCTCTGCCTTCCCAGTAGCTATGATTATAGACATGAGCCACCACAGGCAGCCTGGCATAAATAAGCTCCCCCAGGAGATTCCAATGTGCACTCAAACTTGAAAACACTGCTTTAAAGATACAGGAGGATGTAGAAGAGGTAGTACAGGAGGGTATAATAAACAGTAGAGTGTGTAATAAACAGCATGTGGTAGAGGTTATCGAAATTCTTTGAGAAAAATCCAGTTTGGGGCCTGGATAATGACAGCAGCAAAATTTAAGAGAAGTAGAGAGCTGGGCACGGTGGTTCATACACCTGTAATCTGTTTCCCAAGAGGCTAGAGCATCCAGAGTTCAAGGCTAGCACAAGCAGTTAGCTAGATCCTATCACAAAACAAACAAAAGGCCTGGTGGTATGGCCTAAGTGGTAGAATCTTGGATCTTGGATAGGCTGAGTTCGAGGCCATCTGAAAGTGATCCAGTAGAGGTGTTCAATAGTTTTTGTAGTATTGTTGTTGTTTTAGTAGTACTAAAGTTTGAACTCAGGGCTTCACTTGCTAGGCAGGTGCTCCACTTAAGCCACACTTTTTATTTTTGAGACAGGGTCTCACTTTTTGCTAAGGCAGGTGTGGACTGCTATCCCCTACTACTTATGCTTCCCAAATGTAGATTGAATGCCAGGCACTTGTTACTGCATCCATCTATTGGTGGAAATTGGATCTTTCTGTAGGTAACTTTTTGTCCAGGCCCACTTGGAACCTCAATCCTTCCAATCTCTACCTCTGGAGTAAATACAGAGCTGCATTGCTTAACAGGTTCCTCTTGGTCTAACTGAAGAGAACGAAATTCCTCTAGTTTCAGGAAGACAAGTAATGGGCATCTCTGGAAACTGCGACAGCTATACAGAATACAAGAGCATTTTTGTTCTGTACTAAAAACAACCAACTTCCAAGCTCATCATGCTGAAATGTTTAACATGATTTATTTTCAAGAATTATGTGTGAGTACTATTCCTTGTATATAACTCACCAGTGAACTTTTGTAGGCTTAAAGTATTCCATTGATTATATTGCTGGCAACCTTCAAGCAGTATTTAAAGCTACATTCAACACTTCTAAAATTTCCAATAAATGAAAAACATATCCACAATTGCTTCAAGGTTTGTGGTTAAAGACACTTAGACCTGAACTGCCTAGCTTATTTGGTTTTCTAATTGGTAAACATTTACTGGGTTACCAAAGATACCAACTACAGTCTGAAAAGACACAGCTCTTCAGTTTGTCCCAAATTTAAATTAGACACACTAAAATAAGGATCGAAAGGTTGATATATTTAGCTAAGTAACAGATGGCGGGTGGACATTTTGTCCAACATTTATCACATGTATTCTAAGGAAAAACGATGTAAATCTCTGAAGGGAAACAATCTAGGAGGGAAGGGATAAGGATTAGAATGAATTTGCTATTCAACTACGAACTTATACCCAGTCCTGTGTAGGCTAAAACACACACACACACACATTAGAAATTAGAGGATCTGAGGATGAGACAGATAAAGCTGAATTAAAGTATTTTGGAATGTATGGGATTGATTAAGGACTGAACCAATCCGAGATCTGAGGGCCATGGTTTGAAGCCAGGCGGACAGCAAAGTCCGAGGGAGACTCTTATCTCTAACTAAGCACCAAAAAGCCGGAAGTGGGGCTATAGTGCAAACGGTAGAGCGCTAGCACGCCGGGGGCGGGGCACACTGAGGGCAGCGCCAGGCCCCGAGCGCAGGCGCCAGGACCGGCACACGCACAACGGGAAGGAAATGCGCGGAATGGGTGGGCGACCAGGGCCGGGCCAGCCCGGCTCGGCTCTCCCGGCCGCTCAACCAAGCAGGTGCGCCGCGAGAACACAAAGCAAAGAACAACTCCGGCTCCGCGAACCGCCCGGCGTCCCGCAGAAGTCCGCAGGTCCCGCGATCGCCCTTCCCCGGGGCCTCGGCTCCAGACACCCCGAGCGGCCCACGGAGGAAACTCCGTCGCGGCCACCCGGCGGCTCCGGGCGATGCTCAGACGACTGGCTGAGGCGCCGAGCGAACAGGCACCAGCGAACCGCCGAGTCCCAGAGGCGCCCGCGGCGAGCCGGGGTGGGCGTGACGCCATGACGCCAGGCACGCGGGCGGTGCGTCGGGGAGGGGCGGGGCCGAGGGCGGGGATGGGGGTAGGGAGGGAGGGGTGCGGGAGGGGGGGGAGGAGACAGGGGTGTGTGGGGCGGGGGGAGAATGGCAGTTGCGGCGCTGCTTCTCCGGAGCCGCCGTCGAGCCGGAGCTGCGGAGGAGGAGGAGTTCGGGGAAGCTGCGGTGGGGACACTCGCCCTCCGCTACCCGCGCCCCAGCCGACAGGCGCCGTGGCGGGGCTCAAGGGGCCTCCTTCGCCTTTCCTCCGGCTTCTCCCTCCGCGGCGGGGACATGGGCCTGCTCGCCCGCCGCCAGGCGCCTCTGCAGCTCTGAGGAGTTAAAGGTACCACCGGCACCCGGAGGAGGTTGCGCCCGGGACGGGAGGCCAGGGGCGGCTCCCACGTCCGGACCCGAGGAGCACTGGCCGGGCACTGCCATCGCGCGTCCCCCAGGCTGGGACGTGGATTCGGAACTCCCTAGGGGAGGCGCCGCTGGGTGCCCCGCGCGGGCGGCCGCTGTGAGGTGGGGCGGGGGGGGGGGTCATAGGCCTCGAGCTGGGCCCGGGTCCGCCCCTGGCTCGGGGGTCCCCCCCCCCCCCGCGCTTCCCCGGGATCGCGGGCGGAGGCGGGGCGTGGGATCCGCCCCGAGCCTGGCCCTGGCCCGGCCGGCTGCTGGGCGGGCGGCGGCCCCGCTGTGTTGTGACGGGCCGAAGCCGCGCTCCCCGGAGCACTCCCCCCAGCCCGGCCCGGCCCGGCCCGGCGCTACCCGGCCCGGGAAGCCGGCGGGACCCGAGGGCGGCTGCCGCGGGGAGGCGGCGGGGGCGGAGCGCATTCCTGACGGGTGAAATCGGCTCTAACGGGACGGTTTCCGGGCGTCGTTGCACGTTCGGAGCCGGGGACTTCGCCCCGCAACCCGGGCTGCCGGAGGCCCTTAGAGAAGGGAGAGCCTTGTTCCGGGGAAGAATTACCACCGTTTCCAAAGCGAAGATCGCACCCACAGACGCACACGCCGGAAAAATGGAGTAGCCTTGGGGTAGAGTACGTGTTGCTGATGGGGGTCTCCCGGGGTGTCTGACCCTGGCTTAAACCTTCTAGTTGTCCCCAGCCCTCACCCGGCCGGCAGTGCCACTACTTGTTCCTGTCTTGTTTTTCCTCCGATCGGAATTCCACTCTGCCACCCTCCTCCTCCTCTCTCCTCACCCCCGTTTCATTAATTTGGGAAGGAAAAGTAGTTTGGGGTTGGTTCATTAGCCCCAAGATAAGCGCGGCGAGTAAAAGAGGTTCGAGGTAGTTAGGGTTCTGCATGAGAGAGAGGAAGGTTTAATTTTGGCCATCGATCCCGGGCAGAAATAGACGAGTGATGCTTTACTCGGCTTAAGATTTACTCCTCTGGGTGTTTTGTTAGGTTGATGTTAGGAAGGACCGCCCTATTTAAGTGCTGCTGCTGTTTTCAAACCCAGGTGTTGGCTGGAAAGGCTATTTTTAAGTCAACAGCAGAAGGTATAAAGCAGTCATTCCCCTGGTCCGTTGCTTCAAAATGTTTGTGATCTTTTCCATTCTACCTCTTTGTTTTGAAGAATATGGCTGTCTTTTTTTGTTATTGTTGTTGATGATGGTGTTTCTTTTTCTAACCTGGATACATTGACCCTTTTGAGTGTCTGAAGTCTAGCCAGTATGCTCAAGTTTTATTTTCAGTTTTGCCATTAACAACCTTAGTGCACATTTTACCACTTCTGTTTATAATTCCAGCCCTTACCAAATTTGCGTGTTTAGCCAACTCTTAACACTGAGCTGTCTGAATTGAATTAAAATGTAAATACTTTATTTAGAAAATGGCGATGACCTTATTTCCAGATGTTCTTTCCTTGCTACATGTAATTCCAGGGTAAGGATTTAGAATCAAATCTTGGGATTTAGTAAACCAAATTATGCAATAACAAAACACTTTTTTGTTACTACTGTGCCTAGTGCTCTTTAAAAATTACTGTATACACTATATTTGAAGATAAATTTTATGTTTTAATGGGAAATATTTTAAGGTCTTCAAAAGACCTCAGGAAAATTACATTTGGCAATTAATGACATGTTTTTAAGTGCTGGTAAGATTAATTTTTTTTTTTTTTTGTCGGTCGTGGGGCTTGAACCCTGTCCCTCAGCTCTTCAGCTCAAGGCTGGCGCTCTACCACTTGAAGCACAGCACCACTTCTGGTTTTCTAGTGGTTTATTGGAGATAAGAATCTCACGGACTTTCCCGCTCAGGCTGGCTTTGAACCGTGATCCTCAGATCTCAGCCTCCTGAGTAGCTAGGATTCCAGGCGTGAGCCACCAGTGCCCGGCAAGATTAATTTTTTAAAAATATAAGTATATTTTAGAAGTTGGAACACAACCAAATAGTGGCTGCTTTAACTATTGTCTCCTTCCAGAGATGCTTCCAGCTGACCATTTAGAATTGATATAAAGAATTGCCCATTTTACTGTTATCCCACTACTGTCTGAATTTATTCTTCCTAAATATTACTGGCAATTTGTTAATTTTTTGGTACTTTGGTACTGACTAAATGAAACCAGATTATTTTCTGCCTAAGTGCTTTTAAAGATACTTAAGCATCTTAATGGAAAGTAAGTGAACTTCCACGTTTGAACATGGATAAAGTAATAGAGTAGCATTTTTGCAACTGTGATTACAACATATTTGGGGGTCACTTGTCATTAATGAGATCAGATGAAAGTGTACACTATTTGTTATGGTGTTAGGTGAAAATGAATGTGGATAATTTGGCAAACCTTAACATTTGAAAGACTCTCCTGTATCATGGAAGGTTCAGAATTTATCTTAAATCTTTATATGGATTTAACACAGAAAGTCTTTGATTCCCTCGACCCCAATGTATTTTTCTTTCTGGACATGGTGGTACCTTGTAATCCTAGCTGTTTTACAAGTTGAAGTGGAAGGTTGGAAATCATTTGGGGCACTTTGAGACCCTGTTTCAAAAATTATTTTTTTAATTTAAAAATATCAAGGACTGGGAAATATAGTTTTATGAAATTTCCAGGAAGGCAAAAAAAATTTCTGATGACATAAACATTCCTAGTCAGGTGTTTGCTTGTCACAGAGTAAACTGGTGGTATATTTTGTTATATTTACATCATAATTGGTCACTTGTATCTTCTCTACTCAGGTAATGTAGAAAATGTTAAGAGAACTGTTACTTGTTTTTTTTTTATTTTTTGATGCTACTAATAAGTGACCATTGTAAAATGCCAACTAGTTCTTATTAAGCTATGTTGTTTAAAAAAATCAATTTTTATTATTGAGGTCCAGATAAAAATTTGGACAGTTTGGGCTGAAGGCAAAAGTGAAACTGACCTTCTAAATTTGAAGTTAAATTTCTAAATTTATATTTGATTGCATATTTCACTGTATTTGTCAAGCTAGTTCATCATAGCTAAGTAGTAATTTAATGACTGTCTGAAAGAACCTCTTATCATATATGGTGTTATTTTGACTCCATATTTAGTAAAATGTTAATCTGATTACTTACAGAAAATAGCTAAAGTTTTCATACCTTGGCAGTTTTTTTCCCTCCTACTAGGAATGATATTTCTTGTTTTTCCTCCCTCTTTTCCTTTATCAAGTCATTGTTAGCTGACAGAGATGTATCATTGAAACAACTCATGTACATAAGCACACTTGCACAGCTACAGATCAACAGATAATACCCATTTGCTAAACACATTTGTGTTTCAACTAAATTCTCAACAGCAATCATGTCTTATATCTGCTGTGAAGTGAAAAAATTAGTACATTTTTTATAAAATCACTTTTAAAATAGTATTATTTATAAAATCACTTTTAAAATAGTATTTACTGTATTGGTTTCTTTGTTGCTGTCAGTACCACAATTATTTTTATTATTCATACTATTTTGAAGGGTATGCTATTGGCCTTACAACCATTAATAATTTTGGTCCTATTAATATTACCTGGTATTTTATTTTAAAAGTCAAGTCTCAATCCTGGCTACTCAGGAAGTTGAGATCTGAGGATCACGGTTTGAAACCACGTGGGCAGGAAAGTCTGTGAGACTGTTTATCTCCAATTAACATCCAAAAAGCTGGAAGAGGAGCTGCCACTCAAGTGGTAGAGTGGTATCCTTGAGTTAAAAACGCTGAGGGACAGTGCCCAGGCCCTGAGTTCAAAGGCCCAAGACCAGCACTAATGCACACATGTGCACCCACACCCACAGAGTCAATTCTAGTTGTACCAGACAATTCTAGTTGTTACTTTGTCTCATTTGGGAAGGTTTTGTTATGTGAAAGTCTTAGTAGCACAGAACTGATGAGGAATTGTTTTAGCCTACAAATAGAGTTGTTCATTGAATTATGAAGCAAAATCTTCCTTATAAACTACGCTTCTTTGTTTGAATTCCAAAGAAACTTCAGAACTGTATCCTTGGTTCACAGAGCTGGTGTAGCCACCTTAAAATTATATAGTCTTCACATTTTCAAATCCAATCCCACTCTGGATACCCCAATCCCATAGTAAAAATAGCCCTGTTGTAATGTGAGTAGATAACAAGTTGTCAGTTAAAAAAGAACTTTTCTAGACGTGAGCCAAAAGGAAGAAGCAGGAAACCAGGACAAACTATTGGGAATGTGATACAACTAGACTTTTGAATAAGTGTTATATAACATATTAATATAAATATAGCATCACAAAAATAGTCATTAGTCTGAATCTATGGATTTATGTTTTGTGATTTCTAAATCAAGTATTTATATCTGCCTCCTAAAGTGAGATAGCGTTGCAGATAATGCAAATTCTATTATCACAGGAGCATTCCTTGATTAACTGTAAAAGTTTCAACACTTGGCATAAACCTATACAATAGCTGTTGAATAAGCATTTGCTAACTAACTAAAGGATGTACAATGTAAGGTATCTATTTCATAACTTTCTCTACAGCAATACGGTCCAGTAAAAATACAATGTAAGCCACAAAGGTAAGGATTTCTTAGACTTTTAACATGCATTAGTGAATAACTTTACATTTTTTATTCATACTAAATGGTACAATTCTAGGGATATTTTGTATGAAATGTTCCTTTCTACAGAGATTCATCTTCTTCTACCTTTTCTCCCTGTCCCTTCCTCTCCCCTCCCTGCCTTCTTTTTTTTTTTTTTAATATTAAAAAAACATTTTGCTGGGTGCCAGTGGCTCACACCTGTAGTGCTAGCTATTTAGGAGGTTGAGAGCTGAGGATCATAGTTCAAAGCCAGCACACACAGAAATGTCCATGATATTTGTATCTCTAACAAACAACTCAGAAAATGCTGGAAATGGCTCTGTGGCTCAAATAGTAGAATGCTAGCCTTGAGCACTAAGATGCTCAAAGACACAGTGCCTAAGCCCCAGGCCTGGCAAAAAATAAGTTTTTGTTGTTGTTGTTGTTTTTTAATACCCATACTGGAGTTTGAATGCAGAGTCTTGAACTCTTACTTGACTTTTTTTCCTCAAGACTGGTGCTCTACCACTTGGGCCACACTCCACTTCTAGGTTTTTGTTGGTTAATTGAAGATGACAGTCTCACAAATTTGTCTGGCCAGGCTATCTTTAAACCACAATCCTCAGATCTCAGCCTCTGAGAAGTAGCTAGGATTACAGATGTGAGTCACTGGTGCCTGGCAGATTCATTGTGTTTTAGTAGTATTTTTCTAAATGATCAGTATGTCTTTTGAAGTGAAATACAGAATTGTATGTGCCATTTATTATACAGGAATTATTGAGTTTAATTCAAAGTCATGATACCTGTCTTCTCTCTTTTACAACTGTCCCAAAATGACTGTGCCTTACCCTTTTTCCCAATCTATAAAATAAAGGAGAATATGCTGTCCTCTTGTACATTTGAAATACTTTGAACCATTCAGATAAGATGGTACAAAAGAAATCTTTTATTATTAGTAAGTTACAATGACTAGTCCTTCTGCCTTGAATGTTCTTTCACCAGATTTTCACATGGCTCTTTTACTTTGGACCTTGGTGTAAATGTCACTTTTTCAGTGAGACACATGACCATGTTTAAAACGCATTCTTGGTTTTAAAGAATTCTATTTAACTTTTTCCTACCTTCTATCAATCACCTAAAATATTTAGATGAAATATTTAGAAAATATTAAACTTTATATTAAAGCAAAGAACATTTTAATATTAGTTATAATTACTGAATTTAAATTGTTTATGAAGAACAAGGAAAGGAGTAAGACTTTAGAATATCAAAAAAGATGGCAAAGAATATTTTATGTAGAATCCAAGGCACAATAAAAATCATGGAAGTGAAATTATGTGTATTTTGTTAAGATAACATTACAAATATTGGGCCTTTTTTGTGGTGGTATTGGAGTTCAGGACCTTGAACCTGCTAGGCTGGCACTCGTACCACTTTAACCGTACCTTCATCCTTGCATTTTACCAGTTATTTTAGAAATGTCATCTCATAGACTTTTCTGACCTAGGTGACTTTGAACTTCAGTCTTCCAGATCACAGCTTCCTGAGTAACTAGCATTACAAATGTGACCCATGTACAGTGGGGTAAATACAGGATTTTTGTTGAGAGACTCAGACTTTTTTAAGTTATACTGGGGGTAGAGAGAGGGACTTTGAATGCTATGTTAAGTTGAAATTTTTCAGTATCTGTGGGAGACCAATAGAAATTTGTAAGTAGACCTTAACAAGAGAGGCTAAGTGATTAATAAAGCGCTATATAAGAAGGATGGTAGCAGAAAGAGCACAGAGAATTTGTCTCTGCCATATTTACTGTATGGATAAATCATGTACTCTGTAGATGAGTGCTATCCAGTAGAACTTTCTGTGATGAAAGTATGTTCTTAGATCTGTGATGAAGGTATGTTCTAACAAATAGCTGCTGCACTTACGGCCAAAGACTATTTGAAATGTAACTAATGCATCTGAGGGACTGAAAATGAATAATTTTATGTAGCTAGTGATGATATATTGGACTGGGTATCTCTAGACTTCATTTTTTTTTTTTTACAAACTATAAAGATTAAAATATTAGTGTCACCAGGTGCTGGTGGCTCACTCCTGTAATCCTATCTACTAAGGCTGAGATCTGAGGATCACTGTTCAAAGCCAGCCCCCACAGGATGAGGCCTTGGGTTCAATTCCTCAGCACGACATAAGCAGAAAAAGTGGTAGAGCGCTAGCCTTGAGGTGAAGAGCTGAGGTACAGTGCCCAAGCCCAGAGTTCAAGCCCCAAGACCGACCAAAAAAAAAAAAGTCCTCCCTCTTCCCCAGCTTTCTAAGAAGATTGGTGCTAAGAAGAGCTGGGGCCAAGGTCTGATTGTCAGAGACTGGACTGAGGCTAGTTGTTGGTATGAATGTATGAAAGACCATTTCTGCTTCGTGTATTTCCACTGCCTTTTACATTATAGCTGCATTATCTCAATAATTGTTTCACTAAATTAGTGAATGCATAACCATTTAAGTAGTAATGATTCTGTACAGTATTATTACATGCATTATATTGTCAGAGCATCAATGGATCACTCTACATTTAGCCCAGTATGTATATGATTAACATGTAAAATAGATGTTGCATGGTGTTTTTGCAGGCAATCAAAACTTCTTTTTTAATTTATTTTTTTACCAGTCCTGGGGCTCGAACTGAGGGCCTAGGCATTATCTCTGAGCTGCGTTTTGCTCAAGGCTGGCACTCTACCACTTGAGCCACAACACCATTTTGGCTTTTTCTGTGTATGTTACTGAGCAATCAAACCTGGGGCTTCATGCATGCTAGGCAAGCACTCTACCATGGAGCAACATTCCAGCCCATGCAACCAATATATTTAAGAAATGTCTTTATGTAGTTTGTGTTCAATAAATGTTGATAGTATTGAATTTGCAGTTTTAGAATTTAAAGAAAATTTCCTAGTATTGTGCAAGCCTATGAAATTTAGACCCTCATGAATCTTCTAGATAGTGGTATATGCTGTTAAGCTTATAAAATTGAAGTCTGAAATATTTTTTTATGAGAGGAATGGGAAATTCTGGAGATCTTTGTTTTATTTTCATATGTATTCTCTATATGAATAGTTTCAAAGAAATACATCATTGAATAGTGTGTTATAACTTGGGAAAAGTTAATGAGGAAAATATTAATTATTTGAAAATGAAAAAAAAAATCTTTCCTCTTGAGAAAGTGAGAGATTCCAGGGTCTCTACAATATATCATATACAATATCCAGCTTATAATAAGCAATTACTAGGAGCATTAATAAAAGCTTACTTTTTACTCTATCCAAAAAAATGGTAGGTAGCAAAGTTAGCAGACAGATTTTTAAAAGCAACACTAGTATTTTAAGGACTTAAGAGGAGATAAATAACTGAACAGTTGGATAATATCAGTGAGGAAATGGAAACTAAAAAGGAATAGTTACTCTAGTAATGAGAAGTACAGTGTCTAAAATGAAATTTTTCCTGGATGGATTTAACAGTAGAATCCAGATAGCAGAAAAAAAAGTAAAACTGAAGACAGATCAATAAAAATTTGTTAAGCTAAGAATGAGGAAAACATTACACAAAATGAACACAGAACTATTGATGTAATGAAGGGTGTTTGTGAGAATTGTGAGACATAAATACTTTTATGTCGGTTGGTACAAATTGGAAGAAAACAATTGGAAGCCTGTATCAGGGGCTGGGAAGATGGCTCAGTGGTAGAATGCTTGCCTTGCATGCGTGAGGTCCTAGGTTTGATTCCTCAGCACCACATAAGCAGAAGAAAATGAAGTGGCGCTGTGGCTCAAGTGGTAGAGCGCTAGCCTTGAACTGAAGAGCTGAGGGACAGTGCCCAGGTTCAGA
Source organism: Dipodomys spectabilis (assembly GCF_019054845.1). Taxonomy (NCBI): domain Eukaryota; kingdom Metazoa; phylum Chordata; class Mammalia; order Rodentia; family Heteromyidae; genus Dipodomys; species Dipodomys spectabilis. The sequence goes on from NW_024871460.1 coordinate 19,868,678, forward strand.
CTTCAGGCCCCAAGACCAACAAAAAAATAAATAAAATAAATAATAACATCAGAAGCCTGTATCATTTAGGTCATAGGAGATTAATCCACTAAGAAATTGTATCGAATCAGTGAAGATAGGGTGGAGATCATTATTCAGTAACTATGGTCCAGATAACTCATAAATGGCTAATTCTTTAGAAATCAATATTTAATCCTTACTTATTTTTTTCTTTTTTGCTGAACTCTGGGCCTAGCTGTAGTCCCTGAGTTTTTGTGCTATGGCTAGCATTCTGCCACTTGATCCACAGCTCCACTTCTGGCTTTTTTTCTGGCCTACATGAATCTGAATCACAGACTGCTAGCTTTAAACCACAATCTTCAGATCTCAGCCTCTTCTCTGAATTAAGCTGGAAAGACCAGCAGTCCCTGGTGGGGTTTTTTTGTTGTTGTCTTTGTTTGTTTTTTTCTCTTTTAAAACAAGTCTTACTATGTATTCCAAGCTGGCTTTAGACCTCCTGTGTGACCCAGGTTGGCCTTGAACTCATGATTCTTCTTCCTCAGTCTCTTGAGTGCTTGAATTAAATGTGTCCATTCATACCCAGCAGATCTCTACTTTTTCCCCCATAGTACTGGAATTTGAACTTGTTAGTCAAGAACTTTACCACTTGAGCCATTCCAATAACTCTTTCTGCTTTATTTTTCAGGTAGAGTCTCATATTTTTCTCAGGCTTGCCTCAGACTATAATTGTTCCTCCCGAGTAGGATTACAGGCTTGTCACCATGCCCTCTTTATTTGTTGAGATGAGTATCTCACCACACCAACTTGAACCCCTGCTGGCCTTAAACCATGATTCTCCAGATCTCTACCTCTTGTTTTCTTTCTTGCTGTGTATCTGTGTTTACACGTGTGCATATGCATGCATACATGTGTATGTTTGTACTGGGGCTTGAACTCAGCCTTGTGCATTCTCTGAGCTTTTTTTGCTCAGAAGTGTTACTCTACCACTTGAGCTATACCTCCAGTTCTGGCTTTTTGCTGGTTAATTGGGGAAGGGAGTCTCGAGAAATTGTCTTCCTGGCTTAAACCTCAGACCTCAGATCTCAACTTTCTGAATAGCTACGATTACAGGTGTGAGCCTTGGTGCCTGATAGATGGATAGCCTCTTTCTTTTTCTTTTCCTTCTTTAATTTCCTTCCCTATCCTTCCATCTCTTTCTTTTCATATTGTGGTGTAACATGTATCAAAAAAGTACATTAGGAATTTGTAGATCAGTGACAACACAGAATTACCTTTGTAATTCCTCATACATATGTTAAGAAAGCTCCTATTTTACCATCACCCCAAGGTTGTGACTTCTAACATTGTAGATTAGTTCTGCCTATTTTGAATTTTACATGAGTGACATTTTATAGCACACCTTCTTTTATGTGGCATTCGTTACTTCATATGTAGCAGTGTTTTCATTTTATGATATGCCTTAGTGCAAATATACCACAACTTGTTCATCTGCTCTACTCTTGATGGAAATGTGGGCTTTTTCTCTATTGACTATTATAACTAATACTGTTGGGAACATTGTTATATGTGCACAATCGGATACCTTCATGCATGCGTTATTAGAAAATAATATAGAAGAGAACTTCTGTATTCCTATCTAGAAATGGTAATAAGAGTGAATGTTCATATTTGGTAGATATGCTTAACAGATTTCCAAAGTATAGATGGGCTATTTTATGTACCATTTTATATTCCTAACACCAGTATGAGAGAGTTCCCATTCTTCCGTATCCTTGTGAACAACTACAGATACCAATTTTTAAATTTTAACTATCTATTAAGTATATAGTAACTTCTCAGTGTGGCTTTAATTTTTTCTCCCATATGACTAATGATGTTGATCATTTTCTTACAACTTAGTGCCTCTTAAGTCCTCTTCCCATTTTTCTGTTGGGTTTGTCTACTTTTATTGATTTGTAACTTTTTATGTATTTAGGGTACCATTCCCTTATTAGTTATATATACCACAAGTCTTCTCCAAACCCTTAGAGTACTGTCCCTAATATTCTGTTTAAGGACATCTTTTTATTGAAAATATTTCAGTTTCTTCTGTTTCCTAAAAGTGTCATAGTTTTATTGTTTACATTTAGATCTATGAGTCACTTGGAGTTGATACATTAATGGTATTGTTTTTTTGGTATTTTAATGATACTAATGACACTTTTTCATCAGTATTTTTTACTGGAATTTATTAGTATTATTTTTTAACAGTACTGGGTTTGAACTCTGTGCTTTGCATTTGCTGAGTAGGAACTATACCTCTGTGTCACATCTCTTACCCTTTTCTGTACTGGTTTTTATGAGACAGAACCTCACTTTTTGCCGAGGCCTATGCTGTGTACTGTGTACCTCAAGCCACCTATTTTATGCTTTTTGTTATAACTGGGATGATAGGCACATGCTACCACACCTAGCTGCTTCTGTTGAGATGGAGTCTCATGGACTTTTCTACTTGAACTGACTTGGAAGTGCTATCCTCCCAATCTTAGCCTTCTACACAGCTAGGATAACAAATGTGCATCACTCCATCCAGCTATCGGTTGGATGGAGGTAGTCTCACATGTCTGCCTGGCCTATCTTTGAACTATAATCTCCCAGTCTCAGCCTCTGAAGTTTATAGGATTATAGGCACGATCCACCAGTACCTACTTTAATTTTTCAGATAGGATCTCACATTTTTGCCCAGCAAAATAAAGTCTGTGATCATCTTAATTATACTTCTCATATAGCAAGGGTAACAGATAAATATAGGATCTCACTAACTTTTTACCACAAACCTCTTGATCACCACTTCCCAAATAGCTGAGGTTACAGATGTAAGCCACTATATTTGGCCTTTGGAATTGATTTTTATACATGAGGTGAGCCATAGGTTAAACTTGTTTTATTTTCTCAAATGAAAAACCAGTCAACACTGTAATTTTTTAAGGCCATTCTCAGTGCTAAGAATCCTACCTTGGTCATAATTCAAATATCATACATAAGGAACATTTTTCTATCCTATGCTCTGTCAATTCAAATATAGAGAATCTTTTGTTAAGATTAAAGAATGTTCTCACTGCTATTTCAGAATTAATTTTATATTCACCTGTAGGCTGTTAGTATTTTTAATCTAATGGTTAAAGAACACACTTGTTTGAAATTGCACAGAGAATTTGTTTATAAAAACATACAAACTAAAATTACAATTAAATGGTCTTGAGTTGTTTTTGTTTTTGTTTTTCAGGACATCCATGATATAGTCTTCTATAAACTGAACTTTTTCAAGAATTCTCTGAGGGAGCCATGTTGGATTTTGTTACATCATGACTTAATCTGAATACAAGAAATAAGTTTTACTTCTAAATATAATGAAGGGCTGTGTATAACCACTGGCCCTGACTAAATTCTGATGAGCATTTTAGACATGAGTTTACATCGGCAAATGGGTTCAGATCGTGATCTTCAGTCTTCTACTTCATCTGTGAGCTTGCCTTCAGTCAAAAAGGCACCGAAAAAAAGAAGAATTTCAATAGGCTCTCTGTTTCGGAGGAAAAAGGATACTAAACGTAAATCAAGGGAGCTAAATGGAGGGGTGGATGGAATTGCGAGTATTGAAAGTATACATTCTGAAATGTGTACTGATAAGAACTCCATTTTCTCTACAAATACCTCTTCTGACAATGGACTAACTTTGATCAGCAAACAAATTGGAGACTTTATAGAGTGCCCTTTGTGCCTTTTGCGGCATTCTAAAGACAGATTTCCTGATATAATGACCTGTCATCACAGATCTTGTGTGGATTGCTTACGACAGTACCTAAGGATAGAAATTTCTGAAAGTAGAGTGAATATTAGTTGCCCAGAGTGTACTGAACGGTTCAATCCCCATGACATTCGTTTGATACTAAGTGATGATGTCCTAATGGAAAAATATGAAGAATTTATGCTTAGACGGTGGCTTGTTGCAGATCCTGACTGTAGGTGGTGTCCAGCTCCTGATTGTGGGTAAGAAGATTTTGACTTTTCTGAGTTAATTGGTTGTTCCCTGGAGATAAGAATTTGCTTACTGTTACTGAAAAACCAGTCTTAACATGCAAGACAACTTACTTGTTTAGAGACTAAACTGAGCATATATCATGTGAGGCACTATATTACTTGTTAATGTCAAGAATCATAACTTGTTTTTATTTTGTCTCTTTATTCAATTCCATATTTGGAAGGAAGGAATAAGATAGTGAGAACAGGATTTACCTGTATACAATACTGAACTTTCCTGTCCATTTGGAGAACTTTTATTTGGGACTAACAAAATGATCAGGATTATTGGTGATGGCAGTTATTTTTGGATATAAATAAATGATCCCTTTGAAAAATATCTTAATTGCAGAATAAGGTGCTCAAGTTTGTATATGTAAGAGTTTCTAGTCTCAAGATGTGCTACATATAGTGTTGTACTATTTCATTTACTTCAAGTTTTTAAATTATAAATACCATTTAATCAGCACTTAAGTTTTTTATGTTAACATTATCCACTGTTCATAGTGCAGTTATTATGTTCATTTGTCAGAACTAAGAAAAAAGTCATATATCCTTCAGGAATAGAGAAAGCCATAAACAGTAAGACTTACTTATATAAATAAAACAAATATAAGTAAGAGCTTATGAAAACCTGGAATTTCCAGGTTATAGAGTCTCAGGCATCACTGGAATATGAATTTATCAAATTACAATTTTGGAGGCAGGCATGGTGATACACACAGGAGGATCATGAATTTGGGGCCAAATTAGGATACATAGGAGATTGTCTTCAAAAAAAAGAAAAATACAATTTTAGGATTCATCATCTGAATTGGATGCTTATTGATTAATAAATTTTAATATTGTATTTTATAATTTAAAATAAGGAAAGTTGTATTTCTAGTGTGTACACTTAAGTCCTGGTTTTCTCTGGTATGAGTAGCACTAAAGACCTATTAAGGATTTCAGTAAAAATTTTATCAGTTATTTATGAATTCATGAATTTATTAATTATGAGTAGGACAAAGTGGGCTGTGGTGAGCTAGGTTTCCAGGGATAATGGTATAACCAACCTCTAGGACACATGAAAAACTAAACTCTCAAGAAAATGATGGGAAGAAAATACTGTTCAGTAATGGACAGTATCTTCAAATGATGTGATATGATTGTATTACTCTTTTTTGTGGTGTAGAGTTTGAACTCAGGGTTTTGAATTTTCTAGGCAAGTATGCAGCTAATTGAACTGTTGTTTGCTTTAATTATTTTAAAGAAAAGATCTCACATTTTTACCCAAATCTGGCTTTGAACCTTGATCTTCCTACCCTAGTCTCCAAGGAAGCTGGGATTCTAGATGTATGCCACCAGCTTATTGGTTGATACGAGATCTTGCCAATGTTTTGCCTGGGCTAGCCATAAACTGTAATCCCCCTGATCTCTGTCTCTCCGGTAGTTGGGATTATAGGCCTGAATTATTCATGCTTAGCCTCTTATTCTCTCCCACATCTCCACTACCCCAAGACCAAAATTCAAACTCAGTACCTGATGCTTTTGCTCATTGGCTTGTTTTCTACCACCTGAGCCACACCTCCAACCCCCTATTTTATTATTCTTTATAAACTCTTGGATGTATGATATTTCAGAAACTAATACTTTGGTGGTATTTTTGCTGGTACTAGAGTTTGAACCTGGCCTTGTGCTTACCCAACTGGCACTTTACCACTTGAGCCATGCCCCCAGGTCAGCTTTTTGCTGGTTATTTTGTAAATGGAGTCTCACAGACTTTACTGCCTATGCTATCTTTGAGCTACAGTCCTTCAGATCTCAGCCTACTGAGTAGCTAGGATTACAGATTTGAGCCGTGGATGCCCAGCTACTTTGCGATAGTTTTGAAAATTTTTCTTTCATTGAGACTTTTATTTTTCAAAAGTAATATGTTTCATTATGTTAATATTTTGAAGAAGATAAATGTTAATGTCTAGTTAAATAGTAACTATTATGAAAACAATCAGGCTTAATATGTAAGCTTAATATGGAATTGCCCTTCATTAATTTGACTAAATTAATTTTTGATTAATTACTCTTTACTGATTAATTTTTGGTGTTGATGGTTGTCAATAATCTTACCCACAGAGGCAGAGAAAACATGTCACACACACACATTTTTGGTTTATACTGGCTCTCTAGTTAAGAACATATATTTCATGTATTCGATCATATTGTAGGTTTTATGTTGGTATTAATGTAGAAAATCTCATCCACTAACATTAAGCTTGTATGTGTATTTTGAAGACATCATACTAAACAAGCCTTATTTAAAGTTACAGTATTGTTTATTATGAACATGTATAAACCTGATTTTGGATTCCTATCCTATCATGTTACAAGGATTAGGATGAATTTTGTTGTTGTTGTTGGGTATGAAACCCAGAGTCTTGTACGTGCCAGGGAAGTATTCTGCCACTAAACTTTGTACTCCACCCCTGTGAAGTTGATTTTTAATCCTACACAGTAAACTTCTCATAGCTCTCACTTAATATCCCTCATCTTCATTTCCTAAGTATCTGGTTTGGTTTGGTTTTTGTAGTACCTGAGCTTGACCTGCGGCTTTGTACATGTTAGGCAAGTGATCTATCACTCAACTCTACCTAGTCCCCATTTTAACACTCAAATATTTAATGTACTAATGTGCTAGGTAGTAAAGATTTAATAACAAAAGACAAAATGGCTTGCCCTCAGAAGTAATTAAAACCTTTTAAGATGGAAGAAGCATCCTGATGCATACTTAAAATCCCCACACTAGGGAGGATGAGGCAAGAAGATTTAGAGTTCTGGGCCAGTGTGGGCTGCAGAGTAAGTCCCATTTCAGAAAATAGAGATAATAGGAGCAGGGAGAAAATTTTAGAACTCAAAAGAAGGACGTTTTAAATTAAAATTCCATTTACTTAAGTCTCACATAAAAAAAATTGGTAAATGCCTGAACATTACCAATCATTCATAGAAATCTGTATCCACAGTGCTAGGACCATTACTGTTTACATAGCATTTAACCTCCTTCACTGTACACACGAAAGATTTCCCCCTTCCCAGAAATGATAAGAAATTAGGAATTTTTCCTTTTTCGTTGGTCATTTTCTTTATCTGGCATTAATTTTGTTTAAACATGCCTAACACACTGTCTTAGAGTAAGAAAGACTAGTGACTTAGCTTATATTGGAGATATCTTAAGATTTCTGACCTAATACTGTTTTCATAGAAGACAGATTAAATTTGTTTAAAGGAAATTGTTTCCAAAAATTTGCCTTAAGAAAAGGCTTAGGCGGAAAGATCTGAGTGTTGTGCTCTGATTTAACGAAAGAGTTTTTTGCTGGCCTGTTTGTAGGACATAGCAGTCCTTGCAGTTTCAGAGAAAACTTTCATTATGGCTAGGAAAAAGAATAGGGTTAGGAAATTAAAAGATGAGGAGAGGAGAACCTGTCTCAGATAAAAAATACCAGATTACTTTCTGCTTTGGTGCCTTCATTTGCATGTTTTAGGCAGATAACAGAAAGTTGACTTTTTAGCCAGGAGCTGGTTGGCTCACACATGTAATACCAGCTACTTAAAGTGTCTGAGATCTGAGGATCACAGTTCAAAGCTAGCCTAGTCAGAAAAGTCCATGAGACCCTTATCTCTGATTAACTAGCAAAAAGCCGGGAGTACCACTGTGGCCCAAATGCTTGAGTGCCTGGCTGCCAAGCACAAGGCTCTGTGTTCAAGCTCAAGTACCAGCATATGCACACATACATACACACACTCTGCCATTTTAATTTTTCTTTTTTTTTGATGGGAGGTAGGGGCAATAGAGGATTTGAACTCAGGGCCTTGTGCTTATTAGGTAGGCACTCCAGCACTTTTAAATACTTGCTTTCTTTTGTGGTTACAAATCAATTATTGAATGAACTAATCTGACTCTGTCCTTTACACCAAAACATAAGTCCTCTTACCCTTTACAAGGGCATAAGAAGTTCATACTACCCTATACTTTATTTAGTGTAATATAATAAACTATAAATTAGGTTTACGTAGTATCAAACTGGTTTTTTAGAACATATAAATGGCGTTCGGTGATAACACTAGTTGAGAAGAGGATACTGTTTTTAATGGATTAAGAAAAATGAGGCCATTAGTTTGGGATAGAATTAAAAATGTATATGTCCTGTTTTATATCTTATTCAGCAAAGAATTCCAAAACTTGACAATTATTTGACATACTAGAAATACTTTTATAGGTTAACCTTTAAAATATTTGCACAGGCCAAAGACTTAACTTTTTCTCCAGAGGTGAAAAGTGTTACTTCTTACAAGTACTTGGAAGAAAGTAACTAGTACTTGGAAAACAGGTCTTGTATATAAGGATCCGTAATGTTTCAGTACTTGTAATTGATGATTAGTGATTCAACAGACATTCATAAAAATATTCTGAGAGTTAATGGTTTGAACTGAGTTTGTTCTTTTTTAATTTTATTTATATTTTTATTATTATCTTCAAGTAGTTGTACAAAGAAGTTCCCATTCTACAAAACAGTATATGAATATATGAATACAAAGTGTCTGACAACATTGTCACCCATCGCTCCTAACCCTGAGTTTGTTCTTACTAATTTAGTTTTCTTCCTAACCATAAAATTAGACCAGATACATCTTAACATAATTCAATTTATACTACTTATACATTATTAATTGTTATTACAATTCTTGGTATGCTTTAGGGAGTTGGTTAAGAAGTAACATTTTTCACCTTACACCCTTGTTCAGAATGTATTAACATATGACATAGAGACACTGATTTTTCTTTTACTACGTAGTTGACTAAAGAAAATACTTTTCTAGATATTCAGGTAAAATACCAATCCTCAATCCCTAAATTTGACAGGCTTCTCCAGTTAGTCTCAGGTAGTCTGAGCATCTATAAGTTTCTCTTCCAGCTTGCAGTAAAGCTGAACAGAATGCCTCCTTTCTGAAGGATGCATATCCTAAGAGGGAATCAGGAGATGAGCTTTACTTTTTTTTAAATTTTACTGTAAAGGTAATGTACAGAGGGGTTATAATTACATAAGTAAGGTAATGAGTACATTTCTTGTCTTACTTTCATCTAGATATTCCAGAGATAGTAATCAGGTTAGTCACTGCTTTTCCATTGGAATGACAGAAATTCCTGAAATAGAAGCATGAGCCTCTTGATTCTTGTATAAAACTTGACTTTTCTCATTAACTGAATCAAATAATTTTGATACTGTGGTTATATTTTCTTTGTTCTTTAAAGGTAGTCAGTTGAAAGCCTTATGCTTTTGTAAAACTTAACTTGTACTCCCACTTAATTATTTTTTCCAATATTGGGTTTGAACTCAGGGACTCACATTTAGTTGGCTTGCTTGCTCATAGCTGGCACTCTGCTTCTTGAGTCATGCCTCAAGTCTAGCATTTTAATGGTTAAATTGAGAGTAGTTTCTCGGATTTTTCTTCCTAAGCTGGCATCAAACCTCTATTCTCCAGATCTCAGCCTTCTGAGTAGCTAAGATTACAGGTGTGAGCCACAGGTGCATGGCTTTTTTCATTATTTCTTTTAATTAATTTATTTTTTAAAATTTTTTGTGAACATACTGTACAGAGGGGTTACAATTACATGGGCGAGATAATGAGTACATTTCTTTTTTTTTTTTTTTTTTTTGGGTCCAGTCGTGGGCCTGAACTCTGGGCCTGGGCGCTGTCCCTCAGCTCTTCAGCTCAAGGCTAGCGCTCTACCACTTGAGCCCCAGCGCCACTTCCGGCTTTTTTCTTTCTGCTTATGTGGTGCTGAGGAATCGAACCCAGGGCCTCTGGCATGCAAGGCAAGCGCTCTACCACTGAGCCACCTTCCCAGCCCCATGAGTACATTTCTTATCAAGCATTGCAGCCTCCTCCTTTGTTTGCCCTTCACATCCCTTCCCAGCCTCCCCCGCCCCCCCCACCTAATCCTCCTCCCCCTCCCCCCCCACCAAAGTTGTAAAGTTCGTTTTCGACATGACAACTTATACTTCTCATTGTTGCAACGGGTCCACCTGTATCCTTAAACGACTTGTTTTTCCCCCGCTCCTCTACAAATTATACCGACATCAAATATCAAAACATTTATTAAGACCATAATATCTTCTTAAGATTACATTTGGTTGGCTGTTCTTTCCCCCTTTCTTGTTCCTTCAAAAGGAACTTGTAGAATATACCATCCTAGTTGCTAATCCCAATGCCTCAGTGTTATCAATAGTATAATATGTAAAAGGCTAATACCCTCTCCCACAAAACAAAAATCAAGGCCAAATAAATTCAGGAAATAAAACGTTCTATTTATTGTGTTAAAAATTATTTTAGTAAGGGGGAAGAGAAAGTGATAAAGGGGGTAAGACTGATTGGAATATATTGTGAATATGTAAAAATCTAATGTGAAACCTCCTATATAACTAATGCAAGCTGATTTAAAAATTCTTCAGCAAAATCTAGTATAAAACAGAAAATAGGCTTATTCACATTTCCATAACTTGACCATTGAATCTTTTCTTGGTACAGCTCTTAATAATAATGGAAAATACTTCAAGGAAGATTGCCTTTTGTAGTCTCTTTCCATTTTCCCACTTACTTCCTATCTCTCCTACTCCACAGCAGGGTTAAGTTTTTCAAGTAGCTGAAGCCTTTTAGCCGAACGTATCTATCCCACTATTTAAATACTGCCTTATTTAAATCTCACACACTTTATATCCTTCTATTTTTAAGATTATTTTACTTTTTTGAGACAGGATCTCATTGTTTTTCATTTGGCTTAATTCCTGATCTCAACTGATGGGCTTCCTGCCTCAGCCTCCCAAGAGGCTTGGACTATCTATGTACACTACTATACTTGACTTAAATAGTAATTTTTGAGATGCATCAAGCCCATATTTTGACCGAATGATGAATGGGTAGATCTTAAGTCAAGGCTAAATAAAGATCTTAAGTCTGAGGCTAAATATAAATATATATATATAACTTTATTAAAAAGAAATTTGTAATCAGTATTAAATGTTTGACATCATAATGTAGGAATGATAATTTTCCTACACAGTCAACTATTGTTTTGCCCTGATAATTATAACTCATATTTTAATAGTTGTATGTAAGCAGTCACTTTAATAATGTCAGTACTTTTTGTTCATAGCAAAATAGGTAAATTCAGGATAAAGTTTTATAATAATGTATTTTATAAGGCAATACACTTTTAGATACAAAGTTTGGATGAATCTGAAATCTTGTCCATTTGTAAATCATTTTCTTTCTTTCTTTTTTAAACTTGTGCCGGTCCTGGGGCTTGAATTTAGGGTCTAGGCACTGTCCCTGAGCTGCTTTTGCTCAAGGCTAGTGTTCTACCACTTGAGCCACAGTACCACTTCTGGCTTTCCACTTCTGGAAATCATCTTAAAAGAAGGCTGGAAGTTTGGTTGTTGAAAAGCATGTTTCACATTTTCTGTTTTCTTGCCATACGGATTCCATAATTTTATGGATAGGAAGGTCATAATTGACAGTCTGCTTTTAATTCTCCTTGTTAGTATTTGAAGAACTTGCTTAAAAGACTTTTTCTTGAAAGACATAGAGTCTAAATCATCAGTTAAAAATTGTTAGTTCTAGCTGGGTGCCAGTGACTCACCCCTGTAATTCTAGCTACTCAAGAGGCTGAGATCTGAAGATCACGGTTCATAGCCAACCTGGGCAGGAACGTCCATGAGACTTTTATCTCCAATTAACCACCAGAAAACTGGAAGTGGCCCTGTGGCTCAAGTGGTAGAATGCTAGCCTTGAGCTGAAGAGTTCAGGGACAGTGCCCAAGCCCAGAGTTCAAGCCCCACAACCGATGGGCCATTGCAACAATGATGCCCACAAGACAGTATATTAGAAATGAACTTTATAACTTTGGGGGAAGGGGGGGGAGGGCGAGGAGTAAGGAAGGAAAGGGATAGTGGAGAACAAGGGAAGGGGAACAATGCTTGAGAAGAAATGTACTCGTTGCCTTATTCATGTAACTGTAACCCCTCTGTACAGCATCTTTACAATAAAATAAAATAAATTTTAAAAAATTGTTAGTTCTAGCCAAGCACTGTTGGCTCACACCTGTAATCCTAGCTATTCAGGAAACCCAGGTAAACAAAGAAAGAAACAAACAAAAGCCAGAAGCGGAGCTGTAGCTCAAGTGGTAGAGCATTAGCCTTGAGCAAAAAAGCTCAGGGGCAGTACCCAAACCCTGAACATTTCAAGCCTTAAGACTGGCACACGCATGCACGCATGCGCACACACACACATTGTTAACTCTTGCCAGGTGCCTGTGGGTTATGCCTATAATCTTAGTTTCTCAGGAAGCTGACATCGGAGGATTGCAATTTGAGCCAGCCAGGACTGGAAAGCCTGTGAGATTCTTAGCTCCAGTTAACCACCAAAAAATCATAAGTGGAACCATGACTCAAGTGGTAGAACCATAGCCTTGAGCAAAAAAACCTCAGGGATAGCGCCCAGGCCCTGTGCTTAAGTCCCAGGACCTGTGTGAGCGCACGTGCGTGTGCGCGCGTGCGTGCATGCATGCCTGTGTGTGTGTGTGTGTGTGTGTGTATGTGTGTGTGTATGCGTGTGTGTTATTCCATGTTAAATTGAAACCCCTTTATACAACCACTTAAAGATCATTTTAAATATATAAAAAGACAAAAATGCTCTTGAAAATTTTGTTTAGTAATATGAACACAATCTTCTACAAAAGTTATAATTACAATACATAACTTAATTTGAATTAATCTATATTTTTATAAATATATTTTCAATATTTTTTTCTAAATTTATTGAAAACTTTCAGTATTCATATTAACTGTATTATTTTCTTATTTATTTTAAAGCTAAATTTGAACTTAATTTGGTTTTTCAATCATCTTTAAAGATTATAGTATTTTACTCTTGTAACATAATGTACTTTTTTTCCCCCCAGTTCTGGAACTTGAACTCAGGGCCAGGATACTATCCCTGAGCTTCTTTTGCTCAAGGCTAGTACTTTACCACTTAAGCCACAGTGTCATATCTGGCTTTTTCTGTTTATGTGGTACTGAGGGCTTCATCCATGCTAGGCAAGCACTCTATCACTAAGCCACATTCTCAACCCATAACATAATGTTTGTTTGTTTGTTTTTTGCCAGTCCTGGCACTTCAGCTCAGGGCCTGAGCACTGTCCCTGAGCTGCTTTTGCTCAAGGCTAGCACTCTACCACTTGAGCCACAGTGCCACTTCCAGTATTTTCTGTTTATGTGGTACTGAGGAATCAAACCCAGGGCTTCATGCATGCAAGGCAAGCAGTCTACCACTAAGCCACATTCCCAGCCCACATAATGTACATTTATACTTTAGTATCTACTAAAATTGTAAAGGATTTCTACTGCCATATCTACAATGCACACCAATACTTGTTTTTTTAAGATAATAATATTCAATCTATGTTGATGTTGTTGTTATTGTATTATGTTTTTGAAACAGTCTCAACTCTGTTGATTAGTATGGTCTGTGGAACTCTTCATCCTTCTGCCTCAGATTTAAAAGTGCTGGAATGATTACAAGGCAGTCACTGTCAGCTGTTAAGTTTTTGATGTAAAAATGATAATAACTTTTACAATCACATAATCCTTAATGAATCACAATTACAAAAATGCTGGAATTGTTATTGAAGCAGTCATTTGCTTATGAGGCCAAACTCTAAGCTGATTCTGATTTGAACTGAATACTCAGTTTATGACATTATATTTTATGTGTGGAAGACTTGGTTGAGGAGAGATTAGATTGGTGGAATTTTCATCAGCTAGCTTAAACCTCTCTCTGGCTTTGTAAATTGTGACCAGTTTTAAGAAGTTGTTGGTGCTTGCAATGTTTCTAGCAGTCATACGGTTTCCCATTTTGCCCCCCTTTAGTTTTTCCTTCCTTCAATAAAAGGAACCTCAGAGTTTTTTTTTCTTTTTCACTGTAATCACCGATTTATGTAAAGACTGTACTTTAAATCATAGACATTTTAGATTCTTAACTAATAGAAAACAAAGTACAGGGTCTTTTTTCTGGAATTAAAGTAAGTTATCTTAAGCTTAGCTTTACCAACTTATTTTAGTGATTTAAAATTGTGTTTAATTCTATATTGTTTAAACATGGTAGATAATGTTAGATAATTCTATCAAAAGTGAAGTAGAATTTAAGATGTAAAGTTTAAAGAGTGAAGTACCTACTTAGGGAACAGCATATCAAAAATAAAAGAACTTCCTGTTTCGTAAAAGCTTGCATAATTTTATATTATCTTGAAACCTGATAAAATCTCAGTTACCATTATTATTCAGCTTTTAGTGCCAGTAACAAGAAGAGCCCAGAAAACTCCCGTACATTTCCAGGCAGAAGGAAATGTTTGTTGTTGTTTTTTAAAGCAACTCTTAAATATAAGTAGTACTTGTTTGTTTTCAACTTTTAAAAAACAAAACAAAACAAAACAGGAAGTGGCGCTGTGGCTCAAGTGGTAGAGCGCTAGCCTTGAGCTGAAGAGCTGAGGGACAGCACCCATGCTTAGAGTTCAAGCCCCATGACTCGCCCCCCCCCCCACACACACACAAACTAGATACATTTAGAAATTCTGTAATTGAAAGTTTTTCTGCTATAGTTATACATGCAGTTATGAGAAGTAATAGATTCTGCATACTCTTCACACTGTTTGACAACGCTGTAGAACAATTTGACAGTATAATTATCACTTACATAAGAATATTGGCATAAAGTGGGGCAACGATCCCTCACACCTATAATCCTAGCTACTCAGGAGGCTGATATCTGAGGATCATGTAAAGCCAGCCCGGTCAGGAAAGTCTGTGAGACTCTTACACCACTCAGAAAACCAGAAGTGGCTCTGTGGCTCAAGTGGTAGATCGCTAGCCCTCAGTTGATGAGCTCAAGCCCAGAGTTCAAGCCACATGACCAACCAAAAAAAAAAAAAAAAAGAACATGGGCATAGATAAAATCTAGTCATTTTATCCACATTTTCCCATTTGTACTAATTTGTGTATGGATGTGTATTATCATGTGTAGGTTTATATAGCTATCACCAAAGTATCATAACAAAGATCATGTTTTGTTTTGGTTTGGTTTTTTCCAGTCCTGGGGCTTGAACTCAGGTCTTGGGCACTATCCCTGAGCTGCTTTTGCTCAAGGCTAGCATTCTACCACTTGAGCGACACCACCACTTCTGGGTTTTTTTTTGTTTATGTGGTACTGAGGAATCGAACCCAGGGCTTCATGCATGCTAGGCAAGCATTCTCCCACTAAGCCATATTTCCAGCCTGATCATGTTCTTTTACAACAAGATTAACTTCCTGCTTTCCCAGCAGCCACTAATCAATTTTTGCATTTCTAAAATTTTGTCACAGAAGCATATAGTTTTAACTTTTGAGCTTGACTTTTCATTTAGCATAATTCCCCACAGGTTCATCCAAGTTACTTGTGTTAGTAATTTTTTTAATTGTTGAGCAATAGTCCATGATGTACATTTATGCACCATACTTTTATTGTTTACTTGTTAGAGGACATCTGCACTCTTTCCATGAATAAAGCTGCTAAGAATATTCATGTCAAAAAACTTCTATTTCTGTAGGACAAATTCTTAACAGTTCCCTGAATTTAAATCTTAAAAATTTAAGTACCAAAAATATTGATACAAGAGAACGGGAATTGAGGCTCTCTACCATTCTTAGTCACCTTATTTGAAAGCAAAAGCACCCAATCTACTTCCCAGTTAAAGAATTTCAGTTTGTATACTTTTTGGTAGAAGACTAATACCAATGATCATTTCACCATGCAGTTTAGAAATTAAAGTGTGAAAATGACAGGGTGTCAGTGATTCACACCTGTAATTCTAACTACTTAGAAGGTTCAGTATACTGCGATCTAGGATTGTAATTCAAACTTAAAGCTACCCATGGCAGGAAAAGTCCATGAGACACTTATCTCCCATTAACCAGCAGAAAGCTGGAAATGAAGACTTAAGCCTTGAGTAAAGAAGTTAAGGGACAATGCCCAGGCCCTGCAAACCCTAGTACCAGTATGCACATACACACAAAGAAAAAATTAATACATAAATTACAAGGTAATCACAAAATTTATGTTAGTGCAATATGCCATTAGCTGAGAGATATATCTGATTCAGATTCATTACATTTTTAATCATTATCTTTTCATTTTGCTGATTTTAAAAGTAATTGTGGAAAATAAGAAATAAATAAGAAAATTAATATTCCAACACCAGAAAGACCAAACACCAAGACTTCTTGGTGTATATATGCTACTAAAACAATATATTTTTAAAACATTTATAGTTGTACTTGTAAAAGTAAAATTTGAGCTTTAAGAATGCTTTAAGGTTACTTGGGTATCTTCATTTGTAGACTGTTCATTTTTCTCTCATTTTCATATTGGTGAGATAGTGTTAAGGTCTATGATGGTTTGCCTAATGCCAAAGAAAATTTCAGGAATAATACCTTTTTTACATTACTTTTAGCTCTTGTTTTATGTCACATTTTAAATCATTTTCTTTGTTCTTTCAAGATATGCTGTGATAGCATTTGGATGTGCCAGCTGTCCAAAATTAACTTGTGGGCGAGAAGGCTGTGGAACAGAGTTCTGCTACCACTGTAAGCAGATTTGGCATCCAAACCAGACCTGCGATGCTGCTCGGCAGGAGAGAGCCCAGAGTTTACGTCTAAGGACTATCCGTTCTTCATCTATTAGCTATAGTCAAGAGTCTGGAGCAGCAGGTATTTAGTTTTCTTTTTTTCTAATAAGATATCTGACACATACAGAATGCCTAGTAATTTAATGTAAAAAGAAGTATTCAATTACTCTCATCAGCTGTGCTCCCCTTGCTTTATTTATTTATTTATTTTTTGTCGGTCGTGGGGCTTGAATTCTGGGCCTGGGCGCTGTCCCTCAGCTCTTCAGCTCAAGGCAAGCGCTCTACCGCTTGAGCCACAGCGCCACTTCCGGTTTTCTAGTGGTTTATTGGAGATAAGAGTCTCACAGACTTTTCTGCCTGGGCAGGCTTTGAACCGCAATCCTCAGATCTCAGCCTCCTGAGTAGCTAGGATTACAGGTGTGAGCCACCAGTGCCTGGCATTCCCTTTGCTTTTTAAGAAGTGTCTTATAGTGGTTTTCTGTCGCAGGAGCACTTGTTCTTCCTGTAAGAAAGTGGTGTTAGACTGGTAAGATTTTATTGTCCTAAAAACAAGAAAATGTCATGATTATGTATAAAGATATTTGGAACCAGTTGTTTATAAAGGCATCACAGGCCAACCTTAGCAGATATTTCTAATATTAACTTTGAATCTATCACCTGTAGATTTCTCCTGGTTTTGTAAATAGCACAAATTATTGTTTTAAAGATTTAAAACAATATTTATTTTTGGAATCATTTTTGTTTCAATATTTTTGGCAATACATTTTTAAAATTTGTTATTGTAAAGGTGACATACAAAAGGAGTTACAGTTACATAAGCCAGATAAAGAGTACATTTCAGCCGGAAGTGGCACTGTGGCTCAAGTGGTAGAGCGCTAACCTTGAGCTGAAGAGCTGAGGGAAAGTGCCCAGGTCCAGAGTTCAGGCCCCACAACCGACAAAAAAAAAAAAAAAAGAGTACATTTCTTTCTTTCTCTTTCTCTCTCTCTCTTTTGTCAGTCCTGGGGCTTGAACTCTGGGCCTGGGCACCATACCTGAGCTTCTTTTGCTCAAGGCTAGCACTCTACCACTTGAGCCGCAGCACCACTTTTGGCTTTTTCTGTTTATGTGGTACTGAGGAATGGAACCCAGGGCTTCATGCATGCTAGGCAAACACTCTACCACTGAGCCACCTTCCCAGCCCTACATTTCTTTTTGAACAATGTCACTCCTTCCCCTCGCTCTCCAGTTTTTCCCTCCTGTCCCCACCCACAAAATAGTTCATTTTCAACACTGTCACTGCTGCATTTGTTCATCCTTTGTCCTACCATTTCTGTGCCCTCCACTTAACTTTCCTAAAGACAGATAACTGAACAAACAAGACAAAAAGTGCAGAAAACAAAAACAGGAACAAATCAAAAACAAAAACCTCTTGTTTCCACTTCTGGAATTCATTTTGATACATATTATTTTATATGGTCAGATGCACATGGTTATCCTGCCTATGTAATCCTCTCCTAAGAATATCCTCCTTTGGTCTCTATGTGAATGCCAAGAAACTTGTATAATTTATCACATCCCAGTTTATTTTTTCCCCTTTTTTTCTCTTTTGCCATCCAGTGTGTTTATTTGGAGCTTTATAGGCCCGTTCTAGTTACCACAAATGAGGGAAATTGTGCAACCTGTGTTTCTTTGGTTCTGGCTTACTTTATGTAATATTTTTTCCAAGCCTTTCCATTTCCTTACATATGGTATAATATTCTTTCTGATGGATGCATAGAATTCCATTGTGTTTTATATACACCACATTTGTTTGATCCATCTGTTCTCTGAGGGGCATTTGGTTGATTACATCTTGGCTATGGTAAACAATGCTTCAATGAACACAGTTGTGCTAGTAGCTTTAGTGTAGCCTTGTTTGTGTTCTGCTGGATAAATACCCAGGAATAAAATTGCTGGGTCATAGAAATTTCTGTGTTTAGTCTTTTGAGGCGCCTCCATAATGTTTTCCATAGTTACTGAACAGGTTCACACACCAACCAACAATGTAGTAAAGTTCTCTTTGGCCACATCCCTGCCAACATTTGTTATTTTTAGTTTTCTTGATAATGGCCATTCTAACTGGGGTGAGGTGGGATCTCAATGTTGCTTTGATTTGCATTTATTTTATAGCCAGAGATGTTGAATATCCTGTGTCTATTGGCCATTCTCACTACTTCTTCTGAGAAGTCTCTCTTTAAATCTTGAGCACACTTATTAATTGGGTTGTTTCTTTGAGTTTACTTTGGGGGGGGGTAATTTTTTTTAACTCTAATATATTTTTTGATATGAAGCCCTTGTCTAATGTATAGCTGATAAAAATCTCCCGTTCTGTGGATCTTCTATTTTCTGTTTATCTTGCTGTGTCCTTTGCCATGCAGAAACTCTTCAGTTTGATAGAATCCCATTTATCCAGTCTTTGATTTGTTGTGATTCTTGATCTTTACTTAGGAAGTTTCCTCCTGTGCCTCGGAGTCCGACTGCTTTTCCCTACCCCTGCCTCCGTAATATTTTCATGGTATCTGGCCTTATGTTGATGTCTTTGATCTGTTTAGAATTGATTCTAATACAGGGTGATATGTAGGGGGTCTAGTTTCAGTTTTCTGCACATGGATAGCCAATTTGCCAGCCCCATGTCTTTCTTTCAACCTGTATTTTTGGCTTATCAAATATTAGATGGTGGAGATCTGTGGGTTTGATTCTGGGTCTTATATTCTGTTCCATTGATCCTCAAGCCTATACTTATGTCATTACCAAGTTGTTTTTATTGCTATGGCTTTGTAATAGAGTTTGAAATTTTGTATTGATAATCTTCCAACACTGATCTTCCTGCTAAGGATCGTTTTTGCTCTTTAGGGTCTTTATTATTCCACATGAATTCGTGGATTGCTTTCTCTCACATCTAATCCAGGAATAAGAATATAAATCAGACTTTAGTTAGACATTAAGAATTTTAAGGTATCTTTGGCCAGGAATTCAATATTCTTTAAATATTCAAAAAATAAATTTTCTATTAACATATCTTTCCTTGCTCATTGAAATTGCAGTGCTTAGAAAATATTTTCCTTGATTTTGACTGGAAAAAAACTTGGAGATACAGAAATTTGTAATGAAAGTAATACATATTCCACCAGTAATATATTCTGATTTTCATATACTTGATGTGATTAGAGAAAAGGTTTTATTTAAGCTTCCAGGGAATTTTAATGTTTAATATTATATAGAATATATCTGGATTTTCATTCTTGTTTGCTTACTAATTTGTTTCTGTTTCATAAAGATTTGAGTGAAACTCAAAGTTATTAATAATAATTTGTGGGTATGTGTTCAGAAGCAATTAAGAGAGGAACAGAATATATCTGAACTATTCCCTAAAGAGTCAGCAGTCATCATTAGGTAGCTCACATAGAAGTGATACTCTCTTCTGAACTGGGATATTTATTGACCACAGGACATCAAACATATAGAGTAAAAGAGAATAGACTCTGCAATTTGACTTCTTGGATTTAAATCTGGAATTTTCTGCTTCTTCTAATGTGACCTTGTCTTATCTTTAAAATATAGATACTGGGGCTGGGAAGATGGCTCAGTGGTAGAGCGCTTGCCTTGCATGCCTGAGACCCTGGGTTCGATTCCTCAGCACCACATAAGCAAAAAGAAAAAAGCCGGAGTGGCGCTGTGGCTCAAGTGGTAGAGCGCTAGCCTTGAGCTGAAGAGCTGAGGGACAGTGCCCAGGCACAGAGTTCAGGCCCCACATCCGGACACAAAAAATAAAAAATAAGGGCTGGGAAAGTGGCTCAGTGGTAGAGCGCTTGCCTTGCATGCCTGAGGCCCTGGGTTCGATTCCTCAGCACCACATAAGCAAAAAAGAAAAAAGCTGGAAGTGGCTCTGTGGCTCAAGTGGTAGAGCGCTAGCCTTGAGCTGAAGAGCTGAGGGACAGCGCCCAGGCCCAGAGTTCAGGCCCCACGACCGGACCCAAAAAAAAAAAAGAGAAAAAATAAAAAATAAAATATAGATACTAACAAAGCTTATGTCTATTGAGTTCAACTTTTCTTGGCTCACAGTAAGTGTTTCTGCTATATGAGACAGGCAAATGTTAGAAGCAGAGCTATCTGCTGGGGATTTGAGCATGTCTCATCATTAAATTAAAAAATCATAGAAGTGGCTTTTGTTATATTTTAAATGAACATTATGAACAAGTATTGATCTTCCTCAAAGTAGTCATCATTTCAGCGCTGCTACAATGGAATGCTTTACTGGCACAACATTGTAATTCAGTAAATTCAGAGCCAGTTTAATTTGACAGTGTAGTGGGAATGACCAACAGTTCTTTTAGAGTAACAATAAGAGTATCATACCAGGTTGAATCGTGAAAATTGATTTAGAGTGAACTATATGATATTCAGAGAGATTTTTTTAAAAATAGAGTTTGGAATACAGTTCTGAAGAACTTCCCAACTGATTTGAGCAAAATAGTATTGTTAGAATAAATATAGCCTCTCAAGATGATTATTTAATAAAATAGATTTTATTTTGAATTTGTACCATTTAAATTTTTTCCTTATAGTTTTGAAAATTTAAAATAGTACATGCATTTTTGCATTTCAGAAATCAAAGTTCAGAGTACATGACCCTGTTGTGTTCACTTTTCTTTTCTTTCTTTCATTCTTTCTTTCTTTTTTTTTTTTGTCAGTTGTGGGGCCTGACCTCTGGGCCTGGGCGCTGACCCTCAGCTCTTCAGCTCAAGGCTAGCACTCTACCACTTGAGCCACAGGACCACTTCTGGCATTTTCTGCTTATGTGATGCTGAGGAATCAAACCCAGGGCCTCATGCATGCAAGTCAAGTGCTCTACCACTGAGCCACCTTCCCAGCCCATGTGTTCACTTTTTTTAATATGTAATCTATAAAAAAACTAAAAATTTGAACTTAGCTTCTCAAGAAAAGGGAAAAGGGAAAGAGAACTACTTGCATTATGAGACTATTTTGAAAGAATTTTTCATTATGTCATATTCATGGTAAATTCATTTTCTAAAATTTGTCAGTTTGAAGAAAGAGACAGCAGCACACCAAACAGCCTATCATAGATAAATATGTACACCAAATGTAAAGGTGGTTACAGCTATAAGAAGAAACCTATGAAAAATACATTGCTTATGGTGTTGTTTTTCCAAAGATGGAGGGCCTTTACTCCTACTTCTAATTGAGATGTCAGTACTATTGAGTATAGACTGGTGTGAGGAAGCTTATCAGTTCATACACTGCTTAAACATATAGGATTAGTATTTCTTTTATTTGATATATGAAATGTTATATCAAATTTTAAAATATTTTTATGCCCTAGTGTTCACAAAATTTTAATACAGACTATGTTCTTTGTATCATTTAATGACTTACAATGTTTTGTATATTTTATTATCTTTAAGTAGTTGTACAAAAGAGTTGCCATTGAACAAAATAGTTTATGAATACAATATATCTTCATCATTCTTACCTGTCCCTCCTCTGCCCACCCCCCCCCCTTACTCATCTTAATTTTGTAGGATATGCGTTGGATTCTTGACTCATTCTCCCTCTCTTCATTTGTCTACCTTTTTCCCCTTGACCCCAACTCTACCCATTTTACCCACACACTTCTTAGTGTTTTATTTTGCTGAACTTTAACTTTGTTTCTCTAAGGAATTATCCTGTTTGAGTTTTCCCTTGAATCTACCATATTTCAGTTAATACGTTTGTATATACTTACATACCACCCACAGATTATTTACTTACAAGTTTATAAGCCAAATCTAGCTTTTACATGTAAGGGAAAACATTCTTCCTATGTCCCTCAGGGTCTGACTGACTTCACTTAACATCATTTTTTTCCAGGTCTTTCCATTTTTTTTACAAATGGAACAATATCATTCTTTCTAATAGATGAGTAGTAAAATTCTACTGTGTATATACTACATTTTCTTGATTCATTTGTCCATTGAGAGGCATCTGGACTAATTCCACACCTTGGCTATGGTGAATGGCGCTGCAGTGCTGCAGTAAACATGGATGGGCTAGTGCCTTTACTGTATCTTGGTTTATAATCTTTTGGGTAAAATGTCCAGTAATGGAATTGCTGGATCATAGGGAAGTTCTATGTTTAATTTTTTGAAGAACCTCTACATTTTTTCCCAGAGTGATTAAACAAATTTACATTCTCACCAACAGTATATTAGGGTTTCCCTTTAGCTACTTTCTTACCAACCTCTATTATCATTTGTTTATTTAATAATGGCCATTCTAACTGAGGTGAGATTTTAAAATTTTTGTATTCTAGTTAGTATCGTTTGTCTTGGTCTGGCTGCGAGAGTTAGTAGTTTGCTCAAAATTTATTACATTGTTGAAACATTGTGTTGTTCTAGTTCTTAAGTTAAAATCCAATTGGCCCTAGAAAAAAAGCACTAAGGAGACCTGAATTCACTGATAAGCACAGGTAAAATTTAGTCATAAAACTTGTAGAAGGGAAAATAGGATATAGCTTAGTGCTTAAAATATTAAAAAAAAAATTGGAACAAATTCATTGTATAGCATTATAAATATCTTTGCTAAACTATGAGTGCATAATTGGAAACTAAGCTATCCACTAGTAAAATAACTATAGGTTACTATTTAAATAACTGCTAAAGTTCCAAATAGTATGTAACTTACTCTATCATCAGTTCTCAAAGTTATCTATCACTTGATTATAGTTGATACCATAATTACACCATTGTGTAATTTAACCATATAAGGAGCATGCACTGACATTTGAATAAATGAATAGAAAAGACAGACAACAAATGAAAAACAGTCATGAGCTTAACTAACAATGGTTGCTTTTATGCTGAAATTGCTTTCCCTGTTTACAGTAACCCTTCATTAATCTTTTACTTCTTGAACCCTTTATTGTAAGTATACTCTGCAGACTGTCATATGAAGTAAAATATAGGGAAAATCTGCTTCCTCAAGGGATTCTGAGTATTATTTTTAAAGTACTTATAGTTCATTTATTTAGAAGAGAAAAATGAACAGTGCTTTATATATAGTGCCTCAGAGTATAACACTTAAGAGAAAGCAGCTATGGTATCTGGACTAGACAAACTTAGTGAAGTTCGGAATTTGCCTTGATTCTCTTTTCTTTTTTATTCTTCTGTTACTAGTTTGAAAATGTGTTTGAAAATGTTCACCTCTCTAAGAAAGGAAGAAGAGAAACTTTATATACTATTGTCAGTTAATGAATTATGCATACTAAGATTTCTTTTGTCAGTATTACAATTGATAATCTACTGAAAATTATTTTTAGATCAGTTTTATATACTTAGCAGATATCTGTCTATTCCTGATGTCTCTCTGTTTCTAATAGCTGATGATATAAAGCCATGTCCACGATGTGCTGCTTATATAATAAAGATGAATGATGGGAGCTGTAATCACATGACATGTGCTGTCTGTGGTTGTGAGTTTTGTTGGTTGTGCATGAAAGAAATCTCTGATTTACATTATCTAAGGTAAGCTTATAGCAGGTGTTACTTATAAATGCATATGATTTTGTATTGCACTGTAAAAGTACTTTTCAGAAAAAAACTAGGCATATTTTTAAGTAGGAATTTAAAAGGATGGATTTTATTTTAGTTTCAATAATTTAAAAGTTGGTATCCAATTATTACATCAGTCATTTTGAATTTATAACTAGTCAAAATAGGAAACGGAAATTCCTATGTTTGTTTTTGTTGAAATAGAATGCTTGTATGTAATGCCCTTTGTATTATACTATGTCTTAATTTTCTCATATATGAATTTCCTTATTTAAACCATAAACTGAAGTTATATTATAATCACATAATTGCATGCCTAAAACAGAGCTTAAGTGTGCATTTATTTAGTTTTCAGATTTTAAGGTTTTGAGCATTATGGAGGAAGAGGGATAAATTTTGAATTTCATATAGCAATATTCTATTAATTCAGTTTATAGTTAATATACTGTATGTTATCTTTTAGCTTTAGTGAACTCAAAATGCAAAAAAAAAAAAGTGAGAGAGGAAGAACTAAGTATAAAAAACTGAATAAAGTTTTTTACAAGTTATTTTACATTACAATTTTTCCCTTTAGTCCATCAGGTTGTACTTTTTGGGGAAAGAAACCCTGGAGCCGAAAGAAGAAGATCTTATGGCAGCTGGGAACCCTTGTTGGTGCCCCTGTAGGAATTGCTTTAATAGCTGGCATTGCTATTCCTGCAATGATTATTGGCATTCCTGTGTATGTAGGCCGTAAGGTAAAAATGCATACTTCTTTGCTAGCATGTTAGAAACCTTTTGGTTTGTCTTTTTTATTGATGGGTTTGTTGTTGTTTTGCTTATTTTTAGACAACA
This sequence comes from Dipodomys spectabilis, assembly GCF_019054845.1. Taxonomy (NCBI): domain Eukaryota; kingdom Metazoa; phylum Chordata; class Mammalia; order Rodentia; family Heteromyidae; genus Dipodomys; species Dipodomys spectabilis. The sequence continues at coordinate 19,893,884 of NW_024871460.1, forward strand.
GTTTTTTCATTATAAAAGAACTTTCATAATTTTAGTGCTTATAATCTAATATATGCATATTGATTTTATACAAAAGCAATCTGAATATAAAATCTTAAGTCTATTTGCAGTATAAAACCAACTTTGAATGGAAGGTGAATTAAGGAGGATCACAGTTCAAAGCCAGCCCAAACTAATGGTAGACACTACTTCATAAGCAAGTCTGATGTTGTAATGCATGCCTGTAAACCTGGCTATTGGTGAAGTGAAGGTAATATTGCTATCTTAGTCTAGGCCAGGCAAAATATCTCAGAACCCTATCTGAAGAGTAAACTAAAACAAGAAGGTCTATAGGTGTGGCGTAAGTAGTAGAGAGGAAGAGACAAATAACTTTTAAGCATCAAGTATTGAAGAGTATACACTTGACATTCTTCATATGGGTATATCACTGTAAAAACAGGTATATGAGATTGTTTCAAAATTACAGTTAATAACTAATTAATGCACGCCCAGAGACAGAGAATAGTTAGCCAATTCTTTAATTTTTTCCGCTTTAGTTCAAAGTCCTGCTATTAGTAAATATGCTTATAGTATATTCTCAGATTGTACTTACTATTAATTATTACTGCTCTGTGATTGCTGAATTATATTTCATTAGTAGAACAGATCTTCTTTTTGAAGAGTCAGTGGCTAGTAAGTGGATACACTCCCTTTGTCAACTACAACAAAAATGATTTGTTAGAACATTTTCGTGTTGAGTCAGAATGTTTCCCTTTAAATTATTTCCTTTTATTCTATGTCTGATTTCTAGGGACAAATTCAGTAAGGTTGATCTTCTTCTATATAATAGATAGCATTTTTTTAATTGAAGACATTTTATAGTAAAACATCTTAAGTTTTTATTTGAATTTATATTATATATTCTATAATTTCTATATAATATTTAAATTTATATTATATTTATAGTAAGGCATATTTTAAAATAACAACATGTATACTAGTTTTTTTTAATTACTTTTAGGGGGTTGGGATACAGCTCAGTGGTAGATCACTTGCAGAGTATGTAGCTCTGGCACTACAAAAAACAGAAAACAAAACAAAATAACTAATTCTGAGACTGATGGTAACAAATATTTGTAAGCTAAATGTTTCAGAAGATGTTTATTTGTTTGCTTATACTGGTTCTAGGGCTTGAACTTAGGGTCTGGTGTTCAGAAAACCTAAATTTAAAAAAAAATCTCCAAATAGAGACTGGATATAATTTTAATGTACTTAACCAAAACAGGGTTTTGCTGAAACTATTTATTTGTATACTTCTAAATAGAAGTAGAAAGGAAATAGAAAAACGATTATACTGCACATTCTTATAGGAAGAGGTTATTTATTGCCCTGTGTTAGTTACCATACAGCTGGAAGTAGAAGAATTTATTTTCCATTCTGTTCTGTGTTTAGGGATCTAAACCAGACAGGAAAACCTATTGTCAATGAATTACTAAAAAGTTGAGCCTTCATTTATAATAAAAAAGTAGGAAATGTGGCAAACAATTACATTGAACCAGAAATAGTGTATAATGGGATGGATTACTGTAATTGAACATTGATTTTTAAGGTACAAGCCTCCTTTAGCAAGGTTTTGTAGCTTTTGTGTTAGGTCTGCTTTAGTATTATTTTTCATAGAAGTACAAGTGAAAAAGAGCAAGAATTAACTTCATACTGAAGGATATGAAAAGGACTTTGAGAAGATCTTCCATTTCTGCCTCCATGAACTTAATATAGTCACTTATTTCCTTGAAATACAGTCAGTAGTGGGAAACAGAATTTTGACTAGGGTCAAGAAATGTTCCTTGTCTCCTACATGCCTAGCCCAGCACCCCCCCCAGCCTGTTTCATCTTTCATACAAGACTAATAGTATTTTATAGCTTTTCAAATAACCACCAATGATCTTTTGTTATGCTTTGTCTTAATATTCTTTGCAAGTAAAATATTTTATGCTAGAATATTTTTGAGGCTGTTTTGAATGTATCTTAAAACAGAGAAAAATTTTCTATATTAGCATTAGCCCTTGAAAACCTTAAGAACAAAGCTACTGCTAAGCCCCAGTGGTTTATGCCTGTAATCTTACCTAGTCAAGAAGCTGAGGTCTGAGGATCTCAGTTCAAAGCAAGGCCAGGCAGGAAAGTCCTTAAGGCTAGTATGTCCACTAACCACCAAAAAGCCAGGAATGGAGCTGTTATTCAAGCGGTAGAGGGCTAACCTTGAGTGAAAAACTTGAGTTCAGGTCCCAGGACTGACACCAAAAAACAGCTACTGAGCTATTTCCAAGTTATATAAAACCTCATAAGCCAATTTTGTGGTGATATTAAACTCTATTTGTTAATAGCAAAACTGTATAAAGATGTTAAGTACATACGCTTCTTATCTGGTAGTCATTATTTACTCTCTCTCTCTCTCTTTTTTTTTTGGCTGGCCCTGGGCTTGAACTCAGAGCCTGGCCACTGTCCCTGAATCTCTACTACTTGAGCCAAAGTGCTGCTTCCAACTTTTTCTGGGTTGTTTATTAGAGATAAAAGTCTCATGGAGGGGCTGGGAAGGTGGCTCAGTGGTAGAGCGCTTGCCTTGTATGCCTGAGGTCCTGGGTTCGATTCCTCAACACCACATAAGCAAAAAGAAAAAAGCCAGAAGTGGCGTTGTGGCTCAAGTGGTAGAGTGCTAGCCTTGAGCTGAAGAGCTGAGGGACAGCACCAAGGCCCAGAGTTCAGGCCCCACAACCGGACCCAAAAAAAAAAAAAGTCTCATGGACTTTTCAGCCCAGGCTGGCTTTGAATCACAATCTTCAGGTCTGAGCCTCCTAAGTAACTAGGATTACAAGCATGAACCACTGGTGCCCAGCTTACTCTCTACCTCTTGAAGAAAGAATTTTGAATCATCTATTTATGTTTGTTTCTTTGACAAAAATGTTCTTGAGAAAACCCCTAGTTGTGTATTTGTTTTATTATGCTACTTTTTTCAATTAACTTTTTTATTGTGAAAATACTGTACAAAGGGGTTACAGTTACATGAGCAAGGTAATGAGTACATTTCTTATCCAGCATTGTTGCCTCCTCCTTTGTTTTTCCCCTACCATCCTTTCCCTTCCCCTTCCCCTTCCTCAGCTACACCACCCCTCCCCCCCATTCTCCACTACTTTTTAAGTTCAAATTTTAAAAAATTGGAGCTGGGTGTTGGTGGTTCATCCCTGTAATCCCTACTCAGTAGGCTGAGATCTGAGGATCATGGTTCAAAGCCAGAGAGGCAGGAAAGTCCATAAGACTTACCTTCAGTTAACAGCAGAAAACCAGAACTGGCACTGTAGCACTAGCCTTGAGCAAAAATCAGAGAATCTTACATAGAAAGAAACTTATAGAATGCTAAAGTTCCTGTTAGTGAAATAACCCACTAACAACTGTGTTGAAATAATATTCTTACTTCTTTTCTAAATACACAGTTGTACTACTCAAAATTATCATTAAATAGTTGTAGAAAAGGGTTTATATATACAACGCATGTTGATCAGTGCCACCCTTCCATCATTTTCCCCCTCCTCCTATTTATCCCAGTCTTACCCATCTCCTCAGGTTTCTTAAAGTTCCATTTTCACATATATGCATTGGGTATTATGATTATATTTTTCCACCATTCCTACTTTAACAGAAAACACAAAATCTATTGAATCACTGTCTATACATAAGCAAATTACTGTTAAAGGGCAAATTACTTGTGAAATAAGGCTTAAGAACAGTAATTTTACTTTGACACTCAGTTTAAGTTCCTTACATATGTAGATCTGTTTAAATATGTAATGTATTTTCTGTTTAATCTTCCACTCTTGATTTATATTTTTAATTCAAGATTCATAATCGATATGAAGGCAAGGACGTTTCAAAGCATAAGCGGAATCTGGCAATAGCAGGTGGTGTGACATTGTCTGTAATTGTGTCTCCAGTAGTAGCTGCAGTGACTGTAGGTAAGAGAATGCTTCAAAATACTGTTTGCCTCAAGTTTTATGGAGTTGTGGAAAATTTTTGTTTTGGGTTTTGTTTTGTTTTTTAAGAAGTATTGATAATGAAGGTTACTTTTTAAATTTAAGGATGGTTTAAATTAGGCCAACAGAATGTCTCTTAGCGACTTTAAATATATTACAAAGTAAACTCATTACTTGACTTACAATCATAATCCTTTTGTATAACACCATAATCTTTTTGTATAACACCTTTAATAATAACAATGAAATTATATTTTTAAAAAGCATTATAGATTTAAGAAGCTAACTTCAGGGTATCAACCTCCCCCCTACTATTAGATTCTACACCTGACACTTTAAAAAAAAAGGATTTTAGGTGTTTTCTTTTTATATTCCCTCTCATATGAATCAGCCAAAAGACAGGCAGGTTGTGTCCTTTCATTTGTTTGTGTCCTTTCATTAAAGAGCTTGGTGAGTCTGCTTTTGGTACATGCTTCATTTTTCTTTTCTACCTTCTCTTAAAAAGATTTCCTTAACCTTATATTTCTAAGATTTTATTTATTTTTAATACATATTTTTATTGTAAATATATTGTACAGAGGGGTTACAGTTTCTAAGATATCATGTTTGGGGCTTATATTGACTAGTTTAATTCCTCTTTAGGTATTGGTGTTCCTATAATGTTAGCTTATGTCTATGGCGTAGTTCCAATTTCACTCTGTCGAAGTGGAGGTTGTGGAGTCTCAGCAGGCAATGGAAAAGGAGTCCGGATTGAATTTGATGATGAGAATGATATAAATGTTGGTGGAACTAACACAGCTGTAGGTAAGTCCTTTAAGAAAAGGAAGAAAATGTGTGTATTAATAGTTTGGGGGGGAGGGGACATATATACCATGCAAATCAGAATTTCTGTTATCTTCTTTTAAGCCTAGTAGTGTTCATCCAGTATGTCAGTGAAATGAACTGTCAAGGAAGTATGTATGGATGAAAAAGAGTAGAATGATTCTAAGTGATATCTGAAGCTTTTTATTGTTATATTTTGCTTTAACACATTGAAAATTAAGAAAGGATGTAAGGGAAAATGCAGTTAAAAGAACAGGTGTTCAATAAATCCAAAATATCCTTAGCAAAACATTATTTAAAAACTATGAGTTACCCAGGAGCTGGTGGCTTACACCTATAATCCTAGCTTCTCAGGAGGCTGAGATCTGAGAATTGCAGTTCAAAGCCTGCCCAGGCAGGAAAGTCCATGAGGCTCTTATCTCCAATAAACAACTTAGAAAAAGCCAGAAGTGGGGCTATGGCTCAAATGGTGGAATGCTAGACTTGAACAAAAAGAGCTCAGAGATAGATCCCAGACCCTGAGTTCAAGCCCCAGGACAGAAAAAAAAAACAAAAAACTATGAATTAGGTAACAATAATTTGTAGAACTTAAGTAGAACTTATAATTAATGTTAGAAATAGCTCAGAATGTTGAGGTGACACATAAGAATAAAGACACCAAATCAAAAGGAACTCACCAAGGCAAAGTTGACTTCTGCAGAAGAGTGAGCCATCAGTCAAAAGTCTGGCAAGCAAGCAGGCCTAACACAGCAGGGCCTACCCCTCTGCTCATATTGACTGAGCTCAGGTTTACAATTTGCAAAAGGATGTGGCTTAATTAACAGCCTAAAACTAAAATTCAAGAAGCTTCTTTTTTTTTGGGGGGGGGGGTTCCAGTCTTGGGTTCAGAACTCTGGGCCTGGGCGCTGTCCCTCAGCTCTTCAGCTCAAGGCTAGCACTCTACCACTTGAGCCACAGTGCCACTTCCAGCTTTTTTCTTTTTGCTTATGTGGTGCTGAGGAATCGAACCCAGGGCCTCATGCATGCAAGGCAAGCGCTCTACCACTGAGCCACCTTCCCAGCCCTAAAATTCAAGAAGCTTCTAACTGATACCTTAAGTGCTCAGGAAAGGAGTGTATGTAACTACTCACAAGGTTAATAAAAAGGAAGCAAACCACCTTAATAGAAAAGACACTTTTCTCACATTAAAAAGCTTTTTTTTTTTTTGGTCAGTTTGGGGCTTGAACTTAGGGACTGGGTGCTGTCCCTGAGCCTCTTAGTGCTCAAAGCACTATAGTGCTCTACGACTTCAGCCACAGGGCCACTTCCAGTTTTTGAATGGTTTATTGGAAATAAGAGTTTCATGGGGACTTTTCTGCACAGGCTGGCATCGAACCACGATCCTCAGATCTCAGCCTCCTTAGTAGCTAGAATTACAAGCATAAGCCACCCAAGCTTTATTTTTTAAAGTGCATGTTTTATATTCCAGCAGCTTTGATTCTATTTCTTTTTCTAATTTTTCAAAAATGAAATATTACCATTGATTATATTTCTTAAAGATAAAATTAGAAAATATGTAAGAAATAAGGCCCCTTTGTTTCCTTTGTTCTCTCTTGACCTTAATACAATCAGATTTTTGTCTTTCTACTCCAGAATTTACCTCCACCATTCTACTAAATTAGAGGCCACCCATGGCTTCCATGTTACCAAACACAGTAGTCCATTCTAGCCTCATCTTAACAGCATACCTCATACCTAATGTGATAAACTGGATCCTCCTTGAAACACTTGTTTACTTGTCTTTCTGTAAGTGACTTCTAATCATATCTGCTAGCCATTCTTTCTAAATTTGCTTTGAAGGTTCATTTTTTTCTCCTAACCTGTTTTAGTTTCCTAGGGCCCAGTTCTCACACTTCTTCTCTTACTTAGCTATATTCACTCCCTAGGTAATTTCATCTATTAATGTATAGGATCTATTAATATATATTATATATTAGTGTGTGTTATATACAGTATATAGTGTATATTAATAGATTAAATAGACAGCTGGGCTCATAACTGTAATTATAGCTCTTAGAAAAGTACAGGACCCCTTCCCAGCCAGTATTTGGATTCAGTGATGCACATCTGTCAAGCTACATAGGCAGTTTCAATAGGGAGAATTGTGGTTCCAGGCCAGTCTGAGTAGAGTCTAAGAGACACCATCTCACCAGAGACAGTGGGCATAGTGGCACACATTTGTTATCCCAGCTATAATGAAAAGCCTAAAATAGATGGATTGTGGTATAGGCACTGCAATAGCCAGTGCAAGAATGTTTTAGAGGCATGCCTCATTGGTATAAACACCTGCCTAACCAAGTACAAAGCTCTGAGCTCAAACCCTAGCACTATAGATCACCTATACAAACACAGAGATATACATACATACATACATACATACATACATACATACATACATACATATATACATACATACATACATACACACACATATAGACACTGATAGCCCTATAAGTTTATATTTAGTTTAGAACTCTCTCCTGAGCCTCAAACTTGAATATCTAACTTTGTCCTTGAACCTACACTTTGATTTCAAACAAGAATTTCAAAGTTAACTTTTCTACAAACTAACTCTTTATTCTAAAACTTGTTCTTCCTTCCATCATTCTGACCTCAGTAAATAATTTCTCTTATTTGTGTTGTTTGGGTCAAAAACGTTCTCCCTATAAGGGTGATGACTCTAACTCTATCTAAATCTAATGTCAAGGGATCAGTGTAGTAGGTACTTACTTGAAAATTGTCACAACTCTGGGAGGCTATTACTACTCCCATTTTACAGATTACCCAAAGCAAAACTACAATGATTATTAACTGATTGCAGACTTGTTAAATTTAGAAAATGAACCGAAATGTAGTTTCACCCAACTCAGAGTTCCCCTATTACCTTCTATTGTCTCTTCCATAAAGGGGGATGAACTAGAGAGAAACTCCTTTTTTGTTTATCACAGTCCTAGCTCCAAGAATAATGCCTGACAAATGCTAGTCATGCAATAAATGTTACTAAAAAAGTGAAATAAAACTCTTCTATCATGACCCTCTTTCCTCCTCACACCCTATAACTGATTTATCAGCACATTCTGCTGCTTCTTTCAGTCTGTGGCAACAGTTCAACTACTTATTACCTCTCCACTGCTTCTGCACTAATCCATACTACTATTTTCTTTCCTCTGCTATTATAATAGCCTCACAACTGATATATCACCTTCTCAGTTTCTACCCACTGTTCTGAAGTGCAGCCATGGTCATACCTTGAAAACATTGGTCAGATCATGTCTTATACTAAACCTCCTTGGTGACTTCTAACTGTATTCTGAGGGAGGCCCAAAATCCTTATGGCCCCAAAGACTGCTATGATCTGTTCCAAGAACCTCATCCTCCTCTTCTATACCATTGTCCTCTTAATTTTTGAGCATGCTAATCATGTTTCTGTTCCTAGGCTTTAAACTTAACAGTTCCCTCCACCTGGAATTCTCTTCTTCCAGATAATTTCATAGCTTACTCCTTTACTTTTCCTAGATTCTCTGTAAGAGTTATCCAAGAGGCCTCCTAATCATAGTATATAAAATGGTATGCAGGCATTACATACAGGGCTGGTCATTTCTCACTCCCTTACTTTTATTTTTCTCATAACTTATATTACCCTAAGTATATAAAATACTGACATGAATAAGTGAATCCCTCAAAACAAAGCTTACCATAAGATTTAGAATATAGTGTTATCAAGTCTTGCAATAGTTTGTAGACAATTAGAACTGTGACATATCTAGGAACCATTTTTGTCCCATTTTTATTGACCTAGAGTTACAAGCTCTTCATATGACACTTATTGAAGATTTGCCCATACTTTTCATCTAAAATCAATTAAAATTTCAATAATTTATTCAATATAAAATTCTTTACTCTTCTGGATCTTTTTTAAAATTAGTTTCTGATCCAACTATACTTTCTGAGATACTTTGCTCTTACCCTGTTGTTCAAACATCTTTCTGTTCCTGTGTGTTTTGTGCTTTGTTTAATAAAAAGGCCTATCTGAAATTATAAAGCTGTTAAAGAAGGGAGAAATTAAAATCATGCCTTAATTTCTTTGAATCATTTGCTTTTAGATACAACATCAGTAGCAGAAGCAAGACACAATCCTAGCATAGGAGAGGGAAGTGTTGGTGGTCTGACGGGCAGTTTGAGTGCAAGTGGAAGCCACATGGATCGAATAGGAGCCATTAGAGACAACCTGAGTGAAACGGCAAGCACCATGGCTCTGGCTGGAGCTAGTATAACGGGGAGTCTGTCAGGAAGTGCCATGGTAAACTGTTTTAACAGGTAAGAAATAGTGTGATTTTGATTTATTTGGTTTCTGCCTTATGTTAAAAAAAATTTTTAGATTAGACTTTTGACTAGAACATGTTTAGCCTCTAACAAATGAAATTTAGTGGTAGATCAGATTTGTTTTTACTGATTAAATTTCCTGTCAAAATATTCTATGTTGTGGTAATAACTAAATTGAGAAATAACATTCTACCAGTTTGTCATTACACTTGTCACATTTGATAGGAGAAATTGGTGCTGGAGCTGCTTCAGTATACACTGAAGGTAATGCTTAGCTTAGTCCTTCATTCTGGGGTCAGAAAACAGCTGGATATTGGGAAATGAGACTTTACCTGGGCTTGGTAACAAGTGGAGTCAAGACATCCAAGAGTACATGAACTTGGGTCAGGATAATCAGTCTAGGTCCTGTGGAGTTAATGGTCACTTCTCACCAAGTCTTATACTAATACTCATATAGATAAATAGGAGAAATTAACATGTTTTTTAATCTTCTCATGTTTCTTCTTTTTGATTCACTATGCTTTTAATGTTTTTATGTAAAGGGAAAACATGAATCAAAAGATAAATCAGGCCAGGTGCTGGTGGCTTACACCTGTAATCCTCGCTGTTGCAGGAGGCTGAGATCTGAGGATTGCAGTTCAAAGCCAGCCTGGGCAGGAAAGACTATGAGACTCTTACCTCCAGTTAACCACTAGAAAACTGGAAGTGGCACTGTGGCTCAAGTGGTAGAGAGCTAGCCTTGAGCTGAAGAGCTGAGGGACAGTGCCCAGGACCAGAGTTCAAACCCCACAACTGACCCCCTAAAAAAAAGATAAATCAGTTGCATTTGTCTTATTTTTAGGTAGATTGTGCTTGAACAGAAACTTTTTTTTTTTTGGTCAGTTGTAGGGCCTGAACTCTGGGCCTGGGCACTGTCCCTCAGCTCTTCAGCTCAAGGCTAGCCCTCTACCACTTGAGCCACAGCGCCACTCCCAGCTTTTTCTGCTTATGTGGTGCTGCGGAATCAAACTCAGGGCCTCATGCATGCAACGCAAGCTTTCTACCACTGAGCCATCTTCCCAGACCTTGAACAGAAACTTTTAAGTTATAATTGTTATTTGAACAGAAGTTCTTTAAGTTATAGTCATGTATATTATTATTTCTTAAAAGTCAGATATGGGCTGGGGATGTAGGTCAGTATCTCATATGCACAAGGTCCTCTGAGTTTGATCCCTAACACTACTGAAAAAGAAAAAAAGTCAGAATGCTCTTCATAGAACCTATTTTCTGTTCCAGTTCTGGGGCTTAAACTCATGGTCTGGGCACTATCCTTAAGCTTTTTTGCTTAAGGCTAGTGTTCCACCACTTAAGGCTCTATTTCTGGGGTTTTGTTTTGTTTTGTCTTTGTCTTTGTTGTTTTGGTGCTTAATTGGAGATGAGTCTCATGGACTTTCCTGCCCAGGCTGGCAGCTGAACAGCTATCCTCAGATCTCTGCCTCCTGCATAGCTAGGATTACAGGCTTAAGCCAACAGCACCAAGCTTAGAACCATTTTTAATGCAGAATTTTTTTGACTCACTGATCTGTCATGTGTAATGGTTGGTTATATATTTTGATGTTGTGTTTTGCACTGAAGCATGACAGAGTGCCACATCCTAAGTGAAAGTAGTGGAGCTTATTTAAGTTAAAAGCCCATTGTTTTATTTTTGTGGTGTTCTTTCTGCCTTACTTGGCTAATTTTTCTCATTGCTTCTGGATGACTGGAACTGACTATTCAGTGTACTACAATAGAATTTGAGTGTTCAAGTAAGTAGAAACTGAAAAAAATAATGGTATCTAAAATTAGCTTCTCACTACTAAAGTTCTTAACTGAATTATTTAACATTAACATGGCATCGCAGTACTGAATTATAAATAATTTTGGCTTTTTATCTGATACCCTCCCCTTTAAGGTTGGAAGTACAAGCAGATGTACAGAAAGAACGGTACAGTCTAAGTGGAGAATCTGGTACAGTCAGCTTGGGAACAGTTAGTGATAATGCCAGCACCAAAGCAATGGCAGGATCCATTCTGAATTCCTACATCCCAATGGACAAGTAAGGAAAACATTGTTATAAAGCCACAAGTAGTTTTGAATTAAATTTAAGGGATTATCTTTACCACCAAGCCAAAATAAACCAGTGAATAATAGTGACCAACTGTTAAGTACTTTGGGAAAAGAAATGGTGAGATATTCAAAGTAGACAAATCTAATAGTAGATTCCTGATTGCTGGAGCTCCAGGGAGGAAAGAATGGGAACTGATTGTTACAGAATGTAGGGTTTCTTAGGGGGATGAAAATCACTAAATTATATACTGTAAATTATATACTGGTGAATTTAATCACATTTAAATTATACTTCACCTGGGGCTGGGAATGTGGTTTAGTGGTAGAGTGCTTGCCTAGCATGCATGAAGCCCTGGGTTCCATTCCTCAGTACCACATAAACAGAAAAGGCTGGAAGTGGCACTATGGCTCAGTGGTAGCCTTGATTAAAAAGAAGCTCAGGGACAGTGCTCGGGCCCTGAGTTCAAGCCCCAGGCTTGGCAAAATTAAACAAATAAATAAAACTTCACCAAAGCTGTTTTTTAAAATATATGGGGAGAGTTTACAGGAGATACAAACATACCTGTAATCCCAGCTGTATGGGAGGTGAGATTTTCAAAAGAATTGCAGTTTGAGACCAGCCTACTCAAAATTAGACTCTATCGTAAAAAACAAGCTGGGCATGGTGCATATGCCTATAATCACAATTACATGGGAGGTAAAGGTAGGAGTGATGCAGTTCATGGCAAAGCCATGCAAACAAAGTAAAGCCCCATACAAAATTATAAGACCCTACCTGAAAAAATTAACAAGGCACAAAAAAAGTATCTAGAACAGCGTAAGAAGTAATTATATCTACTACTCTTTTTAAAAACTGAAGCCCTCTTCTTTCCATTAGTTTTATGTGTGAATATGTTCTGACAGCTTCTATATATAGCCTTTCGATTGTTCTTTAAAAACAAAAACCTGCCCCCTTTGCTATCAGCTGAATAAAACCAAAGCCAGAAATTATATTTGTTACTCCTGTGTTCCAGAGAGGGCAATAGCCTGGAAGTGCAAGTAGACATTGAGTCGAAGCCATCCAAATTGAGACACCACAGCGGAAGCAGCAGTGTGGATGATGGCAGCACTCCCCGAAGCCATCCTGGCACTTCATCTTGCAGCTTGCCAGAAGGTAAATCCAGTGCAGCCAAATGGTCCAAAGAAGCTGCCGCAGGAAAGAAATCCAAGAGCAGCAAGTTGAGGAAAAAGGGGAACATGAAGATCAATGAGACCAGAGAGGACATGGATGCACAGCTGTTAGAACAACAAAGCACGAACTCGAGCGAATTTGAGGCTCCATCCCTCAGTGACAGTATGCCATCTGTAGCAGATTCCCACTCTAGTCATTTTTCTGAATTCAGCTGTTCTGACCTTGAAAGCATGAAAACATCTTGTAGTCATGGGTCCAGTGATTATCATGCCCGCTTCGCTACTGTCAGCATTCTTCCCGAGGTAGAAAATGACCGTCTGGAAAACTCCCCCTATCAGTGTAGCATTTCTCTGCTCACCAAAACTGCTTCATGTTCAGAAGTTCCACAGCAGAATCCTATCACTGAAGAACACGGTAACAGTGGAATAAAACCTAATGCTGATCTATATTTTGGTGATTCACTAAAAGAAACAAACAACAACCACTCACATAAGACAATGGAATTAAAAGTTGCAATTCAGACTGAAATTTAGGCCTATAAATGCTGCAAAATCATTACCACTGAACAACCTTGTTTGGAGCTGGTTAAATGTCTGTGACTACTTTTTCACGTTACCAGCAAAAGCCAGGTTTCATCAAAATGCAGATACCTTTTCTGTATTCAGCAAACCATTGTGTTTCATGTGGATCTTAATCACCAAACTATGAAATGAAGGCTTTAAAGTGCATTATTAGGAAAATAGTACATCTTAAGAGTAAAGCATGTTTTGTGTGCTCACAAAACATTCTTGATACTATAGCTGTGTATTTAGATAGAAATGTGGCTTAATTTATAATAAGTACAAAATACTAATGCAGCTCTACAGCATTCTTACAAAGAAAACTTGAGGCTTTGAGATAAGTGGTTAGTGACATTTTATTGAAACCACTAAGGGATGTTATTCAAAATAACCAGGCAGGTTACTCAATATGTGATATTCTCTGCAACATTTCTATTCATAACTGGGCTTAAATTTCATTTTCTTCATAGGTAATGTGGATATATAAAGCTTGGCAGCCTATTTGCAACCATTTGGATATATAAGATACTTTGAGCAAGATTGTGGCAGTTTTTGCACAACTTTGAAATAGAAATACCTGGTACTATATATATATATAGAGAGAGAGAGAGAGAGCATATTGTTGATGCTGTTTTAGAAGAAAAATGTAAAAGCTAATTAAATATATTGACAGCAACAAATAAATAAAACTATAAAGTAAAGTCCCATTAGGTTGTAAGTATTACCAAAAAAAAAACAAAGTCATCTTTTACTAGGGGGAAATTTGTACCCCATTGATTCTTGGTGCCTTTTGGGATAGTTTGGGTTTTAAGAGCCTAGTCATTGGAGGATTTTGCTGTATTGTGCACAGTGTCCTCTCTTACCACCTTGAATTATATAGAAAAATACAGGAACTAGATAAACATGAATGTGATTAATAACAATGCTGAAAAAGTATTAGCCTACCAAAGACACACTCAGGCTTTAGTAAATTTAACTTAATGTAACCTCAGTTTTAAACACATGTGTATCTTTTCCAACCATAAAATCAAAGGCACCATGCCAAGCTCATATGTGCCGAGTGCAAAAGGTCTGCATATGGTTGGCTTTAGAAGTTGGCCAAAATACTACCTGTATTGTTAACTTCCTATGTAGGTCACTTATATAAAGCAGGTTAATCTCAATGACAGCAGTTAAAATGTTCCTTCTATGTTTAAGTACTACCATTATGGTGCTACTGAGCATTTTCTTTTGATTAAAAAAAGAAAAAAAAAAAAGAAAAATGTCATGGGCTGCAGTCTACTTCCATCACCAAGTCTTTCTTTCACCAAGTCCATTAATATGCTTATAACACTAGTGCCGGTTATTTTATTTGATCATGCTTATTATGATATTTGTATATTTGTTTGCATTCCAGTTTTGTTCAATAATGAGTGTGTAAACTGCATATGTGAAATAAATGTAAATACTTTTGCTGCATTTTGATGTGTGGACAGGTATTTTTTTAAGTTTTATTTTTATAAAGGAGACACAAATCAGAGTACATTTTAGACAGGTTATTTTTGAAAGATACATTTTTTAAGGAATTTTCACTTGCTATGTGATAATAGTCATCAATATTACAAGCCATTAAAATTATTTTGCTTCTGGCCTCAGTCACAAAGGAAGCATTTGCTGAATTTTCCAACAAATAATGTTAGAAATTCCATTTTTCATGTCTCAGTCCTGCCTTTACTGCAGAAGAAAGATATTTTGTTAAAATAATTTTATTCATAAAAGTGAGTTAGGGACTGAGGATTTAGTTCAGTGGAAGTGTGCTTGCTTATCATGTGCAAGCCCCTGGGTTTGATCCCCAGCACCACACACACACACACACACACACACACACACACACATCCTTTGAGATGACTTCAAAAGCTCCTTCATATTTGGATCCTTCAGGTGTGAATCAGTATAGGATCCAAGAAGTGTGCTTGCTTATCATGTGCAAGCCCCTGGGTTTGATCCCCAGCACCACACACACACACACACACACAGATCCTTTGAGATGACTTCAAAAGCTCCTTCATATTTGGATCCTTCAGGTGTGAATCAGTATAGGATCCAAGCCAGATTTCCTTGGAGCTCAACTCTGGTCTAGACTCAAACAAGAGAATATACTGCCAGGGTAGCACTCTACCACTTGAGCCACAGCTCCACTTCTGTTTTTTTGCTGATTAATTGGAGATAATTACTGCTAAGACTTTACTGCTAAGGCAAGCTTTGAACCATGATCCTCAGATCTCAGCCTCCTTAGAACCAAGATTACAGCTGTGAGCCATGGGCACCTGGCTCACTGAAATCTTTTTAAACCTGCTTTCTTTAAGGCCTGGAAGAAAAGATCACATGGTAGTGTGATACCCTACTGATGATTATGTAACGCATTTTAATTGGATTCTCTTAAATGTACAAATTTTCAGCTTCAGAGTACCAAATCAGTTAAATGTCAAATGTGCATGATTTATCACTTTTAATTTTGTTGGAAATTGGGGAAATGTAGACATATGTAAGATTTTCCAAAGCATATTATCTAAATACAGACTTGGATCGCCAAAGAATATGTTGAAAGCTATCAGCTATTTGTTCCTATATGGCATGAGCAAAATAACTGCAGTTACATAGATTGTTTTGCTTTTCCATTCAGAATCAAGTGTGTCTTGACACAGGAGACTTTAACTCCCATTTCCTGCCAAGGAATTGTTCTTTTTTCTATTTCTCCCTTTTTTACTCCATTATACTAAAATCTTTATTAAAAACATTAAAAACCCAGGCTTTAGTGGCTCATGCCTGTAATTCTAGCTACTCAGGAGGTTGTAATCCTGAAAATCACAGTTTGAAGCCAGCCCAGGTAGGAAGTCCATGAGACTATAAACTTCAGTTAACTACCAGGAAGCTGGAAGTGAAGCTGTGGCTCAAGTAGTAGTAGAGTGCTGGCCTTGAGCACAAAAGCCCTGAGTTCAAGTCCTAGAACTGACAAACACACAAAAAGCCGCCCACATTTTTATGTGGCTCCTTTTAATAATTCTCTATTGCATTTATTTTCATTTAACTGTGAGAAGCCACTATTAAAGGCTAGTGTTGACTCCCAAAGGCTGGTGTTGAATGCCAAAAATAGTATAAATTGAAAAGTTTTATTATTTGAATGCCATTGATTAATAGACATGAGTTTGCAGTTTTAAATTTAGTTGAGATAGAATCACTATACCTTCTCATGCTAGTTAGGGATTTTTGTGTTTGCTACCTATTCATTTATTCAACACAGGAATAAAGGTGATGCTGGAAATACAGTGTAATACTAAATAAACAATCTGGCCTCAGAGATTGTATTACAGTTGGGAGAAAGTAAAAAAATAGGTAAACATATACATACAGCTTAAAATAATGTCAGATGATGATTGCTATGGAAATGCAAGTTGGAAGTAAGTCTGACTTTCTGGGGTATTGGGAAGATATTTTCTGAGTATTAGGAAAGCTCCCTACTTTGAGAACACTTGTAGGAAATGAGCATGTAGGCATAACTTGGTGGGTGGATGAGTACTAATGAGAACTAATGGACAGTTTGGACATCAGTCTTGGAATTTGAAATCTAATAGGTAAGTCTGCCATCTTGTTTCTCTTGGAGAGTATCTTCCACAAATTCACAAAAAAAATTAAAACTAGAAACAACCCAAATGCCTAGTGAATGTGTGTATGCCATCTTATGAATAGATGAATGAAATGTGATATGTCCATATATATATATATATATATATATCCATGCATATATATACATACAATATGTGCCCTTTTATGACTGAATTTAGCATGTTTTAAATTTCATCACTTTGTAAATTCAGTCATAAAAGGACACATATTTTATGATATATCTTAAATATAGAGAGATGCAAACCTGTAAAGACATGGGCAGTATAGTGTTTGTCTAGAGCTAAGGGGATTGTGTAAAAATGAGGATGCTCATGGTATGAAGGGTTTTGGGTTGGTTGGTTGGGGTTTTTTTGGGGGGTGGGGGTTGTAGTGAAGTTTGAACTCAGCACTTTGTACTTGCTAGACAAGTGTTCTACTTCAGCCATACTCAGCCCTAGAGTTTCTTTTAAAGCGAATATTCTAAAATGTATTGTGGTTTTGTACGTACAATTCTGTGTATGTACTAAAAGCCAATACATTTTACACTTTATAAATTATGTGAACTATATCTTGGTAAAATTTAATTTGTTTTTGAGATGAGCTGTTGCAAAAGCTTGTACTGAGCTGGGTGCCTGTGGCTCACCCCTGTAATCCTTGATATTCAGGAGGCTGAGATCTGAGGATCGAGATTCAAAGCCAGCCTGGGCAGGAATGTCCATGAGACTGTTATCTCCAATTAACCACCAGAAAACCAGAAGTGGTGCTTGTGGCTCAAGTGGTAGAGTGCTAGTCTTGAACTGAAGAGTTCAAGGACAGGGCTCAGACACAGAGTTCAAGCCCCATGACCACCACCACCAACAACAACAACAAAGCTTGTACTGAACTTCTGTGATCATTCTTCTTTAGTATCCTGAAAAGCTGGGACTAACCATGCTCAGCCATAGTTGATTGGGTTAGTTTTAATGACTTAGTATGTCTACAGAATTTCATGAAAAAGAATAAATGAAAACTGCAAAGACAAAGATCACCTGTAAAAGCAGTAAAAGTACAACTGATATTTCAATTGGCTATTATATTCTTATTTTGGTTACCTTTTCATTGTCTATTTGAAAGAGATCTTTGTATGTTGTATATTATAGCTGTTGACAGTTTGACTCATTTTTTTTTTTAGCAGGCATTTTGATGTGCAGCCTTTAATTCTGAAACTTTTGTCAGTTGTGGGGCTTGAACTCTGGGCCTGGGCGCTGTCCCTCAGCTTTTCACCTCAAGGCTAGTGCTCTACTGCTTGAGCCATAGTGCCACTTCTGGTTTTCTGGTGGTTTATTGGAGATAAAGTGTCTCATAGACTTTCCTGCCCAGGCTGGCTTTGAACTACCATGCTCAGATCTTAGTCTCCGGAGTAGCTAGGATTATAGGCATGAGCCACCAGTGTCTGGCTCTAATTCTAAAACTTTTTGTTTTGGATGTACAGAGAAATTGCAAAGGTAGTTCATAGTTCAGAATGTTTATATATATTTGGTATATATGTGTATATGTATTTTATTATTATACATATTACATATGAAAGCTATATTGTTAACGTGCTTAATTTTTAACATCCAGGCCTTCAGGCTATAATAGTTAAGATCTCCCCTGGTCCTAGATTTCCTATGAGACTTTTTAATATATTTCATTTGCTTTCATGTCTGGAATTTATCCTATCATTTCATCTTACAGATAAAAAGCCATTTGTGTTCGAACTATTTGTTCCTATTTTCTTTTCCTACTGACTTGAATATACTACCTCAATACTAGAATCCATTTCTAGTTTCTACCAAAGCTCAGGTAAGGTATTATTCACACATTTTTTTCTTTTTTGACAATACTAAGGTACCTTGCCTCTTAGTCTCTGCTAGCCACTAATTTACTTTTGAAATCTATAGATTTGTCCATTCTCAACATTCCATGTAAATGAAATCATAAGATATGGCTTTGTTTATCCTCTTTTTCTTAATTCTTTCAAAGTCATATATCCAACAGCAGTATCTCATTCTTCTGTGGCTGAATTATGTATTCCGACATTTGGGTGGTTTCTATTCATCTGTTATGAAAAATGCTCCTATGTGTCTGAATTTTTGTGTAAACGTTCTTGCAGTTTTCCTATAGTGTCTTGGAATTGTTAGGCAAATGACAACTCTTAAGTTTTTGAGAAACTGACAAACTTTTCCTAAGTAGCTGCACAATTTCATACTCGCACCAGCAATACATGTGATTCCTACTTTCTCCACATTTTTGCCATGTTTTTGTCTTTTTTACTTATGTGGCTCCTAATATTTGCCCTTGTTTTAGTACAGATGTAGGCTGGAGTTAAGATTGTGTTTATTGAAACAGTCTTCTTAACCAGCTGCTTCAAAGACTGATAAAACCTGGGTACTGGTGACTAATGCCTGTAATCTTAGCAACTTAGGAAGCTGAGAACTGATGATTGCAGTTTGAAGTCAGCCCAGGCAGAAAAGTCCATGCAATTCTTAACTCCAATTAACCAGCAAAAAGCTGGAAGTTGAATATGGCTCAAATGGTAGTGCACTGATCTTCAAGCAAAAAGGCCAAGGAAAAGAGTGAGGCCTGAGTTCAAACCCCACTACTAGAAAAAATATTGATACATGTGGAAGGTAGTTAAATCTAGCTGAATTCAAGTTATTCCGTTAGACTTCTGTGTGGCTTGGGCCTCTGCGGTGGTACCCCTGGAAGGGCAGAGTTGAAATGTTTCATGTGCCTGTGATAGTGAAGATTCTACACCAAAGCCATTAAATTCTCCTGAGCACTTCTCATTTACTTATTTCAAAATCTGGCTTGGATTTTACAAAACGTTCCCATTCCTCTTAATACCTGTGGGCCCTTGAACTTTGAAACTATGCTTTCAAAGTATCTTGTACAAAGACTCCCATATTCCCATATTCTCAGTGTTTTACAAAGTACCTATAAGCTCAAACAAGGTAAAGGCTATCTATCTCTCCTACTGCTTTATTCAGTCATGAATAGTTTAGTTCACCCCAATGCTTGTGCCATTTAGTATTAATTACAGGCTTCTTTCTGGCTTTGGGTCATAGGTCCTTATCTTTCTGAAAAATCACAAAGCTAAGATTCTGAATGCTCTGGGCTTTTAAGGTTTCCAAGTAACTGTGAAAATACTCCCAAGAATGACTGCGAATTTAATGCTACTGTAAACTTCTCAATAGTAGGAACTTGTCTAATCTGAACTCTGGAAATGAACACTGTTTAAGGCAAAATCTTCTAGATTCGTTCAGTGAACATTTATGTAGCATTTCGAAGCCTGTGCCAAACTCTGAATGTACAATAGTTTACATGTTGACTACCTTTTAAAACAAAGTGAAATTGAGAAGAGAGACATGCTAGCTATTACAAATAGGCCTGCCCAGCTGCACTTGTGGGGTTTCTTAGCTGCTGTAATATGACTAATTTCCAGGAGATGGCACCAGAGCGCTCCAGAGCCAGCCACTTGTCTAGCCAGCCATTTGTCTGGCTATGATGTTCTTATTGGAGGGGTCAGGCGTCTCCATATGTATCTGTTATTCAAGTAAATATGGTGGATTTTAGTGTTCTTATTATTTTCCAACAACATTGATACAATCATTTTACTTACAGGAAAAAAGCAATTGGTCATTTGTGGCCTGATAACCGGGATATATTTTGGGAAACGCATCAGGTAAGTGACTGTTGTGCAAATATTGAAGTGTACTTTCACAAACTAAGCTCCCATGTCTTAGGCAATACAGTATTATGAATCATTTATATTTGTATATAACATAAGTCATCATTTACTATTAGAAAAAGCACATGGAAAAAAGAGAACTCTGTATTTTTGTTTGAAGACTCAAGTCCCCATTCCCGACTTTAACAACAAGGAAAAAACAGTTTAGAAGAAAAACGGCAGTTTGAAAGGTACCATTTACCCTTAAAGACAGTCTCTATAGTCCAGGCAGGCCTTGAACTCAGCTATGTTGCTCACTCCAGCTTTGAATTTGAACTTCTCTTGGCTTTGTAATCCTAAGGCTAGGATTACAAGCATACACCATATAACTGGCCCACCCATGATGATTTTTTAAAGTGTTCTATAATTATAAAAGACCAGAAAAAAAAATGGATATCAGGATAATGAAAATGATATGATCATCTTCACTTTTAAATGAGTAAAAAATAATTCTAAATAAAGGAATTTAGACTGCAGTAATAATTGACAATACATTGAGATTTAAATATTTTATTGTTAAGAAATACCCTCTTAACAAAGGAGCTTTCCCTTTTGCAGAAATAAATATAAAGCAGAAAACAAAAGGTGGGGATATTTTAATTTGAGAAAATAAAGGGGTAACAATTCAAACACAAATACAGGCTGGGTTTCTTTTATATAGTGACTTTATTGCTTATATAAGCAATATATAAAGGAAAGATACATTTTAAAACCTAGTAAAAAGTGGTCGCAATTTTTGGCAATTTTCTTATTAGGCAATACTTTATATTAGAAAAATAAGTTCCTAGCTCTAAATAAACTAATAACCAGACACCAGTGTTGTGTTTCATTTTAACAGACTCCACTAGCAGTATAAAATTGGATTTATGTTATCTTCATAGGATACTAAGTGATAATCACTGTTAAGACTCCATTTTTCAAAAGAACTTTAAAGCAATTCATTACTGTCAAATAGCCCAAAGAAAACTGCTTAAATCAAAAATTTAACAGGTTGAGTTATTAAAAGAAAACATGTACTATAAATTAAAGTTCCACATATACTATTTAAATATAAAGATGTTGGCTCTGGTACATAAGAAATATTTACAACTAATAAAAAGAATTTGTAGAGTACATTTTTTGTATATTGTAGAATATACATGTTCTGTATATAAAAATAACTAAAATATTTTACAACCCATACCTAAGTATCTTTTCCAAGCCAGGTTTTATCCACGCAACTCTATTTTAATACCATCTTATTAAGCAATACTGGAATTCGTACATGCATGGAAAAAAAATCTAGCAATGATCTTGAGTTTAAAGCTCATACTGCTCTTTTAGGGCCTGTACATCTTCCAAAGTAAAGTGGTTGGTTTGTGCATCTGAAAGGTCATCAAATAGCTGTTTAGTTTGCTCCTTTTGGTCTTTGCTAATTAGTGTCAACATCATCTGAAAAAAAGGAAAAAGTTACATTAGCATTAAAAACATTTTTAAAATTTTGGAAACCCTAAAAAACTCAATCTCTATTAATAAAATATGTTCCTGCTTACCTTAAACCTTTCTGCTGTGCTCAAATGCAAAAGATGCTGATACACCAAGAAGGGATCTTTCCTGATGAGGTGATTTTTCAGAGACTGAATAAGGAGGAGGAATGAATCCCCTTCAAGTTTATTACTCAGGAACATTGGCAGATCTTCTGGTGCAATGATGCCTAAAAGGTGTGCACAAGCCTCTTCATCTTTCCTAGTATTTATAGCATTTAGAACCTGACCAAATTCATAGGCGTTATTAGGCTTGGAGATGGAAAGTCGCTCAGAGCGTTCTGGAGGCCCATTACTTTCATCCCCCTTCTCATACGTCAGGCAGTCCGTGGAGACCTCCGAGGTTCCTTCAGGCTCCTCTTCATTGCCTTCGCTCACCTTCACAGGGAAAAAACGTACATTGTGACCCTAAGCAACAGTCACCACACGCATCCTAAGTCATGCTTGTCAAGTAGGCATTAATAACCACAATTTCTAAATGAAAAATTTGTAGATTTTCCAATATATTACAAAGTGTATGATTTCTTTATAGACATTTATGCTATAAGAATCCAAATAGCAGGAGTAATTCTTTGAGTTTTTAAAAACCGTTTCCTCATTGAAAATGTACCAAATGTTACTTTTATGACTTTCTGCAAATAAAAACAGTATATAAATTGAAAACATATATCAATTTTCTTTCATAAAAAAAAAATTTTTTTTGCCAGTCCTGGGCTTGAACTCACAGGGCCTGGCCTCTGTCCTTGAACCTCTCTATGCTCAAGGCTAGTGATCTACCACTTGAGCACAGTGCCACTTTTGGCTTTTTCTGCTTATGTGGTGCTGAGAAATCGAACCCAGGGCCTCATGCATGTAAGGTAAGCGCTCTGCCATTAACCCACCTTCCTGGCCCCATCCTTGTTTCCTTTTAACAGTACATTTTGATAATTCTATTTTCTACTTAAAGCATTAAAAAAAAACTTCCTAGCTTCTCTCACCTATTAGCCTCTTAATCTAAATGGAGATGTCAGATAAATAAGAGGCTATTCATGAATGAATATATATATGACTTGTGATCTGACATTCCTCATTAATGGCAAAGCAAAATGTTTGAGTTACTATAAATCACAGAGATAGGTTTGATCCTGAGGTAGTCGAAGGTCTCTGATGAGCTCGTATTATTTCAGAGTACTGAAAAAGCTGAGTCAATTTCAAATATCTTCATGGGGTGTGGCTTTCAAGGGACCCTGAAACTGAAGTCAGCCCTGTCAGGATTTCCAGGTAGATCCTGAAACAAAACTGGAGGGCCAGGCTGGGAATGTGGCTTAGTAGTAGACTGCTTGCTTAGCATGCATGAAGCCCTGGGTTCGATTCCTCAGTACCACATAACAGAAGAAGGTTGCAGTGGGGCTGTGGCTCAAGCTGTAGAACACTAGCTGTGAGCAAAAGAAACTCAGGGACAGTGCCAAGGCCTTGAGTTCAAGCCTCAGGACTGACAAAAACAAAACAAAACAAGAGGGCCAAGGGCTCCCATGCATCATAAGTAGAAATAGTACAAATGAAAAGCTTACATGGAAGTGGCAGGGAAAGCAAGTAAGGTGGAGATGCTGATACTCACTCTGTACCCACACAGAGAAATACTGGGTCAATCATGAGGGCAAAGGACAAGCTTTGTCTTTATAACTGGTTAAGTTTTGTCAATGACCACCAGAATAAACAGAATTGTGTAGAATCCATAGGAACTGCCTTTGGAATTCTGCAGATCTCCAGAAGACTATTTTCCCAAAAAATAATGAAATGTAAATACCTCTTGAATTTCAATTTTCTTTCTCTCCTTTTCTTTGCTGAATGTTGCTGTGTTGTCCTTAATACTAAGCAATCTGGTTACCTCTTCCAGTTCCATCTTTGCCTCAACAATATTTGGATCTAGTAGGAGAACTTTATTGAGGTCAGATAAGCTTTCCTGATAATTCTGAAAGTAGGAAGACAGAATAAGACAGGGCCTAGATTAGCATGAGTGACAAAATTGTATTGCAGGGTGATGGTTCCATTCTTACTGCAGCTGAAAGGTTATCTCATAGTACAGCATAGTACATCTATGGAAAAAGCCCAGTGTCCAGAGTTAGCAAGCCCAAATTTCACTCTCACAGCTATTGGTGGTTAATTGGAGATAAGAATCTCATGTAGTGGGAGAAAAGAAGGGAAGAAATGTACTCATTCCCTTACTTATGTCACTGTAACCCTTCTGAACATCACCTTTACAATAAAATAAAAAAAAATTTAAAAGAATCTCATGGACTTTGCTGCCTGAACTGGCTTTGTACCTTGATCCTTAGATCTCAGCCTCCTGAGTAGCTAGGATTACAGGCATGAGCACCCAGCACCCAGCAGCCTTCCTTGTATTAAATGCATGATAGGCACATGTGCTGAATGAATAAAAGACTTGACATCCTTTTATTAGCCTTTCATTACTAGCACAATTGTAAGGAAACAACACCCAAGCCAGGCATGGCGGCTCACATGCACCTGTAGTTCCAACTACTTAAAGAGACTGAGGCAGTAGAAAAACTTGAAGCTTAAGATATCTCTGGGCAATGAAGTGAGATGAGCTTCAGTTTTCTCATCTTTAAAATAAACTAAAACTAATTTTTGTGAGTTTGTACTAAAGAATTGATAAAACTAGTTTAAACATATAAAGGGCTGTAGAAATGGCAACTATTATTTGAATGTTCTTGTTTTATAAAAACCAAAGTTGTTCATTATTCAAAACAGGACAACAGCAAATCTTTTTCTTCTTCCTCCTCCTCTTTTTTTTTTTTGTGCCAGTAATGGGGCTTGAACTCAGAGCCTCAAGCTCTTACTTGTCTTTTTCACTGAAGGCTGGTGCTCTACCCCAGTCACAGCTCTACTTCTGGCTTTTTGGAGATAGAAGTCTCACAGACTTTTCTACCCAAGTTGGCTCTGAACTGGGATCTCTGGTCTCAGCTTTTTGAGATTACAGGGGTGAGCCACCAGCAGCTAGCAGCCTTGGATCTCACCTGAGAGTCAGACAACGCACTGGAGAAAGGGGTGGGGGGGGTGGGGGGGGGGGAGAGAGGGGAAGGGTGATAAAAAAGATGTGGCCATTGAATTTAGTAGCAAAGACAAATATCACAAAATCAGTCTGCTGTGACAGGTCCCATTCTATAACTACAAACTAGACCTGTATTTTGATTAAGCCCAATTGTGAGGCTTAATACTATAGCAGGGAGCTATAGTATTTTACATAGTCGTGCTGTGGTAACAGCTGCACTGGGGCTGAGCCACAGATACACTAAACTAGGGGTTCTGTGACATTCCCAAGAGACTAGCTATCATGTCACCTCCCTTCTTCCCATCAGCAACACACCAGAGCAAGAGTGACATAATAACCTTACCTCTGGTTTGGGTTTTTGGTTTTTTTGGTTGTTTGGGTGTTTTTTTTTTTTTTTTGGGGGGGGGGGGGTTGGTGCTGGTCCTTGGGCTTGAACTCAGGGCTTGAGTACTGTCCCGGAGCTTATTTTTGCTCAAGGCTAGTGCTCTATTACACAAGCCATAGCTCTACTTCCAGTTGGTTTTTATTTTTTATTTTGTTTTTTTTAGGGGGGAATGGGGGTAATATTAAATAGAAGTCAGAGTCTCCAGACCTTCCTGCTTGGGCAGGCTTTGAACCACAATTCTCAGATCTCAGCCTCCTGAGTAGCTAAGATTACAGGTGTGAGCCATCAGTACCTGACTAATAAATCTGTTTTAACTTACTAAAAAGGCAAATTATTTACAAACTCAATATCCTATACACAACTCTCCACATACTACCATATAATAGTATGTATAATGAAAACTACTGTATAAGAATAATGCTTCATAATAACATAGAGCCAACTAAAAAAATATTGGCATTCTATTCCTACCCTATCCCTAGGTGGGGAACCACAGGTGAAAGGCAAGAATCTGCAAAAGGCAAGTTGATCAAGCGATAACAGTTAACATCCCATCCTATGGATTTTACAGGTATTCCTTTACTCTTACAATATCCCCTATAAATATTAGCTTTTGCTGTATTAAAAGTAAGATATAAAAGAAGCAGCTTTGGGATGGAGCCAGCAGCCAGGCCCAAAAGATGCATGACAGTTCAGTATGGACCTCCAGTGTGACGTCTGAAATCAGACCTGTGAACCGCAACCTGGCAATGGAAGTCCAACACATCGTGGATCCCTTTGTTCTCAGCACTTGATGAAGTACGTCTGGAAGTGCAAACAGCATCAGGGCAAGTGAGAGGAGAAGGACAGAACAGTAAGGGCAGGGCAGCAGAGCTGGGGCTACAGTGACAGGAAGGGCAGGCTTGTTCTTTTTGGATTTTTTTTTTTTTTTTTTTTTTGGCTAGTCCTAGGGCTTGAACTTGGGACCTGGGCGCTGTCTCTTGAGCTTCTTTTGCTCAAAGCTAGTTCTTAAGCCACAGCACCACTTCTGGCTTTTTCTGAGTAGTTTATTGGCAATAAGAATCTCACAGACTTTCCTGCCCAGGCTGGCTTTGAACTACAGTCATCAAGATCTCAGTCTCCTGAGTAGCGAGGATTACAGGCATGAGCCATCGGCACCCAGCTAGGGCAGGCTTGTTCTTACATAAGCTTATTATATCCCATGAGAGGAAGCAATTCTTTTTTTTTAAAGGGCTGGGAAGGTGGCTCAGTGGTAGAGTGCTTGCCTTGCATGCATGAGGCCCTGGGTTCGATTCCTCAGCACCACATAAGCAGAAAAAGCCGGAAGTAGCGCTGTGGCTCAAGTGGTAGAGCACTAAATAAATTGTATGTAAAAACAAAATATTTATACCTTTTCTCTTTTTGTTGTTGTTGGTAGTGGGGCCTGAACTCTGGGCCAGGGTGCTGTCCCTGAGCTCATCAGCTCAAGGCTTCCACACTCTACTTTTTCTGCTTATGTGGTGCTGAGGAACTGAACCCAGGGCCTCATGCATGCAAGGCAAGTGCTCTACCACTGAGCCACCTTCCCATCCCTATACCTTTTCTTTCAGTACATATTTTTGGACACACGTACATACATACACACACACACACACACACACACACACACACTTTCTCTCTCCCTCTCTCTACTACTACTACTACTACTACTACTACTATACTACTATTACTACTAACTACTAAACCAGCTTAGAAAACAAGATCTGAGGAGGCAGGGCTCAACTGCAGGCAGACAGAGGTACCTGCTACCAAGGGGACCTCTCCCTCCCCCGTGCCACATCCTCAATATAGTTGCTCTCTAAAAATGGACCCAGATGTGAATTCTGACGCATTTTACAAGCAGCTGTGGCCTTTGACAGGCCTGACATTAAATTCTTCAGGCACATGCCTCAGCCTACTGGACCTACTTCATTTTCTACATCAAGCTATAAAAAGTCAAACCAGAAAAACAAGATACCAGTGTCATAATCTAGTGAGTTAGGGTTACTCAAATTGGGGATTATCTTTCTACATCATAATAGAATTTCTAGAATTCATTCTAAGAAGTATACAATCCCTGTCCTTCAGTAGGTACACCTTCGGCTCTTTAGTCAGCTAAACAGGTTCCAAAGGCCAGTATGAGGTGGAATAGCTCTAAGAGTCTGGGCACGTGTAATTCATGAGTCATGCACATCCACCTTCCTTGGCCAAATCCATTTGCTTCAATAGTTGAGCAAGTCATCTGACTCAGGGTGCCACATGCCATGCCACCTACAAAATCTATACAGCTTTACAATTACTAGCACAGTCAGTGGGAGGGGAGAGGGCAGGAGATAAAAAAGGGTCACAGTGACACAATCTAAATACAGTGCGGCCGAATGGTTTTCTCGGGTGGTGGCATCTGTGTCCTGGTGCGGGGCTAGCTCTACTGCAGCCTGAGGGGGTCTGTGATCTAGAAAAGCCTCAGCATTCAGGGCACACATATGGTCCTCGTTTGATACAGTATACAAACAACATGACCTAGATGCTGCCTCTTCAGTAGTAGACCTGGATCAAGTATCTCAAAACTAAGCAGGTCAAAATCACTCTTCCTCAGGAGCCTGTCTCCACTCCTGTGCACCCTCCATCGTCACCCTGCATCCCACAGCCATGAGGCCTCTCCTGCCCCCAGTCACTTCCACGGCTATTTTCTGCCAACCCATCCCACACAACCTTGAATGAATTCCTGTCCTTCCATTATGATCTGAATTTTGTTTGTACCACCCCAAATTCAAATGTTGACGTTTAAACAATACCTTAGAATATAATATACTTGGGCAGAGGGTCTTGAAAGAGGTAATCAAGTTAAAATTAACTCATTAGAGGGTAGGGCCTAGTGCAATATGACTGGTATCCTTATAAGTGTTAAGTGTGGACAAGGACACATACCCAGAGGCAAGTCTGAAGACAGTGCCCTGAGGAGAAACCAATCTGCCTCAACCTCAGACTTTGAATCTTGAGAAATGCCACCTAAATGGCCTCTCATCTTCCTACTCTATGGGAGATGCCTTTCTGATCTTTGTTCATGCCTTCCCTGAAACAACTATCATGTCATCATTTCCTTCCTCCCCCTTTGGTGGCTCCCATCACCTCCAGGATAGACCAGCCTCCTCCGCAAGGCCTCCCAGCCTCAACTGGACCTGATCATCTATCTCTCTCCATTCCCACATCCTACACACACCTGGTCTCCTACTGCAAGGTACACACACAAGTCCATTAAAAAAAAGTCTAAGAATATCAAAGAAGCTTTATTTATAACAGTTCCAGGCTGAACGCAAGCTAAAGGACTGTTGAATGCATGACTATATAGACTGGTATATTTGTACAACTCAGTAATAAAAAGGAATAATCGCATCCATACAGTATGGATGAATCGTATATAGTACTGACTGAAAAAACTCACAGAGTGGTCGTTTTACAATAGTACTAAAAAGCAGCAAAACTCTAGTGACAAATCAGATGAATGCTTGCCTAGATGGGTGGGAGGGGAGGGATATTGCCAAAGGACACAGGGAACTTGCAAAAGTCGGTGATCACCACAATTACAAAGTGAGAGCATGGAAATGGAGGGACGAGGGGTGAACCAATGCAGCAATGGTACTCACTAGACACTATGTTGAAAATGAATGATAAGACTGTGGCTGGGGATAAGAGGGAAAAACTGGAAGAGAGCGAGGGAAGGGGTGACATTGTCCAAAGAGGAATGAGCTCATTAACTGACTTACGTAGCTGTAGCCCCTCTGTACATAAACTTTTGAATGACAATGAAAAAAATAAAATTTTGACAGGAAGAGAAGAGAATGAAGTCACAATATTCAATACATATCCAATGAAACTAGGAAAACTGAGTGGAAGACCTGGACTGGGAGAGGTGGAGAATGATGAAAGGCGGGGAGACACAAAGAATGATCAAGATGCAATGTGTTCACAAACTGATTTATTGAATAGGAACCTCTGTACAACTATCTGTACAACTACTTTATAAAAATACACTTTTAAAAGTAAAAAAAAAATTGTTAAATCTTAATAAGTTTTTTTAAATGTTTCAGGAAATATATTTTCCAATGTTTTCTGGGTTTCCTGATGTTGGTATTTTCTACATACATGAATACTCACTGACTAAGAGTTCCATGCAGAAAACCAGCATAAGGATAATTATGCAACACCCTCTTTCTTTGAAAAGAATGGTGCAGTTCTATTTATTATTACTGTTATTATTATTAATCTTTAGTAGTTATACAAAGAGGTTTCAATAGTTTCTTGGGAAAAAAGTCCTTCTGTAGTCCCTCACTGACTTACTCCAGCTGAGGCTCAGGTCACTACAAGCTTCCAACTCCCTTATTGTCTCTACCAACTGGCGCTGGGTGGTCCAGGCTCCATCCAGATGCTTTCCCTCATGCCCTCTCCATTGCGTTACTTGAGGATTTTAGCAATACACTGACAAACCTTCTTGTGTGTTAAAGTAAACCAATGGTAATACACTCTCCTTAGAAGACTAAAGAATGAGTCTGAATTTTGAACTGGAACCATCTTTAAAAGTATCTGCTCCACATGTATAGTTAAGGGAGAAATTGGAAGTTGACTGAACTTATGTGGTTTGTTAGGGCTGAAATTTACCCAGGAAAAGGCAGATGTCCTCACCTTGAGTCCTTTCTGAGCGAGCGCTCGCCTATAGCACGCTTTCACATTATCACCATCGATGTGAAGCGCCTGGTCACAGTCCTGCTTTGCCTCTTCAAACTGGCCCAGCTTCAAGTAACAGAGAGCTCTAGCATAATACAGTAGGGAATGCAGGATTAGCAGAGCTAAAGATAGCAGTGAAAAATCAAACAACTCAGTAAGTCTTTTATACCACAGAAAGTGAGAATGATGTGTTGCCAAGGCTCTGGGCTGAGGAGGTGGGGAATAAAAGCAGGACACAGACCTATGGCAGAACAGCACAGCACTATAGATGAGTTCAAAAAATCTAGCCGGGTGCCTGTGGCTCACGCCTGTAATCTTAACTACTCAGGAGGCTGAGATCTGAGGATCTTGGTTCAAAACCAGCCTGGGCAGGAAAGTCTGTGAAACTATTATCTCCAATTAATCACAGAAAAAGCCAGAAGTGGCACTGTGGCTCAAGTGATAGAATGCTAGCCTTGAACAAAAGGAGCTCAGGGACAGTGCCCAGGCCCAGAGTTCAAGCCTCAGGACTGACCAAAAAAAAAAAAAAAGGTATTTGTACATCATGGCTGAGGCTGGGCTGTATTCTGAGTCTAATTGAGGTCCTCTGAAAGGTTTGTAATAGGGGCTGACATGCCCGCCGTGTCTTAGAAAGATCACTGCAGCTACAAGGTGGAGAATGAAATGAGGGAAGAACATGCAGGGGTATCGTGGAGGTATTGCAGACATCTTGCAGGAGGTGACACTGGCCCATCGCAGGAGTGATGGGGAGGGGGCAGACTGGTCATGCTGAAGGAATGTTTAGAAGATAGGCCCGTCCCAGCTTGCTGGGAGAGGGAGGCCAGAGGCTGAAGTGGGAGGTCCCAACTAGAATTCAGAAGCTAGAGAGGTGGGAGGTAACATGACAAGGTATAAATGATGCTGGGCAAGGGGCGGGATGCCATGGCCTCCAGAGTGCATGGAACAGATCAGGGCTCGAGACCTGTACCCTGAGATAACTGGAGTCAGAAAAGTCTGCAGAGAGAAGAGAGTTGCAGTCAGGGAGAAGGGAACTTAGGGAACAGTGGCCACTGGTGCCCAGAGGCTGCCCTCTGCCAGAGGCTGGAGGAGAAGGAAAGAAAAACATCTGCTACTGTCAATGATGATATTTTTTGGAAAAAAAAAAAAAAGTTGCCACCAGAGGAAAATATGTACAAAAACCTTGGTGAGCAATTATGTCAAGACCTTATCTGAAATATTCTCAGAAAACATCAGGAAGCTAGCCTTCATTCTTCCTGTCAAAGAGACTCTACTCACGCCTAAAAGTCTCTAAATCACCAAATTTTAGAGGCATCTTTCACCATTTGTGGTGAAGATGACACCAAAGCAGCATTCTAAAACGCTCTGTTCCTGTTCTTGCTGTACATTATGAAAGATGTTCCCCTCAACCCCTCAGATTTTAAAAAGAAGAACATTGCCAATCAGCAGGAGTGGCTCACACCTGTAATCCTAAGTACTCAGAAGACAGAGATCAGAAGAACTGTAGTTCAAATCCAGCAGGGTCAAGAAGCCAGGGAGATCCCATCTCAAGTAACTGAAAGCTGAATACGGTGGCACATGCCTGTCATCCCAGCTATATGGGATCACTATTCAGACTACCCCAGACATAAATTTGAGATTCTATTCGAAAAGTAAAGAAAGCAAAAAAAAGCAGAGGGTAGAACACCTGTTAGGAAGCACAAGTTCCTGAGTTTGAACCCCAGTACCACTCAAAAAAGGGGTGAGAGCATTGATCCCTAAGACACTATTTTGAAAAGCCATTGGTTCCCACTCTTGCTACACTGAAGAGTGCCCAGGCCTGGCTTGCTATAGCAAGAGGACAGTCATCCACGAAGTGCTGAGTGAATGCAGCGCAAACTCAAGCAAAACAGAGCTCACAGGAACCCGGAAACGGATATCAGACCCTAATCCATCCCACACTTCAGCTCCCCAACCCCTCCACAGCGCCCAGGCCCACCTCTCTCACAAAAACTCACTAGAACAACGTGCCAAATGGATTCCTAGAATCATATAAAAGAAAAAAAAGCTTTGGCAATTAATTGTAGTAATATAATTTAATTATTAATTGTAATATAATTTAATAATTGTATTAATATATTAAAGATTATTTTTAGAATAACTGAAATTATGAACGTAAGACATATAAAATTACAAACTTGCCTGTTTGTATATATGGCACATTCCTGGTTGTTAATCTTCAAGCATTCACTGTATTTACTAAGAGCACCTTTGTAGTCCTTGTCCTTTACATACTGATTTCCTTCTTCCTTCAGGGCTTTAAACTTTGTTTCATCTATGGGAGAGAAGGGAAAAGCAGCAAGGAGGGAAAAGAGGTAAGGATGGAGAGAGAAAGAGAAGAGATAAGGAATTATCTCTTCAAAATCTGAAGTACCACTTCAGTGCACAACATTTACAGAACAAATCCAAATGGAGCAAAGCTTTATATACAGAGTAAAAGACATAAGTAAAAGTAATTATATAATTGCAGCACTATCATTTTCCTTCTTTTTTGGGGGGGCAGGGGGGTCCAGTCGTGGGGCCTGAACTCTGGGCCTGGGCGCTGTCCCTCAACTCTTCAGCTAGAGGCTAGCGCTCTACTACTTGAGCCACAGCCCCATTTCCGGCTTTTTCTGCTTATGTGGTGCTGAGGAATTGAACCCGGAGCTTCTTGCATGCAAGGCAAGCGCTCTACCACTGAGCCACCTTCCCAGCCCCAACCACTATCGTTTTCGAAGTAGAAAATAAAATATGAGAAATTATGCCATGTGATCTATAATGGCACATCTTGTTTTTAGAGATGGGAGAATCAAATAAAGCTCCAGAACACAGAGGACTACAGGAGAAGAGGTGTGGGGTCTCAAACATGGCTGCTCCTGTGCATTCACAAGCACCACCACCGTGATTCCTATGGCCTCCACGCACGCACGCTGCCTGGCACAGCATTGAGACAGGAGTACAGGAGGCACTTTGCACCTTTCACTAAGCTACAGGCATAGTGGAATTGGTGTAGGAAACAGGGATCCAAGTATCTCCAGCCTCTGGCTCAGTAACTATTTCATGAATATTGTCAAGCAAACCCTCAAGCTTCAAGTGGATGCCTACTCTGCTCCCTAAATTGCCTGCTATATATTTTAGTGTTTTACACACACCAATCTCTATCTGCTACCTCTGTCACTTACGCAGTCTGCTAGGGCACATAATATACATTATCTCCATTTATTCCTGAGAACTGTCTGCTGAAATATTATTCCTGTTCTCCCCTTTCCTCATATTAAGACATGGGAGGGGGAAAGCAACTTAAGGGTGGGTAAAGAAAGGGAGAAAGGGGGAGGGGGTGTCCCACGAGAGGGAGGGGCATGTCAGCCAGATCTGGTTCCAGAGTTCCAGGCTCTTCTCTGCTTTACTCAGGAAATGTGCACAGGACTTCAGAAGTCCCCAGAAGTAGAGAATGGAGGTCCCCTCCCCCGACACACCTGGAACGCTTGGTGGGGGATGGCCGCTGGAATCAACTGCTTGATCTGGGGTCATCTCTGCTGCTGGACAGCAAGCTCGAAATGGCTCAGAAGTAGGCACAGTAGGAATGGGTGGCAGCTTCTCTCGCCAATTTGGTCCATCTAGTTCTATTAATATTTTTGTTATTCTAAAAAGAAAATGAGTTTATTAATCAAGATTTGCTTTTTATACTTTTGAAGGTCAGATCAAGATAGCAGGTGCCATACCTAAGTATACTTCCTTGTAGAAAACACCGTTTTGAGCTAGTTTTGAAATTACTGTAAAAAGTTGTCTTTAATGATGTAACCATTGTCTCTTCGTTGTTGTAGCTCTATTTTACTTTGAGACAGACTACTTTGCTGTGTTGTCCAGACTAGACTCCAACCAGTGATCCTCCTGCCTCAGCATCCCAAATACTTGGGATTAGTAGATGTGTACAACCATGCCTACTAGACCATTTTCTCATCAAAAGAAAATATTAAGACCTTTTAATTGCTTTTTTATTTAAAAAATGCAATATATGCTCAATAAAATTCAATTTCTGAAGAAGTGACACATGAAAGTAAAATGTAGGAGGCCTAAAAGAAACGTCCTTCATATTCTTTAATGCTTACTAAATTCATAAGGCATTCCTCTTGGGAATAATCAGAAGTCCCATGAGATTTCAATGCACCAACTGGGGGAAAATGGAGCTAACAGCAGGTGAGGACTAGCTTCTTCTTTAATCATTCCCATGTGGTTAAGCTACTCCTCCTTGGTACTTTTTCCTTTCTAAAACTGCTCATCTATTTTCTTTTATATGAATAAACATGAAAAGTAAGATACTGGAGCCTACCTCCAGAGCATTTATCCTAATGACATTTAGTAATTACCACCATAAAACTCAGACTTATGTCCTTGATTATCCTATCATTATTATTTTAAACATATACAATGCCACACTTAGATTTAAAAACAAAATTGAATTATGTCTTGGGATGAATCTTACTTAAAACAGCATTTCCCAAGACTGAACAAGTTAACTAGTAATTAGTACAATGCATTTAGCTGACATCTATAATCTCATATACTATTTGTGTGAAATTATAGTTATATACAGATAACTTTAGTATACACACTTTCCTACCATTTATTCAACTGAAATTTCAATGGTAAACTTTGTCTGTTATAACTATATCTCATAAAAGGGTATTTTTGAAAATTAATGTATAACCACCCATCATCACAGAAGAAAAAAGTAGATTTTGGAAAAAAAAAAAAAAAAAGGAAATTTTAAACAAAACTTGTATTACCAGTAGAGAGGAAGGAAGAAGCAGCTGAAAAGAGATGATGTATTTGTTGCCAGGGAGGAAATAAGGATATGCAGGGGAATGTAACATATTAAGATTCCTGGAGAAGAAGAAAGGAATATGGTTAATGGAAGACAGAAATAAAATAAGCACAGAGGTCTAAATTAAAATAAAAAGAAATTGCTGATGTCAAGTTTTCCATAATGGACTGAAATAGATGGAAAAGGAAATAAACATGGAATTCACAAAGGAATGATGAAACTTTTAAAATATTTTATCTAAAAATATAGGGCAAAACCAAAACCTCCTCATCTGCCTTATAGAATAACACACCAACAGAGACCATTCAACTACAAAATGACCATCTGTTTTTGCAGAGGGGGGAGGGCAGTACAGGGGTTTAAAACAACTCAGGGCCTCTCACTTGCTAAGTAGGCACTCTCTTACTTAAACCATGCCCTCAGCCCTAAAAAAAAAAAAAATGCCTGTCTTAAAAGTTGGTATGAAAGAACTTTTTTGAGTACATATACAAGATCTAATACAAACCTCAAAAAGTTGGGCTGGGAAGGTGGCTCAGTGGTAGAGTGCTTGCCTCACATGCATGAGGCCCTGGGTTCAATTCCCCAGCACCACATAAGCAGAAAAAGCCGAAAGTGGCACTGTGGTTCAAGTGGTAGAGCACTAGCCTTGAGCTGAAGAGCTGAGAGACAGTGCCCAGGCCCAGAGTTCAGGACTCATGACTGACCAAAAAAAAAAACCTCAAAAAGTTAAACACAGAATTACTATGTAGTCAACAACTCTACTGCTTTGTATATAGCAAAAGGAACTGAAACAGGTATGCAAACAAACACCCATAATTCTCAACACACTATTCACAACAGCCAGTCGAAAGTATTTATCCACTAATGAATGGACAAACATGTTGTGACATATCATGTATGTGATGGATTCAAGTATAAAAATAAATGAAATGAACAGAAAAAATCATAAACTATGCACATATGACCATATAAGATGATGCTAAGCAAAATGAACCCCAAGATAGGGACACAAGAAGTTTTATCTTGTTGCTGTTGTTTTTAATGTACTTATAATATACTATGTGATTTTTTTTGGGGGGGGGACCGGTCGTGGGGCCTGAACTCTGAGCCTTGGGTGCTGTCTGTCCCTCAGTTGTCAGCTCAAGGCTAGCGCTCTACCACTTGAGCCACAGCGCCACTTTCAGCTTTTTTTCTTTATTATGGGTGCTGAGGAATCAAACCCAGGGCCTCAGGCATGCAAGGCAGGCGCTCTACCACTGGGCCACCTTCTCAGCCCCCTATGTGATTTTTTTTTGGTCGGTCATGGGGCTTGAACTCTGGGCTTATGCGCTGTCCCTCAGCTCTTCAGCTCAAGGTGAGCGCTCTACCTCTTGAGCTACAGCGCCACTTCCTTTTTGTTTCTTTTCTATGTTCTTCCCCCATGATATAACCTGTTTTCCCTGTATTTGATTCTGGTGCCCTGTATCTTGTATATACATTTTACATTTTTCTAATTTGGGGAAGAGAAGGGAAATAAAATGCTGAAATAAGGATACAGGTTGACCCACTGTAACAATGAGATGTACAAGACACTAAGTTGAAAATTAACTTTACAACTTTGGTGTGTGTGTGGGGGGGGGGGGGGTGTTGAGAATGTGGGGAGGGACGGGATGGTAGGGGAAAAAAACAAAGGAGTGTGTAACAAAGCTCGATAGGAAATGTCCTCACTACCTTACTCATGTAACTGTCACCACTCTGTACAGTATCTTTACAATAAAAAATACATATTAAATTTAAAAAAATAAAAATAAATGAAATACTGATACTTGCCACACCACGGATGAACCTTGAGAGAACATGATGCTGAGTAAAAGAAGTTAAACATGAAGTCACATAGTTGATGACTCTATTTATAGGAAATATCCAGAACAGATAAATCCACAGAAAACAAGATAGTGGTTGTCAAGGGTATGGGGGTTGGGGGGAGAAGAATGGGAAGCTGAATGAGGTAGAGGGTTTCCTTTGGAGTGATGAAAATGTGTTGGAATGAGGTGATAATTACACAATATTGGCCTTACTAAATACCACTAAGCATAAGCAGGAAGTTGAAAAAGTAGCGTAATCGTGGTCTCAAGATACACTTTGCCCTTCATACCAGCTCCTACAAACATTTAGCCTCTACTTGGTTTCCTGAATCTCCTGTGATAAGGCCATTCCTCTCTACCAGCTTCCCAGGTATCTCATTATCTTCAGGCCTCCTGTTCTGGAGGAGATCCTGCTTTTTCTCCAATTGCCAGACCGTGGGGCAAGCTCAAAGCAAAGTACACTCTGCTTTCCCTGTGGGAAAACACTTCAGTCAACGCATTTCCATTGAGGTATTGCAGCCAGGAAGATGGATTTGCTGCAGTTCCTAACATCAAGAAGTGCCCAAGTTTGTCTGATCTGGGGAAGGGAAGGAGGATAACAAAATAGCGAGACAAAGGATGAAGAGTGAACCAATGCAACAGTGATGCTCGAAAGACACCATGTTGGAAATGAACTGTACAACTTGACAGGGAGGGGAGTCAAGGGGGGAGGGAAAGAGGGAGAAAAGGAGGGAGGGGGTAACAATGTTCCACAAGAAATGTACTCATTACCACACACACATGTAACTGTAACACCACTGTACATCACCTTTACAAGAAAATTAAAAAAGAAAAAAAGTGCCCAATAAAATAGAAGGCCAAGAATGGGACAAAATGATGTGGAGAAAGGGAGAAAGTACAAACCTTATGTATGGGTAAGGCAAAGTGGCCAGGGTTATGGAGCTCTGAGTAATGGAACACAGGGCACAGCACGGCACATAAATACTTGAGAAGTTACACTTTAACAAATGAGATCAGGAAATAGGGTACACAACTGGGAATGTTTTATCCAACTCTATGTAATGTGTCTATGTCGTTTCATCTGGAGGCAAGTTATGATGTCTGCGACTTTTTTCACGTATATTCAGGTTGCTGGGGATGGAAGCCAGAACCTCAGATATGTGTGCTACCACTGGGCTACACATCTCAGCCCTCCAGTCTGAAACTTGCAGCCTTCCCATTCTCAGGAGGTAAGTTAATCATGATATAAATTAAGATCCAAACTTTGCTAGCCCACCATTATAAATAATACTCCCAGGTGAGGGTCTATTTCCCAAAGCCAAATAAAACATCTGAGTGGTTTCATGAAGACACTGGAACAGATATGTTTCCACCACTTACATACCCTGCAGGAAGGTTCAGCATGGCAGTTCTCACTACATTTCCAGACTTTGGCCTACACTCAGTCCCGATTTACACCATCTCTGAAAACACCTTGCTAGCAGTATAGATATTTAAGCAGCATGTGTGAGCCGCATGCATGTTAGTAAACAAAATGTACTACACAGTAATAAATGGACCAAAAAACAAATATGGAAGTGTAAAGGTATAAAAGTTGCTTATTCTATAAGCAAATATAAAAGTATAAAAGTAGCTCACTCTGTAAGTTAACCCATAAGCTATCCCATATGATGGGCTAGTTGGAAATTAAGTTAGGGAGAAGAGAGCAGAGGGCTTAATGAGTAAAAGAAGACAGTCATTCATAAGAAATGAGTATCTGCCAACGCAGTTGCGCAGGGACCTACTTCTTGAAGGAGAGGGAAGGGGGAAAAAATGAATCCATCATAGACAATTAGATACTAACTAGCTGGCATAAATTACCTGTTAATACTGTCGTTTGCTAGCTGGATGCCATAGTCTATTTGCAGCACTGTTTTGTAATCCACGTACGCTTTCCCATACTGCTCTAAAGTTTCATAGGCCATTGCTCGTCGCAGGAGAGGTTTCATGGAAAATGGATGGAGCTCCAGAGCCCTACACAAAAAACAATAGTATTGCATATGATTGATCTTGGAAACCATTTTCTTTTAATTCTCAGCTGATTATATATACTGCATCACCAGATTCTCAAGTATCTACATATTGGAGATTTCATCCCAGAGACCTGGCAACACAGCAAACAGGAGAGTTAACCAAGTAACAGTGCAAAAAAAAAAAAAAAACAGATAAAGCAATCAAGTTCATATTAGTTCCGTTGAACCCAGTACAAAAGCAAGTTTCCAACTGGTTCATATTATTGGAAAGCAAGTTTCCAACTGGTTCATATTATTGTAAGTTTAAAAGGAACATTTTTACTTGCATCCGTGTATTTAAGAAGGCATCTCAGTACAGAACCACAGAAATGTAAGTAACATTTTGAAAATCACTTCTCTAGAAAAGGTGTTAGAAGTACTATATGCATAAATTGTGTTTTAATGCTGTTTCATATCAGCATTTTAAATTTGGTTCATGTCCTCAATTCTGGCAAAAACTTAACCACTGTTAATTAAAATAAAACCTTGTTGTATATGATACAGCATCATTTTTGCCTTCTCTCCTTTTCCACCCTTTCTCCTTTATTTTTTCCTATCAGGGCCAACTTCGTACATTTTGTAACATGGAAATAAACATAACTCATATTTTTTCAAAAAAAGTCTCATAATAGAACAGAAGGAGATTAAGGAACTAAACATATGCTGATTTCTTAGAAGTCATGAAATTTTGTGCGTTTGTATCTTTGGAGTGCTTTCCATATCACTGAAGAGGCATACAGCTTGAGGTTATATTCTGGTTTTGTTTGTTTTGGTGGTTCTAAATTTTA